>NC_062260.1:28029811-28726477 GCF_916048215.2 Malus sylvestris
CCAATTTGTAAACCTAGCTTTTCTCACCACATTCGGCATCGGCCAAACCCCCGCCATCAACCTAGCCGGCCGGTCACTGTGACCCAACGACCGATGAATGCACCAAATTGCCCAGAAATCAAGTCATGCCAAGCCAAGGGGATTAAAGTCATACTCTCCAGAGGAGGAGCTTCTGGGAGCTACTCTCTAGCTTCAGCTGATGATGCAAGGCAAGTTGCAACTGACTTGTGGAACAACTTCTTGGGAGGGCATTCCTCGTCAAGGCCGTTGGGAGCTGCAGTATTGGATGGAATTGACTTTGATATTGAAGGAGGGACTGACCAACATTGGGATGACCTTGCTAAGTACCTATCTGGATATAGCAAGAGAGGCAAGAAAGTCTACTTGACTGCTGCACCACACTGTCCCTTTCCTGATGCTTGGGTTGGAAATGCACTTAAGACCGGCCTCTTTGACAATGTTTGGGTTCAGTTCTACAACAATCCTCCCTGTGAGTACACTCCCGGCAATGTGGATAATCTCGAAATTGCTTGGAAGCAGTGGACTTCAGCCATCCCTGCACATAAGATTTTCTTGGGGTTGCCTGCTGCACCTCAGGCTGCTGGTAGTGGTTTTATTCCTGCTTCTGATCTCAACTCACAAGTCCTTCCGCATATGGAGGTGTCATGCTTTGGTCCAAGTATTATGATGATCTTGATGGATGAGTTTATGCAATTCAATACTATTAATTTCCTAGGTTTTTATGAATGAATGTTATGAGCTTGAGTAAAAGAATGAATTAATGCAGTAACTGAATGTCAACTTTGATGAACTAAAACTGAGTTTGAGTACAAGACTAACTAAATATGGCCGGTTATAACACGATTTCTAGTTGACTATCTGGGGGACATTGTGGAGTAACTACATGTAGCTTGAGATGAAGAAGGATGGGTATTGATGGTGAAGGAGCTGGATTGATTGAATTCTCTCTTCATGGCCTTGTACACATGATCTAGGCCTTCCTCAATTAACTCCAAAACCGTTTGGGGCATTGGTGGCATGTTGATGCCGACTGATCCTTCCAACATTCTCACCACTTCCCCCATTGTTGGTCTCATGAATATCTCATCTTGGATGCACCAAAAGGCAACTTTCAAGGCTCTCAAGAGTTCTTCTTCTTCCACCGCTCCTTCGAGTCTCCTGTCTGCAACTTTCATGGGATTTCCACTTGTCATCTCCTACAATCATGATTCAAATTCATTACATAAAACCAAAGTTTCCACAAGATTTGAAGGTTAACAAAAATTTTGCACAAGAAAAAGAATTCTAAGAAATTTTATATTATACCTTAAAAGCCCATCCAGGATAGAAAAAGTTATCTGCATCAAATGACATGTCCAGGTTTCTTCGACCGCCAACGATCTCTAGAAGAAGCATACCGTAACTATAAACGTCAGCCTTGACGGTTATAGGACGGTTACTCACCCACTCCGGAGCCAAATAGCCTCTTGTTCCTCTGACCATGGTAACAACCTGTGAGTGCTCTCTTCCCATCATCTTAGCTAGTCCAAAATCGGAAACTTTTGGACAGAAATTTTCATCTAGCAGAATGTTTTCTGGTTTGATGTCACAATGTATAATTCGATCTCGGCATTGCTCATGAAAATATGCAATTCCTTGTGCAGTACCCACGGCTATATCAAAGCGTGATTGCCAATCTAGCACCTTATCTCGGGAATAACGTGAGCCAAATATCCATTTGTCCAGTGACCCATTTTTCATGAACTCATAAACTAAAAGCCTGCCAGCACGAGAAAATATGTTCCGTTTTTAGATCAATCAATTATAGCATCTTAGAATGTCTACTAGAATTCAGAAAACCATGTGTCACTGGCTACAAACATTTTAAGATTCATAAGAACCATTAACTAGCTTTTTGAATACAAAGAGAAGTGTTTAGGTTTCTCAAAGTTATTGCTTACCGTTGTGAGCTCTCGGAGCAGTACCCGCATAGACGAACCAAGTTCATGTGATGCATGGAGCCAATGGTGTTCACTTCGGTTATAAACTCCTTCTCCCCGTGTGGCAAAACCCTTTCAAGTTTTTTTACGGCAACCAAAGTTCCATCTGCAAGGCTTCCCTTGTAAACACTCCCAAATCCCCCTGAAAAGTAGCATATAATTACCAAACAGAACCAACACTGTAAGAAAATAGCAAATTACTATTATGTATATGGTCCATTCTTACCAGTTCCAAGAAGCTGTGAGAAGTTCCACGTACGAATTTGTAATTCGCGGTAACTAAGATTAAGCGGAGCACCAGACAAGATTACCAAGCTTTCCAGTGTTCTCTTCAAGGATCTCCTCCTATGCACATTGTAATATAGCAAAAGACATAGGAGGGCAACAAGGAAGGTCATGCTGAGAACAATAGGAATAACCAGAACTTTTGTTCGCCGATTACCAGACCCCTTCGAAGACTCCCCGGATCCTTGTGCATCGCCCTCTGAGCCATTAGACC
Organism: Malus sylvestris; assembly: GCF_916048215.2. Taxonomy (NCBI): domain Eukaryota; kingdom Viridiplantae; phylum Streptophyta; class Magnoliopsida; order Rosales; family Rosaceae; genus Malus; species Malus sylvestris. The sequence goes on from NC_062260.1 coordinate 28,032,311, forward strand.
TAATCTTCACAAACAGAGTGGAACCAGGATCCTCATAGCCACCAAAACCCAAGCTTCTCAAAACCCAACAGTATGGACTTTCGTCATCAAGGCTGTAAACTGAAGCAACACATTCACAATCGGTTAGACAAATATCTCCACATTTTGATACATTATCAACATCGCTGTAGTTTGCCATGACTGAAAATTCTGGAAAATAGTAATTGGTTTGCTGCACCGTTGAAGTTCTAAACTGGGATGGCTGATAATTACTCCGCGGATCACATTTTCCAATAAGTGACAAATTTTCTGAACACTGACTTCCCCCATCTACCATATAAGTCCCCGGTAGACATGTGCAAGAAGCATTAGTCTTACTCCTATCCAAATTACATATCCCATTGCCACAAATTCCAGCGATGTCACATGGTGTTGAAACTGCAGCCCACTCTGGCACCCATTGCCTTGACCCGTTAACATCATTATCCCAACGATACAAGCGCAAATTCCCATTACTCTCGAGAATCAATCTTCGAAGAACCGATGATCTGGTTGATATGTTTGATGCTGCTGATAGTCCCCCATTATCACCATCATTCTTGTACACATAAACAGCTCCATCTGATGACTCCCCATACACAATTCCAAAACTTCCTGCTTCATCTAAAACCGCTACAACATCCCCGGTTACATTTGATATGTCTGGTCCGTTCCAATAAGAATAGTTATAGTATGATTCAGGGGAGGAATTGTATAAAGTTTCAGGCACGTTGTAAGTCAAGGCAAGGCTTAAAGAAGTGCGTTGTTGAAGCATTTTGAGTGCATAGTAACCACCATGTGAGGGGGACTTAGAAGTTGTTAGCTCTAAAGAGACTGAAAGAGGTTGGTTTGGGAGGAGAGTGTCAGATGGGTGTGAGAAACTCTGCCACACCGGGCCCTTGACATCATTGTAGATAACGAAATTTCCGGATTCTTGCAATGTTGCGCCTTCAACACCAGTGCCAGAGGTGTTTGAGGTCCACGTGGTAGCGTCTCCATCCGTGAGGACAAGGTTTCCGGTTGTATCAAGCTCTAGGATTGCATTGTTGGAGACGGCTGAGTTCCTATATATTTAGACGATTGAGAGAAAATGAAATTTGTAACCTGCAAAAGCTATTGTAAAGACTAGAGATGGGGGGACTGGTTTGTGATCTTTCTTTTTTTTTCCTTCTAATTAGTCGAAGTCTATTAATCATTCACTTTATATGCAACATTCTATATGCAAGATATTCGGCAAAATGATGGATCAAAGTCAAAGACTGATAACATATCGATCAGATATCGAAAAATCAGATCATTTTAACAAATGCCATTTGTAAATTGATCACTTCAACTAATTTTTCAGGATATTTTTTGTTCTTGGACTAGTTAAAGTATGATACACATAAAAATTCACTAGCCTTGTAAGTCAAACATAACATTTTCATTCATCTTTCTTTACTGACTTTTTCATGGACACAAGTTTAAAAAATTATTAAGCAAGTTATAATTCAATGAAAAATAAAAAGAAAACACATAAAGAGAGAGAAATATATTTGCTTTCGTAATATTTATCGACCTAGACCTACTGGTTAAGATCTCGTTTTGTCAATTTGCTTTTTCTAGGGATAAAAAGGAGGAGGTTTTGGATGATTAACCTGTTAGCAGACCATACTATGATTCGATCTCCGGGAAGCTCGGCAAACCAAATAGCCAGTTGAAGTCTGTAGTCATCGTCCGACGTTGGAGTGAACCCTAAAGCAAATGTGCCATTATCTGAGACCAGCGTTTGGTTCTCTCTAGCCAACAGCCTTGAACCCAAACCAATCCGGCTAGCCGAGCAGGCATCAAACCCAGCTACAACCAAGAAGAACAGTGCCACCAAATAAGTAGAAAAATAAGTAGAGGCCATTGCCATTGGAAGCTAAAATATTGGCCAGTGTGTTATTTGTTGAAGAGCTGATTAAGCTAGAACAAGGGAAAAAAAAAGGTGGCTGTGCTATTTGTGAAACCGGGAGGGAGAGGAAAACTGTCATGCACGGAAGATATTTAAGAAATCATGACACGTCTAAGTACTGGTGGGTGAGCTAAATTTTGAAAAAAAGTTGCACCAAGATTTGGTCGGCCGACAGGCGCATCTGGATACTGGGGTACGTGGTGAATGAAGGCAGTGTGTTCTTGGATATTGGACGTTCGGAGTTCTTCAGTCGTGGCCAACCGGTAATACGAACTTATATATCGACAAGTAGTTCTAATTATTTGCATGAGAATAAATTGTGGCTTTCACACCCATATATCAGTGGGGATAGATATAGAAGTAGATGGTGAATGATTAAGTTCACTTTGTCTTTTGCTCATATTATAACATTTTCGATTGCTAAATTCAAAGTATGTTGAAATTCTTATGTACACCATGTATCCCTATATAGAAGTAGATGGTGAATGATTACGTATACCACGTGTCCTTATATAAATAGTGGGTTATATGTGTTAAAAGGTTAATAATTTAAAAATTAAAATTTTCCACCACTTGCATAAAAACACATAGTGTATCATACGTGTTCCCGTCACAACTAAAAATTTCTCGTATTTAAGGCATGCTAATTCTAGATTGACAAATATGTATATTGTAGGTTGTAGACAGTTGACTTAATGCATATTAATTATAGTTTAACAAATATACATAGGTAAGACAAGTGGATGACTGTCTGGTGGTTATGATTTTTCTCTTCTCTTCACTGCATTTTGGGCTCAAACTTATCTCCATCTCAAACACAAACGATTCTAATAGCAATACTGGATATTAAAGTCATAGGCGAAAACTAAAAACAATCTCAAATAAAACAGGAGAATTACGTGGTTTGGTGTGGAAGCGTGTGTGTATATGCGAAGCATGGTAAGAAAATTCCACTAAACAAGCCTAACAAAACCAAACGAAAACGGAGAAAACTCTCCCAAACCGCTCTCTAACTCTCAAACTTACAAAGTGGCTCTGACAAAACTGTCACAAATTTGCCACTACAAAATAAACCATCCTTAAAGTTCGATTTATAGAGTATAGAAACGAGGGTTACATAGGAATGTAATCAGGGAACGAAACTCAATCCATATAGGACACAACTTAGCCTAAATATAATTCCAAAATGAAGCGGCCCGCAAAAATTTTCGATCCACGCACTCGAATCGCCCACCACGATCTCTATGGTACCTACTAAAATCCTCGTCGGTGCTTACTCACTGGACCTCTTGGTTGTCCAGCTCCAAATGGTTCTATTTTTGAGCTATACCACAATCACCTCTCCTAAAACTCAACATCCCCCACCGCCCCACGCAATCTCACCACCACTTCTCGTCCAAGAAACCGCCAAACGCACTCTCTCAATCTCACAACTTCAATTTCACATTTGGTTCCATAGAAAGAGAGAGAAAATGAGGCTGATGGGGTTGGGGAAGCTTTTGGATTTTCTGAATTATTATTTTTTATTTTTCTAATTTTATTAAGTTAGCGCTATTATGTTCAAGGGTTATGTGTCAAAATATACGAGATTGACACTTATTTGGCATGCAGCATTTTTTATCACCATCATGCTATGATGTATATACTCACCACATACTTGTAGTGTGTCATTTTACTTAATTCTAGTTAATTTTCACATTAAATGTTACTTTTTCAATTTGGAAAAAAATTAATCATTGTTAAGTAAAATGACACGTATCAAATGATTAGGTGTATGATGAACTACATCATTGTTTATGGTGGTGAGCAAAATTACTTTCCATGTGACACAAAGGCATGGTACAGAAGACTTGAAGGCCATTTTTTCTACCCACATTACTCATGCTACCATTGCTTGCCGCTTGTCCTACTAATTAATTATGGTATGCTAGAGAGAAAATTTGTAGACCAAATAAGAATAAGTATGCTTATCAATATTTAAATAATAATTTAGTCATCAACTTCCATATCATTTAGCTTATAAAATTGTATCTACAAATTTAATTTCTCTTACATTACTCATTAATTATGGTTAAATCTTTTTTTTTTCTGATGAAATAATTATGGGAGAGAATCATTCCTTTGACAGTTTACTTCCACTTTTGCCCCAATATTGTTATGTAAGAATTTTGAAAAGAAGGCCTAGGTTTGAGTTGACAGTCTCTCTTGATGGGCGATTTATGAATGAAAAAAAAGAAGAAGTTAAAACCCCTTCTGTAAATCGTCAAAGAAATAACTCCCAGGCCTAAACTTTTTCTCACAAAAAAATCAAAAATAAAGAAGCTAAAGTAGAAGCTCACTGACCTGTGAACAGTCTCCATGTATTTGTCTTCCTCCAAATACTGAAGCATTATAAAAAACGAGCTCTTTGCTTGCTGTCAAGTGGAAGTAAAATAAGTTTGCCAAAGTATATTTGGAAGAAGAAAAAGCTATTCAAGACGTCGCTCTCATATATATTTAGAGACCAATGGGAAGAAGGAAAGCGTCAAACATGAGAACTAAGAAACCCGAGCTAGCTAGGGCTTTTAGGTGGATGTATAGATTTCAACCATTAGCAATTAGCTAGCATGGCATCATGGCCAATCGGGAGAAAGAGGGAGGCAGTGGCGGCACGGACGATGCGCCTGAACAAGCAGGGCCGAATAGTGACAACAGGTCGTTGTATCTATGTTGCATGAACTGGAAGGACCAAGTCTTTTCTTACATGATCCATGCCATCAAATTTAGCGATTTGTTTCATCATCATGCTCTTGTTTGGATCCCAATCGAACGAACGGACTGTTTGTAAAAATGCAATGAATTAACGGATTCTACAAATAGGCTTGCGGATTTGCAATGTCCTTGAAACATAATTTCGCCTTTACTCAATGTCTGTGGTTCTGCGTAGGAAAACTTCTTCGTGTTTTTCTCTAAGAAGTTTGTATGGACGAGGGTTGCAAAAATGACCAAGAAAGAATGCAAAGGAAGGTTCTTAAGATATATAGGCATCCTGATGCCTTTTCAAAACAGTTGTAACTGTTTATTTTAAATTCGAACAAAATGTGGAGAGACAGCCTATGACTCCGTGCCCTTTCTCCCCCAAAGCGCCCAAATTTGTGAATCCCTCTTTGTGGTCTGCCTCTTGCTCCGCCTTGGGATCAATGGTAGCCCAGTACCCTTCCCTCCCTTCCCTCCTCCCTCTTCCCTTTTCTTTCACCCTCTATTTCATCCTTATCTCCCCATCTCTCCCTAATTTTCGCCCTACTTCCTCTTCCCTTTTTTCCACCCTTTGTTTCCTCCCTTTCTTCCCATCTCTCCCTCTATTCCCTCCCGATTTCCCCATCTTTCCCTTTTCCTCCAACTCCACCCCGTTTTTTTCCTCCTCCAAACCACCATGGTTGGAGATTTAGTTTATCTTTTTTTGCATTTAGCCTTCGGCTGCTTTCTCTTTGAGCATTTTGTGTCTTAAGTTGCTCTGAGCTTTGTTTCAGTCTATCCGGAGTTTATCTCAAATCTGTTTCCTTTGCCTTGTTCCTCTTCGAACATCACTCCTCATCGTGAATCTTTTACCATCTACCCTTGCTGCTTATTTCATTGGGTGTCTCCTCCTAGGATTTGCTTCGGAGACGCACTTTGGTGGTTCATAACATTTAAAGTGCATTTTACATTATTTGGTAGGGTTATAGGAGTGCTCTCAATGTCGGTAGCTTGCTTACCCCCATTTTCCGTTCATCCATTTGGTTATTTGGCCCTTCTTTCGGGTGGTGGCATTGGATATGCGGTGGTGGTGCGGCTGTTTTGGTGGAAGTGGTTGCTTTACATTTTCATGCCTAGGTTTTTCCGTTTGTTTGCTGCTATGGACTGCTCACTTTGGGCCTTTCTCATTGTAGTTTTTGTTTATGGAGTTGGGCTTTTGCTTGGCTATTTTGGACTCTCTTTTGGAGTTGTCCTTACCTTGTAATAACTTTCTCTTTCAATGAAATTTACTTGGATTGTCCAAAAAAAATTCAAACAAATACAACAGTTTAAATTAATCCAAAAATTTTAAAAATAAATTAATTGATCTCCTAACATAGTCATTAGAGCCCAAGGCCCTAGTCTTTAATTATATTTTTAATTACTCATCTAGCCCAAACCACATGGGCCTCCTCACATGCACTTTAATCCATTTGAGTATAGATGTTGACTGAAGACTTATTAGCCACCGCAAGTTTTCTCCCGCCATCAATATGCGACTTCAAGAAATTTTGACGCCAACATTGTTCTTCCACGCCAACAACAGTCAATTAAACAAATATTCTCAGAAAAAACGTGCAACGACTAATTGCTTATACAAACAAAGAAACCCAAGACTTTGATTAAAATAACGACAAGAAATGCGAATAACAGCTCCCTTATTATATATGCCAAGTTTAAATGATTTTTTTGTTTGGAAAAGAACATGGCCATCATAATAACATGGGAGAAATTGGTATATAACCAAGGGTAACTAGTTAGTAGTTAGTACCTCTCTTGTTTCGTGTCTAATGTCGAGTTAATGAGATAGATGGTAACAAGATAATCTAGCAAGGCCCACCCAAATACAAATTGGCCCAATCGACTACGTTTGGGCTCAAACCCAACATGTTTGGGCTCAAACCCAACATGTTTGGGCTTCAACTATACAATGATAACAGTAGTAATAATTTAAGCGCCAATCTCACCCCCCCCCCCCTTCCACGTTCCTCCACCTGGGACCGGAAAAGCTGAATCGAACTCCCCTCCAGCTCGCTGTAATTTGCAAATTCCATCCGGGTCCTCTGCAATTCCGCAAGGTACAATTCTTCCTTCCCCCAAATTCCTGAAATTTCAATTCCTATAAACCCTAGATCCCTTTTAACCCCCTTTTCCCTTTTGTTATTATGCTTCCAACTTGATACCAATTACCACGCAACTTCAAATATGAACTGCTTTTATGGACTCCCTGATCACCCTTTTAGTTTCCGGGAAAAAAAAAATGTGATGCAAAGCTAATGAAAATTGCGTTTTCCCAACTAAAAAGTTTAATTCTTTGTAAAAAAATCATTGAAAAGTAGTGAAAAATGCAACCTTTTAGTATTTCTTAAATATAACTAAATATTTTAATTCTTGGTCAAAAAATTATAGTGATAAGTAGTGAAAGATGCAATTTTTTATATGTTTGTAGACATAGCTGGGGAAGATGGAGAATATGCAGTATGCTGAGGAGCTTGTGAGGGAGTTTCTTGTGTTTAGAGGATTCACCAACACTTTGCAAGCTTTTGATTCCGAATTATCTACGGATATCGGTAAAGGGTTTCAAGTGGATAGGATAATAGAATTAATCTTCTCAGTGTATGTACCTAAGTTTCAGGCAGATAAATTAGTTGGCCTGTTCAGTTTTTTCAAGCTGTGTCTCTCTTCATCATCGGAGACCGTACTTTTGTCTACTCTTTCTAAATTGGAGGTGTCAATTCTACGGTACTACGTTGTTAATGCCATCCAGTCAGGGAGGAGGGACAAAGTTTTAGAGTTCTTTGGAATGAATGGGAATGATTTGTTGCAAAGGAGCGAGGATTGGACTGCATGGTTTGGTGGGTTTGTCTTTTTGTCTTTCTATTTTGGTATGATGAAGCTACTGTCTTTCGTTGATTTACCTTTTCATATGTGTGATGCAGCAATTCCATATGTAAAGAAACCAAACTCTGATCCTGAGTTTCGTATATACTTTTCAAAGGAATGGTACGAGGCCTTGCGTTTATCTGTGAGGAATTTCTTTAGTGAGATCTTCAATGGTACTCATATCCTTCACAATTGTTTTTTATTTACATTTTTGTATATGTTGTTATTTGAGAAGGGGCTGTTTATCTTGGTACTTGTTGCGTCCAACTCCATAGACTTTTGATGTTATCAGAATTTCATAGCTACCATACGAAAACCAGTTTTGTTTATATCAACCATGCTCTAATTTATTTTGAGTTTGTATATTTCAAGTGAAAACGAGGTTAGTTTTGCATTGGTTTGTCCCCTTTTATTGAGCAATGTATCTAAGTTTGAAGAAAATGCCCTTAACTAAACCACGCATGCCAGCCCTTATGAAAATCAGTTCAGAGAAGACTACTGTCAACCGTCTGAAAAAAGACATCAAGCAACTCAATCTCAAGCTGTCAGAACTTCAGGCTTTGTTGGAGGAAAAAGATGGTGAATTATGCCAGCTAAGAAGGTAAAGTTTTTCATTGTTTCATCGCTTTAGAGTTTAGAGTGTCACGTTTTATAATTTGTATATACTTGGTGCTAGAGTTCGTCAGTATTTTGAGACTATCATGTTTTTCTCTCTTCCTTATTCCTTTATTTCATTTTTGAAAATCAGTTATTGTTCATCAGTAGCCGATGCAAGCACTGAACGAACCAGGAGTTCATCAAGTGTAGTGCATGAGCAAAATCGTATTATATCTAAAGATATTCAGGAAACTTGCCCTCCTGATACTTTTCAAATAGGGGAAGCAGAGGTGGATCCAGATTGGGTTGTTGCTGGAAACATGGGAAGTAGACCAGAATTTAACATATCTAAGTCTGATCCTAATTTAAGTTCTCAATCAAGTCCTCGCATGAGAGATGGTGGAACTGCTGATAGTATTCAGCTGTTCGAGGATGGCACCTATAATGGTAGGTAACTTCTATATCTGAATTATTTTTCCTTTGTGTAGTGGGGATGGTGCAGTAGCTGTTATGGAGATTATCTGTTAAGTAACTATGGAATACGATTGCAGAAAATGGCAGGGAAAGCCATGTAGAAGACTTCCCTGAAGTTAAGGTTGACTTCCAGGTAAATTGCTTCTAAGGCATGATTGGATCTTGATGCTACAAGCATGTATTCAATTCATTGCGGTTTTGTATTTTTGTTGCTCCCTTCTTTCTGATACTTTTCTTCAGCTTCAGTTGTTTATGTTTTATTGGAGACTTCATAACTTTCAGATCATCATTGTTTTTAGGAGACATTTTTGGGCCACACAAGTCCAATAACTCGCTGTCGCTTTTCTGCATCTGGAAACAATATAGCCAGCGCATCTGAAGATGGCACAGTAAGGTATTTTTTCTATAGTTACTAAAGTGCTATATTTATTGTTCAACTCCTTGACTATTGGCTGATTTCTCAACTCTTTGACCATTGGCTGTTTTCAAATCGTAATCTGTATTTGTTCATTAAACAGGATATGGACGTATGACTCATCAACTCCGTCATCTAGAAATGCAACAATCTATTGTGGAGCCAAGATATTGTCACTTGACTGGGAGTGTAAATCTGACCGATTGGTATGCAGATTAGATTTTCAAAGTGCCCTCAGATATGGCTTGGCATTGGAATGTTAACCTGATTATTTGACATTGGAAATATCTATTTTAAGTGTTTTTGTTCTTTTGACAAAAGCTTCTCATAGGCACTGCTGATGGAGGCATTAAAGCATGGAATGTCGATGCAAAGAGAGTTGTCTGTGATCTTAGCACGAGTCAAGAATTTCCTAGGTTCAACTTCTTCCTAATGTTACTTGCGTACTATTGTGTACTTCTTGGTGCGCTTATTTACATTTTTTTCCTTGCTACAGTATCTTGGATATAAAGTGCAGCCCTGTAGAGCCAATTTTTGTTACTGCAGCAGCATCCAAGGGGTATGTTCTTTATGTAATCTTATCATATTGTCCATACACCTCTGTGTTTGATCAAATTCTCCGCACCTATTGTAACAATCCTCTTCAACTGTAGTATGGCATGAGCACTGTGAATGATTATAATTTGGTCATGAAAGATTCTTCTTACTGTTTACTTACATGCATATATGTCCGTGTTGAGGGTTTGGGCATAATTTTCATGAATGTCTGTATTACGACTTTTACTGTATTTGTAGGCACGGATCAAGTTTTGTTGATAGTATGGGGTTTGCTTCATTAACCGTGTGGAACATGAAGACGTGGAAGGCTATGGTATGTGTTTTCTTTGTACCAGAAGAGCATATATGCATGATATAGCAACTTCTACTCTTATGTCCTTTTCTTTTCTGAGAAGACACTGGTAAATTTATTCCTTAACAATCATTTGGGTTTCGTGAAGACAGTTCTTCCTCTTGGTAAAGATCCCCCTGCAATTACATCCCTTAGTTTCAATCACAATGGGAAAATTTTAGCGGCCGCTGCAACTGATGGAATGATTCACATGTTTGGTATCCTTGATATATTTTTGATCACTTTTGCATTACTTGAGTGGTATTTATTTATTGACCAAAAAAAAAAAAGAAGAGTGATATTTTTTTTTCCAAGATGGCTAAATTTATCGCCCTGAACAAGGGCATTTAGCTGTATGGTCAAGCCCTTGTCTTAATGGAATCATAAATGGGTGCCCCCTTTCTCCATAGCTTAGCTTGCCTACATATGTACACGTACTCATAAATATATGAACACCTTAACAAGCCAAAGATATGTCTGCCTGTCTACAAATAACTGGGTGGCCTGCACATGACTCTGCTATAAGCTCCATTCTTTTCGGGCCTGATGAGACAAGTATTTTCAGTTTGGGAGTAGACGGAAAGGCAAGGGCTTTACGTTCATTTTTTCACCAAATTTTGATTAGAGAATTTGATATTTGTCCCCGTCAGTAGTTGAACTGCAGCTGGTCTATGATTTTGTCCTCTCAAAAGTATTTGCCTAACAGAACTGTTTTGCGGTGTCAGGTGTTTGAATGGAGCTTGCAAAACCAAGGTCAAATCCTTTGGTCAAGGAACTGTAGCAGGTACTTTTTCTTTGGCATCTCAATATTATTAGTAGATATCGGTTACACTGCAGACTTGCCAAACAAAACTATTTCGCCATACACCTGATTAATTTGCACTGCTCCCTTCCATTCCATAGGTTCTGTGACCCCGAGAGCTCAAAAAATTGCAGACATGAAATGGCTTTAGATGCCAATGGGAGGAGACTGTTGGTCACATCCGGTTCTGTAAGAGCACCCATATACCAGGTTGTTCTCTCTTCTCCATACGTGTGTCTGAGTGGCTTCGTTGTGTATAGCGTTTCCTGATTGTCGTGTTTTGAAGATCTAGGTGATGCCTTGTGTTAACACAATTTTTTGTTTCATTAACTTGGTTCAGGTCCGGGGTCATGCGAATGGGTTGAGAACTCTCCCACACAGTGCTGCCATAACTACTGTAGATTGGCACCCGACGTTACCCATCTTCTTAACAGGATCAGCTGATAACTCTGTCCGAGTAACATCTTTGTCATAAACGTTTCTGACTCTATCTCCGTGTTCTCAGTGTGCCTGACGTTGAATGAAGTTCACTCCCAATGTGTTTGAACTGGTTTCCTTCTGGTTTTCTTCCGAGCAATGCATCTTGTATTCGTGTGTAGGTATAAATCATTGAACAGATTTCATAGAGCATGGCAATTCTTTGATGCACTGATCTTTTGCCTTTGGGGCTGGGAAATACCCTGTCTCCAATCCAAAACATTACATTGAATCTAAAAGAACGAAAGTTGAGCCCCTCAAAATTTATTGAACTTTATATGATTGTTGTCGGAACTATATTACACATGGCTAGGGCGCAACTTGGATAGGAATATCTGATTCCGAGCCAAAACATTTCAAAATATTTCGACCAATTAGAATCTGAAAATTCCAAATCCGAAAAAGAATAAAAAAAAAAATCATATGGGAAGATCCGATCCGATTGAAAATCAGTCCACACAGTATGACAGAGCAATCTATATTATACATAACCCTTTAGACAAACAGGATAGTTGATGACATTTTATATCACATTGCATCAGAATAAAAGAAAGAAAAAAAAACACTTCCGATATTACATTGAATCTAAAAGAACAAAAGTTGAGTCACTCAAAATTTAAATTTTGGATTACGCTTCTGCCCCAGCAGGAACGATATTACTTGTCTTCGACTTTTTTTCCTCATGATCCTTGTGGTTTCATATCTACAAAGTCAACAAAAAGTATCTTAAAATTAAAAGTAAATAAATAAAAAGCTTAAAAATAATGTTTCGGCAGTCTTTCACCGCAATATCTCATTTAATTCGGAAAATACAACCGAATATAATCGGTGGAGTTCAAAAATATATAACGAATGAGGAGAGTAGAGCTTTACCGTTTACCTTTGAAATCTCCCCTGCAGCTTTGCCTTCAAAGGCAACGGTCTTCACATAATCCGAGCTTTTATACCATCAAAGAACCGGAAATAGGCATACCTCCAAGATGTCTTAAGAACTAAAGTACCACAAACACTCCAGAATCCTATGATAAATCCAAGCACCAAGCTAACATAAAATCCGAAGCTTATGAAACCATCATCATCTTTTTTGGTCTTGTCACTTCCACTGCCATTAGGGACTGAAGGATGTTCCGTTGTTGCATCTCCCGGGCATTCTGGTGTGAGCGGTTGTCCGCAAAGTCCAAGATTTCCCGAAAATTGAGAAGCATTAAAACTTTGAAGTTGAGTACTTAGCGGAATTCTTCCTGATAAGTTGTTGTATGACAAGTCCAAGACACTAAGATAATGTAAGCTCGAAAAACTCGGAGGAATGCTACCAGATATCTGGTTTTGTGACAAATCAAGCGATTCTAACATCTCCAGCTGACCAAAGTTGTTAGGGAGCACCCCGGTAAAACTGTTTCTTGACAGGTTCAGAGAAATCAACTTCAGCAAACTTGTTACACTTTCTGGAATGTCTCCGCTTAAGTTGTTGCTCAAAATGTCAATGCTTCGCAAATGAAAAAGATTTTGGCCGAACTCAATCTCTATTCCTTTCCAACTCAGTAGCACAAACCCAAGGTTCACGTCCTCCACGTCAGGGGACATCGAAGACAAGGCTGTTATGTTAGGGAGGCAATGTGGCAAGGCTCCAGATATATTGTTCTTGGAGAAGTCCAAGACATGAAGGGCAGGAAGACTGCATAGACTTAAAGGGATGCTACCATAAAACTCGTTCGACTTTAAGCGAATAACCAGCAACTTTGTTAGGCTCGGGCCTATCCATGCTGGTATCTTTCCAGATAGTTTATTGGCACCGAGGTCAACAACTCTTAATTCTGTACAATTCTCCCAAGAAGGCAATTCTCCGGAAAGTTTGTTGTCGTGTAATCGTAACAGTTCAGCTCTCTTTAAGTAGCCTAATGAGCTTGGAATTTTCCCGGAGAAATTGTTCATAGCCATGTTCAAAGAGAACAAATTTTGAAACTGCATCCAACAACTAGGAAGTTCACCAGATAGCTGATTGTGAGAAAGGTCTAGACCAAAGAGGTTTGGAGATTCTGTTTCACAAAAGGAAGATAAGGGTCCTGAAAACATGTTTTTGGAGAGATACAGGATGAATACATTTGAAGGAAATGGCGGAAGTGGGCCGTCCAAGAGATTAGATGACAAGTCAAAATAACGGAAGGTGCAGTTTTTTGTCGACAGATTTGGCAACTTTCCATGGATTTGGTTCATTGATAGGTTTAAAACGTCTAAGCTGGAAGACAGTGTAAGAGTATAAGTAAGGACAACAAGCATCAAGAGCAGAGTTCAAGTGAAAGCAATTCAAGGGTCTAAATGAGGACAAGTGTCACAAGATCAACAAGGAAGTTACAAGGCTGTTAGGATATGGTGCTAAGGTTGTTAAGTTTGTTAAAACTGATATATTTCATATCTTAGCTTATAGAGCAAGGTATGTAAGGATATAAATACAGATATCCAAAGATGTAAGATGATGATGAAAAATACACAAGAAATATAAAGAAATCTTCTCTGAAATCTCTCTGTCTCTATCTCTCTAAATTTCAGTTTCTTCGACTACCTTCATTGAAGCTACTGCTTCAATCTTCACATGGTATCATCGCCGATCCGACTGGCGCTTCCGCATCTCAATCAAAGCTTTCATTTCTTCTCTCTATCCTCTAGTTTGCAAACTATTCTGTGATAAAACAAAATATTGGCGTTGTTCGGATATTACAGAGCCTCCAGAACTTCGTCTTCGCCTTCTGCCTATCAACTGTTTGTTAAAAGGTCTCAGTGAATTCCTTGTATCACAACTCAAAAATGGTTACTGCTGATCAGCTACGGATTGTTCAGTCTCCAATCACCGGTCTTATCTCTACCATTTCTACGTCAGTTACAGTCAAGCTTGATGATTCCAACTACTTAACCTGGAGTTTTCAGATTAAACTTCTCTTTGAAAGTCATGGTATTCTGGGGTTTGTTGATGGATCACGAAAATGTCCTCCAAGATTTGATACGGATGCTACAACTGAAGGGATTGAAACCGATGATTATCTTGTATGGAAGATGCATGATCGTGCTCTTATGCAATTAATCATTGCCACCTTGTCTACAACTGCAATGTCCTGTATTATTGGGAGAGTAACAGTTCTCATGAAATGTGGGTTAATCTTGCTGAGCGATTCTCGATAGTCACAAAAGCAACAATCTTTCAGATGAAAACTGAGCTCCAAAACATTCAAAAAGGGTCTGACTCTGTCTCTGTGTATTTGCAAAAGATCAAAGATGCGAGAGATCATCTTGCTGCTGCAGGAGTAATTTTTTATGATGATGATATCATCATTCTTGCCCTGAAAGGTCTTCCTGCAGAATTTAACACCTTTAGGTGTGTTATACGAGGCAGAGAAACTGGCATTTCTCTAAAAGACTTCAGGTCTCAACTGTTAGCTGAAGAAACTACAATTGGTCAATCTTTTGAGTCTTCTCCATCCTTTAGTGCTGCAATGGTTGCTAGTGCTACCACTGACAAAGGGAAAGCTCTCGTTCTTGATCAAGATTCTTCTCATTCTGCTGAGTTTGGATCTAGTTCTGGCATCAATGATCACTCATACAAGAACAATGGTGGTGGTTTTCGTTCCCCTAGTTATAATTCTGGTGGGCAGTATTATACCAATGGGAGTCCATCCAGCAATTTTGGCAGTACTTCTCAAGGTTCTTATCACTATGGCGGGTACAAGGGTAACAACTTCAGAGGCAAAGGACGAGGCAGGTCATATCAGTCTGGTTCCCGAACTTATAATCCTTTTCCAAATCCAAGTCCCGGAATTCTTGGTGCCCCAAGACCATTTCAGTCTCATTGTCCCGATCATCCCTCTGACATACCAACTTGTCAAATATGCAACAAAAAAGGGCATGTTGCAGCTGACTGTTTTCAGCGCCATAGTACACCGGTCTCAGCTTCTCATTCTCCGATGCAATGCCAAATTTGCTGGAAGTTTGGTCATTCCGCTATTCAATGCTATCATCGAGGGAATTTTGCTTATCAAGGAAGGCCACCAACCCCACATCTCTCTGCCATGCATGTTCAGCACCATCCATCTGCTCCTGATGATCAATTCTGGGTTGCAGACACAGGGGCAACATCTCACATGACCTCTGACCTAGCTAACTTGGAGTTGGCACGACCATATCAAGGCAATGACACGATTACCACTGCCAGTGGTGCAGGTTTACCTATTTCTCACATAGGCTCTTCCAAATTGCATACATCCTCTCATACTCTTGTGTTACAAAATGTTTTACATGTTCCAAAGCTATCTCAGCCTTTACTCTCCATTTATCAACTTTGTAAGGATAATCGATGCCGATTTATATGTGATGATGTTTCTTTTTGGGTTCAGGACAAATTCACAGGGAAAATTCTTCTCAAGGGGCTGTGTAGGGCTGGTTATTATCCTATACCTTTTCACATTTCTCCGAAGCTGCCATCTGCATCATCTTCGTTTCACAAATGCTTTCTTGCACAACCTGTTAGTACAAGTCTATGGCATCGACGGCTAGGACACCCCTCTAATGCAATCACTTCTGCCATACTACATCAACATCAACTCTCTGCATCTTTAGACTCTTGTAAAACAGTTTGTACACCATGTCTAGAAGGGAAATTTACCAAGTTACCTTTTTCTTTTCCCACAAATAAATCTGTACATCCCCTAGCAATCATTCATAGTGATGTATAGGGCCCTGCTCCTATCTTGTCATATGAAGGGTTTAGATACTATGTAACCTTCATAGACGAATGTACACGATTTACATGGATTTTTCCTTTGAAATATAAATCAGAAGTGTTTGCTACATTTGTCAAGTTTCATGCATTTGTGTGTACTCAATTTTCTGCCAAAGTTAAAATTTTACAAAGTGATGGTGGAGGAGAGTATATTAGCTCTCAGTTTCAAATTTTTCTCACCACCAATGGTATCCTTCATCACAAATCATGCCCACACACTCCTGAACAGAATGGATTAGCTGAACGTAAACATAGGCACATTGTAGAAACTGCCCTTACTCTCCTTCAAACTGCTAAGTTACCTAATCTCTTCTGGTTTCATGCTTGTGCAACTGCAGTCTATCTCATCAATCGCTTGCCCTGTGTCATTCTTCACATGAAATCTCCTTATCAACTGTTATATGGTCATCTTCCACACATTGGTCATTTCAAAATTTTTGGTTGTGCATGTTTTCCTCTATTGAAACCATATAACACTTCCAAATTACAACCCAAAACAGCTACTTGTGTGTTTCTGGGCTATGCAGGCGATTATAAAGGTTTTCTATGTTTAAATCTTATTCAAAACAAAATGTACATATCTAGACATGTGCTTTTTGATGAATCCAGCTTTCCATATGACAAGTTCTCTGTTTCTGTCCAATCTTCACCTTTGGTAGTATCATCTCCATCATTTCATCCTTCTCCGTCATTACCATGCATTACATTGACTAATCAAGTCACACCATCACTTCATACTCATGCATCCTCATCTCATCCTACAACTTCAATGCATTCAGCATCTAGTACTCCAGAATCCTTGCCTGCATCTAGTGCCTCAGATTCCTTGGCTGCATCTAGTGCCTCAGATTCATTGGAAACACTTACATCTGTCCCACATATGCATTCTTCTCTTCCTCCAAGTGTTGACATCCCAGGTACCATGCCTACACAGTCCTCCATCCCTGTGGATCCTGATTTCCAACCCGATCATCTTAATGTTGTTCTCTCATTACCACTGAATGTGCACCCTATGGTCACACGTTCCAAGAATGGTATTGTCAAACCGAAGGCTTTCTCTGCTAGCATTGGCTCTCCGTCTCCTGTCTCCGAGCCAAAGACATTCAAGGCTGCTTCTAAAGTTGTCGAATGGCAAACTGCAATGCAGGAAGAGATCGATGCCCTTCATTCTCAACAAACATGGTCCCTAGTTCCTCTTCCATGTGACAAGAACTTGGTTGGATGTAAATGGGTATATAGAATCAAGAAGAATGCCAATGGCATTGTGGCAAGATATAAAGCCCGGCTTGTAGCCAAAGGGTACAACCAAGAGGAGGGTGTTGACTACGGTGAAACATTCAGTCCGGTGGTTAAACCTACAACCATTCGTCTTATTCTTGCCTTGGCATCACAGTTCCACTGGCAACTCCGGCAGCTTGATGTAAAAAATGCCTTCTTACATGGCGTTTTACAGGAAGATGTGTACATGGAACAACCTCCAGGATTTCTCAGCAACCAGTATCCATCTAATTATGTCTGTAAGCTTCACAAGTCCCTCTACGGGTTAAAACAGGCTCCAAGAGCATGGAATGATAGATTTACAAGTTTTCTCCCTGCATTGGGATTTCAGTCTTCACATGTCGATCCATCGTTATTTGTTCAATCCTCTCCACAAGGCATTGTTGTCTTACTGCTTTATGTGGATGATGTTATTTTAACTGGCAGTTCCTCTCAGTTAATAGCTCAAGTCATCAAAGCTCTTACTGCTGAATTTGAAATGAAGGATTTAGGTGATCTCCATTATTTCTTGGGGCTGCAAATTAGTCACACTGCAGAGGGTTTATTTGTTTCTCAATCCAAATACATCAGTGAGTTAGTTGCCAAGGTGGATTTACAGGCTTGTAAACCTTGTGCTACTCCCTGTTTACCATATCATCGGCTCTTAAAGGATGATGGCAAGCCATATCACAGTCCTGATCAATACAGAAGTATAGTGGGAGCTCTTCAATATCTCACATTTACGAGGCCTGACATAGCCTTCTCCGTGAATTAAGCCTGCCAGTTCATGCATAATCCTATGGAGTCCCATGTCATTGCAGTCAAACGGATCATCCGCTATCTCAAGGGTACACCAGATTATGGGATACATTTTAAACCTGGTCCCCTCTCCCTTCTATCCTATAGTGATGCCGACTGGGCTGGGGATCCAAATGACCGCCGTTCCACCTCTGGCTTTATTGTTTTTCTTGGATCCAATCCTATTTCCTGGTCCTCAAAGAAGCAGCATACGGTATCTCGGTCATCCACAGAGGCTGAGTATAGGGCTCTTGCTATCACAGCTGCTGAACTCTCTTGGATTCGACAATTGCTTTGTGATTTACATATTCCTCTCTCTCACGCCCCGTTGATTCACTGTGATAACCTTTCGGCCATTGCTCTTTCCACGAATCCTGTCTTTCATGCGAAGTCTAAACACATTGAGATTGATTATCACTTTGTTCGTGAAAGGGTGACACGAGGAGATCTTCATGTTCACCATGTTTCTTCTGCTGATCAGTTTGCTGATATTTTCACAAAGGGTTTATCTGCACCCTTGTTTCACCATCACTGTGGCAATCTCATGCTCAGTTCCCTCAAGCATGAGATTGAGGGGGGATGTAAGAGTATAAGTAAGGACAACAAGCATCAAGAGCAGAGTTCAAGTGAAAGCAATTCAAGGGTCTAGATGAGGACAAGTGTCACAAGATCAACAAGGAAGTTACAAGGCTGTTAGGATATGGTGCTTAGGTTGTTAAGTTTGTTAAAACTGATATATTTCATATCTTAGCTTATAGAGCAAGGTATGTAAGGATATAAATACAGATATCCAAAGATGTAAGATGATGATGAAAAATACACAAGAAATATAAAGAAATCTTCTCTGAAATCTCTCTGTCTCTATCTCTTTAAATTTCAGTTTCTTCGACTACCTTCATTGAAGCTACTGCTTCAATCTTCACAGACAGATCCCAAAACTTATCAGGTATAGAATCCGAAATCTCATCATTAACCATGTAAAGTGAAGTAAGTTTTGTCTGAGTTTGAATCCATTTCGGAAAAGCAGGGCCAACCTTGCAAGAGGACAATCCTAAATATTTGATTTGGAAAGGCGGATTCCAATCCGAGCTCAAGTTGAAAGACAAAGGATTATGATAAAAATCCAAAAATTCTAAACGGGAGAGATTGGAGAAGTGCACTTCAGTTATGACACCATTCAAAGAATTCTGAGAAAGAACCAACATTTCGAGGCTGGAAAGTTGGCCGATACTCTCAGGTAGAGATCCGCTGAGTTGACTGTAGGAGATAGTTAACTGCCTTAACAACGAAAGACCTGTAAAATCAGGCAGTGATCCGGTAAACTGGTTTCGAACTAGGTTCAAGTTTCTTAGCTGGGAGAGTGGCTGAAAACTTTTTGGAAGAGATCCACTTAGGTTGCTGTCACCAATGAACAAAGCTTTCAAGGATGAAAATCTTGTAAGGTTATCAGGAAATGAACCCGAAAAACCACTCAAGAACAAGAACTCGAGGGTATCTTGAGCACAAGACAAGTTTTCAACAGAGTCTTCAAGTCTATCGGAAAGTTTGTTTTTCTCTAAACTCAACCACTCTAAGCTGCAAAGGTTTCGAAAGGATTTTGGTATCCCGCCTTCAAATTTGTTATACGAGAGATCAAGATACACGAGGGAAACCATGTTTGCAAACACATCTGGGATGGGACCTTGCAACTGATTACCAGATAAACCAATGTGAACAAGGTTGGTGCTGACATTGACCATCTAATAAAATATCGAAAGATTAAGAAAATTATTCGAGAGTTCAAGGACTTGAAGAGAGTTTGAAGAATTGACAAAAGAAGGCGAACTCAGTTTGACATTGGGAAGATTACACGAAAACAACTGAAGCTCAACAAGTGAAGGGAGTTTGCTTACTGATTCTGGCCAATTTACAACCTCGGAAAAATTAAGACCCGACATATTCAGGTACCTCAAGGAAGAAAGATGAGATAACCACTCAAGATTTTCGGATGTGACATGGTTCTGTGCAAGATCAAGAGTATACAAACTAGAGAGATTTCTTAGTTGGGGAGGAATTGGTCCGCTAAGATTAGCACCTGCTAGTTTGAGCTGTTCCAATCGACTCAAAGAACCGATGAACTTGGGAATTTGTCCTTGGAAATCATTGAAACTGAGGTCCAAGTAAGTTAGGTATGGCAATTCAAGTAGAGAAGGAGCAATCACACCACTCAAAGGAGTTTCAACATTATTAAAATCAGAAGACTTATGGTAAAGATCTAGTGTGACGACATGACCTGTTTCGTTGTTGCAAGCGATTCCTCTCCACTCGCAACAATCTTTGCCGGTTTCCCAAGAGGCAAGAACGTTGGACTCGTCGATGAGGCCCTGTTTGAACTGAAGCAGAGCGGTTTTTTCTGCTTGTAAGCACCGGATGTTGGAACTGATTCCAGCGCCCATACAGCATTTGGCAGATGTAAGAGCGAACAAGACAGAATATATTATTGTGAGCAACATGGTATGTGAAATGGTGAATTGAATTGTATGTGGATTTGGGAGTGAAAAGCAAGAGATGTTTTATAGATTGTTCCTTTGTTGTCGTTCTGCGGACGTTGAGAAAAACAAAGCAAGGAGGAGGAAAAGTGCTAGAGAAAGAGAAAAGGAGATAAGAGAGAGATCTTTCAGTGTGATCGGTACATGGGTTGGTACACTACGTGTCATTAAATAAATTGTGGGATATGTGTGTTAAAAAGCTAATAATTTAAAAAATAAAATTTCCCACCATTCCTATTAAAACACGTGATGTACCAATTGTGTTCCCGTCACAACACCACTTGTGTTCCCATCACAACTAAAAATTTCTCAGAATGAGGATCCTCTCTGGATCCTTACATACCATATGTTCATTGAATATCGTGCAGTCAGAAATAATTACATATCGTTTATGTTTAATTTTAAATAAAAAATTTAAAATAATTTATGATCGCACGATTTTCAATGAAATCCTTCTCATCCGAGAAAAAGAGGGAAAGTGGTAGAGAAAAAGTGAAAAAGGGGGTTGGAAGAGGAAACGAAAGGTGGTGGGGGCATGGATTGGAGAAAGACTTCATACGTGAGGGAAGGGAAGGGAAAGACTTCATGCGTGAAGGGAAAGGAAGAAAAGAATGGTGGTGGGGGTGGGGGCATAGATTGGAGAAAGACTTCATATGTGAGGGAAGGGAAGGGAAAGACTTCATACGTGAAGGAAGGGAAGTGAAGAAAAGAATGGTGGTGGGGTCATGGATTGGAGAAAGACTTCATACGTGAAGGAAAGGAAAGGAAGAAGAAAATATGGCTACTCTGAAGATGTAGGCATATTTTGCTATACTTCGTAAATATTTCATTTACATTTTCTTACTGTTTATTATATTTCGTACGCAATCTATTCTAATACAGACCATTAGAATAAGATGACTAGAGAATTACATGAAATTGCACATGGAATATTAAACGGCTTGGGACTAGTACACCATAATAAATTAATAATTGAACATTCAGGCCAAAAAAACAAGGCTATTGGCGATTTCAACGCTATCCTGGGTGCCCACGAGCAGATGGGAGGAGGCAGACGGTCCCAAGCTTCATGCGCTCAGTTTAGTAATATGTCTGACACTTGTAACTTTACCCACTTGAACACATCTGGGGCAGCCTTTACATGGTCTAATGGCTGGAGGTCTCGTGGTCGCACTGAAAGAAGGTTAGATCGCTCATTGTGTGATATAAGCTGGTTTGATTATTGGCCCCACTCTAACTGCATAGCATTGCCAAAGGTAGTCTCAGATCACAACCCCCTTATCTTATCTGGTTCCAGAGTTTTGAGTAGTGGTCATCGTCCTTTCCGTTTTCAATCAATGTGGGTTCAACATCCATCTTTTCGAGAAACTGTAACTCATTGCTGGAGAAATACAGTTGTCTATGGTTGTCCTATGTTTATCATTCTGCAAAAATTGAAAGCTCTAAAAACCTGCTTGCGCCAATGGAATTTTTCGGTCTTTGGTGATGTCCATAATAGAATGGCTAATGCTCGGCATAATCTTTCTATGCTTCAACAAAGAATTTCAACTGAGGGTATAACTAATGATCTTTTCGAGGAGGAGATTTTCGCCAAGACTACAGTAATGGAGTCTCTTCAAATGCAGGAGGCATTTTGGAAAGATAGAGCTCGTGTTAAGTGGTTAACTAAAGGGGATAGAAATTCTTCTTTCTTTCATGCCTATGCTCGTATTAAATCATCCAGCTCTCATATCAGTTGTATTCTTGATGGAAACAATCTTCTTACTGACCCGCTGGCAATTGAGAACCATATTGTTAATTTCTATCAGACTTTGTTCGGCTCTTCTTTCACCCCTTCAGGTATTGATGAGGTTTGTGAGGTCATCCAGCCGATGGTCACAGACTCTGAAAATGATCTCTTATCTGCATTACCTACTGATGAGGAAATTAAGGAGGCAGTTTTCTCATTAAGTGCTTCCAGTGCGCCAGGGCCAGATGGTTTTCCAGGTTTTTTCTATCATCACTGTTGGGATATTGTCAGCTTTGATGTTATTCAATTTGTGAAGCAATTCTTTCAATCAAATTGGTTATACCCTAATGCCAATAGTAATTTCTTAGTTTTGATACCGAAGGTGGAAGACGCTATTTCCATGACTCATTTTAGACCTATTGCTTTGGCAAACTTTCTCTTTAAGATTATTCCCAAAATTTTGGCAGTTCGTCTTTCTCATGTTGTTCAACGCATTATTTCTCCGCATCAAGCTGCTTTTATACCTGGCCGACGTATCACAGATTGTATTGGCCTTGTTTCAGAATGCTTCAATGTGCTTGACAAAAAAACTCGTGGTGGCAATATGGGAGCCAAAGTTGATATAGCTAAGGCTTTTGATACTTTAGATTGGTCATTTCTATTGCGGGTGCTTACTAACTTTGGGTTCTCCACTTGTTTTATAGACTGGGTTTCTACCATCTTAAGATCTGCTAAATTGTCCATCATAATTAATGGTTCCCCGCATGGTTTTTTCTCTTGTTCCCGAGGAGTGCGCCAAGGGGATCCTCTCTCTCCGTTACTTTTCTGTCTAGTTGAGGAGGCTTTATCAAGGGGCCTGAGTCGTCTTCAACTTGATGGGCTTACTAAGCCAACTTTTACTCCAAGAGGTTGTATCTCTCCTTCTCACGTTCTCTATGCAGATGACTTATTCATTTTCTGTAGAAGTGATGGTGTCACCCTGCGTAATTTGCAAGGTTTCTTCGATAGATATAGTAGAGCCTCTGGTCAATTTATTAATAAGGCAAAAAGTACTTTCTACTTGGGCTCTACCTCAAGGCATCGCAAAGTTGTGGTTGAGAGTTACTTGGGTTTCAAAGAAGGCAAAGCACCTTTTGTCTACTTAGGAGTTCCAATCTTCTGTGGCAAGCCTAAAAGGAGTCATCTTCAAGCCTTGGCAGATAAAGCTAAAGCTAAGTTAACTGGTTGGAATGGGAAACTTTTATCTATGGCAGGAAGAGTTCAACTCACTCAATCAGTTTTTCAAAGTATGCTCTTGCATAGCTTTTCTGTTTATAAGTGGCCTTCTTCCTTGCTAAGGCCTCTTTCAAGATGTGCTCACAATTTTATATGGTCTGGTGACGTAACCTCCAAGAAGTCTGTTACCGTTTCTTGGCGTCAGATATGTGCTCCGAAGAATGAAGGTGGTTTGGGTTTGCGTGATCTTGGCTATCTTAACACTACTGCTCTCTTAAAGCTTGGATGGCTTATTATTACTACCGATTCCCCTTGGAGTATTTATCTTCGGGAACGTTTCAAGCTTCATGGTCGCCTATATTCTTGTAGTTATAAGCGATCTTCTATATGGCCTGGTATTAAATCCATTCTTCATATCTTGTTTCAGAATTGTCGTTGGGTGATTGAAAATGGTTCTACTACTTCCCTTTGGGTTGATAAATGGCTGGATAAGCCTATTGTGGACGTCGTTGGTGCAACAGAGATTGCTCATTCTTTATCTCGTACTAAGGTCTCAAATATTATTCGTATGGGAAAATGGGTTATTCCTTCTATTTTTTCTTCTACTTTCCCAGACCTAACTAAAGAGATTTTAGAAATGCCTCTTCCAATTGATGAGGATAATGACGTTTTTAATTTGCGAAGTTTCTACATCTGGTGTTTTTTCGTTTTCCGATGGCTATGAAATTGTTCGTCATCGGTTTCCTGTTAAGAGTTGGGCTTCCATTATCTGGCGTCCTTTCATCCCACCTCGTTACTCTATTTTAGTTTGGAAGATTCTATTCAACAAGCTCCCAACGGAGGATCAACTTCAGCGCCGAGGCATCCCGCTGGCTCTAATATGCCAACTATGTCACAAGAATTCTGAATCTATTGACCACTTATTTTCTAGCTGTGAATTTGCACAATGTGCTTGGCGTTGGCTGGCTACCCAATTTGGCACTATTATTCCACCTACGGGCTCCCTCTCTGATCTATGGCTTGATTTTCTGTCAAAGCGGTTTTCTCCACATCTTCGCAATGTTTGGCTAGCTTCATGGTTTTTCTTACTAATGGCTATTTGGAAGATGCGTAATAAAGTGAAGTTTGAAGGCAAACCTCCCTCCTTCTCACGTCTCTGCCGCTCCACCTCGGCTTGGATTAGGCAGGTTGGAGCTCTCACCCCTGGCCATGTACGAGGCATTTTGGATAGGCAACTTTTAGTTTCTCTTGGAATATCGCCTAACTCCTGTAAAGCTCCTTCTATTGTCCCTGTTCTTTGGCACCCCCCTTCTTTTTCTTGGGTTAAAGTGAATACTGATGGCCTTGCTAAAGGTAATCCGGGTCCTGCGGCATGTGGCGGGGTTTTTCGTGACTCTGCAGGTTATTTTCTTGGTGGTTTCTCCCTAAGCTTGGGCCATCGTACTTCTTTCTATGCGGAGCTCCATGCTGTCATCCTTGCTGTCGAATTGGCCCACGCACGGGGCTGGCAAAATTTATGGCTTGAAAGCGACTCTTCTAGTGTAATATCATGTTTTGCTTCTGGATCTTTCTCTCCCCCTTGGTCACTCCAGACACGCTGGAACAATTGTACTCTCCATTTGCAGAACATGGTTTTTCGTTGCTCTCATATTTTTCGAGAAGGGAATGTTGTTGCTGACAAATTAGCCAATTTAGGGCTTCTATCATCTTCCCTTGTTTGGCATTCCACTCCTCCTATAGAGATCATTCCTCCTCTGCACTCAGATTTCTTGGGCATGCCAACCTACAGGTTTGTCTCCTCTTCTTGATGTGTGTTCTCCTTTCTTTTCCTAACCTTTTTGGATTCCCTTTTGTTTTGCAGCTTGTCTTGCAGGTTATTACCTTTTAGGTTTATAGAGGGGTTTGGGCTTATGTCCGCCTAGTCTTTTCCTTGTATTTTCTTTTCCAAGAGGGGTATGGTCTATGTCCCCCCTCTTTTGTATTTCCTTTCTCAAAAGGGGTAAGGTGCATGTCCCCCCCTTTTTTGTATTTCTTTTCTCTTGTTCTATGAGGGGTTAGGTTTATGTCCCCCCCTGTCTAGGTGTACCTTCTTTTTTCTTATCAATAAAATTCCCATCGTACCGCCGAGGTTCTCCAAAAAAAAAAAAAAAAAAAAACAAGGGGATGGCATTGGCATATAATGTGATAGAATTGCTCCAAAATCTTCATCAGTTGTCCAACCTCTACAATCCGGAAATCGACAGTCGGGGACAATTGTGGGACCACCATTTGTAGGATGATGCCCCACGCGGCATCTAAGATCCAACAGTTCGGAGGTTACCTTCCCTGTCCACAGGAGTCCCTTACAAAATGTACACACATCACTAATCCAAATTCTACTGCAGGTTTAAGAAAAATGAATGATTTCACCACTTCGGTACTCAGCATGGTGAAACCTGATCATGCTGCCGTAACTATACAAAAATCTCCGACATTCATGCTACAGCGGATAATGGTATAACAACTCATGCAGAGTCAGAAACCAAACCGTCCTTCGATACATCATCTTGATCATCAAGTAGCATCCTTGACCTCTCTCATTCTGCTTACACCACTCACTGAAATAGAAAGGAATAAAGTTACCCGAATGATTCTTGGGACGAGTCGTGGACTAAGTCATTTTTTTTAAGACGTTTTGCGGCTTTGCCTAAAGTGTGCAAGCAGTTTACAAACATCACGTCGTCCCCATGATAAAACAACCCAAAATCTTCTTCTTTTGATAAGTTTTTCCTTGCACAGTAAAAGAACTTTCGAACTCACACCCTTTTCAATATGTTGCTCTTAGAACTCAATTTTTGTTTTGAAAATTATATAAACCGTTGTTTCTTTCTCTATATATTTGTTTAAGTCTTTCGTACATTGGATCAATATATATAGAGAGATGAAATAAACGTTGCGGGGTTAAACGATTTAGGGGGTTGAAAACCGCAAGGAATTATAGCAGAAGAAAACAAAATGGACAAAGTCAAAACGTACAAATCACAACGGAACAAAATTATGTATATAGATAGACTTGATCTTTTTCTCTATTCAGAGAAGGAATCCCATTTTTAAGGTGAGAAGTTTTCTCACGTTTCTTTTTGTGGAGGAGAATGCTCCTTGTCAAATCATAGGTCAGTAATAATTTATAAGGTTAATAACAATTTATTAAAATATAAATATATTTAAAATATTTAAATAAAAACATATTTAATCCAACAATTGCTTTATAGATTGATCATTTGAGTCGTCATCTAAAGTCAATTACGGTAACGACATTTGAAGTCAATTATGCATTTTTATATAAGAAAATTAAAACGTCTGCAATGTTTGATTGGTTAGGGATGAACGCGATTGTGATGTGCAGAAGTGAAAGGGATGTTACCTTTTGCTTACAAAAAGGAACTGAAAAAGTCATTGTGTTCATTTGATAAATAATAAGAAAAACTAATGAAGATGATTTTAAAACTTTGAGTTTTAACGATAAAGACAAAATAAATGGTAAAATGAATAGTAACAAATTTGACTTTTTAATGTAAAAATGTGATTTCTTCGTGAGTTTATGACTATCTGTTTGTTCTTAAGTTACTGTTGCCTTCAAAAAAAAAATTATATGGGTGCAATGTCAAGAGTAAACGCGAAGATGATATTTACAAATCAATAGAAAAAATGGGGAATTTCACTTGGAATAATAAGGTGGATTGTGGTGTTTTGTCCCACCTTCTAAACTTTTTTGACGGTCTAGTGTTATTCTAATGTATAGTGAGGCGAATTTGAAATTGGGTGCAAAGGAGGACTATTTATTTTGATCAACTAATCTAACCCAATCTGCCGCTGATATTTTACTTCTTGATTCGGATTATCAAAACGATCGGTTTTAACCCAACGAACAGACAATGCATTAGAATCACATAAAATTGCACTTGGAATATTAAACGGTTTGGTACTCGCACACCGTAGTAATTGATAATTCAGGCCAAAAAAACAAGGGGATGAACATTGGTATATAAATTGCAGCCCTGCAGAGCCAATAAGACTACCTATTCAATCTTGAATCCAATAACCAAATTCACAGTGTTTTACACGTGGATTTGAAAAGTGAATTAAATGTATTTATACAATTTAAATGTATTTATCTACGTGGATTATACAATTTAAATGTATTTATATACGTGGATTTGAAAAGTGAATTAAATATTAAAAAAGTGAATGTAACCTTATCATATTTAGCTTCAATACGACTGCATTTTGTCAAGGACAATGGTCCCTGCTTGGGAAGATACAGAAAATGGTTTGGTTGACTCATTTTCAAAACGAACAAATTTAAATAAGCATTTTAGGAAAGACATAAGGTAACATGATTGGTTCTTTATACCTTATAAAATCTTCATGCATATGTTGTTTGTTTCTTTTTACAATTTTGATAATAATCTGCCTTACACATACACAAAGATGATCGCAAACAGGTAAGAACAAATTAAACCCCGTATGTAAGTGCAACTGTTCAAATAATTTACTTGTTGAAAATTTTAGTGTTCCTTGATTTTCTCGGGAACCTAACACACCACCAGCAGCAATGGACTAAATCAGAACGTGCATTTTCAAATTGAAGAAAAATTTTCCAGGAAGAGCGAAAGAAAGGGATAGAGCAGTACACACCTGAGAACGTGGCCTGATTTCCCATTTTTTTCAAAAGTAGTCAAAACCCGAAAGCAATCAAGTCTGATCAATTGAAACACCACAACCCCTTTTATATTTTAAAATTGGTTTAGTCCTTAATTGGTGAGCCCGTGTTTCCCACCTTGTTTTATTTTTATGTTTCCCGGTCTCCCTCTCTCTTCTCTCAGTTCTCTCTTCTCCCTCACCTCTTCCGTAACTCTCTCTCCCTCGCTCTCTCGGCTCTCTCTATCTCAACCCCTCCGAGAGTTTTTCTTACCAACAAACATCACCATCGTCTTTATCTCGTCGCTACGAACTCAACCATAGTCTTGGCATCTTGAAAGTCGAACCACGAAGCCCCGTACACGAGCTCCGGCGAGCACCGCCCCTTTCGAGGCCATTTCCGGCCAAACCACGGCCAGTTGGCCGGCATGCAAGGTATCAATCTCTTCGTCTCGCTGAGTAATACAAATTTCCTTTTAGTTTCACTCAATTTCGTTGAGTATTGAAGAAGTTATACTCATTTGAATTTTACCCAGTTTCCGGCGAGCTCCGAGGCTTTCGAGGCATTTTCCGGCCAAACCACGGCGAGTTAGATGTCGTGTGAGGTATCATTCTCTTCGTCTCTTCAAGAGCTACAACTTTCGTTTTTGTCTTCGTCTCTTCAAGAGCTACAACTTTCGTTTTTGTCTCGCTTGATTTCGTTGAGTAGTGATAAAGTTATGGCCGTTTAAAATTAGGTGGTTTTCCTGCCGAATTTCCGGCCTTCTTCTTAGGCAAAACCAGGCATCTCAGGCCCTTTAGAAAACCCCTCGGGCCTTAGGCCCGTGTTGTCTTAAGCCCAAAACCCTAGCCCCTTTAGCTTTTAAGTTTTGTTACTTGGTTTTTAAAACCCTTAGGGCCTGGGCCGGTTTTGACTTAAAGGGCTTAAAGCCCTGTTAGTTTTTGTGAGGCCTTAGGGCCTTGGTGCTGTGGGTGTGTGTGTTAGGTGTGTGTGTGTATGAGTTTATGCATGCACATGCATGCCGTGTGTGTGTGTGTGTTTGGGGTTTAAGCCCAAACCACAATTCTTCACCCTAAACCCTTTTAACCCAAAAATCTTAGAAAATCCAAAACCCAATAGATCCTAATCCTATTTAATCTAAACCCTAATCCGGATTCAAGCCTAAAACTCGTTTGACCTAGTTTGACCGTTGACCCCCGGTCAACGTTGACTTTAGGGTTGACTTTTCGGGTTTTCGTCCGGGACTCTTCTTAGGGTAATTCGACGTTCTAAATCCGTTTCCAATGTCTGTTTTCCCAAATTCAATTTCTATTTTATAGTTTTATTTATTGGACTCTTTAATGTGCTTAGAGGCAATTATTGTGACGTTTTCATCTTCGCTAGTGGCGTAGCTTTTGGCAACTAAGTACTGTGAGTGGACCCCTTCTAAAATTACATGATTTTATAGTTTAATTGCATAAATGATTAGTATGCCTACGAATTTATGAAGTGATATATGTGAAGCCTGTTGATTTAAGATATTGATTATCGTCTTGTGTTTTGGTGAGGAATTAATTGTTAGCCTATTTTGAGCTATATTTTAATATATCGTATTTTTTATAAAAAACCATGAACTGGTAGACTATCTGATAGATGACGATAGGATGCTAGAACATGTTTTTGAACCCCTCTTTATAGTGTAGACGATGATCGGTAATCTATGTTATGAAGTGGTTATTTATGAGATGCATAAATATTTGTGCGTACCTAGTAGACACTATGCCACCTGGGGCGAGGAATTGGTGTTGGCATTTAGGCCGGGAGAAATAATCCCTAGCTACGGGCTGAGGGACATGGAGCAGGTATTGGGCCGGGAGTTGGTAATCTCTGGCTACGGGGGCAGAGACCACGGAGCAGGCATTGGGCCGGGAGTTATATTTATTCGGTGATCTTATTAGCAGCACACCGCGCTTACGAGACGATTTATGAGACGTTTACTGTTTTGATTTCCGCGATGTTATTCCGCGATATGGCTTTTGAGATATTTTGGCAAGCTAGGATTTTTATTAAATCCATCACTTATTATACTAGTAGTTTTCATTATATATAAACTTTGGGCGTTAGTACATTGATAACTGTTTTATCATTATTATATATATAAACTTGGTCCACTCACCTTTGTTTTGCGCCCCCATTCAGGACTTAGAATCAAGGCACATAATCTCAGCGTCAAGACACTTCCGCAGCAGCATCTTCGAGTCCTCTCGGGGTAGGGCTCACTCTGTTCATTCAATCTTATCTTAATTCTTGTTAGTGACTAGGTTTAGTTGTATGTTCTGAACACGTTCCTAATTTGTTAACTCCTTGTACTTTAAATTCATAACCCTTATTTATTTCTTATTCTTAGCTTTTGTATCAATTAATGGTTTTCGTCACCCCCGGGTGTCGGCCAGCACGTGTCGGTCCTGGCATTCGAGGAATATCAGAGTCGGGACGTGTCATCAATGCCAAAACAGAAATGACAATCAGCTAGCAGAAGCTATCCAGCAACAGGCATAACTATTCATGTTTCTGTAGATGATCAGTGCCAAAATTCTCTCACTCAAAAGCACTTCTATAGTAAACGAAAGTCATAGAGTTGAGGACTCAATCTATCTCAATCTATGATGGACTGCTGTTTGCAGCGGTGGTGACATTTCCGTTTATTTTGTTTGGGACTTGGGAGAAGAGTGCATTGGTAGAAGGAGATGGTTTTACCTCTGGAATTCCAGAATCTGTCACAGTAAATCCCCCGTTTTTCCTCTATCTTCCTGCCACAAAACCAATAGGTCCAATACAGAAAAGGAGAGTCAATATTAGCAAAACTAAATGCGAGAAAGAATTATATAATACTGAAACTGATAAGAATGCATGTAAGCATGCAGACATTACTTGGGTGAAACTCAAAACATTCAATTATCACCTCAGAATATCCTTGACAAAGAGTGTATATTTGGCAAACTGCTGAACATTTAATTGCCAGGTAGTAAGAAGAGGTATGAGCAGCGGGAGGACATGCTCTGCAACAAATTCTCACTTGGCGAGTTTTCAACCCAAAACAAAAATATACCCAAACTCAGAAATCTCTGTTTACAATCCCTTCTACTTTGCTTCCTGTTATCCCTGAGTCCCCACCCTCCATCTTCATTGTTCCACTTCTAAACTCCTGTTAAATTATCCGCGTTTCCTCTAAACCCCATCAAACTTTTTTTCTCACTCTTCAAAATCCAAACCACCATTTAAAATATACAAAATCACAATTAAATAAAGATTACAATACACTATATCACACTCAGAACCAAAATGTACTAAAACTAAAGATGAACTCAAAATCCTTAATAAATGTAAGTGTTCGTATTTAAATTTTATTTCCAAGGTAATTTTCCTACCGGAAAACTTTGATCTACAAAACCAAATTATATTTCTGAGCAAAAAAAAAAAAAAGAAAAAAAAAACAAACCAAATACAATATAGAAATACAGCTATTAAATTAAGCTTGATTTACATTATAGAAAGTCCATTCAAACAACTAAAAGGACATAAATGAAAATATTGAGAAAATAACCTCTTTAAAACACCGCCGGTTCCACTCTTCTAACGTTTTTAGTTTAACAAAACCAAATTAAACTGAAATTAAAATAAACCTCATTAATTAAATCAACCTACAGAAAACAAATTCACACTCACACATGTATAACGCAATACACACATGTACAATATATATAATTGAATGAGATACCTTGACGGCTTGTGTATTTGCAACCGTGCCCGGAGAAGAATATTACACAAAAAGGATTTTAATTATTTAATTAGTAGAACTATGTCACTGACAGTACGAATTGATAAATTAGATATACTCACACATCAATAATGATTTTAGTATTTGCAAAGTGTGCATAAGCTAATCTTGAAGCAGAATTTGTGGTATTAGTCTAGAAACCTGTAAATTGGCAACAATTTGTTCATCACCAAAAGATCCAGAGAGGATCCTGTTGGGAAATAGGCAATCAAAGGTTGCTTGTGACAATATGTCAACATGTCATGTCGTTTTAAGGATTGCATGCCTATTACTTTGGAGTAATAGTTCATGGACAAAGGGACTTTAAGGTTGTAAATTGTTAAAGCTTCTTTAGAGGAGATGTCAAATAAGCATGAGGATTATGTACTTCTTTGACACCTTTTGTATTTGGTTGGTCTCGATAATTAAACACTATATCCCTTATGTAAAAAATGAATAAAGAAAAAAAGAGATGTCAAATGGTCCCGTCATGAAACATGTCCACAATAACCGTATAATTTCTTTAAACAAAACGTCAATTCTGATATAGCATGATGTGAAAAAGCATACATTGCAACAGCCATGAAGAAAAATACCAGTTGGCAAGGCTCCCCTTAGTCTAGCAAGTGCCTGATCTGCAGGTCCACAAAACCGTAAACCAACAGTTTGCAACCTATTTACAACAGCTTGCGGTAAATTAAGTTCCTGTAAAAGAAAATAGTTATTAAGAAATAAATAATCTAATTCTGACCGACAATATATTCAAAATATAATGATTTTCACATCATTATTTCACAGTTGAGTTAACAAAACTCTTTTTGTGCTAGTTTAACTGTACGACAACATAGCTACCAAACCATTTGAACCCTTCGTTTCTATTATTAATTAAAGGATTTTTTTCCTTCTTTCTTTTCTTGAATTTCTATGGTGGAGATAGTCACATGTAATGACAGAAAAAAAAAAAAAAAAAACACGATGAATAAAAAATGCAAAGAATTCTCTTTAGAACATCAAGAAGTCACTTGAAATAGGTATTTTTTTCTTTCACAAAAAGGATAACTGGGTTTATGAACTTTGGTTGGAGCCTTGCTTCACATAATCTAAACGAAACTGAAGGATAAGATCCGTACACCTAGAGACAGCCGTAAACAAAACATGAAAAAATGAGCAAAAAATAGAGGCAGCAGCTCCCAAGCACAAGGGCAAGAGGGAAAAGCTGAGAAGACCCATAAGTATACCATGGTCAAGCTTTAAACCTCTCACCTAGCTAAGCCCTGAAAAACTCAAAGCAAGGAAGGACATGAAAGGCCATCAAAAACCATTTCATGTTTGATAATTGTAGTCATACATGTTGCAATGATGTTACACCACTTATAAGATCACAACGATTCAATTTTCATACCATAAAAAACACAACTCTCACAATATTAAATATGATATTCTTACAAAAAGACCAAAAAAAAAAAAAAACGAAGTTATTTACATAGACTACAAACGGTTTCAAAGCTACAGACAGAAGCCCCAAAAAATGAAGAACAAATTGTCCTGAAACAAAGCACACAGCCAAATCATATAACCAAGCAACAAATCTGAGCATATAAGATCACAAAGATTTAATTTTCACGCTATAGAAAACACATCTCTCACAATATTAAATAAAAAATTCTTACAAAAAAGGCTAAAAAGAAAAAAACGATATTATTTACCTTGAGTATAAATGGCTTCAAATGTCACATCTCGGCCCGGGTCGGATCACTTTCTGGGTCCGCTCCACCACCGTAGCACGATATTGTTCATTTTGGGCCCCGACTACGCCCTCACGGTAGTGTGGGAACTCACGAGCAACTTCCCAATGGGTCATACATTCTGGGAGTGCTCTAGCCCCCATTCTCGCTTAAATTCGGAGTTCCTACGGATAAGGGTGGATTTTTTTGCCAAATTACCATGCCAACCGAATTGCCAACCGTGCCATACCGATTTTGTGCCAAATTTTTTGTACCAATCAGTAATGGTACGGTATTGTACCGTATCAAAATTTCATGGTACGGTATTGGTAATGGATACCATTACCACGGTATTACCGTACCATACCGAAAATACAATATAATTTATAATTTATAATTTATATAATACATAATTATATAACACATATTTATAATATTCCAATCATTTGAAAATAAAACCCTACTTATATTAGCATTGTTGTTGGTGACTTTGATCTCTTAAAATTGTGGAAATCAAACACAAAAGTGCTCCTAATTCTTTCACAAATAGCCAAAATATCTTTGTAACCCCCACTTCTACTGTTGCTAGTGAAAATGCATTTAGTCTAGGGAGGGGGGTTGTGAACCCTTTTAGGGTATCCTTGACTCCTAAAATAATGGAGGCACTAGTGTGTACTAGTGGTTGGCTTAGGGCAGGTGAAGTAAACTTCTACAAGGACCAACGGAAGATATGCTTCAATTTTACAAGGAAATAGAAGAAGAGAAAACAAGAAAGATATGCTTTAATTTTTTTAGTAAATTTGTTATTAAATGGTTTTCAACTTTAATTCTTCTTGTTACTAATTAATATGTTTTCTTTGTTTGTAATGTAGGCTTGACACAAACTCAATCTTCTACAAGTTCAATGCCTCCTCCAAAAGCTTCGACATCTCAAGCTTGAATAACTGATCGATAAATTCTCATTTTTGAAGTTTACTTCCAATTTTCATTTGGTTTGAAACTTTAATTTCTATTTGGATTGTTAACTTCTATTTGTTTTGGTTCGTAACTTCTATTTGGATTGTAAGCTTAATTTTCATGATGAATCTTGATGCTTCATTTGAATTATTATGTGTGTGAATTGTGAATGATGAATAATAGATGAATTTAATCTATAATGTATGAGATAAAGGTACCAAAAAAAAGAGTTTTGCCCTTGAATTGGGTTAAAAAAACAAAAACATATTTTGTCCCAAAACAAAATGGCAATTACCATTGTCATACCATGTCAACCAAACTTTTGGCAATACCGAACTTCGGTATACCGAAAGTTTGGTACGGTAATGGTAATAGATTTTACCAAACCGAAAGTTTGGTACAGTAATTGGTACAAGGGCTTTGGTACGGTAACCGTACCGAACCCACCCCTACCTACGGAACCCGAAGCCAGTAAGCTCCCAAAAGGCCTCGTGCTAGGTAGGGATGAAAATATACATTTAAATATCACTCTCCTGGACGATGTGGGATATTACATCAAAGCTACACCCAGAAGACCCAAAAAATGAAGAACAAATTGTCCTGAACAAAGCACACAGCCAAATCATATAACCAAGAAATGGATAAGGATATAAACAAAAAAGAGAAAATCAGAAAAACGAAATTGAAATAATACATAGAACAATCTAAACCCTAAGAAAACCAAAACCCCATAAACAAAAAATTTAAAAAAAAAAAAAACTCATTAAAAAGGCAGATCCAATAACATCAAACGCAGCCGGATCATAACAAAAACAGAGCAGCAAAACCTCCAAACAAACAAAAAATGGCATAAATTAATGAAAGAAAATCAAATACATTACCGTTAGCAGGTCGTTCATTGTCGAGGGCGGCTGACAAATGCAACAAGTAAAAACTACAGCTTGCCAAGAAATTTAACAAAAACTAAAAATTTAAGAAAAAAATTGAAGGTTTTTCCCCTGTGAAGGACCTGGTTAAGTAAAAAAAACTCAAATTAAAAAAAAAAAATAGGACCACTAATCATCTCAACATAAAAAACTACCAGAAAAAAGTTAAAACACAATTAATAAAAAAATTAAAAACTCACCAACAAATCTTAGAAGTAAGAAATCCAGCCTCACAAAATCAAACATCAAATCCAATCGGCACCGATCCAAACGTTTTAAAGGCAAAAAAATTTGCAGGAGCAATTAATTCTCCCAGGGGCTTTTAACTGAAGCAATTTCCGCAAATAATTTGGATGAGAAAGATGAAAACGATGGGAAGATCCAAAACGCAGGGAACATAGAGTTTGAAAGAGACCGAAATACACACAAAAACCAACGAAAATGAAAAGAGAAACAACAGGCTATCCCTCACCTTAAATACACAGGGCTCTGAAGGCTGCAAGCAAAACCCCAATTCCGAAGAACCACGGTTTCCTAAAGCCAAAAACAAAACAAAATTAAACACAACAAAGTAGAATTCGAAGCTACAAAAAAAATACCCAAAATCACAATGACAAAATTTAAACAAAACAAAAAACAGAGCTAGAGTGATCGGAAATCTTCAGAAATGGTGAAGATGGCAATGGGAGGAGACTGTTGGTCACATCCGGTTCTGTAAAAGCACCCATATACCAGGTTGTTCTCTCTTCTCCATACGTGTGTCTGAGAGGCTTCGTTGTGCATAGCGTTTCTTGATTGTTTTGAAGATCTAGGTGATGCTTTGTGTTAACACAATTTTTTGTTTCATTAACTTGGTTCAGGTCCGGGGTCATGCGAATGGGTTGAGAACTCTCCCACACAGTGCTGCCATAACTACTGTAGATTGGCACCCGACGTTACCCATCTTCTTAACAGGATCAGCTGATAACTCTGTCCGAGTAACATCTTTGTCATAAATGTTTCCGACTTTATCTCCGTGTTGTCAGCGTGCCTGACGTTGAATGAAGTTCACTCCCGGTGCGTTTGAGCTGGTTTCGTTCTGGTTTTCATCCGAGCAATGCGTCTTGTATTCGTATATTCGTATGTAGGTGTAAATCATTGAACAGATTTCATAGAGCATAGCAATTCTTTGATGCACTCATCTTTTGCCTTTGGGGCTGGGAAATACCCTGTTTTATTCAACTTTATATCATTGAACAAATTCCGATCCAAAACATTCCAAAATATTTCGACCAATTAGAATCTGAAATTCCGAATCCGGGAAAGAAAAAAAAAATCGTATGGGAAGATCCGATCAGATTGAAAATCAGTCCACACAGCATGACAGAGCAATTTATTATACATAACCCTTTAGACAAACAAGATAGTTGATGACATTTTATATCACATTGCATCAGAATAAAAGAAAAAGAAAAAAAACACTTCCGATATTACATTGAATCTAAAAGAACGAAAGTTGAGCCACTCGAAATTTAAATTTTGGAGTACGCTTCTGCCCCAGCGAGAGCTACACGATATTACTTATCGTCGACTTTATTTCCTCATGATCCTTGTGGTTCCATATCTACAAAGTCAACAAAAAATATCTTATAATTAAAGGTAAATAAATTAACAGCTTAAAAATAATGCTTCGGCAGTCTTCTACCGAAATCTCTCATTAAACTCGGAAAATACAAACGAATTTAACGGGTGGAGTTCGGAAGTATATAAAGAATGAGGAGAGTAGAGCTTTACCGTTTACCTTTGAAATCTCCCTGCAACTTTGCCTTCACAGGCAATGGCCTTCGCATAATCCGAGCTTTTATATCATCAAAGAACCGGAAATAGGCATACCTCCAAGACGTCTTAAGAACTAAAGTACCACAAAAACTCCAGAATCCTATGATAAATCCAAGCACTAAGCTAACATAAAATCCGAAGCTTATGAGACCATCATCATCTTGTTTCGTCTTGTCACTTCCACTGCCATTAGGGACTGCAGGATCTTCCGTTGGTGCATCTCCCGGGCATTCTGGTGTGAGCGGTTGTCCGCAAAGTCCAAGATTTCCCGTAAATTGAGAAGCATTAAAACTTTGAAGTTGAGTACTTAGCGGAATTCTTCCTGATAAGTTGTTGTATGACAAGTCCAAGACACTAAGATAATGTAAACTCGAAAAACTCGGAGGAATGCTACCAGATATCTGGTTTCGTGACAAATCAAGCGATTCTAACATCTCCAGCTGACCAAAATTGTTAGGAAGCACCCCAGTAAAACTGTTTCTTGACAGGTTCAGAGAAATCAACTTCAGCAAGCTTGTTACACTTTCTGGAATGCCTCCGCTTAAGTTGTTGCCTGAAATGTCAATGCTTCTCAAAAGACGAAGATTTTGGCCGAACTCAACCTCTATTCCTTTCCAAAACAGTTGCACAAACGCAACAACGCCTCTGTCCTCTCTGACCTCCCCCTCGGGGGACATCGAAGACAACGCTGTTATGTTAGGGAGGCAATGTGGCAAGGCTCCGGATAGATTGTTCTTGGAGAAGTCCAAGACATGGAGGGCAGGAAGACCGCATAGACTTAAAGGTATGCTTCCATAAAACTCGTTCGACTTTAAGCGAAGAACCATCAACTTTGTTAGGCTCGGGCCAATCCATGTCGGTATCTTTCCAGATAGCTTATTGCCACCGAGGTCAACAACTCTTAATTCTGTACAGTTCTCCAAAGAAGGCAATTCTCCAGAAAGTTTGTTGTCCTGTAAGCGTAACAATAAAAGATATTGTAAGTAGCCTAATGAGCTTGGAATTTTCCCAGAGAGATTGTTCTTAGCCATGTTCAGGAAGAACAAACCTTGATACTGCATCCAACAACTAGGAAGTTCACCGGATAGCTGATTGTTGGAAAGGTCTAGATACTGCAAGTTTTGAGCTTCTGCTTTACAAAAGTAAGATAAGGGTCCCGAAAACATGTTTTGGGAGAGAATCAGGAGGATTACACTTGAAGGAAATGGCGGAAGTGGGCCTTCCAAGATATTACATGACAAGTCAAAATAACTGAAGGTGCAGTTTTTTGTTAACAGATTTGGCAACTTTCCATGGATTTGGTTCGTTGATAGGTTTAATTGGCCTAAGCTGGAAGACAGATCCCAAAACTTATCAGGTATAGAATCCGAAATCTCAGCATTAGCCATGTTAAGTGAAGTAAGTTTTGTCTGAGTTTGAATCCATTTCGGAAAAGCAGGGCCAACCTTGCAAGAGGACAAATCTAGAAATTCGATTTGGAAAGGGGGTTTCCAATCCGAGCTCAAGTTAAAAGACAAATGATTATGAGAAAAATCCAAAAGGTATAAACGGGAGAGATTGGAGAAGTGCACTTCAGTTATGACACCATTCAAAGAATTCCGAGAAAGATCCAACGTTTCGAGGCTGGAAAGTTGGCCCATACTCTCTGGTAGAGATCCGTTGAGTTGATTTTCGGAGAT
The DNA here is from genome assembly GCF_916048215.2 of Malus sylvestris. Classification (NCBI taxonomy): domain Eukaryota; kingdom Viridiplantae; phylum Streptophyta; class Magnoliopsida; order Rosales; family Rosaceae; genus Malus; species Malus sylvestris. Next base: position 28,071,432 of record NC_062260.1, read on the forward strand.
AGATAACTTGTGTAACAACGAAAGACCTGTAAAATCAGGCAGTGATCCGGTGAACTGGTTTCCAACTAGGGTCAAGGATCTTAGCTGGGAGAGTGGCTGAAAACTTTTTGGAAGAGATCCACTTACGTTGGTGCCCTCAATGTACAATTCTTTCAAGGATGAAAATCTTGTAAGGTTGTCAGGAAATGAACCCGAAAACGGGTTCCCAATTAAAGACAAGGACTCGAGGGTGTCTTGAGCACAAGACAAGTTTTCGACAGAGTCTTCAAGTCTGTCGGAAAGTGTATTTCCCTCTAAATTCAACGACTCTAAGCTGCAAAGGTTTCGAAAGGATTTCGGTATCCCACCTTCAAGTTTGTTAAATGAGAGATTAAGAGACACGAGAGAAACCATATTTGCGAAAACATTTGGGAAGGGACCTTGAATCTGATCATCAGTTAAACCAATGTAAACAAGGTTGGTGCTGACATTGGCCATCCAATAAAATATCGAAAGATCAAGAATATTATACGAGAGTTCAAGAACTTGAAGAGAGTTTGAAGAATTGACAAAAGAAAGCGAACTCAGTTTGACATTGGGAAGATCACACGAAGATAACTGAAGCTCAACAAGTGAAGGGAGTTTGCTTATAGATTCTGGCCAATTTACAACCTCGGAAAAATTAAGACGCGACATATTCAAGTACCTCAAGGAAGAAAGATGAGATAACCACTCGAGATTTTCAAATGTGACATCGTTGTCTGCAAGATCAAGAGTATACAAACTAGAGAGATTTCCGAGTTGGGGAGGAATTGGTCCGCTAAGATTAGCCCCTGCAAGTTTGAGTTGTTCCAATCGACTCAAAGAACCGATGAACTTGGGAATTTCTTGGAAATGATTGAAACTGAGGTCCAAGTAAGTTAGATATGGCAATTCAAGTAGAGAAGGAGCAATCACACCACTTAGAGTTCCAACACTACAAAGATCTAGGGTGACGACATGACCTGTTTCGTTATTGCAAGCTATTCCTCTCCACTCGCAACAATCTTTGCTGGTTTCCCAAGAGGCAAGATCGTTGAAATCGTCGATGAGGCCCTGTTTGAACTGAAGCAGAGCGGTTTTTTCTGCTTGTAAGCACCTGATGTTGGAAGTGATTCCAGCGCCCAGACAGCATTTGGCAGATGTAAGAGCGAACAAGACAGAATATAGGATTGTGAGCAACATGGTACGTGAAATGGTGAATTGAATTGTATGTGGACTTGGGAGTGAAAAGCAAGAGATGTTTTATAGGTTGATCTTTGTTGTCGTTATGTGGACGTTGAGAAAAGGTGGTAAAAAGAAGATATTTTTCAATGTGATCGGAACGCGAATAATACACAACGTGTCATTATACAAATGGTGAGATATGTGTATTAAAAGATTAATAACTTAAAAAATACAATTTTTCATCACTTATATAGAAAAAAACGTGTTGTACTATCCATGTTTCGGACACAATAAAAAAATTTCTCGGAAAAAAAGGAAGATGGAGTCGTGGAAAAAAAAAGCTGAGAGGAGGAAAAGTAGTAGCAAAAGGGGGTGGGGGGGGGGGGTGGAAGTGGTAAAGAAAAGGAGGGTAAGAGTAAGACTATCTCAAACTCTTGAGTTAAAATTTAAAATTTGTAATCTAAAAAATTTAGGTTTTAACCCCAAAGTAATTTTTATGCTTTAACCTTTTTTGGTTAAATTTTTAGCTCAACATTATTAAATAATGAATTTAGCGTAGTTTTTTTTTCTTAAAGTAACTTTTTTTTTATTAAATTATGTAGATTATCCTAATTTAATTTTATGAACATTTTAACCTAAAAATATTTTGATTGCAATAAATATTTAAAAATTACTAAACCAACATCATGAAACTCGTGGAACACTATGAAAGAATATGAAACACATAAAAAAAATTTAATTATTTTAATTGTTAGATTTAAATTTGGACCGTTAGATCTTTTTTACCGTTGGATTTGATCATATTAGATTTTAATTATTGGATTGAATGAATTTATAAACATAAAACTGAAAGAAAAAAAAATACACTTATATGGTGGGTTAACCCACTAACTCGGAGGGAATCCTAGCCTAAATATGCCTCAAAAATGAATTTTTGGTTAAGACTCATATTTGGATTCCATCCGGATCCTCTTTATGATCCTCACATTTCATTTATTTATCAAACATCGTGTGACCAGAAATCATTAAGTACTGTTTGTGTTTAATTTAAAAAAAAAAAATTATCGCATGATGTACGATGAACGGATAGGATGTAAGATCCTTATAAAGAGGATCCGGATGGAATCCAAATCTGAGAAAAGGGGAATAAGATCTTATTCGGATCCCCTTTGTGAAGATCTCGAAAATTACTTCATCATGTCCTTTTATCTGTCATCCTGCGGTTAGAAATCATTTTGAATTTTTTTTATTTAAAATTGAACACAAACAATACATGACAAAAACTAACCATAAGATATACGGCGAACGAACACTATAAAATGATCCCTAAAATCCATCCTCATCCGAGAAAAGGTGGAAAAGGGGGAAGAAGGGAAAATGTGGAAAGAATGAGGTAGGAAAAGGTGGTAAAGAGACAAATGTTGAGGAAAAATTAGAGTACACAACTCTAACTAAGTGTTGGAGAGACAAAATAAGTAAACAAATTACTTATATTACACTCACAAAATATTACAACACACAACTCTCAAAGATACACTTTAAAAGTTATGACACTTTCTCACTTCTAGAGACAAATTCTGAACCACTCATTCCTACAAAACTACTCTTACTTCTTACTCTCACTTAACTCTCTCTTGATTGCTCCTCTTACTTCTTCGTTATTCTTCTTTACTTGGTTACAACACCACACATAGCACTACACCTTACAATTTATACATGGCATAACCGACCTAGCCAAAGTCGGTGGACTTGGCTTGTGCATTTCCAGCCACTAACTTATATTACTTTCTAGAATTTTCACTAACATTCCATTACAACAATCTTAACATATTTGTTTAGATAATTCTAGATATAGGTAACCGAATTTGGTGCTATAATTACCTAGCATTTTCAGTGCATGCATGCACCGCCCACCTGCCATGCATATTTGAATCTTCTAGAACTTCTTGCTAGTACCACCGACTATTTTGCTAGGGTTTTCTAGAGTCCACACAAATTTGGCTGGTGTTGTTCAACACTAAAGTAGTTGAGAAAATGAGGGAAAGTGGTTGAGAAAATAAAGGTGGTGGGGGTATGGATTGGTGGGGGCATTGATTGGAGAAAGACTTAACACGTGAAGGAGGGGAAAGGAAGAAGAAAAGAAAGGTGGTGGGGGCATGGATTTGAGAGAGACTTCATATGTGAAGGAAGGAAAAGGAAGCAGGAAATGTGGCTACTCCGAGGATGGAGGATGTAGGCATAACCTCATAAATATTGTGTTTCATTTATTATATTTTCTTACCGTTGATTATATTTTGTATAGTTTGTGCGAAATCTATTCCAATACAGATCATTAGAATAGGATGAATTAGAGAATTACATGAATTTGCAATTGGAATATTAAGCAGCTTGAGACTAGTACTCTATAATAAATTAATAATTGAACATTCAGGCCAAAAAACAAGGGGATGAACATTGGTATATAATGTGATCGAACTGCTCAAAATCGTAATCTGTCCAACCTCTACAATCCGGAATTCGAAGACAGTCGGGGACAATTGTGGGACCACTATTTGTAGGATGATGCCCCACAAGGCATCTAAGGTCCAACAGTCCGGAGGTGACCTTCCTATTCATAGGAAGAAATTTTTCATGGTGGTGGAAATACGAATGGTACACTACGTATTTTTATGTAAGTAGTAGGAAATTTTATTTTTTAAGTTATTAACTTTTTAACACACATATCTCACTATTTATATAGTGACACGTGATGTACACACCCATAAAAATCTGTCATCAACAGGAGTCCCTTACACAATGTTGATTGCACTCACATCTGTTGATTGCACTTCATTGGAGATGCCAATCTCTTTTTGAATGGTAGCATGCTCTTCTAAGAGTTTATTTTCTGTTTCCTTCTCAATCGGTGTTTTCTTCTTCCTCACTTTCCTAGATTTTTTAGAAACCTTAATCATAAAAGGAAATTGGTTTTAGTAGTGACTCTTTTTTTTTCCAAATAGTTTTAGAGAGACAATAATATTTGCCCCCTTTCCCCCATCCAAAATTATGAATGCTACATACCCTCAAAGTTCCGCCTGCTTGAAGGTTTATGAGGAATCTGCTGGCAACAACTTATGCACCAAATCTATGTACTTTTTTCCATCATTCGTTAAACCATTGTCCCTAAAGTGCAATTGGTCCCTTTAAAAACTATGTCCTTCTAATGGGCCAGCTGGGCTTGGGTTCCAAGGCAGAAAGGCCTGGGTCCGTTCGTTTTGGGTCAAAGGCCTGGGCTTGAATGCCAAACTCTGATCCTGAGTTTCGTATATACTTTTCAAAAGAATGGTATGAGGCCTTTGCGTTTATCTGTGAGGAATTTCTTTAGTGAAATCTTCAATGGTACTCATATCCTTCAAAATTGTTTTTTATTTACATTTTTGTGTATGTTGTTATTTGAGAATGGGCTGTTTATCTTGGTACTTGCTGCGTCCAACTCCATAGACTTTTGATGTTGTCAGAATTTCATAGCTACCATACAAAAACCAGTTTTGTTTCTATCAACCATGCTCTAATTTATTTTGAGTTTGTATATTTCAAGTGAAAACGAGGTTAGTTTTGCATTGGTTTGTCCCCTTTTATTGAGCAATGTATCTAAGTTTGAAGAAAATGCCCTGAACTAAACCACGCATGCCAGCCCTTTTGAAAATCAGTTCAGAGAAGACTACTGTCAACCGTCTGAAAAAAGACATCAAGCAACTCAATCTCAAGCTATCAGAACTTCAGGCTTTGTTGGAGGAAAAAGATGGTGAATTATGCCAGCTAAGAAGGTAAAGTTTTTCATTGTTTCATCGCTTTAGAGTTTAGAGTGTCACGTTTTATAATTTGTATATACTTGGTGCTAGAGTTCGTCAGTATTTTGAGACTATCATGTTTTTCTCTCTTCCTTATTCCTTTATTTCATTTTTGAAAATCAGTTATTGTTCATCAGTAGCCGATGCAAGCACTGAACGAACCAGGAGTTCATCAAGTGTAGTGCATGAGCAAAATCGTATTATATCTAAAGATACTCAGGAAACTTGCCCTCCTGATACTTTTCAAATAGGGGAAGCAGAGGTGGATCCAGATTGGGTTGTTGCTGGAAACATGGGAAGTAGACCAGAATTTAACATATCTAAGTCTGATCCTAATTTAAGTTCTCAATCAAGTCCTCGCATGAGAGATGGTGGAACTGCTGATGGTATTCAGCTGTTCGAGGATGGCACCTATAATGGTAGGTAACTTCTATATCTGAATTATTTTTCCTTTGTGTAGTGGGGATGGTGCAGTAGCTGTTATGGAGATTATCTGTTAAGTAACTATGGAATATGATTGCAGAAAATGGCAGGGAAAGCCATGTAGAAGACTTCCCTGAAGTTAAGGTTGACTTCCAGGTAAATTGCTTCTAAGGCATGATTGGATCTTGATGCTACAAGCATGTATTCAATTCATTGCGGTTTTGTATTTTTGTTGCTCCCTTCTTTCTGATACTTTTCTTCAGCTTCAGTTGTTTATGTTTTATTGGAGACTTCATAACTTTCAGATCATCATTGTTTTTAGGAGACATTTTTGGGCCACACAAGTCCAATAACTCGCTGTCGCTTTTCTGCATCTGGAAACAATATAGCCAGCGCATCTGAAGATGGCACAGTAAGGTATTTTTTCTATAGTTACTAAAGTGCTATATTTATTGTTCAACTCCTTGACTATTGGCTGATTTCTCAACTCTTTGACCATTGGCTGTTTTCAAATCGTAATCTGTATTTGTTCATTAAACAGGATATGGACGTATGACTCATCAACTCCGTCATCTAGAAATGCAACAATCTATTGTGGAGCCAAGATATTGTCACTTGACTGGGAGTGTAAATCTGACCGATTGGTATGCAGATTAGATTTTCAAAGTGCCCTCAGATATGGCTTGGCATTGGAATGTTAACCTGATTATTTGACATTGGAAATATCTATTTTAAGTGTTTTTGTTCTTTTGACAAAAGCTTCTCATAGGCACTGCTGATGGAGGCATTAAAGCATGGAATGTCGATGCAAAGAGAGTTGTCTGTGATCTTAGCACGAGTCAAGAATTTCCTAGGTTCAACTTCTTCCTAATGTTACTTGCGTACTATTGTGTACTTTTGGTGCGCTTATTTACCTTTTTTTCCTTGCTACAGTATCTTGGATATAAAGTGCAGCCCTGTAGAGCCAATTTTTGTTACTGCAGCAGCATCCAAGGGGTATGTTCTTTATGTAATCTTATCATATTGTCCATACACCTCTGTGTTTGATCAAATTCTCCGCACCTATTGTAACAATCCTCTTCAACTGAAGTATGGCATGAGCACTGTGAATGATTATAATTTGGTCATGAAAGATTCTTCTTACTGTTTACTTACATGCATATATGTCCGTGTTGAGGGTTTGGGCATAATTTTCATGAATGTCTGTATTACGACTTTTACTGTATTTGTAGGCACGGATCAAGTTTTGTTGATAGTATGGGGTTTGCTTCATTAACCGTGTGGAACATGAAGACGTGGAAGGCTATGGTATGTGTTTTCTTTGTACCAGAAGAGCATATATGCATGATATAGCAACTTCTACTCTTATGTCCTTTTCTTTTCTGAGAAGACACTGGTAAATTTATTCCTTAACAATCATTTGGGTTTCGTGAAGACAGTTCTTCCTCTTGGTAAAGATCCACCTGCAATTACATCCCTTAGTTTCAATCACAATGGGAAAATTTTAGCGGCCGCTGCAACTGATGGAATGATTCACATGTTTGGTATCCTTGATATATTTTTTATCACTTTTGCATTACTTGAGTGGTATTTATTTATTGACCAAAAAAAAAAAAAAAAGAAGAGTGATATTTATTTTTCCAAGATGGCTAAATTTATCGCCCTGAACAAGGGCATTTAGCTGTATGGTCAAGCCCTTGTCTTAATGGAATCATAAATGGGTGCCCCCTTTCTCCATAGCTTAGCTTGCCTACATATGTACACGTACTCATAAATATATGAACACCTTAACAAGCCAAAGATATGTCTGCCTGTCTACAAATAACTGGGTGGCCTGCACATGACTCTGCTATAAGCTCCATTCTTTTCGGGCCTGATGAGACAAGTATTTTCAGTTTGGGAGTAGATGGAAAGGCAAGCGCTTTACGATCATTTTTGCACCAAATTTTGATTAGAGAATTTGATATTTGTCCCCGTTGGTAGTTGAACTGCAGCTGGTCTATGATTTTGTCCTCTCAAAAGTATTTGCCTAACAGAACTGTTTTGCGGTGTCAGGTGTTTGAATGGAGCTTGCAAAACCAAGGTCAAATCCTTTGGTCAAGGAACTGTAGCAGGTACTTTTTCTTTGGCATCTCAATATTATTAGTAGATATCGGTTACACTGCAGACTTGCCAAACAAAACTATTTCGCCATACACCTGATTAATTTGCACTGCTCCCTTCCATTCCATAGGTTCTGTGACCCCGAGAGCTCAAAAAATTGCAGACATGAAATGGCTTTAGATGCCAATGGGAGGAGACTGTTGGTCACATCCGGTTCTGTAAGAGCACCCATATACCAGGTTGTTCTCTCTTCTCCATACGTGTGTCTGAGTGGCTTCGTTGTGTATAGCGTTTCCTGATTGTCGTGTTTTGAAGATCTAGGTGATGCTTTGTGTTAACACAATTTTTTGTTTCATTAACTTGGTTCAGGTCCGGGGTCATGCGAATGGGTTGAGAACTCTCCCACACAGTGCTGCCATAACTACTGTAGATTGGCACCCGACGTTACCCATCTTCTTAACAGGATCAGCTGATAACTCTGTCCGAGTAACATCTTTGTCATAAACGTTTCTGACTCTATCTCCGTGTTCTCAGTGTGCCTGACGTTGAATGAAGTTCACTCCCAATGTGTTTGAACTGGTTTCCTTCTGGTTTTCTTCCGAGCAATGCGTCTTGTATTCGTGTGTAGGTGTAAATCATTGAACAGATTTCATAGAGCATGGCAATTCTTTGATGCACTGATCTTTTGCCTTTGGGGCTGGGAAATACCCTGTCTCCAATCCAAAACATTACATTGAATCTAAAAGAACGAAAGTTGAGCCCCTCAAAATTTATTGAACTTTATATGATTGTTGTCGGAACTATATTACACATGGCTACAACTTGGATAGGAATATCTGATTCCGAGCCAAAACATTTCAAAATATTTCGACCAATTAGAATCTGAAAATTCCAAATCCGAAAAAGAATAAAAAAAAAATCATATGGGAAGATCCGATCCGATTGAAAATCAGTCCACACAGTATGACAGAGCAATCTATATTATACATAACCCTTTAGACAAACAGGATAGTTGATGACATTTTATATCACATTGCATCAGAATAAAAGAAAAAGTAAAAAACACTTCCGATATTACATTGAATCTAAAAGAACAAAAGTTGAGCCACTCAAAATTTAAATTTTGGATTACGCTTCTGCTCCAGCAGGAACGATATTACTTGTCTTCGACTTTTTTTCCTCATGATCCTTGTGGTTTCATATCTACAAAGTCAACAAAAAGTATCTTAAAATTAAAAGTAAATAAATAAAAAGCTTAAAAATAATGTTTCGGCAGTCTTTCACCGCAATATATCATTTAATTCGGAAAATACAACCGAATATAATCGGTGGAGTTCAAAAATATATAACGAATGAGGAGAGTAGAGCTTTACCGTTTACCTTTGAAATCTCCCCTACAGCTTTGCCTTCAAAGGCAACGGTCTTCACATAATCCGAGCTTTTATACCATCAAAGAACCGGAAATAGGCATACCTCCAAGATGTCTTAAGAACTAAAGTACCACAAACACTCCAGAATCCTATGATAAATCCAAGCACCAAGCTAACATAAAATCCGAAGCTTATGAGACCATCATCATCTTTTTTGGTCTTGTCACTTCCACTGCCATTAGGGACTGAAGGATGTTCCGTTGTTGCATCTCCCGGGCATTCTGGTGTGAGCGGTTGTCCGCAAAGTCCAAGATTTCCCGAAAATTGAGAAGCATTAAAACTTTGAAGTTGAGTACTTAGCGGAATTCTTCCTGATAAGTTGTTGTATGACAAGTCCAAGACACTAAGATAATGTAAGCTCGAAAAACTCGGAGGAATGCTACCAGATATCTGGTTTTGTGACAAATCAAGCGATTCTAACATCTCCAGCTGACCAAAGTTGTTAGGGAGCACCCCGGTAAAACTGTTTCTTGACAGGTTCAGAGAAATCAACTTCAGCAAACTTGTTACACTTTCTGGAATGTCTCCGCTTAAGTTGTTGCTCGAAATGTCAATGCTTCGCAAATGAAAAAGATTTTGGCCGAACTCAATCTCTATTCCTTTCCAACTCAGTAGCACAAACCCAAGGATCACGTCCTCCACGTCGGGGGACATCGAAGACAAGGCTGTTATGTTAGGGAGGCAATGTGGCAAGGCTCCAGATATATTGTTCTTGGAGAAGTCCAAGACATGAAGGGCAGGAAGACTGCATAGACTTAAAGGGATGCTACCATAAAACTCGTTCGACTTTAAGCGAAGAACCAGCAACTTTGTTAGGCTCGGGCCTATCCATGCTGGTATCTTTCCAGATAGTTTATTGGCACCGAGGTCAACAACTCTTAATTCTGTACAATTCTCCAAAGAAGGCAATTCTCCGGAAAGTTTGTTGTCGTGTAATCGTAACAGTTCAGCTCTCTTTAAGTAGCCTAATGAGCTTGGAATTTTCCCGGAGAAATTTTTCATAGCCATGTTCAAAGAGAACAAATTTTGAAACTGCATCCAACAACTAGGAAGTTCACCAGATAGCTGATTGTGAGAAAGGTCTAGACCAAAGAGGTTTGGAGATTCTGTTTCACAAAAGGAAGATAAGGGTCCTGAAAACATGTTTTTGGAGAGATACAGGATGAATACATTTGAAGGAAATGGCGGAAGTGGGCCGTCCAAGAGATTAGATGACAAGTCAAAATAACGGAAGGTGCAGTTTTTTGTCGACAGATTTGGCAACTTTCCATGGATTTGGTTCATTGATAGGTTTAAAACGTCTAAGCTGGAAGACAGATCCCAAAACTTATCAGGTATAGAATCCGAAATCTCAGCATTAACCATGTAAAGTGAAGTAAGTTTTGTCTGAGTTTGAATCCATTTCGGAAAAGCAGGGCCAACCTTGCAAGAGGACAATCCTAAATATTTGATTTGGAAAGGCGGATTCCAATCCGAGCTCAAGTTGAAAGACAAAGGATTATGAGAAAAATCCAAAAATTCTAAACGGGAGAGATTGGAGAAGTGCACTTCAGTTATGACACCATTCAAAGAATTCTGAGAAAGAACCAACATTTCGAGGCTGGAAAGTTGGCCGATACTCTCAGGTAGAGATCCGCTGAGTTGACTGTAGGAGATAGTTAACTGCCTTAACAATGAAAGACCTGTAAAATCAGGCAGTGATCCGGTGAACTGGTTTCGAACTAGGTTCAAGTTTCTTAGCTGGGAGAGTGGCTGAAAACTTTTTGGAAGAGATCCACTTAGGTTGCTGTCACCAATGAACAAAGCTTTCAAGGATGAAAATCTTGTAAGGTTATCAGGAAATGAACCCGAAAAACCACTCAAGAACAAGAACTCGAGGGTGTCTTGAGCACAAGACAAGTTTTCAACAGAGTCTTCAAGTCTATCGGAAAGTTTGTTTTTCTCTAAACTCAACCACTCTAAGCTGCAAAGGTTTCGAAAGGATTTTGGTATCCCGCCTTCAAATTTGTTATACGAGAGATCAAGATACACGAGCGAAACCATGTTTGCAAACACATCTGGGATGGGACCTTGCAACTGATTACCAGATAAACCAATGTGAACAAGGTTGGTGCTGACATTGACCACCCAATAAAATATCGAAAGATTAAGAAAATTATTCGAGAGTTCAAGGACTTGAAGAGAGTTTGAAGAATTGACAAAAGAAGGCGAACTCAGCTTGACATTGGGAAGATTACACGAAGACAAATGAAGCTCAACAAGTGAAGGGAGTTTGCTTACTGATTCTGGCCAATTTACAACCTCGGAAAAATTAAGACCCGACATATTCAGGTACCTCAAGGAAGAAAGATGAGATAACCACTCAAGATTTTCGGATGTGACATGGTTCTGTGCAAGATCAAGAGTATACAAACTAGAGAGATTTCTTAGTTGGGGAGGAATTGGTCCGCTAAGATTAGCACCTGCTAGTTTGAGCTGTTCCAATCGACTCAAAGAACCGATGAACTTGGGAATTTGTCCTTGGAAATCATTGAAACTGAGGTCCAAGTAAGTTAGGTATGGCAATTCAAGTAGAGAAGGAGCAATCACACCACTCAAAGGAATTTCAACATTATTAAAATCAGAAGAGTTATGGAAAAGATCTAGTGTGACGACATGACCTGTTTCGTTGTTGCAAGCGATTCCTCTCCACTCGCAACAATCTTGGCCGGTTTCCCAAGAGGCAAGAATGTCGGACTTGTCGACGAGGCCTTGTTTGAACTGAAGCAAAGCACTTTTTTCTGCTTGTAAGCACCTGATGTGGGAACTGATTCCAGCACTCAAACAGCATTTGGCAGATGTAAGAACGAACAAGACAGAATATATGATTGTCAGCAACATGGTATGTCCAAATTGTGAATTGAATTGTATGTGAATTTGGGAGTGGAAGGCAAGAGATTTTGCTACTTGCTTTATAGATTGATCATTTGTTGGCGTTATCTGAAGTCAATTATGGTAACGACATTTGAAGTCAATTATGCATTTTTATGTGAGAAAATTAATAAGCCTGCAGTGCGTGATTGGTTTTGGATCAACGTCAATTGTGATGGGCTGAGTTGAAAGGGATGTAGTTAGTTTTAATACCTTTTGCTAACAAAAAGGAACTGAAAGAGTCATTGTGTTCATTTCATAAATATGAGTCTATGGACTATCTGTTTGTTCGTAAGTAGTATATGGGCGGCAAAGTCGAGTAAACGCGAAGATAATATTTCTGCAAATGGGGAATTTCAATTGGATTAATTAGGTGGATTGAGGTATTTTGTACCACCTTCTAGACTTTCTTGACGGATTTTTAACGAACTAGATATTGATCTAGTGCTATCCTAATCTACGGTCAAGTGAATTTGAATTTGAGAAAAAGGAAGACAGTTTACTTTATGGAACTTTAACGAAAAGCTTCTGGGACTGTTCACTTTAACGAAAAACCACATTTTTACACTAAAAAGTCAATCATGGTACTATTCACTTTACCCTTTATTTTGTTCTTATCGTTAAAACTCAAAGTTTTTAAGTTCTTTTCATTAGTTTTCCTTTTATTTTAACCAGCTAGTCTAATCCAATCTGCCACTCGTTTTTTACTTCGTGATCTCGATTATCAAAATGATTGGTATTAACCCAACGAACATATCATTAGAATAAGATGCACTAGAGAATTACATGAGAGAAAATTGTAGAATGGTCTCTCAACTTCAATCCAATTATGACGTTGGTCATTCGACTAGAAATCATGACCATTGGTCCTTTAATTCATCAAAATGTGCAGTTATGGTTCTTTTTGTCAACTCCGTCAGAACTTCCGTCAAAATGAGTCATGGTATATAATTGGGTAAAAGTTGAGGGACAATTTCTCTAATGAGTTAAAGTTGAGGGACCATTGCTCCAACAGAAAGTGTCAGGTTTTGTGACCTTCGCTTGGTTGCTTCGGTCACTAGTGAGGATAAGTACGTAAATGAATAGAGACAGAGAAGCAAACACAGGATGTACGTGGTTCACCCAGATTGGCTACGTCCACGGAGTAGAGGAGTTCTTATTAGTAGTGAAGGGCTTACACAAGTACAAAGGATCAAGCTCTCAATTTAGTGAGTTCTTGTGAATGATTTAATCCAAAATGGCATTAGGCCATATTGTGGGGGAATGACCCCTATTTATAGAAAAACTTGTAGCTTTGTCACATTGACATGTGTCATGTTATGATTGGTTCTTGATGTCGACACGTGCTGCGCTCTGATTGGCTTCTAATCTTGACACGTGTCGAGTAGTGATTGGCCTCCTGGTCGGAGGGGAACTCTTCTGGGTCCTTGACAGTATAGCGTTGGCCGATGCTCGGTAGTTTCGGGATTGGTCAAGTATGGTACAAACAGTGCTCCCCTAAGTTCCCGAGTGAGGGAAACTCCTCGGTTGGGGACTTGCAAGATCCAATCCCTTGAGTAATCACGAAACTTCTAAGTACCGAAGTGTGGTCTGATCTTCATCTGCCCTTCTCTGGAAGTACCTTTCCTCCATCCGGGAATGGTGTACTTAGCTGATGAAGATGCACAAGGTAATGTATCAATTTCACTTTGAAGCTTACTTGTAGTTTCGGGCTTGGTCAAGTGCGATACAAACCCTATAGTAGGAGTCCCCCAAGTCGCCGAGCTAGGAGATCTGCCGAAAGAGGTGACAGACAAGGTAAGCAGTCAAACTTCCAAGTAAGCAACCCAGGATCAGAGGTTTGACTTCGGCTTCCGGTTGATTGTTCTCCTTCTCCTTGTCTCTCATTCAACTGCCAGGATAAGGAGAAGCAAATGGATAAGAGATGATATGAGATACTTTTGCTTTTGAAGAAGTAACTTTCCACAGGCTTATTCTTGAACTGTGCTGGAGGGTTTTCTGGTGCCCTTTAGAGTATAAGGCCGACTCAAAAATTTGAGGGTCAAAACAAGTCCATCAAATCTAGAGTACGTTCGACCTTGATGATATGGGATACTTTTGCTGTTGACGGAATAATGAATGTGGTATGGAAAGGTGTCGTGCTGTAGTGATCTGTTTCAGCTCACCGTTGAACCTTCTGCTTCAATCTTTTGCATGGCAGAAGTGGTGTGCAACCTTTGCATTTAAATGGTCCTTCATAACATTCCTTCATAGTGACTCATCCACGCTTGGCAGCTTCAGTGTAAAGAGCCAATATCTGATCAACTGTCATGAGGTATTTGCCGGTGGAATTCGTGACCTTGACAGCAGTTGAGGATGAGTACTCGAGAGCAATGCTAAGTAAGCAACCAGGCAAAGGCTCCAGGCAGTCAGTTCCAAATTAGAGGTTTGATTTCAGGTTCCGACTGACTGCTCTCTTTCTCCTTGTCCTGCAGGTGTGGACAAGGACAAAGACAAAGACAAGGAGAAAGCATGATATGGGATACTCTTGCTTTCGACCCTGATGATATGAGATACTCTTGTTCTTGGTGTGGCTTATTTGCTGAGGTATTATCGGGGGGAAATAAAGCTGAGTATTTCGAGAGGTTATGTTGAGGGTGCCTTTTCGAATGCGAGAAAGGGTTGAGCATTTTTGCAGGTTTGCCTGTCCGTTGAGGAGGGAGGTCAATGTATATAGGGATTTCCCAATAACAAGTAGTAATGCTATTCCTTTACCCTTCTTGGTCACAGCAATGTAGTGGGAGCTGCCAGCTTCACGTGTTTTAATTTTGTCAGAGCACTTTGAAAAAGTGGTATGTGTTATCTGGAAAGCTGATGTTACGTGTGAAGATTACAGACAAGCTTTATCTAAGGAAATCTGGCTCTCGAAGTTCTGAGAGTTGTGCCTCTTCGGTTTTCGAACAAGCAATCCCGTCGAGGATCTGACTCTCGAGATTCGGAAAGCGGTGCTACTCCGGTTTTTGAGAAAGTAATTATGTTGGGAGTCTTTTCTCGAATGTGAGTAAAGGTTGGACGTTCTTGCCAACCTGTCTTGCCGCAAAACACGGAGGTCGACACACATAGGGACTTTCCAGTTGTCAAGCAGTGGTGCTGTTCCTTTACCCTTATGGGTAATAGTAGGGTAGCTGGAACTTCGAAATTCTCGTGCCTAAACTTTGTCAGAGATCTTTGACAAAGTTATATGTGGTACCCGAGGAGTTGATGGTGCATATGGAGAGCGGTGATTGAACAGTAAGATTCACATGCTTTCTACTTCACCAGAAATCTTCGACAGATTGCCCGTAATTTCCGCAAAGCTGAGTGTGCATGTGACAGGTGCTGACGAGGCTGAAAAAGCAGGTGCTTCTTCGATTTCTGAGATCGGCCCTCGTGGTCTCTGAGCAGCCCAGCTTTTGAGAAAGCAAACGCCTCTTCGATTTCTGAGATCGGCCCTCGTGGTCTCTGAGCAGCCCAGCTTTTGAGAAAGCAAACGCCTCTTCGATTTCTGAAGCTCCGTCGAGTGCAGATTTTTATAGAGGCTGGCATTAAGTTCCACAGCACACTTGAATCTCTACCAGTAGAAGCTCATTTCTTGCACTTCTAAGATCTTGATTTGTCTGACCTCTTCCTTCTTCAACACATTTGAAAATGTCTGGACCCTCCGACCGTCGTTTTGACTCGAACCTTGGAGAAGAGACAGCCACGCCTTCTCCAGACAACATATGGCGCCCATCCTTCATATCCCCTACTGGTCCTCTTACCGTTGGGGATTCTGTGATGAAGAATGATATGACCGCTGCAGTGGTGGCCAGGAACCTTCTCACTCCCAAAGATAACAGACTACTTTCCAAACGGTCTGATGAGTTGGCTGTTAAGGACTCTCTGGCTCTTAGTGTTCAGTGTGCAGGTTCTGTGTCTAATATGGCCCAACGCCTATTTGCTAGAACCCGCCAAGTTGAATCATTGGCTGCTGAAGTGATGAGTCTCAAACAGGAGATTAGAGGGCTCAAGCATGAGAATAAGCAGTTGCACCGGCTCGCCCATGACTATGCTACAAACATGAAGAGGAAGCTTGACCAGATGAAGGAATCTGATGGTAAGGTTTTACTTGATCATCAGCGGTTTGTGGGTTTGTTCCAAAGGCATTTATTGCCTTCGTCCTCTAGGGTTGTACCTGGTAATGAAGCTTCAAATGATGAACCTCCAATGCCTCCTCCTTCTGGGGTTTTGTCAAGTACTGAGGCTCCGGATAACCACCCTCCGGTGCTTTCTCTTTCTGGGGCTCTACCGACTGCTGAGACTTCCCCTAAGCAACCTTTGTGAAGGCTCCCTTTTGTTTGTTTATTTTGACTAATGTATATGTACATATTTGTGGCTTATCGAAAATATTAATAAATAAGCTTTGCTTCATTTCAACATATTGTGTTAAATACACCAAAGCCTTCTTCATAAAGTTATTTGAATTTTTGCTTTTGTTGAAACCTGTATTGTTGAAGCTTTGTGAGTGAAGCATGTAGTTTGAGGTAGTGTTCCCTTAATTTCCCGAGTGAGGAAAACTTCTCGGTTGGAGACTTGAAAAATCCAAGTCACTGAGTGGTTGTGAGACTGCCGAGTATCAAGGTGCAGTAGCATATGGTGGGAGTCCCCCAAGTCTTCAGGCGAAGAGAGTTGCCGAATGAGGTGTCTCGCGTGTTACTAATTTGTCAAAGTAACGAATCCTTGTTTCGATGTCACACATTCGTATATGCTTTATCTAAAAATATTTCCAACTTTTGTGTGTTTGATGCTGCATGCTATTGACTAGACAAGATCAAGTGCAATTAGTAGCTTTTCTCTCTTTTTCATCTTTTCTTTGGTGGAATTGCTTTTCGTTTCCACTAATCAGCCTGAGTGGATGCAAGATAACACCTTTCTCTATAGCTCAGATTGCAAAGTCGTCTTCATGAAAGTTTTTCCTTATCTTGTGAACTACAACATATCCAAATTTGAGATCCATCGGAGTAGTACAACTTCAGAAATTCAAGTATGATGAGTAACTGTTCATCAATGTTCTGTTAATCCGTCAGACTTGTTGTGAGCTTCGAAACTCCATTTTCTCTTGTTCAGATCAACATACTTTCTTCATCGAAGTTGTTCCTTAACTTGTGAACTACAACATATCCAAATTTGAGGTCCCTCGGAGCAGTATAACTCCAGAAATCCAGGTATGATGAGTGACTGTTTATCATTTGTCTGTCAACCCGTCAGATTTGTTGTGAGCTTTGAAACTCTATTTTCTCTTGCTCAGATCAGCATGCTTTCTTCATTGAAGTTGTTCCTCAGCTTGTGAACTACAACATATCCAAATTTGAGATCCCTCGGAGCAGTATAACTCCAGAAATCCAGGTATGATGAATGACTGGTTATTATTTTTCTGTCAACCCGTCAGATTTGTTGTGAGTTTCGAAACTCCATTTTCTCTTGTTCAGATCGGTATGCTTTCTTCATTGAAGTTGTTCCTCATCGACTCTTTCATAACATATCAAAAATTCAGGATGAACTAACGGTTAAATATTTCCAGATCTTCGAAACATCACAACAGCTTCGAAATCTGCAAGAAGCCGACTATCATGTTTGGAGCTTCAACACTGTAATTTCCGTCGCTCAAACAGAAATAGTTCCTTCTTGAAAGTTGTTCATATGCTCAAGAACTATAGGGTGTCTAAAATTCAGCTCCATTGGAGAAGAGCAGAGGTTGCAGAAATTTGATAGATGAAAGGAGGCGGAAGAGGGAGAGAGAGAAAAAGTCTCTTGGGTTGGATTTCTATTTTGGGGCAGATTCCAATTTTTGTAGCACCTTCATTATTGATGAATTGCTTGTACTTTTGTCCATTATGAAACTTGGGACTTTGGCTTGTTGTTGGATCTATTATAATATGTTTGGGAACATATATAAGTGAATAAATAAGAAGGAAAATTTTGGGCCCTTGTGGGTGTAAAACAAAAAATGTTTATGTTTACCCAAGTGTTTTTGTACAAGTTCAAGGGCATCTTGGGTTTTGTGAACAAAATTTGTTTATTTGGAGCAAGGTTTTGTGTTGAAGCTTTGTAGGTGAAGCTTTGGTGTTGAAGCTTTCTAGGTGAAGCTTTGATGGTGAAGCTTTGTAGATGAAGCTTTGTAGATGAAGCTTTCTAGGTGAAGCTTTGATGGTGAAGCTTTGATGGTGAAAGTATGTAGAGGGAGCTTTCTAGGTGAAGCTTTTTTAGGTGAAGCTTTGTAGGTGAAGCTTTTTTAAGTGAAGCTTTTCGGGTGAAGTTTTTTTTTGGGTGAAGCTTTGTGGGTGAAGCTTTTTAGGTGAAGCTTTGTGGGTGAAGCTTTGGAGGTGAAGCTTTTCGGGTGAAGCTTTTTGGGTGAAGCTTTTTAGGTGAAGCTTTGTGGGTGAAGCTTTGGAGGTGAAGCTTTTCGGGTGAAGCTTTTTGGATGAAGCTGTTTTTTTTTTTTTTTTTTTTTTTTTTTTTTTTTTGGCGCTTGACACGGTCTTCATTTGCTTGTTTTGTAGTGACTGTGGAAGACGGATTGCTTTCCGATTGAGAAGGGTTCCGGCATCGCTTGCTATGAATGTAAAAGAGTGAGGGCTGAGTTGGCTAAATTACCTCTTTATTGAATTCATTGCCAAATGGCCTTCATTACATAGGATGCCGAACGGCTATAGCTCAACACTTGTACATCGTGAGTCTATTTGTAGTAGTACTTCAAGTGATCAGCGTTCCATGGATGGCCAAGGGTCTTGCCATCGGAGCTTCTAAGTGTGTAAGAGCCAGGGCGACTGATGCCAATGACTTCATACGGTCCATCCCAGTTTGGACTAAGTGTGCCTTCATTCGGGACTCTGTCGCAGAGTAATCTTTTCTTTAAGACCCAGTCTCCTATTTTGAAAGAACGAGGCTTGACCCTAGAGTCATAATAGTTGGAGATGCGCTGCTTGTAGGCGACATTCCTCAAGTGAGCTTGGTTTCTGTGTTCCTCGACTAAATCCAAGTTGAGGGTGAGTTGTTTGTCATTTTCACTTTGAATGTAGTTCTGGACTCGGAATGTTGCTTGCTCGAGCTCAACAGGGACAACCGCCTCTGTGCCAAAGGCAAGTGAGAATGGAGTTTCTCCTGTTGAAGTCCGATATGAAGTGCGATATGACCAAAGAACTTGGGGTACAAATTCTGGCCAACAGCCTTTAGCTTTGTCCAAGCTGGTTTTCAAAGTGCGCTTGATTATTTTGTTGATGGCCTCAACTTGTCCATTAGACTGGGGATGAGCTGGAGAGGCAAAGCATAAGTTGATGTTGAACTTAGAGCAGAACAACCTGAACCTCTTGTTGTCAAACTGTCGCCCATTGTCAGTGACTATCGCATTGGGAATGCCGAATCTACAAAGGATGTTCTTCCACACGAAGTCTTCTATCTTTGCCTCAGTAATGGTTGCCAAGGGTTCTACTTCGGCCCACTTTGTGAAGTAGTCCACTGCAACGACTGCGTAACAGACTTTGCCCTTCCCTGCCGGCATTGGGCCGATCAAATCAAGTCCCTACTGGGCGAAGGGCCAAGGGCTGATCATAGGAGTAAGAGGCTCTGGAGGGGAATGAGGAATAGTTGCATATCGTTGACATTTGTCACATGAGCGGGATACTTTGATGGCATCCTGGTGGAGTGTTGGCCAGTAATATCCTTGGCGAAAAGTCTTGTGTGCTAGGGACCGAGATCCAGCATGATCTCCACAGACTCCCTCATGTATTTCCCGAAGGACGATTTCCGCCTCGGCAGGCGTAAGACACCTTAAGTATGGCAGGCTAAAACCTCGCTTATAGAGTTGATCATTGATGATCAGGTAGCGGGTAGACTTGTATCGAATTTGCTTAGCCTGGACTTTATCATTTGGGAGGGTGCCATGAGCAAGGAAATTATAGATCGGGGTGATCCAACTATCCCCCTGTTGTAAGTTGCATACTTCTGCGGCCATGGTGCTTGGTGTTGCCAACAGTTCGACATGAATTTTTCTTCCAATCTTGTCTTCCACAGCTGAGGCGAGGCGAGCCAGGGCGTCTGCATGACTGTTTGCCGCTCGAGGAACTTGGGTGATCTGGTAGTGGAAGTGCTTGAGCAAAAGTTGTGTTTGCGCAAGATATGCTGCCATGGAGCTGTCCTTAGCATCAAAGTTGTTGGTAACCTGGTTGACCACTAATTGGGAGTCACTGAAAATATCAATTTGTTTAACCCCGAGGTGTTTGGCCAAACGTAATCCTGCTAGAAGGGCTTCATACTCGGCCTCATTGTTTGATGCCTTGAATTTGAAACGAAGAGCATACTCCATTGCTACTTTATCGGGCGTAGTCAAGACTAGTCCCGCTCCACAGCCCTGTTGGTTGGATGAGCCATCAACATACAGACTCCATGCTGAGGTCGTTGATTCTACTTTCTGAGCTTTCGATGGTAATGAAGCTACTGCTTCAGGTGTAGAAGCAATGTCAACAGGATATGTGAAGTCGGCGATGAAATCTGCTACTGCTTGACCTTTTTCGGCTGGTTTTGGTTGGTAGGAGATGTCAAACTCACCCAATGCTATCGCCCATTTGATCATTCGCCCAGACGTGTCAGGACTCTGGAGTATCTGTCGAAGAGGGTGATTAGTAAGCACGATGATGGCGTGTGCTTGGAAATAAGGGCGAAGTTTCCGAGCAGACATGACCAATGCCAGAGCCAATTTCTCAATGTTAGAGTACCGTGTCTCCGCATCTTGTAAGGCTTTGCTAGCGTAGTAGACAGGTCGCTCAATATTCCCATCCTTTCGAATGAGAACGGAACTTACGGCTGAAGCTGATACCGATAGATAGATAATGAGAATGTCTCCTACCTCGGGCTTAGAGAGTAGAAGGGCTTTACTCATATACTCCTTGAGGTTTTTGAATGCCTCGGCACATTCATCAGTCCATGTAATGTACTTCATACTTCCCTTAAGTGCTTTAAAAAAGGGAGCACATTTGTCTGTGGCCTTAAAAATGAACCTGGTTAAGGCTGCCACCTTGCCAGTAAGGCTCTGGATGTCCTTTGAAGTTACCGGTTCCTTCATGTCGAGGATTGCTTTGATCTTCTCGGGATTAGCTTCAATGCCTCGTTGGCTAATCATGAAACCTAAGAATTTGCCAGAGCCTACGCCGAAGGCACATTTGTTGGGGTTTAACCTCATTCGATACCTCTTCAAAATAGTGAAAGTTTCAGATAGGTTGGTGATGTGTTGGTCAGCATGTTTGCTCTTGACTAACATATCATCAACGTAAACTTCCATGCTCTTCCCAATCTGCTCGGCGAACATTGAGTTGACTAGTCTCTGATAAGTCGCTCCTGCATTCTTTAGGCCGAAAGGCATGACTTTATAGCAGTATAGTCCTCTGTCGGTAGTGAAGGCTGTGTGTTCTTGATCCGAAGGGTTCATGAGGATTTGGTTGTATCCTGAGTAAGCATCCATGAAGCTCAGGAGTTCACACCCGGCCGTAGAGTCTATAAGCCTGTCAATAAGAGGAAGAGGGAAACTATCTTTCGGACACCCTTTGTTTAGGTCGGTGTAGTCAACACACATCCTCCACAAGACCTTTTGAAGCGAAAGACTTTCTTTGGTCGGATTTTTCCTAACAAGGACCACATTTGCTACCCATGTCGGGTAATTGACTTCGCGGACAAAGCCTATGCCTTTGAGTTTTTCAACTTCTGCTTTCATTGCCTCGTATCGTTCAGCGTCATAAGATCTTCGCTTCTGTCTCACCGGCTTGATCTTGGGGTCAATACTCAAACGATGACAGATGACATCGGGAGAGATGCCTGGCATGTCCTCGTATGACCAGGCGAAGACTTCAGTGTTCTCTTTCAAAAAAGATATCAATGCTAACCGAAAGGGTGGTGACAATGTGGTGCCAATATTCACCATGCGGTCTGGATGATCTCTTGAGATAGGTACCTTCTCCAACTCTTCAGCAGGTTGGGCTTGCTGGGTGAAAGAGTCATCTCGAGGATCATCGGGTTGATTGTTGCTATCAGGAAGATCCAAGGTCGCTTTATCTAGGCTGGTCTTTGTGACTTGGTCATGTACAGACAGGGTTTCCTTGGGTCCGGGCAAGTGTTGTTGCTTAACTGAAGTGTTGTAACATGATCGTGCACTAAGCTGATCTCCTCTGATGTAGCCGTTGCCATGGGGGGTTGGAAATTTCATCAACAGCATATGCGTGGATACCATAGCCTTGAGATCATTGATGCCTGTGCGCCCAAAGATGACATTGTATGCCGTTGGGCAGTCAACCACTAGGAAGTTAATGGTAATGGTAGCCGTGTAAGGGCCTGTACCAATAGTAAAGGGTAAATGTATGCTCCCTAAGGGTTGCACGATATCACCGGAGAAGCTTATCAGAGGAGAAATCGAGCGATCGAGCAAGTGTTCAGCTACACTGAGTGCCCTGAAAGCTTCGGCAAACATGATATTGACCGAAGCCCCTGTGTCTACGAGGATTCGTCGAACATCAAAGTTGGCTATGTGAGCCTCCACGATCAATGGGTCATTATGAGGGTAGATGATGCCTCTTTCTTCCTCAGGGTAGAAACATATCGGATCCCAGTTAGGTTTTTGATACTTCCCTCCCCTGATGTCCTCCACATGAAACATTTGGTGACCAGGCCTCAGACTTCGTTCACTGTTTTTCATGGCCCTATTGGAAGATTCAGATATGGGTGTGCCGCCGCTTATGAAATATATGACATTCACCTGGCGTTGGTTACGGTTATCCCTTTGAGGGTGAAGAATGAATTGATCAATTTTTCCTTCTCGTGCCAAAGCTTCAATATGATCACGGAGGATGATACATTTTTCGCTATCATGGCCGTTATGCTCATGGTAGCAACAAAACATGCCCGCGTTATTCGGGGGCGTGTAATCTGGGTGCCTCGGCTTTGGCTTTGGTATCAGGTGAGCTATGCTGGGGTAAATGGTCGCGCATGTGGCATTCAAGGGCGTGTATGTCTCATACCTTGGGGTAGGGGGTATCTTGACGCGGGTTTGACCCACTGCATTGACTGCCTGGGGGCGAGCGTTATTGTGGCGATACCCTTGGTTATCGGGATAGTGTCCCTTACTCTTTTTACTGAAATGAGAGTGGTGAGGATGGAAATCCTTCCTCTTTCCTTGAAATTGATATGTCTGTTGATTCGGCGAAGCATTATGCAAGGCATGGGGAGGTGCCACTGCTGTTTGGAAAGTCGAGGTCTTCTCATTTAGGTGAGTCTGGCTTCCACCTCCCACTTGTTGATAAAGGATGGTTGTAGGGGGTTTCTCCTGATATGTCTTTGCCTCGGCGGAGGCATGGTTATAAGCCTGCGCCATCACCTCAGAGTAAGTCTTCCAAGTATTGGCATTGATCATGTATTTAAAGAAACAATCACGTAGGCCTGCCGTGAAGGCTTTGAGGGCAGTCTTGTCGTCTGCCTCGGCACACCGGGAGTATTCATGGCTGAAGCGGCCAGCATACATACGTAATGACTCGTCTGGCTTCTGGCGGATAGTGTACAGGTCATCTGCAGAGTGCAAGCGATCGGTTTGGAAAATGTGTTGGGAAACAAATAGTTTCCTCAATTCCTCAAATGAGTCTACCGTCTCAGGTGTAAGACGACAATACCAATTTAGAGCTCCGCCAGAGAGGGTGGAGGGGAAGAGAAGACATCGCTCTTCGTCGGTGTGCATCCGGTATGCCATGGTGGACTCAAAGAGGTTAAGGTGCTCAATCGGGTCCTCTTTTCCAGTATAAAGTTGCAAGCCAAGCTTTTGCTTTGTCTTTGCTTGAAGGGGGGTGTTGAGGATCCATCTTGTAAGAGGGCCAGGCCTGGGTTGGTTCCAGTTAGGTATTTCAGCCTGACGTTCAGCCTTCAACTTGTTTACTTCCTCAAGAAGTTGTAGGACAAGGGGGTCTTGAGCGGAGTTATGTGCCACTAGTGCTTTCTTTCGTAAATCTCCATCTCCTCTTGGAATTAGGAAGGTTTGATCAAGGGCATGTGATTTTTCCCTGGACTCGTTGTATTGGCTTCCAGGGTATGTCTGTCGGAACACCTCTGAGTCCCCTGTACCCTCATGTCTCTCTAGGACTTGTTGCCCCTTCCCCAAATTGGTGGCCGGCTCGGGCCGTGGCAGGGGACCGAGTCTCTCAGAAATCCTTGGGTCATTGATCTTTGAGCTTATATGGATGGAATTCTCTCGACGTTGCTTCAGGAAATCCCGACAATCGCGAAAGACGGCTTTCGATCCTTCTGCCCCTTCAGCAAAGAGGTGTCTCCCTCCACTTCTCATGGTTCGGGTCGAAGCAACTGGGTTAAGAGAAGCCTCATGTTGATTATCAAGTCGAGGGGTAATCTGTTCCCTATCAGGGATATCTATGTCGAATGCATGTGACCCTCTATGTTGGAGGGCACCCAGTTGATGGTTGACTTCCACGGGGGCAACAAGCTCGCGTGTCTGAGCTTGCCTAGCTTCGTGGAGTGTCTCGAAGAGCTTCTCATATTGCTCCTGGAGGACCTCATTCCTCATTGCTATCTTGTTGTTCTGAGCTTCCAACTCATCGACTTTAGCTTGAAGAAGAACTCGTTTTCCTTCCTTCTTTCGTTGTTTCTCACTATGTGCAAGGGGGGTGTCATTCTGTGTGCTGTGGCTTCCTTCGCTTCCCATGTTGGAGAGGGATGCCTGATCAAAAGAAAGTGTACGAATGATAGAAACCAGCTTGACACAGCTGAAGAGAGTAGGAATAAGTGTCGTTTCCCACAGACGGCGCCAAATGTTGATGCACAAAATCAGCGAAGACTTTGGTACAACAGAAAGTGTCAGGTTTTGTGACCTTCGCTTGGTTGCTTCGGTCACTAGTGAGGATAAGTACGTAAATGAATAGAGACAGAGAAGCAAACACAGGATGTACGTGGTTCACCCAGATTGGCTACGTCCACGGAGTAGAGGAGTTCTTATTAGTAGTGAAGGGCTTACACAAGTACAAAGGATCAAGCTCTCAATTTAGTGAGTTCTTGTGAATGATTTAATCCAAAATGGCATTAGGCCATATTGTGGGGGAATGACCCCTATTTATAGAAAAACTTGTAGCTTTGTCACATTGACATGTGTCATGTTATGATTGGTTCTTGATGTCGACACGTGCTGCGCTCTGATTGGCTTCTAATCTTGACACGTGTCGAGTAGTGATTGGCCTCCTGGTCGGAGGGGAACTCTTCTGGGTCCTTGACAGTATAGCGTTGGCCGGTGCTCGGTAGTTTCGGGATTGGTCAAGTATGGTACAAACAGTATATAATTGGGTAAAAGTTGAGGGACAATTTCTCTAATGAGTTAAAGTTGAGGGACCATTGGTCCAATTCGGTTAAAGTTGAGGGACCATTGCTATAATTTTCTTATTTTGTTTTCCATATTTGCCCTTGATTCAACCTCTCATTTTGACGAGCTCCGACGGAGTTGACGTGACGAAAACGAGCATAAATGCACGTTTTGATGAGTTAAGGGACCAATGATCATAGATTTTTAGTTGATGGACTATTGCTACAGTTTCCTCAGTACATGAAATTGCACATGAATATTAAGCGGCTTGGTACTGGTACACCATAGTAATTGGACATTCAGGGCAAAACACAAGGGGATGAACATTTTAGGATAAAAGCTTAGTATTGTTTTACACTGCCATGTGTCACAAGTGTATTGGAGACTCTAGAAGTTAGTTATGTGTTATTGTATTTATAAGGATGTATGATGTAATGGTTGGATATAATGAAATAACAGTTTCTCTCTACATTCTCTCTATTTGAAAGCTTTCTAGTTCTTCTCCATAGTTTGTTCTTATTGTTATCATGGTATCTTCGCCTACCATGGTTAACACCTTTGATTGACGATTCATGTGCTTCCGCTCGTCTTCGTTGTCGTCGTTGTTCCAGTGATCGGAATCGGGTGTTATTTGCTGGTTGTTCGCGATTCCAGAGAAGTGTTGATTACTCAAACCCTAAGTTGGTGGAATTTCTTCTTGTCGGTTGTTCGTTATGTAGTCGGAGATTGTTGATTTGTTCGTCGATCTTTGCAGTTGCTGCCGTGCCTTGATTTGTGCAGTCAGGTGATACTCTTGAGGTGTTTTCTTTCGATTTATCAGTATTGATACTTGACAGTTCTTTGTCTATCAAATTGTTGATTCTTGGTAATTATTGTTGTGTGATTCTTGAGGTGTTTTTCTGTTGATTTCTTGAAGAAACAGAAATTATGTTAGACTATTACATTCTATCGATGACAGATTTTTCTTGATCTTACAAATTACTTCTGTTTGTACCATACTTGACCAATCCCGAAACTACCGAGCACCGGCCAACGCTATACTGTCAAGGACCCAGAAGAGTTCCCCTCCGACCAGGAGGCCAATCACTACTCGACACGTGTCAAGATTAGAAGCCAATCAGAGCGCAGCACGTGTTGACATCAAGAACCAATCATAACATGACACATGTCAATGTGACAAAGCTACAAGTTTTTCTATAAATAGGGGTCATTCCCCCACAATATTGCCTAATGCCATTTTGTGTTAAATCATTCACAAGAACTCACTAAATTGAGAGCTTGATCCTTTGTACTTGTGTAAACCCTTCACTACTAATAAGAACTCCTCTACTCCGTGGACGTAGCCAATCTGGGTGAACCACGTACATCCTGTGTTTGCTTCTCTGTCTCTATTCATTTACGTACTTATCCTCACTAGTGACCGAAGCAACCAAGCGAAGGTCACAAAACCTGACACTTTCTGTTGTACCAAAGTCTTCGCTGATTTTGTGCATCAACATTTGGCGCCGTCTGTGGGAAGCGACACTTATTCCTACTCTCTTCAGCTGTGTCAAGCTGGTTTCTATCATTCGTACACTTTCTTTTGACCAGGCATCCCTCTCTAACATGGGAAGCGAAGGAAGCCACAGCACACAGAATGACACCCCCCTTGCACATAGTGCGAAACAACGAAAGAAGGAAGGAAAACGAGTTCTTCTTCAAGCTAAAGTCGATGAGTTGGAAGCTCAGAACAACAAGATAGCAATAAGGAATGAGGTCCTCCAGGAGCAATATGAGAAGCTCTTCGAGACACTCCACGAAGCTAGGCAAGCTCAGACACGCGAGCTTGTTGCCCCCGTGGAAGTCAACCATCAACTGGGTGCCCTCCAACATGGAGGGTCACATGCATTCGACATAGATATCCCTGATAGGGAACAGATTACCCCTCGACTTGATAATCAACATGAGGCTTCTCTTAACCCAGTTGCTTCGACCCGAACCATGAGAAGTGGAGGGAGACACCTCTTTACTGAAGGGGCAGAAGGATCGAAAGCCGTCTTTCGCGATTGTCGGGATTTCCTGAAGCAACGTCGAGAGAATTCCATCCATATAAGCTCAAAGATTAATGACCCAAGGATTTATGAGAGACTCGGTCCCCTGCCACGGCCCAAGCCGGCCACCAATTTGGGGAAGGGGCAACAAGTCCCAGAGAGACATGAGGGTACAGGGGACTCAGAGGTGTTCCGACAGACATACCCTGGAAGCCAGTACAGCGAGTCCAGGGAAAAATCACATGCCCTTGATCAAACCTTCCTAATTCCAAGAGGAGATGGAGATTTACGAAAGAAAGCTCCAGTGACACATAACTCCGTTCAGGACCCCCTTGTCCTACAACTTCTTGAGGAAGTAAACAAGTTGAAGGCTGAACGTCAGGCTGAAATACCTGACTGGAACCAACCCAGGCCTGGCCCTCTTACAAGGAGGATCCTCAACACCCCCCTTCAAGCAAAGACAAAGCAAAAGCTTGGCTTGCAACTTTATACTGGAAAAGAGGACCCGATTGAGCACCTTAACCTCTTTGAGTCCACCATGGCATACCGGATGCACACCGACGAAGAGCGATGTCTTCTCTTCCCCTCCACCCTCTCTGGTGGAGCTCTAAATTGGTATTGTCGTCTTACACCTGAGACGGTAGACTCATTTGAGGAATTGAGGAAACTATTTGTTTCCCAACACATTTTCCAAACCGATCGCTTGCACTCTGCAGATGACTTGTACACTATCCGCCAGAAGCCAGACGAGTCATTACGTATGTATGCTGGCCGCTTCAGCCATGAATACTCCCGGTGTGCCGAGGCAGATGACAAGACTGCCCTCAAAGCCTTCACGGCAGGCCTACGTGATTGTTTCTTTAAATACATGATCAATGCCAATACTTGGAAGACTTACTCTGAGGTGATGGCGCAGGCTTATAACCATGCCTCCGCCGAGGCAAAGACATATCAGGAGAAACCCCCTACAACCATCCTTTATCAACAAGTGGGAGGTGGAAGCCAGACTCACCTAAATGAGAAGACCTCGACTTCCCAAACAGCAGTGGCACCTCCCCATGCCTTGCATAATGCTTCACCGAATCAACAGACATATCAATTTCAAGGCAAGAGGAAGGATTTCCATCCTCACCACTCTCCTTTCAGTAAAAAGAGTAAGGGACACTATCCCGATAACCAAGGGTATCGCCACAATAACGCTCGCCCCCAGGCAGTCAATGCAGTGGGTCAAACCCGCGTCAAGATACCCCCTACCCCAAGGTATGAGACATACACGCCCTTGAATGCCACATGCGCGGCCATTTACCCCAGCATAGCTCACCTGATACCAAAACCAAAGCCGAGGCACCCAGATTACACGCCCCCGAATAACGCGGGCACGTTTTGTTGCTACCATGAGCATAACGGCCATGATAGCGAGAAATGTATCATCCTCCGTGATCGTATTGAAGCTTTGGCACGAGAAGGAAAAATTGATCAATTCCTTCTTCACCCTCAAAGGGATAACCGTAACCAACGCCAGGTGAATGTCATATATTCCATAAGCGGCGGCACACCCATATCTGAATCTTCCAATAGGGCTATGAAAAACAGTGAACGAAGTCTGAGGCCTGGTCACCAAGTGTTTCACGTGGAAGACATCAGGGGAGGGAAGTATCAAAAACCTAACTGGGATCCGATATGTTTCTACCCTGAGGAAGAAAGAGGCATCATCTACCCTCATAACGACCCATTGATCGTGGAGGCTCACATAGCCAACTTTGATGTTCGACGAATCCTCGTAGACACAGGGGCTTCGGTCAATATCATGTTTGCCGAAGCTTTCAGGGCGCTCAGTGTAGTTGAACACTTGCTCGATCGCTCGATTTCTCCTCTGATAAGCTTCTCCGGTGATATCGTGCAACCCTTAGGGAGCATACATTTACCCTTTACTATTGGTACAGGCCCTTACACGGCTACCATTACCACTAACTTCCTAGTGGTTGACTGCCCAACGGCATACAATGTCATCTTTGGGCGCACAGGCATCAATGATCTCAAGGCTATGGTATCCACGCATATGCTGTTGATGAAATTTCCAACCACCCATGGCAACGGCTACATCAGAGGAGATCAGCTTAGTGCACGATCATGTTACAACACTTCAGTTAAGCAACAACACTTGCCCGGACCCAAGGAAACCCTGTCTGTACATGACCAAGTCACAAAGACCAGCCTAGATGAAGCGAACTTGGATCTTCCTGATAGCAACAATCAACCCGATGATCCTCGAGATGACTCTTTCACCCAGCAAGCCCAACCTGCTGAAGAGTTGGAGAAGGTACCTATCTCAAGAGATTATCCAGATCGCATGGTGAAGATTGGCACCACATTGTCACCACCCCTTCGGTTAGCATTGATATCTTTTTTGAAAGAGAACACTGAAGTCTTCGCCTGGTCATACGAGGACATGCCAGGCATCTCTCCCGATGTCATCTGTCATCGTTTGAGTATTGACCCCAAGATCAAGCCGGTGAGACAGAAGCGAAGATCTTATGACGCTGAACGATACGAGGCAATGAAAGCAGAAGTTGAAAAACTCAAAGGCATAGGCTTTGTCCGCGAAGTCAATTACCCGACATGGGTAGCAAATGTGGTCCTTGTTAAGAAAAATCCGACCAAAGAAAGTCTTTTGCTTCAAAAGGTCTTGTGGAGAATGTGTGTTGACTACACCGACCTAAACAAAGGGTGTCCGAAAGATAGCTTCCCTCTTCCTCTTATTGACAGACTTATAGACTCTACGGCCGGGTGTGAACTCCTGAGCTTCATGGATGCTTACTCAGGATACAACCAAATCCTCATGAACCCTTCGGATCAAGAACATACAGCCTTCACTACCGACAGAGGACTATACTGCTATAAAGTCATGCCTTTCGGCCTAAAGAATGCAGGAGCGTTTTATCAGAGACTAGTCAACTCAATGTTCGCCGAGCAGATTGGGAAGAGCATGGAAGTTTACGTTGATGATATGTTAGTCAAGAGCAAACATGCTGACCAACACATCACCAACCTATCTGAAACTTTCACTATTTTGAAGAGGTATCGAATGAGGTTAAACCCCAACAAATGTGCCTTCGGCGTAGGCTCTGGCAAATTCTTAGGTTTCATGATTAGCCAACGAGGCATTGAAGCTAATCCCGAGAAGATCAAAGCAATCCTCGACATGAAGGAACCGGTAACTTCAAAGGACATCCAGAGCCTTACTGGCAAGGTGGCAGCCTTAACCAGGTTCATTTCTAAGGCCACAGACAAATGTGCTCCCTTTTTTAAAGCACTTAAGGGAAGTAGGAAGTACATTACATGGACTGATGAATGTGCCGAGGCATTCAAAAACCTCAAGGAGTACATGAGTAAAGCCCCTCTACTCTCCAAGCCCGAGGTAGGAGACATTCTCATTATCTACCTATCGGTATCAGCTTCAGCCGTAAGTTCCGTTCTCATTCGAAAGGATGGGAATATTGAGCGACCTGTCTACTACGCTAGCAAAGCCCTACAAGATGCGGAGACACGATACTCCAACATTGAGAAATTAGCTCTAGCATTGGTCATGTCTGCTCGGAAACTTCGCCCTTATTTCCAAGCACACGCCATCATCGTGCTTACCAATCACCCTCTTCGACAGATACTCCAGAGTCCTGACACGTCTGGGCGAATGATCAAATGGGCGATAGCATTGGGTGAGTTTGACATCTCCTACCAACCAAAACCAGCCGAAAAAGGTCAAGCAGTAGCAGATTTCATTGCCGACTTCACATATCCGGTTGACATTGCTTCTACACCTGAAGCAGTGGCTTCATTACCCCCGGAAGCTCAGAAGGTAGAATCAACGACCTCAGCTTGGAGTCTGTATGTTGATGGCTCATCCAACCAACAGGGCTGTGGAGCGGGACTAGTCTTGACTACGCCCGACAAGGTAGCAATGGAGTATGCTCTTCGTTTCAAATTCAAGGCATCAAACAATGAGGCCGAGTATGAAGCCCTTCTGGCAGGATTACGTTTGGCCAAACACCTCGGGGTTAAACAAATTGATATTTTCAGTGACTCCCAATTAGTGGTCAACCAGGTTACCAACAACTTTGATGCTAAGGACAGCTCCATGGCAGCATATCTTGCGCAAACACAACTTTTGCTCAAGCACTTCCACTACCAGATCACCCAAGTTCCTCGAGCGGCAAACAGTCATGCAGACGCCCTGGCTCGCCTCGCCTCAGCTGTGGAAGACAAGATTGGAAGAAAAATTCATGTCGAACTGTTGGCAACAACAAGCACCATGGCCGCAGAAGTATGCAACTTACAACAGGGGGATAGTTGGATCACCCCGATCTATAATTTCCTTGCTCATGGCACCCTCCCAAATGATAAAGTCCAGGCTAAGCAAATTCGATACAAGTCTACCCGCTACCTGATCATCAATGATCAACTCTATAAGCGAGGTTTTAGCCTGCCATACTTAAGGTGTCTTACGCCTGCCGAGGCGGAAATCGTCCTTCGGGAAATACATGAGGGAGTCTGTGGAGATCATGCTGGATCTCGGTCCCTAGCACACAAGACTTTTCGCCAAGGATATTACTGGCCAACACTTCACCAGGATGCCATCAAAGTATCCCGCTCATGTGACAAATGTCAACGATATGCAACTATTCCTCATTCCCCTCCAGAGCCTCTTACTCCTATGATCAGCCCTTGGCCCTTCGCCCAGTGGGGACTTGATTTGATCGGCCCAATGCCGGCAGGGAAGGGCAAAGTCTGTTACGCAGTCGTTGCAGTGGACTACTTCACAAAGTGGGCCGAAGTAGAACCCTTGGCAACCATTACTGAGGCAAAGATAGAAGACTTTGTGTGGAAGAACATCCTTTGTAGATTCGGCATTCCCAATGCGATAGTCACTGACAATGGGCGACAGTTTGACAACAAGAAGTTCAGGTTGTTCTGCTCTAAGTTCAACATCAACTTATGCTTTGCCTCTCCAGCTCATCCCCAGTCTAATGGACAAGTTGAAGCCATCAACAAAATAATCAAGCGCACTTTGAAAACCAGCTTGGACAAAGCTAAAGGCTGTTGGCCAGAATTTGTACCCCAAGTTCTTTGGTCATATCGCACTTCATATCGGACTTCAACAGGAGAAACTCCATTCTCACTTGCCTTTGGCACAGAGGCGGTTGTCCCTGTTGAGCTCGAGCAAGCAACATTCCGAGTCCAGAACTACATTCAAAGTGAAAATGACAAACAACTCACCCTCAACTTGGATTTAGTCGAGGAACACAGAAACCAAGCTCACTTGAGGAATGTCGCCTACAAGCAGCGCATCTCCAACTATTATGACTCTAGGGTCAAGCTTCGTTCTTTCAAAATAGGAGACTCGGTCTTAAAGAAAAGATTACTCTGCGACAGAGTCCCGAGTGAAGGCACACTTAGTCCAAACTGGGATGGACCGTATGATGTCATTGGCATCAGTCGCCCTGGCTCTTACACACTTAGAAGCTCCGATGGCAAGACCCTTGGCCATCCATGGAACGCTGATCACTTGAAGTACTACTACAAATAGACTCACGATGTACAAGTGTTGAGCTATAGCCGTTCGGCATCCTATGTAATGAAGGCCATTTGGCAATGAATTCAATAAAGAGGTAATTTAGCCAACTCAGCCCTCACTCTTTTACATTCCTAGCAAGGGAACACTCAAGTGTTGAAACCTCAAAGCAGATATATCCAACACGAAACAAAATCTAAGTATGTGTCGACAAGACTATACAAAGAAAGGAACAACCAAACAATGGCTTATATCCAAACAATAGATCTATTCATACATAGCCAAACATGCATTAATAATAGTGCAAACACTCATAAACACCTAAAATCCAAAACTCTCAAGCTTATAACATGGGCACATGTTATACACACATCAGACTACTACATCCAGAATACATGCAGATAGTAAAGACACTGCTATTCATTCTCATCTGAAGCCGAACCCCTGGCAGTATCATTCCGCGTCCTACCATCATCCTCTGCATCCCCAAGATCCTCTTCACCATGCTGAGTCTGTGCATCAGCACTACCTTCATTATCAGACTCATCTTCGCTGCTAGGATCAACAGCAAGGACAAATGTCTCGCCCTTTCGATGATGCTCATCTATATCTTCGTGGTATTTTCGAAGAATGCTCCCATCATCATAACGATCAAGGACGGCCATCCATTTCCTTTTTTCAAAGCGAGCTTCTTGAGCACAGTAGGGTTTAATAGCAAGATGAAAGGTCGAAGAACTTAAGTATTCTTGCACAGCAGCCTCCCTTTCAGTTGGAATGCTCTTCTCCAGTTCAGAAATCTCAACTAAGGCACCATCCAATTCTCCCCTAACCTTGGATACTTCCAAGGTAGCCACCTCCAACTGTTTTTTAGTTGCCTCAAACAATTTCTTAAGCCTTAGGTTCTCACCATTTCGCCTTTTCAAGCTCTCCATGGTTTCATCCTTCAGTTGGAGAGCCTGAGTCAAAAGTCCCTTATTCCTTCGGGCCTCGTCCACAAGCTGCTTATTCTCCTTCAGTTTTGCCTTGTACCGCTCAACCTCTTGCAGTCTGTCGTGATACTCGGCCATGACCTGCATGGCAAGACGATCATCACTACCTAAATAATGATAATAAAGAGGAAAAAGTAAGGAAATGACAAAGTAACACTCACATATGAAGACAGCTTCAACATCCGGTCGCAATCCGATTCATCCTTAGCTAAGGGCTCTCCGAGCTCATCGAAGGCGAATCGACGCCCTGCCAAGCAATTGTTGATATCCCCAAAATCCTTTGGCCGCGTGGCAACCCTCAAGTCCTTCCACGGGACACTGCCAGCTCTTTCCTTGCCTTTCCCCTCATGGCGGGAACCAGGATCACTTTCCTGGACAGTGTGCTCCATAGTAAGAGGATGAGGCAACAGTCGGCTCCCTTATCCTGCAACTACGGCAGTAGCATTATCAACGGTCTCGACTCCAGTCTTCCTAAAGGCAGGCCCCTTAAGGACCCCATCTTGGGACTTAGGTCTAACGGATGGTTCCCCTCGGAACTTATGAATTTTCTTATGCGGTAGGATGTCTTCCGAAGGAACTAACACTGGTGCTTTCCTTTTATGGGTGCTAGTCCCTGTTTTCTTGCTTACCTTCTCCACTGCATAAGGAAAATCAAAATAAGAAATACAACTTTCCAAATAAAGTAAGGAATTGAGCTAAGTTTACATGAAGGATACAACTTACTCGATCGTCCCTGGCTCTCGGAAACTAAGGGTTGAAAACCGTACCGACGAAATAAGGGTCGTAGCTTGCTTAAGTGTCTATCCTCTTTGGGCACCCTCAACACCTTCTCTATGTCAGATAGCTCATGCCCAAACAGTTGGATGGTGCCCCGCGTCACTACATGAAGCAAAGTGTTAGAAGCAAGAAAAGACCACAACAAATAGCAAATAGTACGAACGGTTGATACGTTACAACCTACAGTCTGGAAGTGAGTAAGCACACGTCGCTCAGGCGTGACACCCTTATCATACTCCCAATCATTATACAGAAAGCACCAACGGTTTTTCCATGTGTAGTATGCCTTTTTCTTACCATACACAATACGCTCTCTCTCACTCCGACATGCACACTCGGCATAACCAGTGCATGATTTTGCTGGGCGCATCTTGTAACAGTAACGCCACTGATGGAAGGAAGGCTCACACAACCCACACTCCATCCAAATGATATAAAATCCAATCAAAGTATCCCAGAAACCAGGATTGAGTTGCCCAGGTGCATATCCGATCAAAGATAACATCTTTTGCAACCACGGATGTAAAGGTAGTCTCACCCCTAAAGTCAGTAATATCTGGGTGTAGAACATAACATGACCCTGGGGAGGCTCAGAAGGCCATTCTTCATCATGTACCAAACGTATCCCTACACTACGAGGGATATTACATGACTGCCTTAGCGCCTCAACCTGCTTCTCATTATCTAACAAGTTATTCTTTAGATGGTCTGCTGTGAACTCAGAGCGAACTATGGGTATGGCATCAAAAACAACCCCCTCACCCAACGCCATGGAGGAAGAACTAGCAATAGCTAAAGTTTGACGGTTGGGAAGATCATCCAATGTTTCTCTAGTACCGGACTCTAACAAAGACCCTGAAGACTCCGACATTGCAGACTCAGACTTAGAGCTAAAGCTAGAAGAGCCCTCATCACTAGAACTTCCAGGCTCTGACATCTACAATAAGAAGAAACAAATTCTATCACTACATGCATGATCAAAACATAAGGAAGTTCCTATATTACCCACATGAAGATGGTGCAAAGCGATGCCGGAACCCTTCTCAATCAGAAAGCAATCCGTCTTCCACAGTCACTACAAAACAAGCAAATGAAGACCGTGTCAAGCGCCAAAAAAAAAAAAAAAAAAAAAAAAAAAAAAAAAAAAAAACAGCTTCATCCAAAAAAGCTTCACCCGAAAAGCTTCACCTCCAAAGCTTCACCCACAAAGCTTCACCTCAAAAGCTTCACCCACAAAGCTTCACCCAAAAAAGCTTCACCCACAAAGCTTCACCCAAAAAAAGCTTCACCCGAAAAGCTTCACCTCCAAAGCTTCACCCACAAAGCTTCACCTCAAAAGCTT
The DNA here is from genome assembly GCF_916048215.2 of Malus sylvestris. Classification (NCBI taxonomy): domain Eukaryota; kingdom Viridiplantae; phylum Streptophyta; class Magnoliopsida; order Rosales; family Rosaceae; genus Malus; species Malus sylvestris. The sequence continues at coordinate 28,107,410 of NC_062260.1, forward strand.
CACCCACAAAGCTTCACCCAAAAAAGCTTCACCCGAAAAGCTTCACCTCCAAAGCTTCACAAGGGCCCAAAGCTTCACTTAAAAAAGCTTCACCTCCAAAGCTTCACCCACAAAGCTTCACCTAAAAAGCTTCACCCACAAAGCTTCACCCAAAAAAGCTTCACCCGAAAAGCTTCACCTCCAAAGCTTCACCCACAAAGCTTCACCTCAAAAGCTTCACCCACAAAGCTTCACCCAAAAAAGCTTCACCCGAAAAGCTTCACCTCCAAAGCTTCACAAGGGCCCAAAGCTTCACTTAAAAAAGCTTCACCTACAAAGCTTCACCTAAAAAAGCTTCACCTAGAAAGCTTCATCTACAAAGCTTCATCTACAAAGCTTCACCATCAAAGCTTCACCTAGAAAGCTTCAACACCAAAGCTTCACCTACAAAGCTTCAACACAAAACCTTGCTCCAAATAAACAAATTTTGTTCACACAACCTAAACATTTTTTGTTTTACACCCACAAGGGCCCAAAATCTTCCTTCTTATTTATTCACTTATATATGTTCCCAAACATATTATGATAGATCAAATAATAATTCAAAGTCCAAAATTTAGTTATGGACAAAAATACAAGCAATTCACCAGTACTGAAGTTGCTACAAAAACTGGAATCTTCCCCAGCCTAGAAATCCAACAAAGCTTCGCCTCCTTTTCTCTATCAAATTTTTGCAGCTGCTGCTTCTCTCCAATGGAGCTGAATTTTGGACACCCTCTAGTTCTTGAGCAGATGAACAACTTTCAAGAAGGAACCATTTCTGTTTGAGCCACGGAAATTAAAGTGTTGAAGCTCCAAGCATGACAGTCGGATTCTTACAGATTTCGAAGCTGCTGTGATGTTTCGAAGATCTGGAAATATTTAACCATTAGTTCATTCTGAATTTTTGATATGTTATGAAAGAGACGATGAGGAACAACTTCAATGAAGAAAGCATGCTGATCTGAACAATAGAAAATAGAGTTTCAAAGCTCACAACAAATCTGACGGGTTGACAGAAAAATAATAACCAGTCATTCATCATACCTGGATTTCTGGAGTTATACTTCTCCGAGGGATCTCAAATTTGGATATGTTGAATTTCACAAGCTGAGGAACAACTTCAATGAAGAAAGCATGCTGATCTGAGCAAGAGAAAATAGAGTTTCAAAGCTCACAACAAATCTGACGGGTTGACAGACAAATGATAAACAGTCACTCATCATACCTGGATTTCTGGAGTTATACTGCTCCGAGGGACCTCACATTTGGATATGTTGTAGTTCACAAGTTAAGGAACAACTTCGATGAAGAAAGTATGTTGATCTGAGCAAGAGAAAATGGAGTTTTTGAAGCTCACAACAAGTCTGACGCGTTGATATACAAATGACGAACAATCACTCATCATACCTGAATTTCTGGAGTTGTACTGCTCCGATGGATCTCCAATTCGGATATGTTGTAGTTCACGAGCTAAGGAACAACTTTCATGAAGATGGTTTTGCGATCTGAGCCACAGAAAATGGTGTTATATTGAAGAAAAGCTAAAGGAAGACTAAAGCAAAGCAAAAGAGAAGCTAAAGGAAGACAAAATCATGGCACATGATAATGAGTCATACCCTACCCCTCATTCAGCTCCATTCGAATACACCCATGTAAATGACACAAGAAAAAGGGAGGGAGTAAAAATAAAAAAAAAAAAAAAAAAAAAAAAAAAAAAAAAAGTTCCTAGGCCTCCACTTCTTTGGGCCTAACACATCTTCATAACAAAAAACAATATATGAAGAAAGAGCCATGGGTTACCACTTCGAAAAGAAACAAGTGAAGTTTTCCTACTCATGACATTGACTACTAGCTAGACACCTCATTCGGCAACTCTCTTCGCCTGAAGACTTGGGGGACTCCCACCATATGCTACTGCACCTTGATACTCGGCAGTCTCACAACCACTCAGTGACTTGGATTTTTCAAGTCTCCAACCGAGAAGTTTTCCTCACTCGGGAAATTAAGGGAACACTACCTCAAACTACATGCTCCACTCACAAAGCTTCAACAATACAGGTTTCAACAAAAGCAAAAAATTCAAAGAACTTTATGAAGAAGGCTTTGGTGTATTTAACACAATATGTTGAAATGAAGCAAAGCTTATTTATTAATATTTTCGATAAGCCACAAATATGTACATATACATGAGTCAAAATAAACAAACAAAAGGGAGCCTTCACAAAGGTTGCTTAGGGGAAGTCTCAGCAGTCGGTAGAGCCCCAGAAAGAGAAAGCACCGGAGGGTGGTTATCCGGAGCCTCAGTACTTGACAAAACCCCAGAAGGAGGAGGCATTGGAGGTTCATCATTTGAAGCTTCATTACCAGGTACAGCCCCAGAGGACGAAGGCAATAAATGCCTTTGGAACAAACCCACAAACCGCTGATGATCAAGTAAAACCTTACCATCAGATTCCTTCATCTGGTCAAGCTTCCTCTTCATGATTGTAGCATAGTCATGGACGAGCCGGTGCAACTGCTTATTCTCATGCTTGAGCCCTCTAATCTCCTGTTTGAGACTCATCACTTCAGCAGCCAATGATTCAACTTGGCGGGTTCTAGCAAAAAGGCGTTGGGCCATATTAGACACAGAACCTGCACACTGAACACTAAGAGCCAGAGAGTCCTTAACAGCCAACTCATCAGACCGTTTGGAAAGTAGTCTGTTATCTTTGGGAGTGAGAAGGTTCCTGGCCACCACTGCAGCGGTCATATCATTCTTCATCACAGAATCCCCAACGGTAAGAGGACCAGTAGGGGATATGAAGGATGGGCGCCATATGTTGTCTGGAGAAGGCGTGGCTGTCTCTTCTCCAAGGTTCAAGTCAAAACGACGGTCGGAGGGTCCAGACATTTTCAAATGTGTTGAAGAAGGAAGAGGTCAGACAAATCAAGATCTTAGAAGTGCAAGAAATGAGCTTCTACTGGTAGAGATTCAAGTGTGCTGTGGAACTTAATGCCAGCCTCTATAAAAATCTGCACTCGACGGAGCTTCAGAAATCGAAGAGGCGTTTGCTTTCTCAAAAGCTGGGCTGCTCAGAGACCACGAGGGCCGATCTCAGAAATCGAAGAAGCACCTGCTTTTGCAGCCTCGTCAGCACCTGTCACATGCACAATCAGCTTTGCGGAAATTACGGGCAATCTGTCGAAGATTTCTGGTGAAGTAGAAAGCACGTGAATCTTACTGATCAATCACCGCTCTCCATATGCACCATCAACTCCTCGGGTACCACATATAACTTTGTCAAAGATCTCTAACAAAGTTTAGGCACGAGAATTTCGAAGTGCCAGCTACCCTACTATTACCCATAAGGGTAAAGGAACAGCACCACTGCTTGACAACTGGAAAGTCTCTATGTGTGTCGACCTCCGTGTTTTGTGGCAAGACAGGTTGGCAAGAACGACCAACCTTTACTCACATTCGAGAAAAGACTCCCAACATAATTACTTTCTCAAAAACCGGAGTAGCACCGCTTTCCGAATCTCGAGAGTCAGATCCTCGACGGGATTGCTTGTTCGAAAACCGAAGAGGCACAACTCTCAGAACTTCGAGAGCCAGATTTCCTTAGATAAAGCTTGTCTGTAATCTCCACACGTAATATCAGCTTTCCAGATACCACATACCACTTTTTCAAAGTGCTCTGACAAAATTAAAACACGTGAAGCTGGCAGCTCCCACTACATTGCTGTGACCAAGAAGGGTAAAGGAATAGCATTACTACTTGTTATTGGGAAATCCCTATATACATTGACCTCCCTCCTCAACGGACAGGCAAACCTGCAAAAATGCTCAACCCTTTCTCACATTCGAAAAGGCACCCTCAACATAACCTCTCGAAATACTCAGCTTTATTTCCCCCCGATAATACCTCAGCAAATAAGCCACACCAAGAACAAGAGTATCTCATATCATCAGGGTCGAAAGCAAGAGTATCCCATATCATGCTTTCTCCCTGTCTTTGTCTTTGTCCTTGTCCACACCTGCAGGACAAGGAGAAAGAGAGCAGTCAGTCGGAACCTGAAATCAAACCTCCAATTTGGAACTGACTGCCTGGAGCCTTTGCCTGGTTGCTTACTTAGCATTGCTCTCGAGTACTCATCCTCAACTGCTGTCAAGGTCACGAATTCCACCGGCAAATACCTCATGACAGTTGATCAGATATTGGCTCTTTACACTGAAGCTGCCAAGCGTGGATGAGTCACTATGAAGGAATGTTCTGAAGGACCATTTAAATGCAAAGGTTGCACACCACTTCTGCCATGCAAAAGATTGAAGCAGAAGGTTCAACGGTGAGCTGAAACAGATCACTACAGCATGACACCTTTCCATACCACATTCATTATTCCGTCAACAGCAAAAGTATCCCATATCATCAAGGTCGAACGTACTCTAGATTTGATGGACTTGTTTTGACCCTCAAATTTTTGAGTCGGCCTTATACTCTGAAGGGCACCAGAAAACCCTCCAGCACAGTTCAAGAATAAGCCTGTGGAAAGTTACTTCTTCAAAAGCAAAAGTATCTCATATCATCTCTTATCCATTTGCTTCTCCTTATCCTGGCAGTTGAATGAGAGACAAGGAGAATGAGAACAATCAACCGGAAGCCGACGTCAAACCTCTGATCCTGGGTTGCTTACTTGGAAGTTTGACTGCTTACCTTGTCTGTCACCTCTTTCGGCAGATCTCCTAGCTCGGCGACTTGGGGGACTCCTACTATAGGGTTTGTATCACACTTGACTAAGCCCGAAACTACAACTAAGCTTCAAGTGAAATTGATACATTACCTTGTGCGTCAACATCAGCTAAGTACACCATTCCCGGATGGAGGAAAGGTACTTCCAGAGAAGGGCAGATGAAGATCAGACCACACTTCGGTACTTAGAAGTTTCGTGATTACTCAAGGGATTGGATCTTGCAAGTCCCCAACCGAGGAGTTTCCCTCACTCGGGAACTTAGGGGAGCACTGTTTGTACCATACTTGACCAATCCCGAAACTACCGAGCACCGGCCAACGCTATACTGTCAAGGACCCAGAAGAGTTCCCCTCCGACCAGGAGGCCAATCACTACTCGACACGTGTCAAGATTAGAAGCCAATCAGAGCGCAGCACGTGTCGACATCAAGAACCAATCATAACATGACACATGTCAATGTGACAAAGCTACAAGTTTTTCTATAAATAGGGGTCATTCCCCCACAATATTGCCTAATGCCATTTTGTGTTAAATCATTCACAAGAACTCACTAAATTGAGAGCTTGATCCTTTGTACTTGTGTAAGCCCTTCACTACTAATAAGAACTCATCTACTCCGTGGACGTAGCCAATCTGGGTGAACCACGTACATCCTGTGTTTGCTTCTCTGTCTCTATTCATTTACGTACTTATCCTCACTAGTGACCGAAGCAACCAAGCGAAGGTCACAAAACCTGACACTTTCTGTTGTACCAAAGTCTTCGCTGATTTTGTGCATCAACAACTTCCATTGTTGAACTATTGATTTCTGTTGGTGCATTATGGTTACCGCTGCACAATTAGCCCTCACACAATCTCCAATTTCTTCACTTATACCTAGTGTTTGTACCATACTTGACCAATCCCGAAACTACCGAGCACCGGCCAACGCTATACTGTCAAGGACCCAGAAGAGTTCCCCTCCGACCAGGAGGCCAATCACTACTCGACACGTGTCAAGATTAGAAGCCAATCAGAGCGCAGCACGTGTCGACATCAAGAACCAATCATAACATGACACATGTCAATGTGACAAAGCTACAAGTTTTTCTATAAATAGGGGTCATTCCCCCACAATATGGCCTAATGCCATTTTGGATTAAATCATTCACAAGAACTCACTAAATTGAGAGCTTGATCCTTTGTACTTGTGTAAGCCCTTCACTACTAATAAGAACTCCTCTACTCCGTGGACGTAGCCAATCTGGGTGAACCACGTACATCCTGTGTTTGCTTCTCTGTCTCTATTCATTTACGTACTTATCCTCACTAGTGACCGAAGCAACCAAGCGAAGGTCACAAAACCTGACACTTTCTGTTGTACCAAAGTCTTCGCTGATTTTGTGCATCAACATTTGGCGCCGTCTGTGGGAAACGACACTTATTCCTACTCTCTTCAGCTGTGTCAAGCTGGTTTCTATCATTCGTACACTTTCTTTTGATCAGGCATCCCTCTCCAACATGGGAAGCGAAGGAAGCCACAGCACACAGAATGACACCCCCCTTGCACATAGTGCGAAACAACGAAAGAAGGAAGGAAAACGAGTTCTTCTTCAAGCTAAAGTCGATGAGTTGGAAGCTCAGAACAACAAGATAGCAATGAGGAATGAGGTCCTCCAGGAGCAATATGAGAAGCTCTTCGAGACACTCCACGAAGCTAGGCAAGCTCAGACACGCGAGCTTGTTGCCCCCGTGGAAGTCAACCATCAACTGGGTGCCCTCCAACATGGAGGGTCACATGCATTCGACATAGATATCCCTGATAGGGAACAGATTACCCCTCGACTTGATAATCAACATGAGGCTTCTCTTAACCCAGTTGCTTCGACCCGAACCATGAGAAGTGGAGGGAGACACCTCTTTGCTGAAGGGGCAGAAGGATCGAAAGCCGTCTCTCGCGATTGTCGGGATTTCCTGAAGCAACGTCGAGAGAATTCCATCCATATAAGCTCAAAGATCAATGACCCAAGGATTTCTGAGAGACTCGGTCCCCTGCCACGGCCCGAGCCGGCCACCAATTTGGGGAAGGGGCAACAAGTCCTAGAGAGACATGAGGGTACAGGGGACTCAGAGGTGTTCCGACAGACATACCCTAGAAGCCAATACACCGAGTCCAGGGAAAAATCACATGCCCTTGATCAAACCTTCCTAATTCCAAGAGGAGATGGAGATTTACGAAAGAAAGCTCTAGTGGCACATAACTCCGCTCAAGACCCCCTTGTCCTACAACTTCTTGAGGAAGTAAACAAGTTGAAGGCTGAACGTCAGGCTGAAATACCTGACTGGAACCAACCCAGGCCTGGCCCTCTTACAAGATGGATCCTCAACACCCCCCTTCAAGCAAAGACAAAGCAAAAGCTTGGCTTGCAACTTTATACTGGAAAAGAGGACCCGATTGAGCACCTTAACCTCTTTGAGTCCACCATGGCATACCGGATGCACACCGACGAAGAGCGATGTCTTCTCTTCCCCTCCACCCTCTCTGGCGGAGCTCTAAATTGGTATTGTCGTCTTACACCTGAGACGGTAGACTCATTTGAGGAATTGAGGAAACTATTTGTTTCCCAACACATTTTCCAAACCGATCGCTTGCACTCTGCAGATGACCTGTACACTATCCGCCAGAAGCCAGACGAGTCATTACGTATGTATGCTGGCCGCTTCAGCCATGAATACTCCCGGTGTGCCGAGGCAGACGACAAGACTGCCCTCAAAGCCTTCACGGCAGGCCTACGTGATTGTTTCTTTAAATACATGATCAATGCCAATACTTGGAAGACTTACTCTGAGGTGATGGCGCAGGCTTATAACCATGCCTCCGCCGAGGCAAAGACATATCAGGAGAAACCCCCTACAACCATCCTTTATCAACAAGTGGGAGGTGGAAGCCAGACTCACCTAAATGAGAAGACCTCGACTTTCCAAACAGCAGTGGCACCTCCCCATGCCTTGCATAATGCTTCGCCGAATCAACAGACATATCAATTTCAAGGAAAGAGGAAGGATTTCCATCCTCACCACTCTCATTTCAGTAAAAAGAGTAAGGGACACTATCCCGATAACCAAGGGTATCGCCACAATAACGCTCGCCCCCAGGCAGTCAATGCAGTGGGTCAAACCCGCGTCAAGATACCCCCTACCCCAAGGTATGAGACATACACGCCCTTGAATGCCACATGCGCGGCCATTTACCCCAGCATAGCTCACCTGATACCAAAGCCAAAGCCGAGGCACCCAGATTACACGCCCCCGAATAACGCGGGCATGTTTTGTTGCTACCATGAGCATAACGGCCATGATAGCGAGAAATGTATCATCCTCCGTGATCGTATTGAAGCTTTGGCACGAGAAGGAAAAATTGATCAATTCATTCTTCACCCTCAAAGGGATAACCGTAACCAACGCCAGGTGAATGTCATATATTCCATAAGCGACGGCACACCCATATCTGAATCTTCCAATAGGGCCATGAAAAACAGTGAACGAAGTCTGAGGCCTGGTCACCAAGTGTTTCATGTGGAGGACATCAGGGGAGGGAAGTATCAAAAACCTAACTGGGATCCGATATGTTTCTACCCTGAGGAAGAAAGAGGCATCATCTACCCTCATAATGACCCATTGATCGTGGAGGCTCACATAGCCAACTTTGATGTTCGACGAATCCTCGTAGACACAGGGGCTTCGGTCAATATCATGTTTGCCGAAGCTTTCAGGGCACTCAGTGTAGCTGAACACTTGCTCGATCGCTCGATTTCTCCTCTGATAAGCTTCTCCGGTGATATCGTGCAACCCTTAGGGAGCATACATTTACCCTTTACTATTGGTACAGGCCCTTACACGGCTACCATTACCATTAACTTCCTAGTGGTTGACTGCCCAACGGCATACAATGTCATCTTTGGGCGCACAGGCATCAATGATCTCAAGGCTATGGTATCCACGCATATGCTGTTGATGAAATTTCCAACCCCCCATGGCAACGGCTACATCAGAGGAGATCAGCTTAGTGCACGATCATGTTACAACACTTCAGTTAAGCAACAACACTTGCCCGGACCCAAGGAAACCCTGTCTGTACATGACCAAGTCACAAAGACCAGCCTAGATAAAGCGACCTTGGATCTTCCTGATAGCAACAATCAACCCGATGATCCTCGAGATGACTCTTTCACCCAGCAAGCCCAACCTGCTGAAGAGTTGGAGAAGGTACCTATCTCAAGAGATCATCCAAACCGCATGGTGAATATTGGCACCACATTGTCACCACCCCTTCGGTTAGCATTGATATCTTTTTTGAAAGAGAACACTGAAGTCTTCGCCTGGTCATACGAGGACATGTCAGGCATCTCTCCCGATGTCATCTGTCATCGTTTGAGTATTGACCCCAAGATCAAGCCGGTGAGACAGAAGCGAAGATCTTATGACGCTGAACGATACGAGGCAATGAAAGCAGAAGTTGAAAAACTCAAAGGCATAGGCTTTGTCCGCGAAGTCAATTACCCGACATGGGTAGCAAATGTGGTCATTGTTAGGAAAAATCCGACCAAAGAAAGTCTTTCGCTTCAAAAGGTCTTGTGGAGGATGTGTGTTGACTACACCGACCTAAACAAAGGGTGTCCGAAAGATAGTTTCCCTCTTCCTCTTATTGACAGGCTTATAGACTCTACGGCCGGGTGTGAACTCCTGAGCTTCATGGATGCTTACTCAGGATACAACCAAATCCTCATGAACCCTTCGGATCAAGAACACACAGCCTTCACTACCGACAGAGGACTATACTGCTATAAAGTCATGCCTTTCGGCCTAAAGAATGCAGGAGCGACTTATCAGAGACTAGTCAACTCAATGTTCGCCGAGCAGATTGGGAAGAGCATGGAAGTTTAAGTTGATGATATGTTAGTCAAGAGCAAACATGCTGACCAACACATCACCAACCTATCTGAAACTTTCACTATTTTGAAGAGGTATCGAATGAGGTTAAACCCCAACAAATGTGCCTTCGGTGTAGGCTCTGGCAAATTCTTAGGTTTCATGATTAGCCAACGAGGCATTGAAGCTAATCCCGAGAAGATCAAAGCAATCCTCGACATGAAGGAACCGGTAACTTCAAAGGACATCCAGAGCCTTACTGGCAAGGTGGCAGCCTTAACCAGGTTCATTTCTAAGGCCACAGACAAATGTGCTCCCTTTTTTAAAGCACTTAAGAGAAGTAGGAAGTACATTACATGGACTGATGAATGTGCCGAGGCATTCAAAAACCTCAAGGAGTATATGAGTAAAGCCCCTATACTCTCCAAGCCCGAGGTAGGAGACATTCTCATTATCTATCTATCGGTATCAGCTTCAGCCGTAAGTTCCGTTCTCATTCGAAAGGATGGGAATATTGAGCGACCTGTCTACTACGCTAGCAAAGCCTTACAAGATGCGGAGACACGGTACTCTAACATTGAGAAATTGGCTCTGGCATTGGTCATGTCTGCTCGGAAACTTCGCCCTTATTTCCAAGCACACGCCATCATCGTGCTTACTAATCACCTTCTTCGACAGATACTCCAGAGTCCTGACACGTCTGGGCGAATGATCAAATGGGCGATAGCATTGGGTGAGTTTGACATCTCCTACCAACCAAAACCAGCCGAAAAAGGTCAAGCAGTAGCAGATTTCATCGCCGACTTCACATATCCTGTTGACATTGCTTCTACACCTGAAGCAGTAGCTTCATTACCATCGAAAGCTCAGAAAGTAGAATCAACGACCTCAGCATGGAGTCTGTATGTTGATGGCTCATCCAACCAACAGGGCTGTGGAGCGGGACTAGTCTTGACTACGCCCGACAAAGTAGCAATGGAGTATGCTCTTCGTTTCAAATTCAAGGCATCAAACAATGAGGCCGAGTATGAAGCCCTTCTAGCAGGATTACGTTTGGCCAAACACCTCGGGGTTAAACAAATTGATATTTTCAGTGACTCCCAATTAGTGGTCAACCAGGTTACCAACAACTTTGATGCTAAGGACAGCTCCATGGCAGCATATCTTGTGCAAACACAACTTTTGCTCAAGCACTTCCACTACCAGATCACCCAAGTTCCTCGAGCGGCAAACAGTCATGCAGACGCCCTGGCTCGCCTCGCCTCAGCTGTGGAAGACAAGATTGGAAGAAAAATTCATGTCGAACTGTTGGCAACACCAAGCACCATGGCCGCAGAAGTATGCAACTTACAACAGGGGGATAGTTGGATCACCCCGATCTATAATTTCCTTGCTCATGGCACCCTCCCAAATGATAAAGTCCAGGCTAAGCAAATTCGATACAAGTCTACCCGCTACCTGATCATCAATGATCAACTCTATAAGCGAGGTTTTAGCCTGCCATACTTAAGGTGTCTTACGCCTGCCGAGGCGGAAATCGTCCTTCGGGAAATACAAGAGGGAGTCTGTGGAGATCATGCTGGATCTCGGTCCCTAGCACACAAGACTTTTCGCCAAGGATATTACTGGCCAACACTCCACCAGGATGCCATCAAAGTATCCCGCTCATGTGACAAATGTCAACGATATGCAACTATTCCTCATTCCCCTCCAGAGCCTCTTACTCCTATGATCAGCCCTTGGCCCTTCGCCCAGTAGGGACTTGATTTGATCGGCCCAATGCCGGCAGGGAAGGGCAAAGTCTGTTACGCAGTCGTTGCAGTGGACTACTTCACAAAGTGGGCCGAAGTAGAACCCTTGGCAACCATTACTGAGGCAAAGATAGAAGACTTCGTGTGGAAGAACATCCTTTGTAGATTCGGCATTCCCAATGCGGTAGTCACTGACAATGGGCGACAGTTTGACAACAAGAGGTTCAGGTTGTTCTGCTCTAAGTTCAACATCAACTTATGCTTTGCCTCTCCAGCTCATCCCCAGTCTAATGGACAAGTTGAGGCCATCAACAAAATAATCAAGCGCACTTTGAAAACCAGCTTGGACAAAGCTAAAGGCTGTTGGCCAGAATTTGTACCCCAAGTTCTTTGGTCATATCGCACTTCATATCGGACTTCAACAGGAGAAACTCCATTCTCACTTGCCTTTGGCACAGAGGCGGTTGTCCCTGTTGAGCTCGAGCAAGCAACATTCCGAGTCCAGAACTACATTCAAAGTGAAAATGACAAACAACTCACCCTCAACTTGGATTTAGTCGAGGAACACAGAAACCAAGCTCACTTGAGGAATGTCGCCTACAAGCAGCGCATCTCCAACTATTATGACTCTAGGGTCAAGCCTCGTTCTTTCAAAATAGGAGACTGGGTCTTAAAGAAAAGATTACTCTGCGACAGAGTCCCGAATGAAGGCACACTTAGTCCAAACTGGGATGGACCGTATGAAGTCATTGGCATCAGTCGCCCTGGCTCTTACACACTTAGAAGCTCCGATGGCAAGACCCTTGGCCATCCATGGAACGCTGATCACTTGAAGTACTACTACAAATAGACTCACGATGTACAAGTGTTGAGCTATAGCCGTTCGGCATCCTATGTAATGAAGGCCATTTGGCAATGAATTCAATAAAGAGGTAATTTAGCCAACTCAGCCCTCACTCTTTTACATTCATAGCAAGCGATGCCGGAACCCTTCTCAATCGGAAAGCAATCAGTCTTCCACAGTCACTACAAAACAAGCAAATGAAGACCGTGTCAAGCGCCAAAAAAAAAAAAAAAAAAAAACAGCTTCATCCAAAAAGCTTCACCCGAAAAGCTTCACCCGAAAAGCTTCACCTCCAAAGCTTCACCCACAAAGCTTCACCTAAAAAGCTTCACCCAAAAAGCTTCACCCGAAAAGCTTCACCTCCAAAGCTTCACCCACAAAGCTTCACCTAAAAAGCTTCACCCACAAAGCTTCACCCAAAAAAAAACTTCACCCGAAAAGCTTCACTTAAAAAAGCTTCACCTACAAAGCTTCACCTAAAAAAGCTTCACCTAGAAAGCTCCCTCTACATACTTTCACCATCAAAGCTTCACCATCAAAGCTTCACCTAGAAAGCTTCATCTACAAAGCTTCATCTACAAAGCTTCACCATCAAAGCTTCACCTAGAAAGCTTTAACACCAAAGCTTCACCTACAAAGCTTCAACACAAAACCTTGCTCCAAATAAACAAATTTTGTTCACAAAACCCAAGATGCCCTTGAACTTGTACAAAAACACTTGGGTAAACATAAACATTTTTTGTTTTACACCCACAAGGGCCCAAAATTTTCCTTCTTATTTATTCACTTATATATGTTCCCAAACATATTATAATAGATCCAACAACAAGCCAAAGTCCCAAGTTTCATAATGGACAAAAGTACAAGCAATTCATCAATAATGAAGGTGCTACAAAAATTGGAATCTGCCCCAAAATAGAAATCCAACCCAAGAGACTTTTTCTCTCTCTCCCTCTTCCGCCTCCTTTCATCTATCAAATTTCTGCAACCTCTGCTCTTCTCCAATGGAGCTGAATTTTAGACACCCTATAGTTCTTGAGCATATGAACAACTTTCAAGAAGGAACTATTTCTGTTTGAGCGACGGAAATTACAGTGTTGAAGCTCCAAACATGATAGTCGGCTTCTTGCAGATTTCGAAGCTGTTGTGATGTTTCGAAGATCTGGAAATATTTAACCGTTAGTTCATCCTGAATTTTTGATATGTTATGAAAGAGTCGATGAGGAACAACTTCAATGAAGAAAGCATACCGATCTGAACAAGAGAAAATGGAGTTTCGAAACTCACAACAAATCTGACGGGTTGACAGAAAAATAATAACCAGTCATTCATCATACCTGGATTTCTGGAGTTATACTGCTCCGAGGGATCTCAAATTTGGATATGTTGTAGTTCACAAGCTGAGGAACAACTTCAATGAAGAAAGCATGCTGATCTGAGCAAGAGAAAATAGAGTTTCAAAGCTCACAAAAAATCTGACGGGTTGACAGACAAATGATAAACAGTCACTCATCATACCTGGATTTCTGGAGTTATACTGCTCCGAGGGACCTCAAATTTGGATATGTTGTAGTTCACAAGTTAAGGAACAACTTCGATGAAGAAAGTATGTTGATCTGAACAAGAGAAAATGGAGTTTAGAAGCTCACAACAAGTCTGACGGATTAACAGAACATTGATGAACAGTTACTCATCATACTTGAATTTCTGAAGTTGTACTACTCCGATGGATCTCAAATTTGGATATGTTGTAGTTCACAAGATAAGGAAAAACTTTCATGAAGACGACTTTGCAATCTGAGCTATAGAGAAAGGTGTTATCTTGCATCCACTCAGGCTGATTAGTGGAAACGAAAAGCAATTCCACCAAAGAAAAGATGAAAAAGAGAGAAAAGCTACTAATTGCACTTGATCTTGTCTAGTCAATAGCATGCAGCATCAAACACACAAAAGTTGGAAATATTTTTAGATAAAGCATATACGAATGTGTGACATCGAAACAAGGATTCGTTACTTTGACAAATTAGTAACACGCGAGACACCTCATTCGGCAACTCTCTTCGCCTGAAGACTTGGGGGACTCCCACCATATGCTACTGCACCTTGATACTCGGCAGTCTCACAACCACTCAGTGACTTGGATTTTTCAAGTCTCCAACCGAGAAGTTTTCCTCACTCGGGAAATTAAGGGAACACTACCTCAAACTACATGCTTCACTCACAAAGCTTCAACAATACAGGTTTCAACAAAAGCAAAAATTCAAAGAACTTTATGAAGAAGGCTTTGGTGTATTTAACACAATATGTTGAAATGAAGCAAAGCTTATTTATTAATATTTTCGATAAGCCACAAATATGTACATATACATTAGTCAAAATAAACAAACAAAAGGGAGCCTTCACAAAGGTTGCTTAGGGGAAGTCTCAGCAGTCGGTAGAGCCCCAGAAAGAGAAAGCACCGGAGGGTGGTTATCCGGAGCCTCAGTACTTGACAAAACCCCAGAAGGAGGAGGCATTGGAGGTTCATCATTTGAAGCTTCATTACCAGGTACAACCCTAGAGGACGAAGGCAATAAATGCCTTTGGAACAAACCCACAAACCGCTGATGATCAAGTAAAACCTTACCATCAGATTCCTTCATCTGGTCAAGCTTCCTCTTCATGTTTGTAGCATAGTCATGGGCGAGCCGGTGCAACTGCTTATTCTCATGCTTGAGCCCTCTAATCTCCTGTTTGAGACTCATCACTTCAGCAGCCAATGATTCAACTTGGCGGGTTCTAGCAAATAGGCGTTGGGCCATATTAGACACAGAACCTGCACACTGAACACTAAGAGCCAGAGAGTCCTTAACAGCCAACTCATCAGACCGTTTGGAAAGTAGTCTGTTATCTTTGGGAGTGAGAAGGTTCCTGGCCACCACTGCAGCGGTCATATCATTCTTCATCACAGAATCCCCAACGGTAAGAGGACCAGTAGGGGATATGAAGGATGGGCGCCATATGTTGTCTGGAGAAGGCGTGGCTGTCTCTTCTCCAAGGTTCGAGTCAAAACGACGGTCGGAGGGTCCAGACATTTTCAAATGTGTTGAAGAAGGAAGAGGTCAGACAAATCAAGATCTTAGAAGTGCAAGAAATGAGCTTCTACTGGTAGAGATTCAAGTGTGCTGTGGAACTTAATGCCAGCCTCTATAAAAATCTGCACTCGACGGAGCTTCAGAAATCGAAGAGGCGTTTGCTTTCTCAAAAGCTGGGCTGCTCAGAGACCACGAGGGCCGATCTCAGAAATCGAAGAGGCGTTTGCTTTCTCAAAAGCTGGGCTGCTCAGAGACCACGAGGGCCGATCTCAGAAATCGAAGAAGCACCTGCTTTTTCAGCCTCGTCAGCACCTGTCACATGCACACTCAGCTTTGCGGAAATTACGGGCAATCTGTCGAAGATTTCTGGTGAAGTAGAAAGCACGTGAATCTTACTGTTCAATCACCGCTCTCCATATGCACCATCAACTCCTCGGGTACCATATATAACTTTGTCAAAGATCTCTGACAAAGTTTAGGCACGAGAATTTCGAAGTTCCAGCTACCCTACTATTACCCATAAGGGTAAAGGAACAGCACCACTGCTTGACAACTGGAAAGTCCCTATGTGTGTCGACCTCCGTGTTTTGCGGCAAGACAGGTTGGCAAGAACGTCCAACCTTTACTCACATTCGAGAAAAGACTCCCAACATAATTACTTTCTCAAAAACCGGAGTAGCACCGCTTTCCGAATCTCGAGAGTCAGATCCTCGACGGGATTGCTTGTTCGAAAACCGAAGAGGCACAACTCTCAGAACTTCGAGAGCCAGATTTCCTTAGATAAAGCTTGTCTGTAATCTTTACACGTAACATCAGCTTTCCAGATAACACATACCACTTTTTCAAAGTGCTCTGACAAAATTAAAACACGTGAAGCTGGCAGCTCCCACTACATTGCTGTGACCAAGAAGGGTAAAGGAATAGCATTACTACTTGTTATTGGGAAATCCCTATATACATTGACCTCCCTCCTCAACGGACAGGCAAACCTGCAAAAATGCTCAACCCTTTCTCGCATTCGAAAAGGCACCCTCAACATAACCTCTCGAAATACTCAGCTTTATTTCCCCCCGATAATACCTCAGCAAATAAGCCACACCAAGAACAAGAGTATCTCATATCATCAGGGTCGAAAGCAAGAGTATCCCATATCATGCTTTCTCCCTGTCTTTGTCTTTGTCCTTGTCCACACCTGCAGGACAAGGAGAAAGAGAGCAGTCAGTCGGAACCTGAAATCAAACCTCTAATTTGGAACTGACTGCCTGGAGCCTTTGCCTGGTTGCTTACTTAGCATTGCTCTCGAGTACTCATCCTCAACTGCTGTCAAGGTCACGAATTCCACCGGCAAATACCTCATGACAGTTGATCAGATATTGGCTCTTTACACTGAAGCGGCCAAGCGTGGATGAGTCACTATGAAGGAATGTTATGAAGGACCATTTAAATGCAAAGGTTGCACACCACTTCTGCCATGCAAAAGATTGAAGCAGAAGGTTCAACGGTGAGCTGAAATAGATCACTACAGCACGACACCTTTCCATACCACATTCATTATTCCGTCAACAGCAAAAGTATCCCATATCATCAAGGTCGAACGTACTCTAGATTTGATGGACTTGTTTTGACCCTCAAATTTTTGAGTCGGCCTTATACTCTGAAGGGCACCAGAAAACCCTCCAGCACAGTTCAAGAATAAGCCTGTGGAAAGTTACTTCTTCAAAAGCAAAAGTATCCCATATCATCTCTTATCCATTTGCTTCTCCTTATCCTGGCAGTTGAATGAGAGACAAGGAGAAGGAGAACAATCAACCGGAAGCCGAAGTCAAACCTCTGATCCTGGGTTGCTTACTTGGAAGTTTGACTGCTTACCTTGTCTGTCACCTCTTTCGGCAGATCTCCTAGCTCGGCGACTTGGGGGACTCCTACTATAGGGTTTGTATCGCACTTGACCAAGCCCGAAACTACAAGTAAGCTTCAAAGTGAAATTGATACATTACCTTGTGCATCTTCATCAGCTAAGTACACCATTCCCGGATGGAGGAAAGGTACTTCCAGAGAAGGGCAGATGAAGATCAGACCACACTTCGGTACTTAGAAGTTTCGTGATTACTCAAGGGATTGGATCTTGCAAGTCCCCAACCGAGGAGTTTCCCTCACTCGGGAACTTAGGGGAGCACTGTTTGTACCATACTTGACCAATCCCGAAACTACCGAGCATCGGCCAACGCTATACTGTCAAGGACCCAGAAGAGTTCCCCTCCGACCAGGAGGCCAATCACTACTCGACACGTGTCAAGATTAGAAGCCAATCAGAGCGCAGCACGTGTCGACATCAAGAACCAATCATAACATGACACATGTCAATGTGACAAAGCTACAAGTTTTTCTATAAATAGGGGTCATTCCCCCACAATATGGCCTAATGCCATTTTGGATTAAATCATTCACAAGAACTCACTAAATTGAGAGCTTGATCCTTTGTACTTGTGTAAGCCCTTCACTACTAATAAGAACTCCTCTACTCCGTGGACGTAGCCAATCTGGGTGAACCACGTACATCCTGTGTTTGCTTCTCTGTCTCTATTCATTTACGTACTTATCCTCACTAGTGACCGAAGCAACCAAGCGAAGGTCACAAAACCTGACACTTTCTGTTGTACCAAAGTCTTCGCTGATTTTGTGCATCAACACCTAGTGTTGGAAACACAATGACTGCGAAATTGGATGATTTGAATTATGTTTCTTGGAATTTCCAGATTTCTTTGTTACTAGAAAGGAATGGAATTATGGGATTTATTGATGGATCCATTCCTTGTCCTCAGAAATATATTGAGCTGGAGTCTGATGATGAGTCGATTGTTAATAATTCTCCACTGACTGATGCCTATAAAGTTTGGAAAATTCATGATAAAGCTCTTATGACCTTGATAACTGCAACATTATCTACTGTTGCATTATCTTGTGTTATTGGATGTCAAAGCTCCAGTGATATGTGGAATAATTTGAAAGAATGATTTGCTCATATGATTCATACTAATATTGTTCAAATGAAGATTGAACTGTAGAATATTAAGAAAGAGCCAGAATCCATTGATGCTTAGTTGCAGAAGATTAAAGAATGTAGGGATCAGTTAGCTACTGCTGGTGTTGTGATTTCTGATGAAGATATTGTCATTGTGGCTTTAAGAGGATTACCTACATAATACAATACCATTAAGTCTATGATTTGGGGCAGAGAAAGTTTGGTCTCATTGAAAGAACTTAGGTTTCAGTTAAAGGCAGAATAGTCTACTTTGGAATAAGGTCTTAAACAACCACCTTTAATGGCAGTTATGTTTGCTAATACTTCCAGTTCAACTTATGAAACTGATGGATCTTCTAATCCTAGGCCATATACTTGAAATTTTTATCTTGGTTCACATACTTCTTCATTTTCACCAATGGCTCAATTTGAACAATTGCCATTTCCACCTACCAATGGTCCTGTTGCTTTTGTTTCTCAGACTGGTTCTGGAACTTATAACAATTTCAGGGGGAATAACTATATTAATAAGGGTAAAGGGAAAAGGTTTAATGCTGGTTTTCAACAACCTTCTGGATATCAAAACTTTGCATAACCCTCCCTTCAGTCACAATCTAAGTTTCAGAACTCTAGATCTCAAATGGTTTCGGGGCAATCTTTTCAACCACTGCTTGTTTGTCAAATATGCGATAAGAAGGACCTTGTAGCTTTGAACTGTCTTCAAAATGGCCAAATTTGCCACAGAAAGGGACACACAACTGCCACTTGCTTTGATAGGAACAATCCTGATCTATGACTGTGCCTATGTCTCAGACTTTCTCCTTATCTCCTATGATGTTTCAGCATCATTCATATCATCTGACTTCTTCACAGTTGCAGCCACATATTCAATCTCCAACTCCACTTTCATCTCAAGTGCATAATCCTATTATGATGTCTTCATCATAGTATCATAATGGAGTGATGCCTTCTCACAATAATTCACATGTTGCTTTTATTGCACAAACTAATTTCTCACCAATAGCCCCCCAACAAGTGTATTGGTTGCTGGATTTTGGAGCAACTAATCATATGACATCCGATTTGTCAAATCTGCAAGCTGCTACTCCATATGCTTTCTCAGAGACTATGACTAGTGCTAATGGTGAAGGTTTACAAATTTCACACATTGGTCAAGCTAGTTTATCTACTCCTTCTCATACACTTGAGTTAAAATATGTGTTACAAGTTCCACAACTGTCACAACACTTACTGTTTATGTATCAATTATGCAAAGACAACAATTGTAGGTGTATTGTTGATGAGTTTTCTGTGTGTATACATGACAAGGTCACCAACAAGGTTCTCTATCAAGGATTGAGTAACCAAGATGTCTATCCACTTCCAATTCTCAAACCACCAAAGACAAATCATGTAGCTTTTCTTGGACAGAGAATAAATGATTCCCTTTGGCATTGCAGATTGGGTCATTCCACCAATTCTGTCATACAAGTAGCTCTTAGTAAGTCATCTATTAATTCTCCTTGTAATTCAACATCTCAAACTTGTACTGCTTGTTTACAAGGCAAGTTCACCAAGTTACCTTTTCCTATAATGGCTTCAAAATCTCTTGTTCCTTTTGAAGTCATTCATACAGATGTATGGGGTCCATCTCCTTTTAAGTCTATAGAAGTGTATAGCTATTATGTGTCGTTTATTGATGAATGTACACGATACACATTGATTTTTCCCATGAATAATAAAGATGCTGTCTTTGAGATATTTTTCCAGCTTCATGCCTATGTTCAAAATTATTTTTCTGCAACTGTCAAAGTTTTGCAAAGTGATGGTTGAGGTGAATATGTTAGTACTCGATTTCAAAACTTTCTTACAACCAAAGGCATTGTTCATCAAAAATCTTGTCTATACACCCTTGAGCAAAATGGTTTAGCTGAAAGAAAGAATAGGCATCTTGTTGAAACTGCTGTTACATTACTTCAATTGTTATCAGAACACTGGTACATAATGTGATAGAATCAGTCCAAAATTTTCATCAGTTGCCCAAACTCTACAATCCGGAAATGGGACAATTATTAATTGAACTGCAGCTGGTCTTATGATTTTGTCCTCTCAAAAGTATTTGCCTAACAGAACTGTTTTTGCGGTGTCAGGTGTTTAAGATAATGGGGTAAAAAAATAGCTTTCAAAAATTGACAACAGAGTTGGTTGATTAGAAGTTTGGCATACCAAGCATACAGAGCCTCCAAAATGTTATAAGATGCCCATACTTTGCTCCCATAAGAAAGAACGGAGCTACCTGTAACTCAGAAAAGTTGTGCTTCCATTACTAATCACGCAAAGCAAGCAATTTCGAATTCAAACACTGCCTTAATGTTTTGTTTGTCATTACCTTGAGGGTCATGGATGGCTCTCCTAACTCGGTGTCCTTCCTCTGGTCGAGAAGAGAAAGTCTCGGCTTAATTCAGGAGAGCCATCCATGACCCTCAAGGTAATAACAAACAAAACATTAAGGCAGTGTTTGAATTCGAAATTGCTTGCTTTGCGTGATTAGTAATGGAAGCACAACTTTTCTGAGTTACAGGTAGTTCCGTTCTTTCTTATGGGAGCAAAGTATGGGCATCTTATAACATTTTGGAGGCTCTGTATGCTTGGTATGCCAAACTTCTAATCAACCAACTCTGTTGTCAATTTTTGAAAGCTATTATTTTACCCCATTATCTTAAATTCCTGACACCGCAAAAACAGTTCTGTTAGGCAAATATTTTTTTACCCATATACCAGGTTGTTCTCTCTTCTCCATACGTGTCTGGTGGTTTCGTTGTGTATAAAGTTTCCTGATTGTCATTTTCTGAAGATCTACGTGAAGCTTTGTGTTAACGAAATATATTGTTTCATTAACTTTTCAGGTTCGGGGTCATACGAATGGGTTGAGAACTCTCCCACACAGTGCTGCCATAACTACTGTAGATTGGCACGCGACTTTACCGATCTTCTTAACAGGATCAGCTGATAACTCTGTCCGAATAACATCTTTGCCATAAATATTTCCGACTTTTTCTCAGTGTTCTCAGCGCGGATGACGTTGAATGAAGTTAACTCCTGGTGCGTTTGAACTGGTTTCGTTCTGGCTTTCATCCGAGCAATGTGTCTTGTATTCGTATGTAGGTGTAAATCATTGAACAGATTTCATAGAGCATAGCAATTCTTTGATGCACTGATCCTTTGCCTTTGGGGCTGGGAAATACCCTGTTTTATTCAACTTTAT
This sequence comes from Malus sylvestris, assembly GCF_916048215.2. Taxonomy (NCBI): domain Eukaryota; kingdom Viridiplantae; phylum Streptophyta; class Magnoliopsida; order Rosales; family Rosaceae; genus Malus; species Malus sylvestris. Next base: position 28,129,029 of record NC_062260.1, read on the forward strand.
ATGATTCTTTTCAGAACTATATTACACACGGCTAGGGTGCAACTTGGATAGGAATATCTGATTCCGAGCCAAAGCATTCCAAAATATTTCGACCAATTAGAATCTGAAATTCTGAAACCGAAAAAGAAAAAAAATCATATGGGAAGATCCGATCCGATTGAAAATAAGTCCACACAGCATGACCGAGCAATCTATTATACATAACCCTTTAGACACACAAGCATTATAGTTGATGGCATTTTATATCACATTGCATCAGAATAAAAGAAAAAGAAAAAAACACTTCCCCATTTTACATCGAATCTAAAAAAACGAAAGTTGAGCCACTCGAAATTTAAATTGTAGAGAACGCTTCTGCCCCAGCGAGAGCTATGACATTACTTGTCGTCGACTTTTTTTCCTGATGATCCTTGTGGTTCCATATCTACAAAGTCAACAAAAAGTATCTTAAATTAAAGGTAAATAAATAAAAAGATTAAAAATAATGTTTCGACAATCTTTTACCGAAATATCTCATTTAGCTCGAAAAATACAACCGAATTTAATGGGTAGAGTTTGGAAATATATAATGAATTAGGAGAGTAGAGATTTACCGTTTACCTTTGAAATCTCCCCTGCAGCTTTGCCTTCACAGGAACCGGTCTTCACATAATCCGAGCTTTTATATCATCAAAGAACTGGAAATATGCATACCTCCAAGACGTCTGAAGAACTAAAGTACCACAAACACTCCAGAATCCTATGATAAATCCAAGCACCAAGCTAACATAAAATCCAAAGCTTATGAGACCATCATCATCTTGTTTGGTCTTGTCACTTCCACTGCCATTAGGGACTGCAGGATCTACCGTTGTTACATCTCCCGGGCATTCTGGTGTGAGCGGTTGCCCACAAAGTCCAAGATTTCCAGTAAATTGAGAAGCATTAAAACTTTGAAGTTGAGTACTTAGGGGAATTCTTCCTGATAAGTTGTTGTATGACAAGTCCAAGACACTAAGATAATGTAAGCTCGAAAAACTCGGAGGAATGCTACCAGATATCTGGTTTCGTGACAAATCAAGCGATTCTAACATCTCGAGCTAACCAAAGTTGTTAGGAAGCACCCCAGTAAAATTGTTTCTTGACAGGTTCAGAGAAATCAACTTCAGCAAGCTTGTTACACTTTCTGGAATGTCTCCGCTTAAGTTGTTGCTCGAAATGTCAATGCTTCTCAAATGATGAAGATTTTGGCCGAACTCAATCTGTATTCCTTTCCAAACCAGTTGCACAAACCCAACAGGGATGTTGTCCTCCACCTCGAGGGACATCGAAGACAAAGCTGTTATGTTAGGGAGGCAATGGGGCAAGGCTTCGGATAGATTGTTCTTGGAGAAGTCCAAAACATGAAGCGCAGGAAGACTACATAGACTTAAAGGTATGCTTCCATAAAACTCGTTCGACTTTAAGCGAAGAACCAGCAACTTTGTTAGGCTCGGACCTATCCATGTCGGTATATTTCCAGATAATTTATTGGCACTGAGGTCAACAACTCTTAATTCTGTACAGTTCTCCAAAGAAGGCAATTCTCCGGAGAGTTTGTTGTCCTGTAAGTGTAAGAACATAGCATACTTTAAGAAGCCTAATGAGCATGGAATTTTCCCGGAGAAATTGTTCTTAGCCATGTTCAAAAAGACCAAACCTTGAAACTGCATCCAACAACTAGGAAGTTCACCAGATAGCTGATTGTGAGAAAGGTCTAGATCAAAGAAGTTTGGAGATTCTGTTTCACAAAAGGAAGATAAGGGTCCTGAAAACATGTTTTTGGAGAGACGCAGGATGGATACATTTGAAGGAAATGGTGGAAGTGGGCCGTCCAAGAGATGAGATGACAAGTCAAAAGAAAAGAAGTTGGAGTTTTTTGTTGATAGATTTGGCAACTTTCCATGGATTTGGTTCATCGATAGGTTTAAATCGAGTAAGCTGGAAGACATATCCCAAAACTTATCAGGTATAGAATCCAAAATCTCAGCATTATGCATGTAAAGATAAGTAAGATTTGTCTGAGTTTGAATCCATTTTGGAAAAGCAGGGCCAACCTTGCAAGAGGACAAAGGTCGTACCCAGTGCACAAGGCTCCCGCTTTACGCAGGGTCTGGGAGAGGTGAATGTCGGCTAGCCTTACCCCCATTTATGGAAAGGCTGCTCCCAAACCTTGCAAGAGGACAATCCTAGAAATTCAATTTGGAAAGGCGGATTCCAATCCGAGCTCAAGTTGAAAGACAAAGGGTTATGGGAAAAATCCAAAAGGTTTAAACGGGAGAGATTGGAGAAGTGCACTTCAATTATGACACCGTTCAAAGAATTCCGAGAAAGATCCAACATTTCGAGGTAGGAAAGTTGGCCGGTACTCTCAGGTAGAGATCCGCTGAGTTGATTGTAGGAGATAAGTAACTGCCTTAACAACGAAAGACCTGTAAAATCAGGCAGTGATCCGGTGAACTGGTTTTGAACTAGGCTCAAGTATCTTAGCTGGGAGAGTGGCTGAAAACTTTTTGGAAGAGATCCACTTACGTTGGTGACATCAATGTACAATTCTTTCAAGGATGAAAATCTTGTAAGGTTATCAGGAAATGAACCCGAAAATGGGTTCCCACTCAAGAACAAGGACTCGAGGGTGTCTTGAGCACAAGACAAGTTTTTGACAGAGTCTTCAAGTCTGTCGGAAAGTTTGTTTTCCAGTAAACTCAACCACTCTAAACTGCAAAGGTTTCGAAACGATTTCGGTATCCCGCCCTTAAGTTCGTTAATCGAGAGATCAAGAGACACGAGAGAAACAATGTTTGCAAACACATCTGGGATGGGACCTTGCAACTGGCTATCAGCTCAACCAATGTAAACAAGGTTGGTGCTGACATTGACCATCCAATAAAATATCGAAAGATTAAGAAAATTATTCGAGAGTTCAAGGACTTCAAGAGAGTTTGAAGAATTGACAAAAGAAAGCGAGCTCTGTTTGATATTGGGAAGACTACAAGAAGATAACTGAAGCTCAACAAGTGAATGGAGTTTGCTTATAGATTCTGGCCAATTTACAACCTCGGAAAAATTAAGACCCGACTTATTCAGGTACCTCAAGGAAGAAAGATGAGATAACCACTTGAGATTTTCGAATGTGACATCGTTCTGTGCAAGATCAAGAGTACACAAACTAGAGAGATTTCCGAGTTGGGGAGGAATTGGTCCGCTAAGATTGGCACCTGCTAGTTTGAGTTGCTCCAATCGACTCAAAGAACCGATGAACTTGGGAATTTGTCCTTGGAAATGATTGAAACTGAGGTCCAAGTTAGTTAGATATGGCAATTCAAGTAGAGAAGGAGCAATCACACCACTTAGAGGAGTTTCAACACTATAAATACCAAAAGAGTTGTGATAGAGATCTAGGGTGACGACATGACCTGTTTCGTTATTGCAAGCGATTCCTCTCCACTCGCAACAATCTTTGCCGGTTTCCCAAGAGGCAAGAACATTGGACTCGTCGATGAGGCCCTGTTTGAACTGAAGCAGAGCGGTTTTTTCTGCTTGTAAGCACCTGATGTTGCCCAAACAACATTTGGCAGATGTAAGAGCGAACAAGACAGAATATATGATTGTGAGCAACATGGTATGTGACATGGTGAATTGAATTGTATGCGGATTTGGGAGCGAAAAGCAAGAGATGTTGCTACTTGGTTTATAGATTGATCATTTGTTGGTGTTATCTGAAGTCAATTATGGTAACGACATTTGAAGTCTATTATGCATTTTTATGTGAGAAAATTAATAAGCCTGCAGTGCGTGATTGGTTTTGGATCAACGTCAATTGTGATGGGCTGAGTTGAAAGGGATGTAGTTAGTTTTAATACCTTTTGCTAACAAAAAGGAACAGAAAGAGTCATTGTGTTCATTTCACAAATATGAGTCTATGGACTATCTGTTTGTTCGTAAGTAGTATATGGGCGGCAAAGTCGAGTAAACGCGAAGATAATATTTCTGCAAATGGGGAATTTCAATTGGATTAATTAGGTGGATTGAGGTATTTTGTACCACCTTCTAGACTTTCTTGACGGATTTTTAACGAACTAGATATTGATCTAGTGCTATCCTAATCTACGGTTAAGTGCCTTTGAATTTGAGAAAAAGGAAGACAGTTTATTTTAACCAGCTAGTCTAATCCAATCTGCCACTTGTTTTTCACTTCGTGATCCAGATTAGCAAAATGATTGGTATTAACCCAACGAACATATCATTATAATAAGATGAACTAGAGAATTACATGAGAGAAAATTGTAGAATGATCTCTCAACTTCAATCCAATTAGGACGTTGGTCCTTCGACTAGAAATCATGACCATTGGTCCCTTAATTCATCAAAATGTGCTGCTATGGTAATTTTTGTCAACTCCGTTAGAACTTCCATCAAAATGAGTCATGGTATATAATTGGGTAAAAGTTGAGGGACCATTTCTCTAATGAGTTAAAGTTGAGGGACCATTGCTCCAATTTGATTAAAGTTGAGGGACCATTGCTATAATTTTCTTATTTTGTTTTCCATATTTGCCCTTGATTCAACCTCTCATTTTGACGAGCTCCGACGAACTTGACGTGACGAAAACGAGCATAAATGCACATTTTGATGAGTTAAGGGACCAATAGTCATATATTTTTAGTTGAGGGACTATTGCTACAATTTCCTCAGTACATGAAATTGCACATGAATATTAAGCGGGTTGGTACTGGTACACCATAGTAATTGGACATTCAGGGCAAAACACAAGGGGATGAACATGTTAGGATAAAAACTTAGTATTGTTTTACACTGCCATGTGTCACAAGTGTATTGGAGACTCTAGAAGTTAGTTATGTGTCATTGTATTTATAAGGATGTATGATGTAATGGTTGGGTATAATGAAATAACAGTTTCTCTCTCTACATTCTCTCTATTCGAAAGATCTCTAGTTCTTCTTAGTTTTTCTCCATAGTTTGTTCTTATTGTTATCATGGTATCTTCGCCTACCATAGTTAACACCTTTGATTGACGATTCATGTGCTTCCGCTCGTCGTTGTTCCGGTGATCGGAACCGGGTGTTATTTGCTGGTTGTTCGTGATTCCAGAGAAGTGTCGATTACTCAAACCGTAAGTTGGTGGAATTTCTTCTTGTTGGTTGTTCGTTATGTAGTCGGAGATTGTTGATCTGTTCGTCGATCTTTGCAGTTGCTGCCGTGCCTTGATTTGTGCAGTCAGGTGATACTCTTGAGGTATTTTCTTTCGATTTATCAGTATTGATACTTGACAGTTCTTTGTCTATCAAATTGTTGATTCTTGGTAATTATTGTTGTGTGATTCTTGAGGTGTTTTTCTGTTGATTTCTTGAAGAAACAGAAATTATGTTAGACTATTACATTCTGTCGACGACAGATTTTTCTTGATCTTACCGATTACTTCCATTGTTGAACTATTGACTTCTGTTGGTGCATTATGGTTACCGCTGCACAATTAGCCCTCACACAATCTCCAATTTCTTCACTTATACCTAGTGTTGGAAACACATTGACTGCGAAATTGGATGATTTGAATTATGTTACTTGGAATTTCCAGATTTCTTTGTTACTAGAAAGGAATGGAATTATGGGATTTATTGATGGATCCATTCCTTGTCCTCAGAAATATATTGAGTTGGAGTCTGATGATGAGTCGATTGTTAATAATTCTCCACTGACTGATGCCTATAAAGTTTGGAAAATTCATGATAAAGCTCTTATGACCTTGATAACCGCAACACTATCTACTGCTGCATTATCTTGTGTTATTGGATGTCAAAGCTCCAGTGATCTGTGGAATAATTTGAAAGAATGAGTTGCTCATATGACTCACACTAGTATTGTTCAAATGAAGATTGAACTGCAGAATATTAAGAAAGAGCCAGAATCCATTGATGCTTAGTTGCAGAGGATTAAAGAATGTAGGGATCAGTTAGCTACTGCTGGTGTTGTGATTTCTGATGAAGATACTGTCATTGTGGCTTTAAGAGGATTACCTACATAATACAATACCATTAAGTCTGTGATTTGGGGCAGAGAAAGCTTGGTCTCATTGAAAGAACTTAGGTTTCAGTTAAAGGCAGAATAGTCTACTTTGGAATAAGGTCTTAAACAACCACCTTTAATGGCAGTTATGTTTGCTAATACTTCCAATTCAACTTATGAAACTGATGGATCTTCTAATCCTAGGCCATATACTTGAAATTTTTATCTTGGTTCACATACTTCTTCATTTTCACCAATGGCTCAATTTGAACAATTGCCATTTCCACCTACCAATGGTCCTGTTGCTTTTGTTTCTCAGACTGGTTCTGGAACTTATAACAATTTCAGGGGGAATAACTATATTAATAAGGGTAAAGGGAAAAGGTTTAATGCTGGTTTTCAACAACCTTCTGGATATCAAAACTTTGCATAACCCTCCCTTCAGTCACAGTCTAAGTTTCAGAACTCTGGATCTCAAATGGTTTCGGGACAATCTTTTCAACCACTGCTTGTTTGTCAAATATGCAATAAGAAGGACCTTGTAGCTTTGAACTGTCTTCAGAAAGGGACACACAACTGCCACTTGCTTTGATAGGAACAATCCTGATCTATGACTGTGCCTATGTCTCTCCTTATCTCCTATGATGTTTCAGCATCATTCATATCATCTGACTTCTTCACAGTTGCAACCACATATTCAATCTCCAACTCCACTTTCATCTCAAGTGCAGAATCCCATTATGATGGCTTCATCATAGTATCATAATGGAGTGATGTCTTCTCACAATAATTCACATGTTGCTTTTATTGCACAAACTAATTTCTCACCAATAGCCCCCCAACAAGTGTATTGGTTGCTGGATTCTGGAGCAACTAATCATATGACATCCGATTTGTCAAATTTGCAAGCTGCTACTCCATATGCTTTATCAGAGACTGTGACTAGTGCTAATGGTGAAGGTTTACAAATTTCACACATTGGTCAAGCTATTTTATCTACTCCTTCTCATACACTTGAGTTAAAATATGTGTTACAAGTTCCACAATTGTCACAACACTTACTGTTTATGTATCAATTATGCAAAGACAACAATTGTAGGTGTATTGTTGATGAGTTTTCTGTGTGTATACATGACAAGGTCACCAACAAGGTTCTCTATCAAGGATTGAGTAACCAAGATGTCTATCCACTTCCAATTCTCAAACCACCAAAGACAAATCATGTAGCTTTTCTTGGACAGAGAATAAATGATTCCCTTTGGCATTGCAGATTGGTTCATCCCACCAATTCTGTCATACAAGTAGCTCTTAGTAAGTCATCTATTAATTCTCCTTGTAATTCAACATCTCAAACTTGTACTGCTTGTTTACAAGACAAGTTCACCAAGTTACCTTTTCCTATAATGGCTTCAAAATCTCTTGTTCCTTTTGAAGTCATTCATACAGATGTATGGGGTCCATCTCCTTTTAAGTCTATAGAAGTGTATAGCTATTATGTGTCGTTTATTGATGAATGTACACGATACACATTGATTTTTCCCATGAATAATAAAGATGCTATCTTTGAGAGATTTGTCCAGCTTCATGCCTATGTTCAAAATTATTTTTCTGCAACTGTCAAAATTTTGCAAAGTAATGGTGGAGGTGAATATGTTAGTACTCGATTTCAAAACTTTCTTACAACCAAAGGCATTGTTCATCAAAAATCTTGTCTATACACCCTTGAGCAAAATGGTTTAGCTGAAAGAAAGAATAGGCATCTTGTTGAAACTGTTGTTACATTACTTCAATTGTTATCAGAACACTGGTACATAATGTGATAGAATCAGTCCAAAATTTTCATCAGTTGCCCAAACTCTACAATCCAGAAATGGGACAATTATTAGTTGAACTGCAGCTGGTCTTATGATTTTGTCCTCTCAAAAGTATTTGCCTAACAGAACTGTTTTTGCGGTGTCAGGTGTTTGAATGGAGCTTGGAAAACCAAGGTCAAGTCCTTTGGTCAAAAAATTGCAGACATGACATGGCTTTAGATGCCAATGGGAGGAGACGGTTGGTAACATTCGGTTCCGTAAGAGCACCCATATACCAGGTTGTTCTCTCTTCTCCATACGTGTCTGGTGGTTTCGTTGTGTATAAAGTTTCCTGATTGTCATTTTCTGAAGATCTACGTGAAGCTTTGTGTTAACGAAATATATTGTTTCATTAACTTTTCAGGTTCGGGGTCATACGAATGGGTTGAGAACTCTCCCACACAGTGCTGCCATAACTACTGTAGATTGGCACGCGACTTTACCGATCTTCTTAACAGGATCAGCTGATAACTCTGTCCGAATAACATCTTTGCCATAAATGTTTCCGACTTTTTCTCAGTGTTCTCAGCGCAGATGACGTTGAATGAAGTTAACTCCTGGTGCGTTTGAACTGGTTTCATTCTGGCTTTCATCCGAGCAATGTGTCTTGTATTCGTATGTAGGTGTAAATCATTGAACAGATTTCATAGAGCATAGCAATTCTTTGATGCACTGATCTTTTGCCTTTGGGGCTGGGAAATACCCTGTTTTATTCAACTTTATATGATTCTTTTCTGAACTATATTACACACGGCTAGGGCGCAACTTGGATAGGAATATCTGATTCCGAGCCAAAACATTCCAAAATATTTCGACCAATTAGAATCTGAAATTCTGAAACCGAAAAAGAAAAAAAATCATATGGGAAGATCCGATCCGATTGAAAATAAGTCCACACAGCATGACCGAGCAATCTATTATACATAACCCTTTAGACACACAAGCATCATAGTTGATGGCATTTTATATCACATTGCATCAGAATAAAAGAAAAAGAAAAAAACACTTCCCCATTTTACATCGAATCTAAAAAAACAAAAGTTGAGCCACTCGAAATTTAAATTGTAGAGAACGCTTCTGCCCCAGCGAGAGCTACGACATTACTTGTCGGCGACTTTTTTTCCTGATGATCCTTGTGGTTCCATATCTACAAAGTCAACAAAAAGTATCTTAAATTAAAGGTAAATAAATAAAAAGCTTAAAAATAATGTTTCGACAATCTTTTACCGAAATATCTCATTTAGCTCGAAAAATACAACCGAATTTAATGGGTAGAGTTCGAAAATATATAACGAATTAGGAGAGTAGAGCTTTACCGTTTACCATGGAAATCTACCCTGCAGCTTTGCCTTCACAGGCAACGGTCTTCACATAATCCGAGCTTTTATATCATCAAAGAATCGGAAATAGGCGTACCTCCAAGATGTCTTAAGAACTAAAGTACCACAAACACTCCAGAATCCTATGATAAATCCAAGCGCCAAGCTAACATAAAATCCGAAGCTTATGAGACCATCATCATCTTGTTTGGTCTTGTCACTTCCACGGCCATTGGGGACTGCAGGATCTTCCGTTGTTACATCTCCCGGGCATTCTGGTGTGAGCGGTTGCCCACAAAGTCCAAGATTTCCCGTAAATTGAGAAGCATCAAAACTTTGAAGTTGAGTACTTAGCGGAATTCTTCCTGATAAGTTGTTGTATGACAAGTCCAAGACACCAAGAAAATGTAAGCTCGAAAAACTCGGAGGGATGCTACCAGATATCTGGTTTCGTGACAAATCAAGCGATTCTAACATCTCCAGCTGACCAAAGTTGTTAGGAAGAACCCCAGTAAAATTGTTGCTTGACAGGTTCAGAGAAATCAACCTCAACAAGCTTGTTACACTTTCTGGAATATCTCCACTCAAGTTGTTGCTCGAAATGTCAATGCTTCTCAAAAGCTTAAGATTTTCGCCAAACTCAATCAATATTCCTTTCCAAACCAGTTGCACAAACCCAACTTCAGAGTTGTCCTTCACCTCGGGGGACATCGAATACAAGGCTGTTATGTTAGGGAAGCAATGGGGTAAGGCTCCGGATAGATTGTTCTTGGAGAAGTCCAAAACATGAAGCGCAGGAAGACTGCATAGACTTAAAGGTATGCTTCCATAAAACTCATTCGACTTTAAGCGAAGAACCAGCAACTTTGTTAGGCTCGGGCCTATCCATGTCGGTATCTTTCCAGATAGCTTATTGGCACCGAGGTCAACAACTCTTAATTCTGTACAGTTCTCCAAAGAAGGCAATTCTCCGGAAAGTTTGTTATCCTGTAAGCGTAACAATGCAACATCTTTTAAGTAGCCTAATGAGCTTGGAATTTTCCCTGAGAACTTGTTTTTAGCCATGTTCAAAGAGAGCAAACCTTGAAACTGCACCCAACAACTAGGAAGTTCACCGGATAGCTGATTGTCGGAAAGGTCTAGAACAAACAAGTTTGGAGCTTCTGTTTTACAAAAGGAAGATAAGGGTCCCGAAAACATGTTTTGGGAGAGACGCAGGTTGCGTACAATATAAGGAAATGGCGGAAGTGGGCCGTCTAAGAGATTAGATGACAAGTCAAAAGAATAGAAGGTGCTGTTTTTTGTCGACAGATTTGGCAACTTTCCATGGATTTGGTTCATTGATAGGTTTAAAATGACTAAGCTGGAAGACAGATCCCAAAACTTACCAGGTATAGAATCCGAAATCTCAGCATTAACCATGTAAAGTGAAGTAAGACTGGTCTGATTTTGAATCCATTTCGGAAATGCTGGGCCAACCTTGCAAGAGGACAATCCAAGAAATTTGATTTGGAAAGGCGGATTCCAGTCCGAGCTAAAGTTGAAAGACAAAGGATTATGAGAAAAATCCAAAATGTTTAAACGGGAGAGATTGGAGAAGTACACTTCAGTTATGACACCATTTAAAGAATTCCAAGAAAGATCCAAATATTCGAGGCTGGAAAGTTGGCCGATACTCTCAGGTAGAGATCCGTTGAGTTGATTATTGGAGATATCTAACTCCCTTAACAACGAAAGCCCTGTAAAATCGGGCAGTGATCCGGTGAACTGGTTTTGGAATAGGCGCAAGTATCTTAGGTGGGAGAGTGGCTGGAAACTTTTTGGAAGAGATCCACTTACGTTGGTGTGATCGATGTACAATTCTTTCAAGGATGAAAATCCTGTAAGGTTGTCAGGAAATGAACCCGAAAACGGGTTCCCACTTAAAGACAAGATCTCGAGGGTGTCTTGAGCACAAGACAAGTTTCCTACAGAGTCTTCAAGTCTGTCAGAAAGTTTGTTTCCCTCTAGACTCAACGACTCTAAGCTGCAAAGGTTTCGAAAGGAATTTGGTATCCCACCTTCAAGTTTGTTATACAGGAGATCAAGAGACACGAGAGAAACCATATTTGTGAAAACATCTGGGAAGGGACCTTGAATCTGATCACCAGCCAAACCAATGTGAACAAGGTTGGTGCTGACATTGGCCATCCAATAAAATATCGAAAGATCAAGAATATTGTAGGAGAGTTCAAGGACTTCAAGAGAGTTTGAAGAATTGACAAAAGAAAGCGAACTCAGTTTGACATTGGGGAGATCACAGAAAGATAACTGAAGCTCAACAAGTGAAGGGAGTTTGCTTATAGATTCTGGCCAATTTACAACCTCGGAAAAATTAAGATACGACATATCCAGGTACCTTAAAGAAGAAAGATGAGATAACCACTCGAGATTTTCGAATGTGACATCGTTCTGTGAAAGATCAAGAGTATACAATCTAGAAAGATTTCCAAGTTGGGAAGGAATTGGCCCGCTAAGATTGGCACCTGCTAGTTTGAGTTGTTCCAATCGACTCAAAGAACCGATGAACTTGGGAATTTCTCCTTGGAAATAATTGAAACTGAGGTCCAAGTAAGTTAGATATGGCAATTCAAGCAGAGAAGGAGCAATCACAACACTTAGAGAATAACCATTAGAAATATAATATCCGAAATGGAGATCTAGCGTGACGACATGACCTGTTTCGTTGTTGCAAGTGATTCCTCTCCACTCGCAACAATCTTGGCCGGTTTCCCAAGAGGCAAGAATGTCGGACTTGTCGATGAGGCCTTGTTTGAACTGAAGCAAAGAACTTTTTTCTGCTTGTAAGCACCTGATGTTGGAACTGATTCCAGCACTCAAACAGCATTTGGCAGATGTAAGAACGAACAAGACAGAATATATGATTGTCAGCAACATGGTATGTCCAAATTGTGAATTGAATTGTATGTGAATTTGGGAGTGGAAAGCAAGAGATGTTGCTACTTGCTTTATAGATTGATCATTTGTTGGTGTTATCTGAAGTCAATTATGGTAACGACATTTGAAGTCAATTATGCATTTTTATGTGAGAAAATTAATAAGCCTGCAGTGCGTGATTGGTTTTGGATCAACGTCGATTGTGATGGGCTGAGTTGAAAGGGATGTAGTTAGTTTTAGTACCTTTTGCTAACAAAAAGGAACTGAAAGAGTCATTGTGTTCATTTCGTAAATATGAGTCTATGGACTATCTGTTTGTTCGTAAGTAGTATATGGGCGGCAAAGTCGAGTAAACGCGAAGATAATATTTCTGCAAATGGAGAATTTCAATTGGATTAATTAGGTGGATTGAGGTATTTTGTACCACCTTCTAGACTTTCTTGACGGATTTTTAACGAACTAGATATTGATCTAGTCTCCTAATCTACGGTTAAGTGAATTTGAATTTGAGAAAAAGGAAGACAGTTTATTTTAACCAGCTAGTCTAATCCAATCTGCCACTTGTTTTTTTACTTCGTGATCCCGATTATCAAAATGATTGGTATTAACCCAACGAACATATCATTAGAATAAGATGAACTAGAGAATTACATGAGAGAAAATTGTAGAATGGTCTCTCAACTTCAATCCAATTAGGACGTTGGTCCTTCGACTAGAAATCATGACCATTGGTCCCTTAATTCATCAAAATGTGCAGCTATGGTCATTTTTGTCAACTCCGTCAGAACTTCCGTCAAAATGAGCCATGGTATATAATTAGGTAAAAGTTGAGGGACCATTTCTCTAATGAGTTAAAGTTGAGAGACCATTGCTCCAATTTGGTTAAAGTTGAGGGACCATTGCTATAATTTTCAAATTTTGTTTTCCATATTTGCCCTTGATTCAACCTCTCATTTTGACGAGCTCCGACGGAGTTGACGTGACGAAAACGAGCATAAATGCACATTTTGATGAGTTAAGGGACCAATGGTCATAGATTTTTAGTTGATGGACTATTGCTACAGTTTCCTCAATACATGAAATTGCACATGAATATTAAGCGGCTTGGTACACCATAGTAATTGGACATTCAGGGCAAAACACAAGGGGATGAACATGTTAGGATAAAAGCTTAGTATTGTTTTACACTGCCATGTGTCACAAGTGTATTGGATACTCTAGAAGTTAGTTATGTGTCATTGTATTTATAAGGATGTATGATGTAATGGTTGGATATAATGAAATAACAGTTTCTCTCTCTACATTCTCTCTATTTTAAAGCTCTCTAGTTCTTTTCCATAGTTTGTTCTTATTGTTATCATGGTATCTTCGCCTACCATGGTTAACATCTTTGATTGACGATTCTTGTGCTTTTGCTCATCGTCGTTGTCGTCATTGTTTCGGTGACCGGAATCGGGTGTTATTTGCTAGTTGTTCGCGATTCCAGAGAAGTATCGATTACTTAAACCCTAAGTTGGTGGAATTTCTTCTTGTCGGTTGTTTGTTCTGTAGTCGGAGACTGTTGATCTGTTCGTCGATCTTTGCAGCTGTTGTCGTGCCTTGATTTGTGCAGTCAGGTGATACTCTTAAGGTGTTTTCTTTCAATTTATTAGTATTGATACTTGACGGTTCTTTGTCTATCAAATTGTTGATTCTTGGTAATTATTGTTGTGTGATTCTTGAGGTGTTTTTCTGTTGATTTCTTGAAGAAACAAAAATTATGTTAGACGATTACATTCTGTCGACGACAGATTTTTCTTGATCTTACAAATTACTTCCATTGTTGAACTGTTGATTTTTGTTGGTGCATTATGGTTACCGCTGCAGAATTAGCCCTCACACAATCTCCAATTTCTTCGCTTATACCTAGTGTTGGAAACACAGTGACTGCGAAATTGGATGATTCGAATTATGTTACTTGGAATTTCCAGATTTCTTTGTTACTAGAAGGGAATGGAATTATGGGATTTATTGATGGATCCATTCCTTGTCCTCAGAAATATAATCGCAACACTGATGAGTCGATTGTTAATAACTCTCCACTGGCTGATGCCTATAAAGTTTGGAAAATTCATGATAAAGCTCTTATGACCTTGATAATCGCAACACTATCTACTGCTGCATTATCTTGTGTTATTGGATGTCAAAGCTCCAGTGATATGTGGAATAATTTGAAAGAAAGATTTGCTCATATGACTCACACTAGTATATTGTAAACACGGAAATTCCTGCGATGAATGAGACAAGAACACGTGTACAAAATAATATTTGTATTAATTATTTAGGGGTTACAATCTCTTCTACAAATTTAGCCTCTGATTCTATCTTTGAAACGTGTAGATGTAGTGTTGTTGATCCAGGGGCCGTCGAGGCTTGATCTTGGATGAACAGTTGATGAATGATGAACACCTTCTTCAAGGGCCGTTGGGGCTTGATCTTGAATTGGTGGAAGTTCTTCAAGGGGCGTTAGGGCTTGATCTTGAAGGAGGATTTCACGAAGAACGAAGAGGGCTTTCTTGATCCTTCGGGATTTGCTTGGGAGCTTCAGAGTTTCGAGGCTTCAAGGCTTTGGTGTGGTGTGAATTCTCTTCCAATTTGGGAGTAAAGAAAGTGTATGTAAAAATCCTCCCTTGATTATTTGATGGAGGAACCTATTTATAGGCTTTGGGAATGAATCACCACCATCCATTTGTTTTGGTGGATGTTGTAGGTGAAACTTGGTGGATGTTTGTAGGTGAAACTTGGGTGGATGTTGTAGGCAAACTTAGTGTATGATGTAGGTGAAGTGAATGAAGTTTGTAATTTTAATACAATGGTCAACATTTATTTCACCAAAATTTCAATGTTTACAAATGTAATCTTAATGCAATGGCTAACATTTATGCCACAGAAATTTCAATGTCTACATATATATTTGCTCATATAACTCACACTAGTATTGTTCAAATGAAGATTGATCTGCATAATATTAAGAAAGGGCCAGAATCCATTGATGCTTAGTTGCAGAGGATTAAAGAATGTAGGGATTAGTTAGCCACTGTTGGTGTTGTGATTTCTAATGAAGATATTGTCATTGTGGCTTTAAGAGGATTACCTACAGAATACAATACCATTAAGTATGTGATTTGGGGCAGAGAAAGTTTGGTCTCGTTGAAAGAACTTAGGTCTCAGTTAAAGGCAGAAGAGTCTACTTTGGAATAAGGTCTTAAACAACCACCTTTAATGGCAGTTATGTTTGCTAATACTTCCAGTTCAACTTATGAAACTGATGGATCTTCTAATCCTAGGCCATATACTTGAAATTTTTATCTTGGTTCACATACTTTTCATTTTCACCAATAGCTCAATTTGAACAATTGCCATTTCCACCTACCAATGGTCATGTTGCTTTTGTTTCTCAGACTGGTTCTGGAACTTATAACAATTTCAAGGGGAATAAGTATAGAAATAAGGGTAAAGGGAAAAGGTTTAATGCTAGTTTTCAACAACCTTCTGGATATCAAAACTTTGCATAGCCCTCTCTTTAGTCATAGTCTCAGTTTCAGAACGCTGGATCTCAAATGGTTTCGGGACAATCTTTTCAACCACTGCTTGTTTGTCAAATATGCGATAAGAAGGGCCATGTAGCTTTGAACTATCTTCAAAATGGTTGCCAAATCTGCCACAGAAATGGACACACAGCTGCCACTTGCTTTGATAGGAACAATCCTGATCTATGACTGTGCCTATGTCTCAGACTTTCTCCTTATCTCCTATGATGTTTCAGCATCATTCATATCCTCTGACTTCTTCACAGTTGCAGCCGCATCTTCAGTCTCCAACTCCACTTTCATCTCAAGTGTAGAATCCCACTATGATGTCTTCATCTTAGTATCACAATGGAGTGATGTCTCCTTACAATAATTCACATGTTGCTTTTATTGCACAAACTAATTTCTCACCAATAGCCCCCCAACAAATGTATTGGTTGCTGGATTCTGGAGCAACTAATCATATGACATCCGATTTGTCAAATCTGCAAGCTGCTGCTCCATATGCTTTCTCAGATACTGTGACTGGTGCTAATGGTGAAGGTTTACAAATTTCACACATTGGTCAAGCTAGTTTATCTACTCCTTCTCATACACTTGAGTTAAAATATGTGTTACAAGTTCCACAACTGTCACAGCACTTACTGTTTATGTATCAATTAAGCAAAGACAACAATTATAGGTGTATTGTTGATGAGTTTTCTGTGTGTATACATGACAAGGTCACCAACAAGGTTCTCTATCAAGGATTGAGTAACCAAGATATCTATCCACTTCCAATTCTCAAACCACCAATGACAAATCCTGTAGCTTTTCTTAGACAGAGAATAAATGATTCCCTTTGGCATTGCAGATTGGGTCATCCCACCAATTCTGTCATACAAGTAACTCTTAGTAAGTTAGCTATTAATTCTCCTTGTAATTCAACATCTCAAACTTGTACTGCTTGTTTACAAGGCAAGTTCACCAAGTTACCTTTTCCTATAATGTCTTCAAAATCTCTTGTTCCTTTTGAAGTCATTCATACAGATGTATGGGATCCATCTCCTACTAAGTCTATAGAAGGGTATAGCTATTATGTGTCGTTTATTGATGAATGTACACGATATACATGGATTTTTCCCTTGAATAATAAAGCTGCTGTCTTTGAGATATTTGTCCAGCTTCATGCCCATGTTCAAAATTATTTTTCTACAACTGTCAAAGTTTTGCAAGGTGATGGTGGAGGTGAATATGTTAGTACTTCATTTCAAAACTTTCTTACAACCAAAGGCATTGTTCATCAAAAATCTTGTCTATACACCCCTAAGCAAAATGGTTTAGCTAAAAGAAAGAATAGGCACTTTGTTGAAACTGCTGTTACATTACTTCAAAAAGCCTATCCTTCATCTAAGATTTGGTTTCATGCATGCGCCACAACTACCTATCTTATTAATAGACTACCTACTTATGTGTTAAAGATGCAATCTCCACCTATACTTGATCACTTGAGGGTTTTTTGATGTGCTTGTTACCCTTCCTTAAAACTTTATAGACACCATAAATTTGATCCTAAGACCACTCAGTGTATTTTCTTGGGGTATGCTGCTCAATATAAGGGGTATATCTGTTATGCTATAAGAGATAACAAACTAATGGTCTCTAGGCATGTTTTGGTTGTTGAAACTATTTTTCCTAGTGCATATGGTCTATCTTCTTCCTCCTTCAGTCCTACTATATCTTCTGCATCAATTCCAATTTCAATAGCTCACCCTACTACCTTTCATCATCCTCCAATCATTCCAATACCATTTCCACACATATCATCTTCTCAAACACCGGTTACTCAATCCGATTTTTAGCAAATTGGTGATCTTAGTCCTACTGAAGGCACTTCTACTTCAGGTTATGCATCTTCATTGATGCTAACAAGCTCTGACCCTGATATTCCCCGAATACCAGGATAGACACGTGCTGGCCGACACCCGAGGGTGACGAAAGCCATTAATTGATACAAAAGCTAAGAGTAAGAAATAAATACAGGTTATGAATTTAAAATACCATGAATTACTAATTTAGGAACGTGTTCAGAGCATACAACTAACTAGAGCTCTAAAAGAACTAATAAAAATTTGAATAAATAAAAGGAGGTGGGTCCTACACCAAGAGGACTCGAATATGCCAATGTGAAAGCGTTGACGTCATGATCGTATGCCTCGATTCTAAATCCTAAAAGGGGGCGTAAAACAAGGGTGAGTGGACCAAGTTCATATATATACATAATACGAAAACTGTTATGAACATACTAACCCCCAGGTTTATATATAATGAAAACTACTAGCATAATAAGTGATAGGTTTTCTGAAACTTTAGCATGCTATAAAACATCTCAACAGGTATAACGCGGAAAAACGTCATATAAATCATCGCGTGTATCATCTCGTAGATCGTCTCGTAAGCGCGGTGTGCTGCTAGTAAGATCATTAAATAAATATAACTCCCGACCGTATGACAGCACCATGGTCTCTGCGCCCGTAGCCAGAGATTACCAACTCCCGGCCCAATGCCTGCTCCGTGTCCCTCAGCCCGTAGCTAGGGATTATTTCTCCCGGCCTATCTGCCAACACCAGATCCTCGCCCCAGGCGGCATAGTGTCCACTAGGTAGGCACAAATAGTAACGCCTTTCAAAAATAACCACTTCATAGTATAAAGTCATTCATCGTCTATACTATAAAGAGGGGTTTCTAAAACATATTCTAGCATCCTATCCTCATCCATCAGATAGTCTACCAGTTCATGGTTTTTATAGAAAATACGATATTTTAAAATATAGCTCAATATAGGCCAACAATTAATTCCTCACCAAAAACACGCGACGAAAGTCAAAATATTCAATAAACATGCTTAACATAAAATCAGTTCATAACTCGTAAGGCATGCAATTCATTTATGCAATTAAACCATAAATCATATCATTTTAGAAAGGGTCCACTCACAGTACTTCGCCGTCGAAAAGCCATGCTGCTAGTGAAGACGGAAACGCCACTATAATTGCCCCTAATCACATAAAGGTTACATTTAGTCAAACTCTACTCAAACGATTGAATTTGGGAAAACGGACTTCAGAAACGGGTCCAGGACGTCGAATTAGCTTAGGAGAGGTCCGGGATGAAACCCCGAAAAGTCAACTCTAAAAGTCAACGTTGACCATTAACTGGTCAAAGTCAAAGTCAAAGTCAACTCTAACCGTATACCAAGTCAATAGTCAGAGTCAACGGGTCAAAGGGTTAGATTGGCTTAAATTTGGGTTGGGCCCTAAGGTTTTTTAAAAACAATTTAAATGAAAGAAACTAAAAAGGAAATGGGTTTTGGGTCTACATGGTTTAAGGGAATGGGTTTAGGATTTTTGGGTTTTTAGAGTTCAGGTCTTAAAGCCCAAAGGTTTAGGGTTTTGCTACACGGGCTGAATGACCTAGTTCTTCCAAGGCCCGAAGGCCTGTTCTGAAAGGGTTTAGGATTTCAGGGGTTTCTGTGCTCGGCCCAGACCCACACGGCCCTAAGGCCTGATTTTGAAAAGGTTTTAGGGTTAAGTAAAACGGGCTTAAGGCTCGTGGCCTTTTGAGAACGGCCTAAAGGCCTGGTGTTCACCAGAGAAGGACACCGGAACTTCTACAGCCCCGGCCAACTACAAACATACACCCTAAGCTCCGATCTATGCATCAAATTAAAGAGAAAAGAGAGGGGATTGAGGTTATACCCTTGGTTTGTTGTGGAACGGCCGGTGGTGTTCGAAATTCAGATTTGGGTGCCCATGGGTTCGCTGGGTTTTCCTGGGCTCTGTCGAGCCTCGCAAGCCGAGAGAGAGAGAGACAACGAGATGATGATAATGGGGAGTGAATGGGTATGGGAGTATGGTAATGGGTGTGTGTGTGTGTGCGCGTGCGTGTGTGTGTATATGGGAGCAAGGGATACGGGAGAGATAGAGCAGAAAGTTAAAAGAAAGAGAAGAGGGGTCATGGGGGTGGGGAAGAAAAGAAGAAAAATATGGAGAGTTAGGGTGCTGCCAAATGGCAGTTAAGGAGTGGAGGAACATAAAAAATTTAAAATCAGAAATGGGTAAATAATTAAGGACCAAATTGATAGTTTTCAGGAACTTTTAGGGAAATATGAAATTATACTATAAATAAGGGGGTGGGGTGTAACAGATGCCATCTGAGTCTCATCCTGATGTAACAAGTTCTTAAGTTCCAGATTTACAACAAGTATTTGTGGTCAGTCTTAATACTCACCCAATGTAAACAAGGTTGTCAGGGATTTTCAAAAAGAAGGCTCTTTCTGCTTTTGTTTAAGAAGATGTCAATGACCCTCAATCTTTTACTGCTGCTACTAAATCATCTCAATGGAGACAAGCCATGACAGAAGAGATGAAGGCACTTCTTAAATAGAAAACATGGACTCTTGTTCCTCTCCCATCTCATAAGAACTTGGTGGGTTGTAAATGGATATATAAAGTAAAAAAGAAATCTTGATGGATCTGTGGCTAGGTATAAGGCTCGTTTAGTGGCCAAGGGGTTCTCTCAAGCAGCTGGTCTCAATTACTATGAAACTTTTAGCCCCGTGGTTAAGCCTACTACCGTTAGGCTAATGTTGTTATTGGCTACAACAAATGGCTGGAAACTTAAGCAGTTAGATAATAAAAACGCATTTTTGCATGATTTTTTCGATAAAGAGGTGTACATGTCTCAACCACAAGGGTTTATTGACAAGGATCATCCATATTTGGTATGCAAATCAGAAAGGTTTTTGTATGGCCTTAAACAAGTTCCTCGAGCTTGGAATGAAAGATTTTTTAGATTCATTCTCAGTTTGGGCTCCTCATACGCAGATCCTTTTTTATATGTTAAAAGTGATGGTCATTCCCTTGTTGTGTTGCTGTTATATGTTGATGACATTATACTCAATGGCGATGATGATTCACATGTTCAATATGTGATTAATCAATTAACCAGGGAGTTTGATATGAAGGACTTATGGGTCTTACACTATTTTCTTAGGCTGCAGATTGAGTATCAACCTCAGGG
Organism: Malus sylvestris; assembly: GCF_916048215.2. Taxonomy (NCBI): domain Eukaryota; kingdom Viridiplantae; phylum Streptophyta; class Magnoliopsida; order Rosales; family Rosaceae; genus Malus; species Malus sylvestris. Next base: position 28,149,810 of record NC_062260.1, read on the forward strand.
ATTGTTAGTTCATCAGTCCAAATATATCAAGGACTTGCTGCATAAGGCATATATGTTTGACAGTAAGCCTTGTACCACTCCTTGTCATCCACACATAAAGCTCTTAAATCATGGTAGTCGTCAATTCCATGATCCAGGTCTTTATAGAAGTATAGTAGGGGCCTTACCGTATTTGACTTTCACTCGCCCTGATATAGCTTACTCTGTCAATCAGGTATGCCAGTTTATGCATTCTCTTATTGACAGTCACTTTGTTGCTGTAAAACGCATATTGAGGTATCTCAAAGGCTCTCTAACTCTCAGTTTGTGTTTTAGACCTGGTAATTTTGATATAAGAGCTTACACAAATGCTGATTGGGTTGAGGATCCTAACGATAGACAGTCAACCACTGGTTTTGTTGTGTTTTTAGGTGATAATCCAATTTCTTGGCGTTCTAAGAAACAACATACTGTTAGTCGTTCTTCGACTGAGGTAGAATATAGGGCAATGGCAACTACCACTGCTGAGGCTGTGTGGATTTAGTAGTTACTCGAGGATCTATCTTCATCTTCTTCAACAACTCCATTGCTCCACTGTGACAATATATCAGCAATGGCTTTAGCAACTAATCCCATTCTACATTCTAAAGCTAAACACATAGAGATAGACTGCCATTTTGTGCGGGAACGAGTGTAGCAAGGCACAATTCTGTTGCAGTTTGTTAATTCCTCGAAACAATTTGCTGATATTCTTACAAAGGGTCTATGTTTATTGTTTAGTTCTCATTGTACCAATCTTATGCTCGGGAATGCCCAACATAAGATTGAGGGGGAATGTTAGGATAAAAGCTTAGTATTGTTTTACACTGCCATGTGTCACAAGTGTATTGGAGACTCTAGAAGTTAGTTATGTGTCATTGTATTTATAAGGATGGATGATGTAATGGTTGGATGTAATGAAATAACATTTCTCTCTCTACATTCTCTCTCTTCGAAAGCTCTCTAGTTCTTCTCAGTTCTTCTCCATAGTTTGTTCTTATTGTTATCAGAACACTGGTACATAATGTGATAGAATCAATCCAAAATTTTCATCAGTTGCCCAAACTCTACAATCCGGAAATGGGACAATTATTAGTTGAACTGCAGCTGGTCTTATGATTTTGTCCTCTCAAAAGTAAATACTTTTGAGATGTTTGAATGGAGCTTGCAAAACCAAGGCCTAATCCTTTGGTCAAAAAATTGCAGACATGACATGGCATTAGATGCCAATGGGAGGAGACGGTTGGTAACATTCGGTTCCGTAAGAGCACCCATATACCAGGTTGTTCTCTCTTCTCCATTCGTGTCTGGTGGTTTCGTTGTGTATAAAGTTTCCTGATTGTCATTTTCTGAAGATCTACGTGAAGCTTTGTGTTAACGCAATTTATTGTTTCATTAACTTTTCAGGTTCGGGGTCATACGAATGGGTTGAGAACTCTCCCACACAGTGCTGCCATAACTACTGTAGATTGGCACGCGACTTTACCAATCTTCTTAACAGGATCAGCTGATAACTCTGTCCGAATAACATCTTTGTCATAAATGTTTCCGACTTTATCTCAGTGTTCTCAGCGCGGATGACGTTGAATGAAGTTGACTCCTGGTGCGTTTGAACTGGTTTCGTTCTGGCTTTCATCCGAGCAATGTGTCTTGTATTCGTATGGAGGTGTAAATCACTGAACAGATTTCATAGAGCATAGCAATTCTTTGATGCACTGATCTTTTGCCTTTGGGGCTGGGAAATACCCTGTTTTATTCAACTTTATATGATTCTTGTCGGAACTATATTACACACGGCTAGGGCGCAACTTGGATAGGAATATCTGATTCTGAGCCAAAACATTCCAAAATATTTCGACCAATTAGAATCTGAAATTCTGAAACCGAAAAAGAAAAAAAATCATATGGGAAGATCCGATCCGATTGAAAATAAGTCCACACAGCATGACCAAGCAATCTATTATACATAACCCTTTAGACACACAAGCATCTTAGTTGATGGCATTTTATATCACATTGCATCAGAATAAAAGAAAAAGAAAAAAACGCTTCCCCATTTTATATCGAATCTAAAAAAACGAAAGTTGAGCCATTAGAAATTTAAATTCTAGAGAACGCTTCTGCCCCAACGAGAGCTACGATATTACTTGTCGGCGACTTTTTTTTCTGATGATCCTTGTGGTTCCATATCTACAAAGTCAACAAAAAGTATCTTAAATTAAGGGTAAATAAATAAAAAGCTTAAAAATAATGTTTCGGCAATCTTTTACCGAAATATCTCATTTAGCTCGAAAAATACAACCGAATTTAACAGGTAGAGTTCGGAAATATATAACGAATTAGGAGAGTAGAGCTTTACCGTTTACCTTTGAAATCTCCCCTGCAGCTTTGCCTTCACAGGAACCGGTCTTCACATAATCCTAGCTTTTATATCATCAAAGAACTGGAAATAGGCATACCTCCAAGACGTCTTAAGAACTAAAGTACCACAAACACTCCAGAATCCTATGATAAATCCAAGCACCAAGCTAACATAAAATCCAAAGCTTATGAGACCATCATCATCTTGTTTGGTCTTGTCACTTCCACTGCCATTAGGGACTGCTGGATCTTCCGTTGTTACATCTCCCGGGCATTCTGGTGTGAGCGGTTGCCCACAAAGTCCAAGATTTCTAGTAAATTGAGAAGCATTAAAACTTTGAAGTTGAGTACTTAGGGGAATTCTTCTTGATAAGTTGTTGTATGACAAGTCCAAGACACTAAGATAATGTAAGCTCGAAAAACTCGGAGGAATGCTACCAGATATCTGGTTTCGTGACAAATCAAGCAATTCTAACATCTCAAGCTGACCAAAGTTGTTAGGAAGCACCCCAGTAAAATTGTTTTTTGACAGGTTCAGAGAAATCAACTTCAGCAAGCTTGTTATGTTAACCTTATAAGGTTATACAATTAAAACACAAACGAAGAGTGACTGACCTGATTCCAATGGTAGTTACCGAAGATGCAATAGCCATGCAAGCAAGACGTCATCGATAAAACTCCTAGCTTTATGTTTGCCGTCACAAACAGAAAACACCAACTCTTCTGTAAACTGCTAGCTTTATGACAATGCTCTATAGGAAGCCTTAGTTGTCGTGTCTAGGGTTAGCAGGGACCGGTGTTTATATACTAGCCAAAAGTCTTAGATTCCGTCCATAAGGAAAAACTAAAACTCTCATTTCTTGGCTCTCAAGTAAAATATCATAATCATATATTATTAAGGATTCCATCAATCCTATTTCCAATATAAGACACCTTATATAGGATTGATATCTTTAAGAGATCAAATCACAATTAACATTATTCTCCAATATTACATTCCTATTACATATAATAGACCACTTAAAGGTTGATTTATATTGGATAAATCCAACATGTTACACTTTCTGGAATGTCTCCGCTTAAGTTGTTGCTCGAAATGTCAATGCTTCTCAAATGATGAAGATTTTGGCCGAACTCAATCTGTATTCCTTTCCAAACCAGTTGCACAAACCCAACAGGGATGTTGTCCTCCACCTCGGGGGACATCGAAGACAAAGCTGTTATGTTAGGGAGGCAATGGGGCAAGGCTCCAGATAGATTGTTCTTGGAGAAGTCCAAAACATGAAGCGCAGGAAGACTGCATAGACTTAAAGGTATGCTTCCATAAAACTCGTTCGACTTTAAGCGAAGAACCAGCAACTTTGTTAGGCTCGGGCCTATCCATGTCGGTATATTTCCAGATAGTTTATTGGCACCGAGGTCAACAACTCTTAATTCTGTAAAGTTCTCCAAAGAAGGCAATTCTCCCGAAAGTTTGTTGTCCTGTAAGTGTAAGAACATAGCATACTTTAAGTAGCCTAATGAGCATGGAATTTTCCCGGAGAAATTGTTCTTAGCCATGTTCAAAAAGACCAAACCTTGAAACTGCATCCAACAACTAGGAAGTTCACCAGATAGCTGATTGTGAGAAAGGTCTAGATCAAAGAAGTTTGGAGATTCTGTTTCACAAAAGGAAGATAAGGGTCCTGAAAACATGTTTTTGGAGAGACGCAGGATGGATACATTTGAAGGAAATGGTGGAAGTGGGCCGTCCAAGAGATTAGATGACAAGTCAAAAGAAAAGAAGTTGGAGTTTTTTGTTGATAGATTTGGCAACTTTCCATGGATTTGGTTCATCGATAGGTTTAAATCGAGTAAGCTGGAAGACAGATCCCAAAACTTATCAGGTATAGAATCCGAAATCTCAGCATTAACCATGTCAAGTGAAGTAAGTTTTGTTTGAGTTTGAATCCATTTCGGAAAAGCAGGGCCAACCTTGCAAGAGGACAATCCTAGTATTTTGGTTTGGAAAGGCGGATTCCAATCCGAGGTCAAGTTGAAAGACAAAGGATTATGAGAAAAATCCAAATATTTTAAACGGGAGAGATTGGAGAAGTGCACTTCAGTTATGACACCATTCAAAGAATTCCGAGAAAGATCCAACGTTTCGAGGCAGGAAAGTTGGCCGATACTCTCAGGTAGAGATCCGCTGAGTTGATTGTAGGAGATAAGTAACTGCCTTAACAATGAAAGACCTGTAAAATCAGGCAGTGATCCGGTGAACTGGTTTTGAACTAGGCTCAAGTATCTTAGCTGGGAGAGTGGCTGAAAACTTTTTAGAAGAGATCCACTTACGTTGGTGACATCTATGTACAAATCTTTCAAGGATGAAAATCTTGTAAGGTTATCAGGAAATGAACCCGAAAACGGGTTCCCACTCAAGAACAAGGACTCGAGGGTGTCTTGAGCACAAGACAAGTTTTTGACAGAGTCTTCAAGTCTGTCGGAAAGTTTGTTTTCCAGTAAACTCAACCACTCTAAGCTGCAAAGGTTTTGAAATGATTTCGGTATCCCGCCTTCAAGTTCGTTAACCGAGAGATCAAGAGACACGAGAGAAACAATGTTTGCAAACACATCTGGGATGGGACCTTGCAACTGGCTATCAGCTAAACCAATGTAAACAAGGTTGGTGCTGACATTGACCATCCAATAAAATATCGAAAGATTAAGAAAATTATTCGAGAGTTCAAGGACTTCAAGAGAGTTTGAAGAATTGACAAAAGAAAGCGAACTCTGTTTGATATTGGGAAGACTACACGAAGACAAATGAAGCTCAACAAGTGAAGGGAGTTTGCTTATAGATTCTGGCCAATTTACAACCTCGGAAAAATTAAGATCCGACATACAGGTACCTCAAGGAAGAAAGATGAAATAACCACTTGAGATTTTCGAATGTGACATGGTTCTGTGCAAGATCAAGAGTATACAAACTAGAGAGATTTCCGAGTTGGGGAGGAATTGGTCCGCTAAGATTGGCACCTGCTAGTTTGAGTTGCTCCAATCGACTCAAAGAACCGATGAACTTGGGAATTTGTCCTTGGAAATGATTGAAACTGAGGTCCAAGTTAGTTAGATATGGCAATTCAAGTAGAGAAGGAGCAATCACACCACTTAGAGGAGTTTCAACACTATAAATACCAAAAGAGTTGTGATAGAGATCTAGGGTGACGACATGACCTGTTTCGTTATTGCAAGCGATTCCTCTCCACTCGCAACAATCTTTGCCGGTTTCCCAAGAGGCAAGAACGTTGGACTTGTCGATGAGGCCTTGTTTGAACTGAAGCAGGGCGGTTTTTTCTGTTTGTAAGCACCCGATGTTGGAACTGATTCCAGCACCCAAACAGCATTTGGCAGATGTAAGAGCAAACAAGACAGAATATATGATTGTGAGCAACATGGTATGTGAAATGGTGAATTGAATTGTACGTGGATTTGGGAGTGAAAAGCAATAGATGTTTTATGGATTGATCCTTTGTTGTCGTTATGTGGACGCTGAGAGAGAAAAGGTTGTAAAAAGGAAGATGGAGTCGTAGAAAAACAAAGCAAAGTGGAGGAAAAGGAGGGTAAGAGTAAGACCATCCTCAATTTTTGTGTTAAAAACTAAAATTTTCAACTCAAAAAAATTAGGTTTTAACTCTAAAATTTTGGCCTGACATTATTAAAGAATTAATTTAGCGTATTTTTTTCTCTTAAAGTAACTTCTTTTTAACAAATTATGTAGATTATTTTAATTTAATTTTATGAACATTTAACCTAAAAATATTTTGATTCCAACAAATATTGAAAAATTACTAAACCAACACCATGAATGTAAAATCCCGTTCCTGGATTTCACTGTTATAATCTACGTATTTATATTATTGAGATTTTATATTATTTCTCGAGAAATTATTTTAATTTGTTTGAATTTAGATTTTAATTAAACTAGTTACAAAGTTTGAAGTTTGGAATTAATTATTTAAAATCCGTAAACCTTTTGAGGTCACAATTTATATTTTTTAATAGATCTCGAAACCCCAAATGTATAGGTGAAAGCTGTTTGTGAGTCCGGATTATAACGGTATAGTTACGGACGTTTGGAGTTGTGTTACTAAACTATAGATTTTAGAAATTATTTAAACTCCTACTTTGAAGGAAAAAAACGAATGAGGTATGTGCTTTTGTGGCCAATCAGAAGTAAAGGTTGGAAGGAGGACCAATCAGGAAAAAAAAAAAAGGAGCAACCAATCAGAAAAGAAGGGGAAAGGAGAGGAAAAAAAAGGGGGGGGTGGGGAGAAAACCGGGTCTCATGACCCGTGCAACCTAACCTGTGGAAGCCATGAAATCTGGTGGCCTCCAAGCCAATTTCCGACAAGTTGAAGCACCTCACCACCTGGAATTCATTTCCCATCATCCCCTCTACTCATTCCACCCCAAATTGGAGGAAAATTGGCCCCGAAATGGTGAACACCTGCACGGAGTGCGACGAGCTCGTGGTGGCGATCCACCAAAATTTGAATGTAACTTTGACCACCACCAATAGACTCCCCTCAACCTCATGAACAAAGCCCATGCATTGTTTGGGAAGTCAGAGCTGTTATGGAGTCAAATTGAGGACACCCAAATTCTAGGGTTTCGGTAGGTTTATGGCGTTTTAAGGCTTTTTCGGCCAAATTAGACTTGGCCCACATGCATTGATTTTACATGTGACAGGTCTGGATAGATTACGAGAAACCGCTTGATATTTTAGATTCCGTTTAGTGGTCTAGAATCATTGCTCTTGCTCATTTCCATAAAGTTAGTCTAGAACCCTCGATTCGAGTGAATGGGAATTACCTGTACTAGACCTTGTGAATATAAATTAAATTTACCATGTTTATTACTTATAATCCAATTAGGGAATTATATTGGGTTCTTTAACTAGATTCATAAATGATATGTTATCGCATTGTTTGATTAACGTAGTTAAATGCTAAGATCATGCATCTTTAATTCATGAATTGTTTAATTTACAGGATTGTGAAATGACGTTGAATATGATTGTTATTATTATTATTATTATTTTAGTTGATCAAGGTAGCTTGAGATTAATATTATGCTTTGTTGTTATTTGATATGTTACATGTTGTGGATGTATCACGTTGAAGATAAAGTGAATTGTGTGATAATTGTTCGAGTGTAATGTATGACGAACTACGAATGGCTTGATCCCTGTTGAGGGTACGTAGGCAGTCTAACGAGGAGGTTAGATGCAGTCATAAAGTATACGAAAAATCACTACGAAGTTAGATTCTGGAGATGTAATTTGCCATATTCTGGAGGTGGAATAATTAAGTTTGAGATACGAGTTTTGGTGACATCACGTGTCGATCCTGGGCGTATGTCGGGATCGAGACGTGACAATGAAACTCATGGAACACTATGAAAGAATATGAAACACATAAAAGAATATTTTTTTTTAATTATTTTAGTTGTTGGATTTAAATTTGGATCATTAGATTTGATCATATTAGATTTTAACTGTTGGATTCGGTGAATTCATAAACATAGAACTACAAAAAAAATACACATATATGGTGGGCCAGCCCAATAACCCGAGGGGAATCCTAGGCTAAATATGCCCCAAATATGAGTTTTGGGTTAAAACTCATATTTGGCTCAAGGGTTGGAGCAAATTGGAGTAGGTTTAGAATATAAAATTTGAGTTTTATTCCCAAAGGTTGGAGTAGGTCTATGTGGAAAGGAGGAAAAGGTGGAAAGGAGGAAAAGTGGTAGAGAAAATGAGGGAAAGTGGTAGAGAAAAGAGGATGAGGTTCCTCTCCGAATCCTCTTTATGATCTTCACATCTCATCTATTTATCAAACATCGTGTGGTTAGATATCATTACGTACTGTTTGTGTTTAATTTTAAATAAAAAAATTTCAAAATAATTTTTGGTTGCACGATGTACGATTAACGGATAAAATGTAAGATCCTCACAAAGAGGATCCGGATGAGATCCAAATCTGAGAAAAGGGAAATAGGATCTTATCCGGATCCCTTTTGTGAAGATCTCGGGAATCACTTCATAGTATCCTTTTATTTATCATCTTGCGGCTAGAAATTATTTTTGATTTTTTTTATTTAAAATTAAACACAAATAATATCTGATAAAAATTAATCACACGACAAAATTATCCCTCAGATCCTCCTCATCCGAGAAAATGTGGGAAAGTGGTAGGGAAAAGGTGGGAAAGGGTGGGTGGAGGGAAAAGGTGGAAAGGAGGTAAAGTGGTCGAGAAAATGAGGGAAAGTGGTAGAGAAAAGGTGGAAAAAGGGATTGGAAGAAGAAGAGAAAGGTGGTGGGGGCATGGAATGGATGGTTGGATTCTCTTTCCTTGTTTTTTTCCCTCTTATTCTCTCATTTCTTATTTGAACGGTCGCGGTTAAGCCACGTCAACATTTTGTATTAATTTTATATATAAAGAGAAAAATAAAATAGAAAATGTGAGAGGACGAAAGTGAAGGGGATGGAAAGAGAAGGGAAGATAATCCTAGTCCACTCCGAGAATGTAAGCACATTTTACTGAACCTTGTAAATATTGTATTCCATTTATATTTTCTTACTGTTGATTATATTTCATATAGCCTTCTCGAAATCTTTTATAATACAGACCATTAGAATAAGATGAACTAGAGAATTACATGAAATTGCACTTGGAATATTAAGCGGCTGGGACTGGTAAACCATAATAAATTAATAATTGAACATTCAGGCCAAAAAACAAGGGGATGAACATTGGTATATAATGTGATAGAATTGCTCCAAAATCTTCATCAGTTGTCCAACTTCTACAATCCGGAAATCGATAGCCGGGGGCAACTGTGGGACCACTATTTGTAGGATGATGCCCCACGCGGCATCTAATAAGGTCCAACAGTCCGGAGGTGACCTTCCCTGTCCACAGGAGTCCCTTACACAATGTACACACATATCACTAATCCAAATTCTACTGCAGGTTTAAGAAAAATGGATGATTTCACCACTTCGGTACTCAGCACGGTGAAACCTGATCATGCTGCTGTAACTATACATAATCTCTGACATTCATGCGACAACGGATAATGGTGTAACAACTCCAGCAGAGTCAGAAACCAAACCGTCCTTCGATACTCCAGCACGGTGAAACCTGACCGTGCTGCAATCTCAGTCATCATCTTCATCATCAAGTACCATCCTTGACCTCCTTCTGCTTACACCACTCACTGGCAATGTACCTACTTCATCCTCTTAATCTGCCAAATCAGTGTCCATTTCCAGACGTAGCAAATCCTCCAAAATTTTCACAGGTCCAACATCTAATGGATTACCATTGCTGGTGCCTGTGACTTTTGTTCTCTGCCATTCAGACTCGCACGTTCGGCAGCAGCACCTTTGTCAACTCCATTTTCCAAAACACTGCCGCTTTCTGTTCCCTGAATCAAGACGGCTTCGGGGTTTTGATCCATGGACTTGGAAAGGGATCGCCTAGTTTTCCTACATCCAAAAGACAATTTGATTAGAAAAATGGCTACCTTACATACACAATCAGAATGCAATGACTATAGTTATTCGAATTCTTCTTTTTCGTTTTTTTTCTCAGGGGGAGGTTTGAGGATGGAGAGAGGGAAGAGATTTACTTAAGAACAGAGCTTAGGATTTCATCATCAGAATCATCTTCCAACGCTTCTCGCCCAGTAGTCTGTTCTAGCAACTCGTCGCTATTATCCTTCTTGCCCCTAGAAGTTCAAACAAAAAGTTGTCAGACATAGGTATTTACACATCTACGTATGCATGCGAGTGTAAAGATGGAACCAAATACACATTCCTACAAGTTAATTCGGAATATGGAAACCGAACTGAATAATGAATTTAATAACCTTATATTGTAAGGTTTACGTAAAGATATTGGAGTCTGACATATGCAGTAAAAACGCCAAAACAGTGAAAACTAAGATGGACATACTAATCATTGACATTTACCTTTTCATTCATTAATGAAAATAGTGTTTCATCATCAGAGTCGTGCATTTTGTTTGCATTAGAGTCACTATGATCCTCATCCTTCAGCATGCCACGTGAAGGCCTCTTCTTCCGAGGAATATGCAAACCAAGCTGCTTAAGCTTACGAGAAACTTCAGGAGCTGTGAATTTCCCATCTCCATCCATCGCATTTGCAATCATATGGCTGCACTTCTTATGGCCTTTAAATCTGGGAAGATCAAAGAAAGCAAATTTTTCTTTAAAACAATATAATAGTAAACTTCCATTATCTACTTTTCTTTGGTAATCCTTCACCATTTATCAAGTGAGAAGATGTCAAATCTCATATTTCCACCAAGCCACCAAGTAATACTCACTGCTCATACAAAGCTCTGATATTAGCTTCCTGATCTTCACTGAGGGCACGGACCCTTTTTCTTGCTCGCCTATAAAAATATTAAGGTCAAATTAATTAACAGCTGAGCAGTGAAGCAACACAAACAAAACCAGCATGCATTACGATTTGCCATGAAATTAATGGCTAATTGACAAAACACTCACAAAGGCTGGCTTTTTGATTCAGAATGAGTGTTAACTGCTTCCTCTACTCTTCCATCTCCATCAATTTGACTAGGCCCAGTGGAAACAGATTCCTGAGCTTTCCGAATTCTTTTCCTTCGTGCAACTTTCAGCCCTAGCTGTTTAAGCTTGTTAGAAATTTGAGCTGATGAAACTTTACCATCAGGATCAAGAGCTTCCGCAATAAGATGACTACAATTCTGGTCATCCTTGAATCTAGATTGACCATATTTGTTAGGAAAGATTTCAGTAAAGCAGGATGAAAAAAGTAGGTTACACTGCAAAAACAATATTGGCACAACTCAAATTATGCACACGTCATGGCCAATGCTTTTTATATTATTATGTTTCGGCTGATATCAGGTGTACTATGCCGGGTTAAAGGCTCAAGAAAGAATCTTAGATCAAGGAACCATACTTCTCATACAGATCCTTAATTTTCATCTCCAGTTCAGCTCCAATAACAAGTCGCTTGTTTTCTCTAGAAACCCTCTCAGTTTCATTCTCTATGGACTTTCCCTCACTGCAACAGTCGAATGCATCAAGGTCTCATTAAGATGACAATTTATAAACAATATTAATCATTAAGTTGTAAGTATAAAGGACGTACTTGTCATAATTAGCTTGCCCATCAGTCTCATTATCCGAAATATATGCAGTACCTCCCTCCGCTTTGCCAGACTTTTCTCCATCACTGTAAGAAATAAGAAGGCATATTCGTTAGCTCCTCTTGCAGTATCTCATCCATGTTGTGCTAGGATAGCACCAAACCCGTTGGAACCAACTCAAGCTAACCCACAGGAAATTTATCAAATGAAAATGCAAGAACAAAATATAAAAGACACCAAGATTTAACGAGGTTCCTCAACAGTCAGTGTAACTGGAGTACGTCCTCGGAGCAGTAGGAGCTCACCCAATAATCCACTATCAACCAAATGGGAGTTTACAAAGTGTTGGCAATCTCACAACCCAAATAACCCGATACAACTAATAACTCTCACACACCACATAAACAAATAGAGAAAGAAATATAATGAATAATTTCTTCTCTATACATATAACTCAAAGCTATTACAACAACAACTACTTTGGTGGATGATTACTAACCAAATAGAAGAGCACCTTCTTCTTCTTTTCTGCTCTTAATTTTCTGCTCTCTGCAGCTCACTTTGCTCTCTCAAAGATGGGCTACTAAAACAGAAAAAATGGTGCAAACTTCCTTCCTCTCTCTTACCTCCGTATGCACACATTCATCCATTATAAACACCCAATAAACAAAACCAAAGTAAAGACATAATGATTACTTTACAAACATCATCATGATATTCCTTTTTTCTTTTCAACAAACATAATCATTTGTCTTTTTCTTTCTTTTGCCTTGTTTAATAGCCGAAAGTTGTTTGGCCATAATTCAACAATCTCCACCTTGGCCAAATTCCGAAAACACCATGATAAGCCAACCAACACAATCAACACAAAAATCACTCCCAAACACTAGCAAGAGAACAACTCATGTCGAGCCAAATGCTCCAAAACTCCTACTGCTCAACGCATTCTTTATATAGGCATAATGTGAGCCAAGTTCAAACAGTGAACAAACTTGGCTACACCAACAGCCTTAGTCAACATATCAGCGGGGTTGTCTTTAGTTGGAATCTTTTGGATAATGATTTCCCCTTCACCAACAATTTCACGAACAAAGTGATAACGCACATCTATGTGCTTGGTCCTCGCATGATGAACCTGATACTTAGCCAAATAAATGGCACTCTGACTATCACAATGTACCTCCACCTGTTTCTGATCGACCCCCAAATCTCTAATCAGCCCATGTATCCAAATGACCTCCTTTATAGCTTCATCAACTGCCATATATTCAGCCTCTGTAGTAGACAAGGCAACATACGACTGCAAAATGGACCTTCAACAAACTGGTCCTTTAGCCATAGTAAACACATAGCCTGTAGTAGACTTCCTTCCATCCAGATCACCTGCATAATCTGAATCAACATAACCAACTGCAAAATGACCAATACCAGAGTCATCCCTCTCAAAGCATAAACCAACATCTCGAGTACCATGGAGATACCTCAATATCCACTTAGTTGTTTGCCAATGCTCTTTACCTGGATTATGCATATATCGACTCACCATACCAACTGCATGAGCAATATCCGGTCTAGAGCATACCATTGCATACATCAAACTACCAACCAAATTTGCATATGGTATATTTTTCATTTGCAACTTCTCTTTATCAGTTTTAGGACATTGTAGAGAACTCAATTTAAAATGAGAAACCAAAGGGGTACTAACTGGTTTGGTTGAATCATGAACTCTAAACTTCCGAATCAACTTCTCAAGGTATTGTCTTTGATTCAATCTGACCAAACCCTTCGCTCTATCTCTAGTGATCTCTATGCCAAGGATCTTCTTCGCTTCACCAAGATCCTTCATCTCAAACTCATTCTTCATTTGCTTCTTCAATTTCTCAATCTCTTCAACATTCTTTGAGGCAATCAACATATCATCAACATATATCAACAAATAAATGAAAGACCCATCTTGCAACTTCTTGAAGTACATACAATGATCATATTGACTTCTAGAATAATTTTGGCCTCTCATAAATTTATCAAACCTCAAATACCATTGTATTGGAGATTGCTTCAAGCCATAAAGTGATTTCTTCAATTTGCAAAACAAATTCTCCTTCCCTTTCACTGTATACCCATCCGGTTGACACATATAGATCTATTCATTCAAATCACCATGTAGGAAAGCCGTCTTCACATCAAGTTGCACAAGCTCAAGATCATACTGTGCAACAAGAGATAACATAATGCGAATTGAGGAATGCTTCACAACTGGAGAAAAGATTTCATTGTAGTCAATGCCCTCCTTTTGTGTATACCCTTTAGCAACTAATATTGCTTTGAATCTCACATTGCTTTTCTCATCAGCATCATCCTTCTTGGCATACACCCATTTGCAACCGATAGCTTTCTTGCCCTTAGGCAATTTAGCTAACTCCCAAGTCTTGTTCTTCAAGAAAGAATTCATCTCATCACCCATGGCATTGCACCACATCTCCTTCTCCTCACTCTCAATGGCTTCTTCGAAGTTGGATGGAATATCATCAGTAATAATAGGAAGAGCAAAAGCAACATAGTCACTATACCGAGCTGGCTTGGTAATTTGCCTCTTTCTTCTGTTCTTGGCAATAGACTCTTGAGGTGAAACTTGCTCTTCAACTTGAATAGAATCTTCAGGTTCAACTTCTTCAACATCCTCATGGTCTCTAACTTCTTCACTTGTAGTGGCTTCAACATCAGCGGAAATAGGATTTGAAGTACCAGAGGCAACTTTCTCAAGCTCCACATGTTGGACATCTTTCACATTCTTCTCAGAGTCTTTGTACATACTTTCTTCATCAAATGTCACATCTCTGCTGATTACAAGTTTTTTCATCTCTGGGCACCACAACCTGTAACCTTTGACACCACTACTAAAACCAAGAAAGATAGCCTTTTTGGCTCTAGGATCAAGTTTATTTTCAGTCACATGAAAATAAGCAGGTGAACCAAAAATACAGATATAGTCATAATCAGAAGAAGGTTTTCCAGTCCATACCTCCATTGGTGTCTTACCCTGAACAACAGCTGAGGGTAACCGGTTGATGATGTGACATGCATAATTAACTGTCTCTGCCCAAAATGACTTGCTTAAACCCGACTGAGACAACATACATCTAACTTTCTCAAGCAAGGTTCGATTCAATCTTTCTGCAACTCAATTTTATTGTGGAGTTCCTCGAACATTGAAATGTCTCACAATTCCTTCCTCTTTGCAAACTTTAAAGAAATGATCGGATGTGTATTCACCACCATTATCCGATCTCAAAATCTTAATCTTTCTCCGGGTCTGGTTCTCAAACATTTTCTTCCAACCCAAGAAAATGCTTAACACCTCACTCTTGTGCTTCATAGTGTAGACCCAAGACCTTCTTGAATAATCATCAACAAAGGTCACGAACCAATGTCTACCACTCAAAGAGGGAGTCTTTGTAGGACCCCAAACATCTGAATGCACATAATCAAGAATGCCCTTCGTCTGATGTACAACAGTACCAAACTTCACTCTAGTTTGCTTCCCCAAGACACAATGCTCGCAAAAATCAAGCTTACAAGTCGTGGCACCTTTTAGAAGACCTTGTTTCACAAGCCCTTGTAGAGCTTTCTCACCGGCATGGCCTAATCTCATATGCCACAGTCTAGTAGTATCAGAATTGGATGTGCCCATATTTTCTGAGACTACAGATGCTTCACCTGTCACAGTGCTTCCTTGCAATAAATACAAATGGCCACATCAAGGAGCTTTCATCACAACAAGTGCACCATAAGTAACTTTCAATGTCTGTCCATCTGAATGAAACCTGAAGCCCTTGGATTCCAAAGTACCCAAAGAAATAAGATTTTTCTTCAAATTCGGTACATACCAAACACCTGTCAACTCTTTAACCATGCCATCATGCAACTTCAAACGAACTGTACCAATCCCTTTTGTTGTGCAAGGATTGTCATCTCCCATGAACACAACACCACCATCAAACTCTTTCAAGCTTGAAAACCAATCCTTGTGAGGAGTCATATGATGAGTACAACCCGTATCCAACACCCACTTAGTAGCACAATCAAATGATGAGGAAGTGGTTAAAGCAAAATCAGAAAAAATTTGTTTCAACCAAGCAACATTAGCTTCAGAACTTTATTTGCCTTTGGTCTTCAATCTAGGACAATCTTTCTTCCAATGGCCCTTATTACGACAAAAGGCACATTCATCCATTTCCAAAGGTTTTCTACCTTTAGAGTTTCCTCTAGGTTGAGACTGTGATTTTTTCCTACTAGAAGATGATCTTCTCTCCGATGATCTACCTCTAACAAATAAAGCTTCAGATGTACTATCATGATTTTTATCTCTATGCCTCATTTCATAATTCATCAAGGCATTTGACACATCAAGGCATTTGACCAATTTCATCATTCCCTAAACTGTTTGCCCAGTTTCTAGTTTCTTTCTTCAAATGGCCAAGCTCTTGCAATAAATACTCAGCATTAATGTAATGGCATTCTTTGCGAGTTTTCCAGAAGAGAACTTCCACAAAAAGTAGGGGTTGATTTTTCATTTTTTTAAGCATTTTTCTGACCAAACTTTTCAAAAAATCGACAATATTTTCATACACCTTGCATGGACATGACTTCTGCTCAGCTAGAATGCCATAGAATGTAGTGAGGAGTGATAAATGCAAAAGTTTTTCCATGAAAACTTCAGAGGATAAATGAACTTGAAATGGGTGCTTAAAATTATATAAGGTTGATACATAAAGTTTGACCTGATACAACATCGGAGAGAGCCCCAGGTCATCACTTATCCTTCGCAGCATGCTGACTACGTAGTGATTTGTACTGGTCGAGTTACTCTTATAAAACTTAAGCAACCAACACAACTTCTGGATGATGCTGTGGCTTGCAAAAGCAGAAATCAAAGTTGACACCTTAAAATCAACTTCATCAGTTGCAGCTACCTGCTCATCAGCAGAAGAATCGCCTGTGCTATAACCAAGATCACCATTGGCATAGTCAGAATCTCTGCGATCGATCCGTGCCAGGCTGTCTTCAATTTTTTCTGTCTCCAACAAAGATATTTTGCATTCATCAGGCTGATCAGGGATAATGGTGTCTTCTTTCCCATCAGAAATTGTGTTTAGGCTTCTGTTCTCCGTCACACACACTCACATCTGTTGATTGCTCTTCATTGGAGATGCCAATCTCTATTTGAATGGTAGCATGTTCTCCTAAGAGTTTATTTTCTGTTTCCTTCTCAATCGGTGTTTTCTTCTTCCTCACTTTCCTAGATTTTTTAGAAACCTTAATCATAAAAGGAAATTGGTTTTAGTAGTGACTCTTTTTGTTTTTCCAAATTGTTTTAAGTAGAGAGACAATAATATTTGCCCCCTTTCCCCCTTCCAAAATTATGAATGCTACATACCCTCAAAGTTCCCTCTGCTTGAAGGTTGATGAGGAATCTGCTGGCAACAACTTAAGCACCAAATCTAGCATGCGAATCTGGTTAGTCAATAACCTGCATAGAGCTTTTTAGATATGGCAACTTAGTATGTGTCCTTCTAATGGGCCCCTAAAGTGCAATTGGTCCCTTTAAAAACTATGTCCTTCTAATGGGCCAGCTGGGCTTGGGTTCCAAGGCCCAAAGGCCTAGGTCCGTTGGTTTTGGGTTTTTAAATAAATAAATAAAGAAAGAAAAGGGTTGGGTTTGGGATTCAACAAGTTTGGGCTCGGGGTTTCACGGGCCTAAGGTCCGATTCTAATTGGCCCAAAGGCCTAAATGACAAGGGCTTGTATTCGGCTGCCCTAAGGTTTGGGCTCGGATGCAGCGGCCCAAAGGCCCTGGTTTGCTTGTTTTCGCCGGGGATGGAAGCCGGACAACACGAAGGAGAAAGCCATCCAGTCAGGAAGGACGGACAAAGTTTTGGAGTTCTTTGGAACGAATGGGAATGATTTGTTGCCAAGGGGCGAGGATTGGACTGCATGGTTTGGTGGGTTTGTCTTTTCGTCTTTCTATTTTGGTATGATGAAGCTACTGTCTTTCGTTGATTCACCTTTTTCATATGTAAAGAAACCAAACTCTGATCCTGAGTTTCGTATATACTTTTCAAAGGAATGGTACGAGGCCTTGCGTTTATCTGTGAGGAATTTCTTTAGTGAGATCTTCAATGGTACTCATATCCTTCAAAATTGTTTTTTATTTACATTTTTGTATATGTTGCGTCCAACTCCATAGACTTTTGATGTTATCAGAATTTCATAGCTACCATACGAAAACCAGTTTTGTTTGTACCAACCATGCTCTAATTTATTTTGAGTTTGTATATTTCAAGTGAAAACGAGGTTAGTTTTGCATTGGCTTTCAGAATCTTGGTTCCAGCAGGAAGCCATTTCCGCAAGAATTGATGGGGAAGGCATGGTTGTGTGTGTGCAGTTTGTGGGGTTACCCGGTCAGGAATGGGTTACTGAGGTAGGTATGGAAGAGTTTTGACTTCTCTGTTTCCTCCCTTGATTCAACAGGTAATGCACTGTTTCCTCCCTTGATCCTATTATGCTTTTGCTGCTGTATTTTGAGTTTGAAGAAAATGCCCTTAACTAAACCACGCATGCCAGCCCTTTTGAAAATCAGTTCAGAGAAGACTACTGTCAACCGTCTGAAAAAAGACATCAAGCTACTCAATCTCAAGCTGTCAGAACTTCAGGCTTTGTTGGAGGAAAAAGATGGTGAATTATGCCAGTTAAGAAGGTAAAGTTTTTCATTGTTTCATCCCTTTAGAGTTGAGAGTGTCACGTTTTATAAGTTGTATATACTTGGTGCTAGGGTTCATCCCTTTATTTCATTTTTGAAAATCAGTAATTGTTCATCAGTAGCCGATGCAAGCACTGAACGAACCAGGAGTTCATCAAGTGTAGTGCATGAGCAAAATCGTCTTATATCTAAAGATACTCAGGAAACTTGCCCTCCTGATACTTTTCAAATAGGGGAAGCAGAGGTGGATCCAGATTGGGTTGTTGCTGGAAACATGAGAAGTAGACCAGAATTTAGCACATCTAAGTCGGATCCTAATTTAAGTTCTCAATCAAGTCCTCGCGTGATAGTATTCAGCAGTTCGAGGATGGCACCTATAATGGTAGGCAACTTCTACGTCTGAATTATTTTTCCTTCGTGTGGTGGGGATGGTTCAGTAGCTGTTATGGAGATTATCTGTTAAGTAACTATGGAATATGACTGCAGAAAATGGCAGGGAAAGCCATGTACAAGACTTCCCTGAAGTTAAGGTTAAGGTTGACTTCCAGGTAAATTTCTTCTAAGGCATGATTGGATCTTGATGCTATTCAATTCGTTGTGCTTTTGTAGTTTTCTTGCTCCCTTTTTTCTGGTACTTTTCTTCAGCTTCAGTTGTTTATGTTTTATTGGAGACTCCATAACTTTCAGATCATCGTTGCTTTTAGGAGACATTTTTGGGCCACACAAGTCCAATAACCAGGTTGATCTCTCACTCTTTTCTCCATACGTGTGTCTGAGTGGCTTCGTTGTGTATAGCATTTCCTGATTCTCGTGTTTCGAAGATCCAGGTGATGCACTGATCTTTTGCCTTTGGAAGTGGCACTGTAGAAATGAATAGTGTTTCGATAATTACGTTTTTGCCCATCACTGATTACAATCCAATGTGGGCATGGTTTATTCTGAAGGGCAGTTTTGTCCTCTCCAATTTGGGCGAGATGGGGGGGTCAGCGGGCAGCTATCATTTGGTCCCTTTCGATTTGGGTTTCGGGGAGGGCCTGCGAGAGACAGGGGGGGGGAGAGAGAGAGAGAGTCTGTAGGGTTTCGAATGGGTTGGGTGGGTTAGAGACTTTCATTTCCTGCTTTCTAAAGCTGCAGTGGGACTCGGTGAGCCCATGCCGTCGGGAGAGTGAGAGCGAGCGAGCAGAGAGAGAAGAGAGACAGGGAGGGAGAGAGATAGGGATTTGGTGAGAGGAAGGCATGCGGCTTGCAGGCAGACAGAGTCACAGGGGGTGTACGATTGGAGGGAGAGGGAGAGGGCGCGAAAGAGAGAGTGGGAGAGGGAGGAGTAAGGATCGCTCGCTGAGGGTTTCACAGTTGGGAGGCCATGCTGATGGAGATGGAGATAGAGATAGGAGAGGGAGAGGGAGAGGGAGAGAGGGAGACGGAGACAGAGAGCGACAGAGAGAGAAGGAAAGGGAAGAGTGGGGATCTCAGCGCCATTGCTGCAGATCCTTGATCTTCTTCGATCCCATCTCCGTGTTCTTCTCAGCCTCTCACAGTCGCAGCATCACTCGCCCACTCACTCACTCACTCACTCACTCACTACAGGTACACCTCTTAAACTTTCGCTCACTCTCTCTCCACTGAAATTTGAAGGTGATTTTCCAACCCTAAATTGATATATTTCATACCTTTATTTTATCTTGATTTATCTGGAATTGATAGCTGTTGAGGTAATTATTAATCCATACTTCCGATTGTAATTTTTCTTTTTTCTGTGTTCAGTAAGTTTGATCAAATGGGTTTCTTTGGACTTGCATAAGTTGTGTATAATATCGCTTCAATCATTTATTGGCTTCCTTTTGTATTATTGAGTCTTGGGTTTTGCTGGAAATTGTATAAATTTTGACCAAATTGCATAAATTATTGAGCTTTTGTTTGGTATTTTTATGGCTACTGTGCTAATTAGTTCATACCCAAAAAGGAGCAGATAATTAACTGCTCTAATCACTAATTCCCCACTCTAAGAACTTGAGACCTTGGACTGATATTTATTTCTGAGATTTATTATTTATTTTTGTATAAAATATTTAAAGGTGTTAAACTTATAGTGTAATTATAAAGTATGGGTCTTTGATTCCATATAAATTGCTGTTTATATTTGTGAATTCAAGAGGGGAGCATTTACATGTGGAGGCAACAAGGAGGGGTGGCTTTGAGAAGGTTGGGCTATTTATTTTATCTGTAGTTCTTCATTTCACTAAATTAAATATGAATTATTAATTTTTCAATTTTTAAAATGAAAGATAAAAGAAAATCATATGTACTTAATTATATATATGTGTGTGTATAGATAGTTTCAGAGAAGAAATGGAGGGAAGTGGGAGGTGTTTTCATGTTCTCCCCAACACAACAAGTGCTTCATTTGTGCTAAGGAAACACTACTCAACCCTTCTCTGCATTTACGAGCAGGTTCCTTCTCTCTCTCTGTATTTCTTTGGTGCTTACGTACATTAGTTCTAATGAATGTCTTTTCATTAGGCTGATGCTGATGGCAACGGAACCGACCATGATGAGTTCATCGCAGCAACAATGCACTCGAACTGGATGGATAAACATCTCTACACTACCTTCCAACACTTCGATAAAAGGAGAGATGTGAGATTTTTGAAACCGTTTTCATTTGGGTAAACTTAGTTTTCATTTTTTGTGGTGTCTATAGGGAGATTAGTTTTCTGTCAATTTTTTATTGAGATGTTTTTTTGGCAATCTGTAGTTTTGGATTTGTTTATGTTTCGTGCTTTTGTGTAACTGAACTAGGGTTTATTAAACTCAATCACTTCCTTTTATCCTCCTGCTTTGTTACGATACAACTCATGACGGTTTGTTTCTTTGATTGTTAATTTCAGAAGAGCAAATTTTTATGGGACAATGTGCCCTTTTTTTCTTAGATAAACAGGCTTTTCACTATCTTGCATGCTTTGGCAACAAGGATTAATAAAACTGCACGTCTATTATAGAGAGAGAGATAAATGTAGGGAGAAGTTGGAATTGGAGAGAGTGAGGGTGAGGGAGGGATGACGTTGCTTTCCAAAGATTTGTTTGGAATTGTTTCTCCAGTTCTTTGTATTTGTTTGGGATTGTTTCTTTTTTACTGAATTATTTTGGTCCCTGCCGCTAAAATCTGATTCCTGCTATTAATTGCTGCTGAAATATGACTTTTGTTATCAATTTTTGACCTTTCATATTTATGCTGCTTTGGGATTCCATTCGAATCAAATAATGTAGTTAATCTTGATATGAATTCTCTCTGCAACAATATTAGGGACTTTAGTTTAAATTATCACTAATTTGTTCTTGATTTGGCATTGAATCTTGGTTAATTTGGACTGCAGGTGGTTCTGATATAAAGGAGAAGCTGCAAGAGCTTATGATCTTGCTGCACTTAAGTACAACTGTTCTTTAACTCATATAAACTTTCCGGTAGGGTTCAAACTGTTAAGAGTTTTATGATTTTGTAAAAGCTTTAAGTAGCAGAAGCTTGGTCTATTTGCAGTTGCATTATTACACTATACAAAGCTAGCAGCAGCTTAACCCCATTCACAAATGCATATTTACTTTGTCCTTGGCGTCTACGCTTATTGCTGTCACTTCTCCTTTGTACTCTTTCTCCTTTTTGATGAAATTACGGTCTGCCCTCAATCTCCAACTTTCTTTTGCAGTTACACCCCTGTGCTCTCATAGAGGGAAGCTCATGGCTCACAGTGTCGCTTGGGCCAATCTCGGCCTCACTCACCCTTCTGACATCGATGCCCCAAAGGTATATTTCTCTCATCGCTTTCGGAATCTAGTATATATGTGTGTGTGTATATTTGCCAATGGAAATTTGTAATTTTGATTGTTCTCTGGTGTTGGTTTTGTGAAAAATGTTGAATGTGAATGATCATTGTCTAAGGGGAACATTATAATCCAAAGCTGTAACTTGAGTTTTGGAGTTAAACTCGAAAAAGCTTTAGTACTAAATATTATCGTGTATGAATGTGATTATAATCTAAAGCTGTAACTTGAGGTTTTGGAATGAAACTCAAAAGAGCTTTAATACTAGATATTATTGTGTATGAATGTGATACTTGATCTTACTATACACTGCAAATAAGTGATAAGAGATGGTGAGCCCGTTTTAAGTGTCATTTGTCTTCAGAAACTCAAATTTTGACTCTTTTGTATATATTGGTGGAAATGCAGAAATGGGTGCTCTTTGCCGCTGTCCTTATTTTATGTATTCAGTTGCATAGAGTCGACATGACATGCACAACGATGGTCAGATTGCCACCCTTGGTGGTATTATCTTTACAACACATTCAAATTGAGGATTTAGAAAATCTAATAATAAAACTCAAATATATGTTCCATGCTTTTTGTTTTCATTTTGGGTGAAAAGGTTGGAGCTTTGGATTGAGGTTTACCTTTAACCTATAATTTTGTGCGCAGGACATCATCTTGGGAGTCTTTAACATAATTATTCTTCTATTTCATGGATTCGAAATGTGTTTAGTATCTCATTTAATTGATGTACCTTTGCTCATTTAACTCAAATTTAATACGATTTGCTCCTCCAATTTCTCTGAATTGCTAATGGAATTATTTTCTTTGAAAATTTTAGGAACTCTGGTTGTGGGAGGAAGAAGCCAGTTCCTTACTATTTTTAGGTAAACTTATATGTGCCCTGATTGCATGTTCAAAGTCTAATTGGTTATATAAATTTTTTATTTATCTTTGCTAAGCTTTCGTACATGGATTTTAAATATGTGATTGAAATATGGATCATATTTTTGAAACTCTTTATCTCATTGTTTTTTGAGTAATTTTTTGGAAGTGAGGTTGAATACCAATTGGTGGTCTCTGTCTGAGATTTAGTTCTTTTTAAACACTCCTCATAGGCCATTATGATTGATAGTTTAATACGATAGCAGAAATGCAAATTTGTGCTCCTTTAGTTTATGTCTATTAAGTCGCTTTTGGAATTAACAATTACCATGCATCCAATTCTAGGACTTTATATTTACATGTAGGGAGTCGGGTTTTTTGATACAGAATGTAAGTGACCCCACTTCACGTACTGTGAAAGTATCTAAGCTTGGTAATGAATTTGACGGGCATGTCTGATGCCTTCTCAAACATGAATAGCCTGTGGGGTTTAAGATTGATATCAATTCCAAATTATGGAATTGATATCGAAGGCAAATTGTAAAATTGATATCAAAGCCAATAGTAAGTTTTTGGGGGCTTCTTGGTATGATAGTTATGTTTGTTCTGTGTTTGTTTTCTTTCCGTCTGTTCTTAGAGCGTACTCCTTATCCTTTGATATGTAATTTGTGTTGGCTTAAATGAAAGGTTTGTCTCTTCTCAAAAATGATGAATCTGACATGTTACTTTGTGGTCTTCTGATTGCTCTTCTATTTAATATCTTTTAAATCCCACTGTGTGTTCAAAGTGCTGGATGGGTTGTGCTTTTACCAACCCTAATAAAATTTTGTTTGAATCATGCTGTCTGATAACTCTGTTTTTCTTTTTTTCCTGTTTGTGGTTTTTAGTCTTTGTCATTTAATTGGTGTAGCTTTGCTAGGATCTCTGTTCCGGCAGTGTGTGATTAGTGCTAATGGAATTTCAGCACTGTTTCTGAGCTATTGTTCGAATTGTTGTATCTAAGTATGCATTATACATTCAATTGAGCCAATGAAGCATGTGTGCCAACGAATTTTGAAGAGTTCGGCTTGGTTTTCTCTCTTTGGTCTTTAATATTTAAGTGTGAGGCACCTGATTGTTGACTAATTGAGTCCCTTCTCTAAGTTTTTTAGTAGATACTGTGTAATTTGCTTTTATGAGCACTTCTTTATGCTGTCAAGTTCCCAAAATGTACAAGGAGATATCAAGTTTAACAAGTCACGAACTGTGATCAATCCAAATGCAATGAAATTAGGGATTTTACACTTAAAAACTCAGTTAGCTTTAGACCATAGGATTAGCATTTTGCACCTGTGAGTATCATTGACCTGCTCATTTAATTTTTTTGGATAAGAAATAAACTGTCATTGAAGGGAGAAGAAAGTGTACAAAATAATGTTTCTGTAAGCTTGCACTCATATGCCTAATATTTTAATTTCTTTTCTTGGCATTACCTGTTGAAATGGCTGCCTACACTACAAGACACATATTATGTGTGAACTACATGTTTCTTCTGTTTCTTAAGGAAATATAACTTTTTTGGAAACCATATCTTTCTAATCAAAGACGTTCAGTTTCTTGCCACTCATTGTACAATGTGTTTATATGCCAGCTCACTTGAATGTGTATAAAAGCAAAACTGTTTTATCTTATTGATCTCATTCACTCATGTATCCCTCTAATTGTTCAGAATTGTGTTGAATTTATTCAACTTAAATGTGTTTTATTCATCCGATTACGCCTAAAACAGCTGGTTTCCGTAACAGGGTGTAATTTCTAGTTGAATCTAAAAGAACGAAAGTTGAGCCACTCGAAATTTATTGAAACTTATATGATCGTTGTCGGAACCATATTACACACGGCTAGGACGCAACTTGGATAGGAATATCTGACTCCGAGCCAAAACATTCCAAAATATTTCGACCAATTAGAATCTGAAATTCCGAATCCGAAAAAGAAAAAAAATCATATGGGAAGATCCTATCCGATTGAAAATCAAGGACGCACAGCATGACAGAGCAATCTATTATACATAATTCCCTTTAGACAAACAAGATAGTTGATGACAATTTATATCACCTTGCATCAGAATAAAAGAAAAAGAAGAAAACACTTCCGATATTACATTGAATCTAAAAGAACGAAAGTTGAGCCACTTGAAATTTAAATTTTAGAGTACGCTTCTGCCCCAACAAGAACTACGATATTACTTCTCGTCGACTTTTTTTTATTGATGATCCTTGTGGTTCCATATCTACAAAGTCAACAAAAAGTATCTTAAAATTAAAGGTAAATAAATAAAAAGCTTAAAAATAATGTTTCGGTAATCTTCTACCGAAATATCTCATTTAACTCAGAAAATACAAACGAATTTAACGGGTGGAGTTCGGAAGTACATAACAAATTAGGAGAGTAGGGCTTTACCGTTTACCTTTGAAATCTCCCCTGCAGCTTTGCCTTCACATGCAACGATCTTCACATAATCCGAGCTTTTATATCATCAAAGAACCGGAAATAGGCATACCTCCAAGACGTCTTAAGAACTAAAGTACCACAAACACTCCAGAATCCTATGATAAATCCAAGCGCCAAGCTAACATAAAATCCAAAGCTTATGAGACCATCATCATCTTGTTTGGTCTTCTCACTTCCACTGCCATTAGGGACTGCAGGATCTTCCGTTGTTACAGCTCCCGGGCATTCTGGTGTGAGCGGTTGCCCGCAAAGTCCAAGATTTCCCGTGAATTGAGAAGCATTAAAACTTTGAAGTTGAGTACTTAGGGGAATTCTTCCTGATAAGTTGTTGTATGACAAGTCCAAGACACTAAGATAATGTAAGCTCGAAAAACTCGGAGGAATGCTACCAGATATCTGGTTTCGTGACAAATCAAGCGATTCTAACATCTCCAGCTGACCAAAGTTGTTAGGAAGCACCCCAGTAAAATTGTTGCTTGACAGGTTCAGAGAAATCAACTTCAACAAGCTTGTTACACTTTCTGGAATGTCTCCGCTTAATTTGTTGCTCGAAATGTCAATGCTTCTCAAAAGCTTAAGATTTTCGCCAAACTCAATCAATATTCCTTTCCAAACCAGTTGCACAAACCCAAATACAGAGTCGTCCTCCACCTCGGGGGACATCGAAGACAAAGCTGTTATGTTAGGGAGGCAATGGGGCAAGGCTCCGGATAGATTGTTCTTGGAGAAGTCCAAAACATGAAGCGCAGGAAGACTGCATAGACTTAAAGGTATGTTTCCATAAAACTCATTCGACTTTAATCGAAGAACCAGCAACTTTGTTAGGCTCGGGCCTATCCATGTCGGTATCTTTCCAGATAGCTTATTGTCACCGAGGTCAAGAACTCTTAATTCTGTACAGTTCTCCAAAGAAGGCAATTCTCCCGAAAGTTTGTTATCCTGTAAGCGTAACAATACAACATCTTTTAAGTAGCCTAATGAGCTTGGAATTTTCCCGGAGAGAATATTCTTAGCCATGTTCAAGATGAACAAACTTCGAAACTGCATCCAACAAGTAGGAAGTTCGCCGGATAGCTGATTGTCGGAAAGGTCTAGATTAAACAAGTTTGGAGCTTCTGTTTTGCAAAAGGAAGATAAGGGTCCCGAAAACATGTTTTGGGAGAGACGCAGGATGGCTACACTTGAAGGAAACGGCGGAAGTGGGCCGTCCAAGAGATTAGATGACAAGTCAAAAGAAAAGAAGGTGCAGTTTTTCGTTGACAGATTTGGCAACTTTCCATGGATTTGGTTCATTGATAGGTTTAACTTGACGAAGCTGGAAGACAGATCCCAAAACTTATCAGGTATAGAATCCGAAATCTCAGCATCAGCCATGTAAAGTGAAGTAAGTTTTTTCTGAGTTTGAATCCATTTCGGAAAAGCAGGGCCAACCTTGCAAGAGGACAATCCTAGAATTTTGATTTGGAAAGGCGGATTCCAATCCGAGCTAAAGTTAAAAGACAAAGGATTATGAGAAAAATCCAAAGAGTTTAAACGGGAGAGATTGGAAAAGTGCACTTCAGTTATGACACCATTTAAAGAATTCCAAGAAAGATCCAAATCTTCGAGGCTGGAAAGTTGGCCGATGCTCTCAGGTAGAGATCCGTTGAGTTGATTTTGGGAGATATATAACTGCCTCAACAACGAAAGACCTGTAAAATCAGGCAGGGATCCGGTGAACTGGTTTCTTAATAGGCTCAAGGATCTTAGCTGGGAGAGTGGCTGAAAACTTTTTGGAAGAGATCCACTTACGTTGGTGCCCTCAATGTACAATACTTTCAAGGATGAAAATCTTGTAAGGTTGTCAGGACAAGAACCCGAAAACGGGTTCCCACTTAAACACAAGAACTCGAGGGTGTCTTGAGCACAAGACAAGTTTTCGACAGAGTCTTCAAGTCTGTCGGAAAGTGTGTTTCCCTCTAAATTCAACGACTCTAAGCTGCAAAGGTTTCGAAATGATTTTGGTATCCCTCCTTCAAGTTTGTTATACAAGAGATCAAGCGACACGAGAGAAACCATGTTAGCAAAAACATCTGGGAAGGGACCTTGCAACTGATCACCAACTAAACCAATGTGAACAAGGTTGGTGCTGACATTGGCCATCCAATAAAATATTGAAAGATCAAGAATATTATCTGACAGTTCAAGGACTTGAAGAGAGTTTGAAGAATTGACAAAAGAAAGCGAACTCAGTTCAACATTGGGAAGATTACACGAAGATAACTGAAGCTCAACAAGTGAAGGGAGTTTGCTTATAGATTCGGGCCAATTTACAACCTCGGAAAAATTAAGATCCGACATATTCAAGTACCTCAAAGAAGAAAGATGAGATAACCACTCGAGATTTTCGAATGTGACATAGTTCTGGGCAAGATCAAGAGTATACAAACTAGAGAGATTTCCGAGTTGGGGAGGAATTGGTCCGCTAAGTTTAGCACCTGCTAGTTTGAGTTGTTCCAATCGACTCAAGGAACCGATGAACTTGGGAATTTGTCCTTGGAAATGATTGAAACTGAGGTCCAAGTAAGTTAGATATGGCAATTCAAGTAGAGAAGGAGCAATCACACCACTTAGAGGAGTTCCAACATGAGAAATATCAGAATAATTGTAATAGAGATCTAGCGTGACAACATGACCTGTTTTGTTGTTGCAAGCGATTCCTCTCCAGTCGCAACAATCTTTGCCAGTTTCCCAAGAGGCAAGAACGTTGGACTCGTCGTTGAGGCCCTGTTTGAACTGAAGCAGAGCGGTTTTTTCTGCTTGTAAGCACCTGATGTTGGAACTGATTCCAGCACCCAGACAGCATTTGGCAGATGTAAGAGCGAACAAGACAGAATATATGATTGTGAGCAACATGGTATGTGAAATTGTGAATTGAATTGTATGTAGATTTGGGAGCGAAAAGCAAGAGATGTTGCTTTATAGACTGATCCTTTTTTGTCGTTCTGTGGACGTTGACAAAAACCATGCAGAGGAGGAAAAGTGGTAGAGAAAAGGAGGTAAAGAGGTAAAGAAAGAGAAATGGGGATGAGGATCCTGTCTAGATCCTCACATACCATTTGTTCATTGAACATCGTGTAGTCAGAAATAATTAAGAATTATTTATGTTTAATTTTAAATAAAATATTTAAAATAATTTATGGTTGCAGATGTACGATAAAATCCTCCTCATCCGAGAAAAAGAGGGAAATGTTGTAAACATTGGTGGATGAATGAATGCCCAGTGGACTTGGGAAAAAAATGATGATTGCATTTGTGTGATACTTTCAAAAAGTGTGTGCTATGCTTTTCAAGATGTAATTATTATATTTGTTTGGAGTTGCTTTATAAATAGAGCACTCCGTATGCTATCAAAACACACTGCAAAAGAAAATACTAATAACATCAGTATCTCTTCCTCTCTATTTTATTCTATCAAAACAAGACAGAATATATGATTGTGAGCAACATGGTATGTGAAATGGTGAATTGAATTGTATGTGGATTTGGGAGTGAAAAGCAAGAGATGTTGTTTTATAGATTGATCCTTTGTTGTCGTTATGTGGACGCTGAGAAAAGATGGTAAAAAGGAAGATGCAGTCGTAGAAAAACAAAGCAAAGATGAGGAAAAGTAGTAGAGAAAGAGAGGGGGGGGGGGGGGAGTGCTAAACAAAAGGAGGGTAAGAGTAAGACCATCTTCAATTCTTGTGTTAAAACTTAAAATTTTTAACCTAAAAAATTGAGGTTTTAACTCTAAAATTTTGGCCTGACATTATTAAATAATGAATTTAACGTATTTTTTTTTCTTAAAGTAACTTTTTTTTAAAAAAAATTATGTAGATTATCCTAATTTAATTTTATGAACATTTTAACCTGAAAATATTTTGATTCCAATAAATATTAAAAAATTACTAAACCAACACCATGAAGCTCATGGAATACTAAAGAATATGAAACACAGAAAAGAATTTTTTTTTAATTATTTTAGTTGTTGGATTTAAATTTGGACCGTTATATCTTTTTTACTGTTGGATTTAATCATATTAGATTTTAACTGTTGGATTCAATGAATTCATAAACATAAAACTACAAAAACAAGATACATATATGGTGGGCCAGCCCACTAACCCAAGGGAAATCCTGGGCTAAATCTGCCCCCAAAATGAGTTTTTGGTTAAAACTCATATTTAGCCCAAGGGTTGAAGCAAGTTGGGGTAGGTTTAGAATCTAAAATTTGAGTTTTACTCCCAAGGGTTGGAGTAGGTCCATGTGGAAAGGAGGAAAAAGGTCAAAAGGAGGAAAAGAAGTAGAGAAAATGAGGGAAAGTGGTAGAGAAAAGAGGATGAGGTTCCTCTCCGAATCATCTTTTGATCCTCATGTCATCCATTTATCGAATATTGTGTTACCATAAATCATTATGTATTGTTTGTGTTTAATTTTAAATAAATAATTCAAAATAATTTTTTGTCGCACGATGTACGATGAACGGATAGGATGGAGGATCCTCACAAAAAGGAACCGGATGAGATCCAAATGGGATCCAAATCTGAGAAAAGGGGAATAAGATCTTATCCGAATCCCTTTTGTGGAGATCTCGAGAATCACTTCATCATATCCTTTTATCTATCATCCTGCAGCGAAAAATCCTTTTAAATTTTTTTATTTAAAATTAAACACAAATAATACCTGACAAAAACTGATCACATGATGTACGACAAACGAATACGATGAAATGATCCCCAAGAAGGTGGGAAAGTGGTAGGGAAAGAAGAAGCGAAAAGGTGGAAAGGAGGTAAAGTGGTCGAGAAAATGAGGGACAGTGGCAAAGAAAAGGTGGAAAAGGGGTTGGAAGAAGAAAAGAAAGGTGGCGGGGGCATGGATTGTTCAATTCTCTTTCCTCTTTTTTTCTCTATATTTCCTCCATTTCTACGTGAACGGTCACAATTAATCAAGTTAACATCTTATAATAATTTTTTATAGAAAGATAAAGACAAAATAGAGAATATAAGAGAAGGTAAGGGAAAGGGATGAAAAGCGGAAGAGAGAGAATCCGAGTCCACTCTGAGGATATAGGCACATTTTGCTGAACCTCGTAAATATTATATTCCATTTACATTTTCTTACCATTGATTATATTTCGTATAGCCTACGCGAAATCTTTTCCAATACAGACCATTATAATAAGATGAACTAGAGAATTGCATGAAATTGCACTTGGAATATTAGGCGGCTGGGACTAGTACACCATAATAAATTAATAATTGAACATTCAAGCCCAAATACAAGGGGATGAACATTGGTATATAATGTGATAGAATTGCTCCAAAATCTTCATCAGTTGTCCAACTTCTACAATCCGGAAATCGATAGTCGGGGGCAATTGTGGGACCACCATTTGTAGGATGATGCCCCACGCGGCATCTAAGGTCCAACTGTCCGGAGGTGACCTTCCCTGCCCACAGGAGTCCCTTAGACAATGTACACACACAGATCACTAATCCAAATTCTACTGCATGTTTAAGAAAAGGGATGGCTTCACCACTTCGGTACTCAGCACCAAGAAACCTAATCATGCTACAACGGATAATGGTATAACAATTCCAGCAGAGTCAGAAACCACACCGTCCTTCGATACTCCAGCAAGGTGAAACCTAATCGTGCTGCAATCTCAGTCATCATCTTCATCATCAAGTACCATCCTTGACCTCCTTCTGCTTACACCACTCACTGGCAATGTACCTACTTCATCCTCCGAATCTGCCAGATCAGTGTCCATTTCCTGATGTAGCAAATCCTCCAAAGTTTTCACAGGTCCAACATCTAATGGATTACCACTGCTGGTGCCTGTGACTTCAGCTTGTTCTGTGCCATTCAGACTAGCACGTTTCGCAGCAGCACCTTCGTCAACTTCATTTTCCAAAACAGTGCTGCTTTCTGTTCCCTGAATCGAGATGGCTTCGGAGTTTTGATCTATGGACTTGGAAAGGGATCGCCTAGTTTTCCTATATCCAAAAGAACAATTTTTTTATTAGAAAAATGGCTACCTTACATACACAATCAGAATCCAACGACTATAGTTATTCGAATTCTTCTTTTTCGTTTTTTTTTCTCAGGGGGAGATTTGAGGATGGAGAGAGGGAAGAGATTTACTTAAGAACAGAGCTTAGGATTTCATCATCAGAATCATCTTCCAACGCTTCTCGTCCAGTAGTCTGTTCTAGCAACTCCTCGCTATTATCCTTCTTGCCCCTAGAAGTTCAAACAAAAAGTTGTCAGACATTCTATGTATGCATGCGAATGTAAAGATGGAACCAACATGAATTTGGAATGTACAAATACACATTCCTACAAGTTAATTCGGAATATGGAAACCGAACTGAATAATGAATTTAATAACCTTATATTGTAAGGTTTACGTAAAGATATTGGAGTCTGACATATGCAGTAAAAACGCCAAAACAGTGAAAACTAAGATGGACATACTAATCATTGACATTTACCTTTTCATTAATGAAAATAGTGTTTCATCATCAGAGTCGTGCATTTTGATTGCATTAGAGTCACTATGATCCTCATCCTTCAGCATGCCACCTGAAGGCCTCTTCTTCCGAGGAATATGCAAACCAAGCTGCTTAAGCTTACGAGAAACTTGAGGAGCTGTGAATTTCCCATCTCCATCCATCGCATTTGCAATCATATGGCTGCACTTCTTATGGTCTTTAAATCTGGGAAGATCAAAGAAAGCAAATTTTTCTTTAAAACAATATAATAGTAAACTTCCATTATCTACTTTTCTTTGGTAATCCTCCAGCATTTATCAAGTGAGAAGATGTCAAATCTCATATTTCCACCAAGCCACCAAGTAATACTCACTGCTCGTACAAAGCTCTGATATTAGCTTCCTGATCTTCACTGAGGGCACGGACCCTTTTTCTTGCTCGCCTATAAAAATATCAAGGTCAAATTAATTAACAGCTGAGCAGTGAAGCGACACAAACAAAACCAGCATGCATTACGATTTGCCATGAAATGAATGGCTAATTGACAAAACACTCACAAAGGCTGGCTTTTTGATTCAGAATGAGTGTTAACTGCTTCCTCTACTCTTCCATATCCATCAATTTGACTAGGCCCAGTGGAAACAGATTCCTGATCTTTCCGAATTCTTTTCCTTCGTGCAACTTTCAGCCCTAACTGTTTAAGCTTGTTAGAAATTTGAGCTGATGAAACTTTACCATCACGATCAAGAGCTTCCACAATAAGATGACTTCAATTCTGGTCATCCTTGAATCTAGATTGGCCATATTTGTTAGG
Organism: Malus sylvestris; assembly: GCF_916048215.2. NCBI lineage: Eukaryota > Viridiplantae > Streptophyta > Magnoliopsida > Rosales > Rosaceae > Malus > Malus sylvestris. The sequence continues at coordinate 28,182,670 of NC_062260.1, forward strand.
AAAGATTTCAGTAAAGCTGGATGAAAAAAGTAGGTTACACTGCTAAAACAACTCAAATTATGAACACACGTCATGACCAATGCTTTTTTTATTATTATGTTTCGGCTGATATCAGGTGTACTATGCCGGGTTAAAGGCTAAAGAAAGAAGAAAGATCTTAGATCAAGGAACCATACTTCTCATACAGATCCTTAATTTTCATCTCCAGTTCAGCTCCAATAACAAGTCGCTTGTTTTTTATAGAAACCCTCTCAGTTTCATTCTCTATGGACTTTCCCTCACTGCAACACTCGAATGCATCAAGGTCTCATTAAGATGACAATTTATAAAAAATATTAATCATCAAGTTGTAAGTATAAAGGACGTACTTGTCATAATTAGCTTGCCCATCAGTCTCGTTATCTGAAATATATGCAGTACCTCCCTCCGCTTTGCCAGAATTTTCTCCATCACTGTAAGAAAAAAGAAGGCATTTGCGTTAGCTCCTCTTGCAGTATCTCATCCATTCAGAAAATTCCGTACTTTTTTTTGTCCCTTTGGTAAACTTGTTTCGCAAAATTCATTCATATATCACAATTTCCCGCTTAATAGAGGCATCAGAAACATGTCTTACTTCTCATATCCAAGGTCATGAGAGAGCACGACATCAGCTTCATCTTCACCAAGTGCATCTGCTATGCTTCTACTTGTCCATCCTTTGTCCAGTGATTGACCAATTTCGTCATCCCCTAAACTGTTTGCCCAGTTTCTAGTTTCTTTCTTCAAATGGCCAAACTCTTGCAATAAATACTCAGCATTAATGTAATGGCATTCTTTGCGAGTTTTCCAGAAGATAACTTCCACAAAATGTAGGGGTTGATTTTTCATTTTTTTAAGCATTTTTCTGACCAAACTTTTCAAAAAATCGACAATATTTTCATACGCCTTGCATGGACATGACTTCTGCTCAGCTAGAATGTCATAGAATGTACTGAGGAGTGACAACTGCAAAAGTTTTTCCATGAAAACTTTAGATGATAAATGAACTTGAAATGGCTGCTTAAAATTATACGAAGTTGATACATAAAGTTTCACCTGATACAAAATCGGAGAGAGCCCCAGGTCATCACTGTTAAAATTGTCCCACATCGGTGGGGTGAAGAAAACCAAAGGGGTTTAAATAGTATTACCCCACTCTAACTAACATCGAGGCCTTTTGTAATAAAACCCCACACCTGAGGATTGTGCAGGTGGTTAAGTGGGGACAGTATCGATGTCGTTAGAGTGGAACGGGCCCGGCGATCCAACAATTCCAACATGGTATCAGAGCCCACGGTTGCGGGCCCGTGCAAGCCAACGAGCTTGTGTGTGCAAGCCAATGAGCTTGTCACCACCCGGAAGGAAACAAGTCTGAGTTCTTAATATAGAGACGACCTCTGAGTTCCATTGAAAACAAGTAGGCCCAACGTGAGCCGACCTCTGAGTTTCAATTACCGATGTGGATCTCCACGTGTGAACCACTAAATGAGGTTACACGTGAGGGGGAGTGTTAAAATTGTCCCACATCGGTGGGGTGAAGAAAACCAAAGGGGTTTAAATAGTATTACCCCACTCTAACTAACATCGAGGCATTTTGTGATAAAACCCCACACCTGAGGATTGTGCAGGTGGTTAAGTGGGGACAGTATCGATGTCGTTAGAGTGGAACGGGCCCGGCGATCCAACAATTCCAACAATCACTTATCCTTCGCAGCATGCTGACTATGTAGTGATTTGTACTGGTCGAGTTACTCTTATAAAACTTAAGCAACCAACACAACTTCTGGATGCTGCTGTGGCTTGCAAAAGCAGAAATCAAAGTTGACACTTTAAAATCAACTTCATCAGTTGCAGCTACCTGCTCATCAGCAGAAGAATCGCCTGTGCTATAACCAAGATCACCATTGGCATAGTCAGAATCTCTGCGATCGATCTGTGCCAGACTGTCTTCAATTTTTTCTGTCTCCAACAAAGATATATTGCATTCATCAGGCTGATCAGGGATAATGGTGTCTTCTTTCCCATTGGAAATTGTGTTTAGGCTTCTATTCTCCGTCACACTCACTTCTGTTGATTGCTCTTCATTGGAGGTGCCAATCTCTTTTTGAATGTTACAATGCTCTTCTAAGAGTTTATGTTCTGTTTCCTTCTCAATAGGTGTTTTCTTCTTCCTCACTTTCCTAGATTTTTTTAGAAACCTTAATCATAAAAGGAAAATGGTTTTAGTAGTGACTTTTTTTTTTTCCAAATGGTTTTAGTAGAGAGACAATAATATTTTCCCCCTTTCCCCCATCCAAATTTATGAATGCTACATACCCTCAAAGTTCCGCCTGCTTGAAGGTTTTCCATGAGCCGTAGAACTTTATAAACATCTCTATCAAATCTGCAAGATCACTGACAAAGAAAACTTGTGAATATGAAATAAAGGCATTCAAACGAGAGAAAAAAAATGTAATTAATTTTGGAATAACTTGCTTTTGATCAAAGACAAATGGATATTAAATCTCTTTTTCCTGGTACGTGTTAGAACAGTAGTATGTTAAGGGCAGGTGTTTCTTGATGGTCAGGGAAAAGTCCTACCCTGTAGAATGCTGAATCATCTCCCTTTCTTAAATATTGCATATCTAAAATTGGATGCCCAACAACAAAGAAAAAAAATCCTCTAATGTTTCGTTAAAACTCTCTGATACTGACACAACTACTAAAGAGAACCTCTCAACAGGATTTCAAAAGGTGAAAAATCATATTTGGAAATTTAAAAAAAAAAGTGAGCGTGTGGATACAAAAAGGAAAAAAAAGACCTTCTGGGTTGTTTGTGAGTGTCAAATGATTTGAGTAAATTTATGAGGAAGTGAGTCATCCCCTCATCAGTCTGATCATAAAATAATTTGTAGAGAAGTATGCGAGCTGTTTGAGGCTCCTTGGAATCTGCTGGCAATAACTTAAGCACCAAATCTAGCATGCGAATCTGGAAGAAAAATAAATTAGTTAAGAAGCATGTTGCAAGGGCATGATTAAAATTATGGTCTAAAATATTTATAATATCCCGATATTTCCATCGAAATTTCCGTGTTTTTAGACTACTGATATTTTTTTGAACTATCGATATCATCGATATTTTAGACCTTGCTAAGTCACTCATGTATCTTATCATGCAATGTATAAAGTGTAAAATATTGTACTAATTCATTATATATAAATGATTATGGTGTATTTAAACTTCTTTCATTAATTACTACATATTTTCTATACTCATAATGTTTGCCTTCCAACTTAAATCAACTTAAATCAGTTATATCTATCATGCAATGCATTTCCTTCCAATTTTTTGTGATAAATTAATAAATAATTGACTAAATAAACATCCTGCAAAGTTTCAATAAAAATTTCCAAGTTTTTCTTACAATTTCCGTGGTTTTTATTCAATTTTTATTGATATCGATAATATCCCGATATTTCCATCGAAATTTCCGTGTTTTTGGACTACCGATATCATCGATATTTTAGACCTTGATTAAAATACAGCTTTTGAGATATGGCAACTTAAAATGTGTCCTTCTAAAGTGGAATTGGTCCCTTTAAAAACTATGTACTTTTTTCCATCATTCGTTACACCAATGTCCCTTGCATGGAAAGTAACTTAAGCCACAGAGAAGTGTTATTGGAAAGTAATGAAATAATTACCATATTTTTCATAAGAGAACCAGCTGCAGACAAAAACTTGTAGTCATGTGTTTCCTTCAAGCCACAGAGCAATGTGTCTTGTATTCGTATGTAGGTGTAAATCGTTGAACAGATTTCATAGAGCATAGCAATTCTTTGATGCACTCATCTTTTGCCATTGGGGCTGGGAAATACCCTGTTTTATTCAACTTTATATGATTCTTGTCGGAACTATATTACACACGGCTAGGGCACAACTTGGATAGGAGAATATCTGATTTCGATCCAAAACATTCCAAAATATTTCGACCAATTAGAATCTGAAATTCCGAATCCAAAAAATCCGAAAAATAATCATATAGGAAGATCGGGTCCGACTGAAAATCAGTCCACACAGCATGACAGAGCAATCTATTATACACAAGCATCATAGTTGATGACATGTTATATCACATTGCATCAGGAAAAGAGAAAAAAAAAACACTTCTGATATTACATTGAATCTAAAAGAACGAAAGTTGAGCCACTCAAAATTTAAGTTTTGGAATACACTTTTGCCCCAACAAGAGCTATGATATTACTCGTGATCGACTTTTTTTTTTTCCTGATGATCCTTGTGGTTCCATATTGATAGCGATTTTACCACTTGTAAAACAAAGGGTTAAATCATAGAAAATTCTTGCAAGAGAACAAGTGTTTGTAGTATAGAATGGCTCAAGCAAGGTCGATCTCCTCAGGGACTGATATAAACAATTTACGAGTTTTTGTGTATTTAACTTATTTAACTCTAAGAATTACACTAATTTGACGAAACTAAATATTACTGGATGTGACTTAAACAAATATCTAAAATGGGAATTGATTTATAATAATAATGATTCAACTTAAACAAAACAAGTAAATAAGGAAATTCAAGATAAAATAAATGACTGAAGAAAAATAGATTGACAATATGCTAGAGTTCAACCTTTACCAACAACACTCCTACGTAGCTATTCCAATTGCTTAAATAATTGAAAACACACATGCTTTGAAGGTTAGATTTTCCTTGTGTATATTTTACTTGTGACATTCAAGCTAAAACGCATACCACTACATGCAACTTATCCATGACATTTGGATTAAATATAAACATGAGTGATTCATTAATCTTGGTGAAAATCCTTTTGTTAAACCATATAATCCCTAAGAGCATGATATTTACCTTAGGAGAGTATAATTCTCAATCACGAGAAGCACAACCAATTTTAACGTGACATTCGTTCAAAATTGCATCCGATAACTTTTCTAAGCATCCTAATGGTGTTCAAGCATCAAGGTACGTAGATAGTTTAATTCAGTGATTGAAAATATCAAAGCAAGCATGTAACAACACTTAAGCAATTGAAAAATAAATTTACGTATTCATGTTGCGGCTCATGGCCTCACTCTAGCATAATAATTTAGTTACACATAATTATTTTGATACATAAGAAATTATTCATAACAAAAAATAAATAACTAAGAAAGAAGACACCCGTTTCTTTTCTCCCGTCGCAAGTCTATGTGAAATTTTCCGTGTGCACTGCCTTCTCCTGCTCCTGACTTCCTTTCCTCTGCCTGCTGCCTTGCCTGTCCGAGTCCTCCTTCCCCTGCTCCTGTTTTTCTGCACCTCTGCCTCCACACCTCTGCTTCTGCGCCCTCGTATTTCTCTGCTCCTCGTTGCTTCTGTCCGTCTCTCTCTATTTCTGCTCCCCCGTGCGCCCTCTCACTTCCTTTCTTTTATTTTTTAATTCTTTTTCCTTTTCTTTTCTGCTGTGCTCTCTCCTTTCCCGCTGTCTGCCCACTCTCTCCTTCATTATTCTATCTGTCCTTGTGCCATCCTCTCTGTCCACCAGCGTCTTTCCCCTTTCTTCCTTTTAATTCTTTCTTTTCCGCCAGCCCATGTACCTTTTTCTTCTTTTATTCCTTCCGCACTGCCTCAGTGCTCTCTCCCTTCTGCCTATTTTATTTATTTTCTTTTCTTTCCGCCAGTCTCCCACTCCTCTCTGTCAGTGTTTCCACTTTTCTTCCTTTTAATTGAAATTGATCATAAAACATATTTAACTGCACAATAACACAAGGTAAGGTAAAATGCCATAATTTTAACACAAAAACATCACAAAGACTTTAGAAATGAATGGTATAAATGCATGAAATATATGAGTGATCAAATACCCCCAAACTTACATTTTTGCTAGTCCTCTAGCAAAACACAACACAAAACAAAACCACTCAACTAAAACTAGATTCAACAACTTAGTAGCCAACTTCTCAATTTCGATTTCAGAGATAAGTGCTAACCATGAAATACACTGCCAAGAAGTAAGCAAGAGCTCAAAACATCATCCAATAGTTAACCAAATTTCCTTCAAACAAAAACGTTGAAAAGCCATGTGTGAGCTAGCCATGTCAATGCAATTCCAAGCTCCTTTAAATCATCATATGCAAACATGTGAGTTTCTCACAAGACATACGCTCATTCACTCATAAGTTTTGGTTAATGTGTTTCACTCAAGTGATCTCATTGTACATGCCGCCATATGCTTGCTTGTCCACCTAACTCGCTTATCAATATTTAAGTAATACCTTGGATCAATAGGACTTTATTACGGTTGTAATGGGGCTAAAGGTGATAGGCTAATGAAAGAAAGGATATGGAAATCAAAAATTTTGAGAAAGTACACTTTGGTAGTTTTCCAACACCTCAATATCACACCACTTCAAATTGAGAGCAAAATAATAAAACCTCGAGCACCAGTTACTCCCCAAATTTAACTTTAAAATGAAATTTATACTCTACCAACACATTTTCAACAATTCAACACTCTCCAATTTTCATATATATATATATATATATTTTTGTTTTCTTCTTCTCTTTTCTCTTTTTTTTTTTTTTTTTTTTTTTTTTTTTTTTTTTTTTTTTGAGAGAAACAAATCTGCAAAAGCTACATCACCCATCAAATTCACATTTCATTATAATACACATGCTCCATCCATCTTTCTACATAAATGAAACCCCCAAAAGCACAACCCATGTAATACTTTCTCAAAACAATAAGGAATCGATTTTTGTGTATGGGCTCAACTCCAATATTGGAGCAAGGTAAAGAGATGTGGCTAACAAAGAAATGGCTTAGTTAAAGTCTCAATGGGCTACTACGGATAAACATAGCATATAAGGTAGGCATGAAAGGCTCAAACGATCCAAAGATGGCCTATATCACTTCCAAGTTATTACATGAATTGATTAATGAATCGAGTAGTATAAAGCAAGTTCTAGAGATACATGTACAATGAGATCATACGCACAAGAAGGAATGAGATTGATGCATAATGGTTCAATCATGTATAGGCTCAAAAACTCACAAGGTTTACATAATCTCACATGATTCACATATGAAACGCTAAATCATGCTCAAGTTTCACATTGACAAGACTAGACACATTTATTTTTCAAGTTGATTTTTGGAAATCACAGCTAACACAAAGACAACGAAAAGAACTTAGACTTCTTGAAAGTAAGAAGGAAATTAAATCAAATCTCATCATTGAATTGAGAAGTAGCTACAAACAACAACAAAAATGCAAAAACTTTTTTTTTTTTTTTTTTTTAATAAATAAACTAACGAAATATATTTCCACCCCCAAACTTAATTATAGCATTGTCCCCAATGATAATGAAATGAATTTTTGAACAATAAGACATAAAAATGGAAGGAAAGAAATATAAAATGAAATAAAGACACATAAAGAAAAGGAAAGAACACACCAATTTGTGTAGGCGAGGAGAGCAAATGTGTGAGTCATTCTTCTCTGCGTGTTTCTTCTACACTTCACGTGCATTCTACTTTACCAGAAATCGTCGACAGATTGCCCGTAATTTTCGTAAAGTAGACTCTGCATGTGACAGATGTTGACACGTCTGGAAAAGCAGATTCCTCTCCGATTTCGGAGCTTGCCTCTTCGAAATCTGAGCTCCGTCGAGTGCAGAGGTTGCATGTGACGAGTACGGACAAATCTGGAACAAAGGATGGCCCGTGGTTTCTGAGCAAGCTCAGCTTTTGAGAAAGCGAACGCCGCTTTGATTTTTTTAGTTGGCCTCTTCGATATCTGGAATTGCCTCTTCGATATCTGAAATCCCATCGCGTGCTGATTTTTATAGAGGTTTGCAGGACGTTCAAAGCACACTTGAATTTCTGCCTGTAAAAACTCCCTCTTTGCATTTCTACGATCTCGACTTGTCCGACCTCTTCTTTTTTTAACACCTCTGAAAAATGTCTGGCCCTTCCGACCGTCGTTTTGACTTGAATCTTGGTGAAGAGGCAGCTCCGCCTTCACCAGACAACATATGGCGGCCATCTTTCATATCCCCTACTGGCCCCCTTACTGTTGGGGATTCGGTGATGAAGAATGATATGGCAGCTGCGGTGGTGGCCCGGAACCTTGGCACTCCTAAAGATAACAGACTGCTTGCAAAACGGTCTGATGAATTGGCTGTTAAGGAGTCTCTGGCTCTCAGTGTGCAGTGTGCAGGTTCCGTGTCCAACATGGCCCAACACCTATTTGCTCGAACTCGACAAGTTGAATCGTTGGCAGCTGAAGTGATGAGTCTCAAGCAGGAGATTAGAGGGCTTAAGCAGGAGAACAAACAGTTGCACAAGCTTGCACACAACTATGCCACAAACATGAAGAGGAAAATCGACCAAATGCAGGAATCTGATGGTCAGATTTTACTTGATCATCAGCGGTTTGTGGGTTTGTTCCAACAGCATTTGCCTTCGACTTCTGGGGCTTTACCGCGTAGTGAAGCTCCAAATGATCAACCTCTGATGCCTCCTTCTTCTGTGGCCCTGCCGACTGCTGAGGCTCCGCCGACTACTGAAGCTCCTCCTAAGCAGCCTATGTGAAGGCTCCCTCTTTTATTTATCTGCTCAATGTTCCTTTCCCTTTTTTTTTTTTATGAATGAAAAAATATGTTGCAAGAAGTTGTGGTAGAGATTGCAAAATCATTACCTGCATAAAGGAACAAAAGTAGGACTTAAACACACAAATCAGAAAACAAGAGAAAAACAGAACAAGAACATTTAAAATTATTCAAAATAAAAATGAAAGATAGAAAGCTTGGGTTGCCTCCCAAGAAGCGCTTTAGTTACTGTCTAGAGCTAGACATTCTATTGGCAGCTTGATTCAAATAACAGGTTCCTTCAAAGTGATGGAATCCTTAGCAAGATCATATGGAGACTCCTTGTATAACTTCAAGCGATGTCCATTAACTTTGAAGACAAAACCAGTTTGCATGTTTTGGATATCCACAGCCCCATGAAGATGAACCTGTACAACAAGATATGGACCATTCCAACGTGATTTGAGCTTTCCTGGGAATAGTTTCAATCTTGAATTAAAAAGTAAAACCTTCTGGCCTGGTTGAAACTCTTTACGAAGGATGTGAGCATCATGAAATTTCTTGGTCTTATCCTTGTAAATCCTTGAATTCTCATAAGCATCATTCCTTATTTCTTCAAGTTCATTCAACTGCAACTTCCGCTTCTCTCCCGCTGCTTGGTAGTCAAAATTGAGGTGCTTAATAGCCCAATATGCCTTGTGCTCCAGTTCCATAGGCAGATGGCAAGCTTTCCCATACACCAAACGAAAAGGAGACATCCCAATCGGTGTCTTATAAGCTGTCCTATATGCCCACAAAGCATCAGTAAGCTTTAAACTCCAATCCTTTCGAGATGAACTGACCGTTTTCTCAAGAATCCTCTTGAGCTCCCGATTAGATACTTCAACTTGTCCAGATGTTTGTGGATGGTATGGAGTGGCTATGCGATGGTGAATATGATACTTGGCACAAAGGGAAGCCATGGTGCGGTTTAAGAAGTGTGTACCTTCGTCACTGATGATAGCACGAGGTACTCCAAATCGGGGAAAAATAGTATTCTGCAAGAAACCGAACACCACAGAACTTTTGCATGTTGGAGAAGCTATTGCCTCCACCCACTTAGAGACATAATCAACCGCCACCAAGATGTAGAGATTGCCATGTGAAGACGGGAAAGGTCCCATGAAGTCTATACCCCAAACATCAAATAATTCAATCACCAAAATACTTTGTTGGGGCATCTCATTTCTCTGAGAAAGATTTCCAACTCGTTGACACTTATCACAAGCCTGGCAGCATAGGTATGCATCTTTGAATAAAGATGGCCAAAAGAAACCACTCTGTAAGATCTTGGCCGCTGTCCTTCTTGGTCCAAAATGACCACCACAGGCATAGTGGTGAGCAAACTTCAAAATGCTTTCTTGTTCTTCTAAGGGGACACACCGACGAATGATTTGATCTTGGCAATGCTTGAAAAGGTATGGCTCATCCCAAAAGTAGTGTTTTACAGTGGAGAGGAACTTCTTCCTTTGTTGGTAACTGAACTCTGATGGTATTTCTCCAGATGCCAAATAATTTGCGATGTCAGCATACCATGGTACTTGATGAGTAACCGCTAGAAGTTGCTCATCTGGAAAGCTCTCTTGCAGGGGCAATGAATCTGCCTCATCAGTGCTTGCATTTACTAATCTTGAGAGATGATCCGCCACAACATTCTCACGTCCCTTTTTATCTAGGATCTCCAAATCAAACTCTTGCAAGAGAAGGACCCATCGAAGCAATCGTGGTTTAGCCTCTTTTTTAGACAATAAGTACTTGAGAGCAGAATGATCAGTATACACAATGACTTTAGCACCAACTAAGTAAGATCGAAACTTTTCAAGAGCAAATACCACTGCAAGTAATTCTTTTTCTGTAGTGGCATAATTCAGCTGAGCATCATTCAAAGTGCGGCTGGCATAATATATAACATGGGGGAGCTTGTCACGTCGCTGACCAAGAACAGCACCCACAGCGTAATCGGAAGCATCACACATGAGCTCAAAAGGAATGGTCCAATCTGGAGCTGTTATAATTGGGGCTGATGTGAGAAGATCCTTCAATTTGTTGAAAGCATCATGACAATCTGCATTAAAATCAAAACAAGCATCTTTAGCAAGTAAATTACAAAGAGGACGACTAATTTTGGAAAAATCCTTGATGAATCTTCGATAAAAACCAGCATGTCCCAAGAAAGATCTCACATTCTTCACAGAAGTTGGTGGTGGTAATTTGACGATCACCTCAATCTTTGCCTTGTCAACCTCTATTCCTTTGCTTGAAATCAGATGTCCTAGCACAATGCCATGCTTAACCATAAAATGACATTTCTCCCAATTTAACACAAGATTAGTCTCCCTGCATCTTTCTAAAACCAAAGACAAGTTATCCAAACATATATCAAAAGAATTACCAAAAACAGAAAAGTCATCCATAAAAACCTCAACAATATTTTCAACCATTCCAGAAAAAATACTCATCATGCATCGTTGGAAAGTGGCAGGGGCATTGCACAATCCAAATGGCATCCGTCTGTATGCAAATGTACCAAAAGGGCATGTAAATGTTGTCTTCTCTTGATCCTCAGGGGCAATTGGAATTTGGTTGTACCCTGAATAACCATCTAAGAAACAATAGAAAGAATGACCAGCTAGTCTCTCGAGCATCTGATCAATGAATGGCAACGGAAAATGATCCTTTCTAGTGCTGTTATTGGGCTTTCTATAGTCAACACACATTCGCCATCCGGTGGTCATCCTTGTGGGCACAAGCTCATTATTATCATTCTTCACCACAGTAATACCAGTTTTCTTTGGAACCACCTGAGTCGGGCTCACCCATTTGCTATCTGAGATTGGATAAATGATACCTGCATCGAGTAACTTCATCACCTCAACTCTTACAACTTCCTTCATGATCGGATTTAGACGTCTTTGAGCTTCAACAGTTGGTTTAGTCCCAGCCTCCATAAAAATCCTATGCATGCACAAAGCTGGACTAATGCCTTTTATGTCAGCAAGTGTCCACCCCAGAGCATCTTGATACTTGCGAAGAACTCTTAGTAATTTGTCTTCCTCTGTGTCATTAAGATCAGCAGCAATAATAACTGGCAAGGTCTCATTCACCCCGAGATGAGCATACTTGAGGTGGCTCGGCAGTAGCTTGAGCTCTAACTTCGGAGCTTGCTCACTTGAAGGAAGAATGGGCTGCTTAGGTATTCCAAGGCTTTCATAAACATGTCGCCACCTTGGATTATGAATTGGTGCACTATCCAATGCAGCGATGATGTCCACCACATTTTCTTCCATAGATAAAGTAGCATCATGGTTGGTGAGGCAAGTTAACAGCTCATCATTAGATGATCGTGAGGCAAAGTTTGCATGCACAATCCCATCCAAAACATCAACACGAAAACACTCTTCAGGTTCGAAAGGACGCTTGACAGCTTCAAAGAGTTTGAATACAACTGACTCTCCTTGCACTCTTAAGGTTAAAGTACCTGCTTCCACATCAATAAGTGTCCGGGCGGTGGCCATGAACGGTCGGCCTAAAATGAGAGGCACTTCCTTGTCTTCCTCCATGTCAAGTACAATGAAATCAGCTGGGAGGTAGAATTTATCCACTTTAATAATCACATCTTCCAGAATACCCAAAGGATAGGTCACGGACCTATCTGCCAATTGAAGGCTCACAGATGTGGGCTTGAGTTCTCCTTCACCTAATTTTTGAAAAACAGAATAAGGCATAAGGTTAACACTTGCTCCTAAATCAATCAATACTTTATGAAAATCAAGACTACCAATAGTACAAGAGATAGTGAAACTCCCCGGATCTTTCTTCTTGGGTGGTAGCTTATGTAAGAGGACTGCACTGCATTGCTCAGATAAAATCACCTTCTCGTATTCCAAGAACTTTTTCTTTTTAGAACATAGCTCCTTCAGAAATTTGGCATATGATGGGATCTGTTTAATAGCATCTAATAGAGGCAAATTAATTTGAACCTTAGCCAACGTCTTCATGAATTCAATGCATTGTTGATCCTTGGAACGTTGTTGCTGCCTTTGTGGAAATGGCAAAGGTGGCTTGTATGGTGGCTTGTCAGAAGGTGCAAATAAACTACCAAGGCCTTTTTCCTTGTTTGCATCAAAGTTGGGTCGAGATTGCACTTTGTCACTTTCACTAGGATCTGGAATACCTGCTTCAGAAATAGCCTCTGACCGAGACTTTGCAGCTAATGGTGCATTTTCAGTAAGTTCTTCTTCTTCCACTTCGGCTTCATGGTGCACCACTTCTCTGTTGTCATAGCTCTTGCCACTTTTCAATGTCCGTATTACCTTGCAATGCTCCATCCCTCTTGGATTTTGCTCAGATTGGCTCGGGAACTTTCCTTTCTCTCTTTCATTGAACATGGTAGCAAGCTGTCCAACTTGAGTCTCCAAATTCCCCACTGATGCCGTGAGATTCTGAATGCTAGTTTGTGTGGATTGGACAAAATTGTTGGTGGTATTAGAGAGAGCAGACATATGTTGAGCTAGCTGTGACATTTGGTCTTCAAGAGATGGTTTCTTAGTCTCACTAGTTGATTGGTAAGACTGTTGGTATTGACGTGGCTGTTGGTTGCCACCCCAACTGAGATTGGGATGGTTCTTCCACCCAGGATTATATGTATTGGAATAAGGGTCACTTCTGGGTCTAATGAAATTATTCACCATATTCACATGCTCTTGCACAAGCTCAGGGTAGCTATCCTTGTTGGGGCATTGAGTGATGTCATGAGTTGTTGCACTACAAATGATGCACGGTTCTTGGGCATTGGGCATGGAAGAGACCTGCATTAAGGCAGCAAACTTGGCATTAAAATTATTTTCCATTTTAGCAATTTGAGCAGAAACATTAGGATAACTCTGAGAAATCTCAAAAACTCCCCTCTTTTGTGTTTGTTCTTCTGTCCATTGTTGGGATTCAGAAGCCATCATATCAAATAACTCAAATGCTTCCCTTGCTGATTTTGACATTAATGACCCTCCAGCAGATGCATTCACGTGACTCTTGGTGGTGGCATTGAGACCATCATAAAATATGTTCATTTGAAGGTTAGAATCAAACCCAGCATGAGGACATTTTGTATACATCTCATTATATCGTTCCCAAGCTTCATGGAAAGACTCATTCGGCTTTTGAGCGAAAGCCAATATCTCTTTCTTGAGTGCAAGAGTCTTGGATGAAGGAAAAAATTTATTGAGAAATCTTTCTTGCAATTCTGTCCATGTTGTAATGCTATTGGCAGGCAGAGAATGCAGCCACGCCTTGGCTTTGTCCTTCAAAGAGAATGGGAACAAACGTAACTTGATAGCTTCAGAAGAGAAACCTCTGATTATGGTGTTGTCACATGCCTCAATAAAATCAACCAAATGCATGTTGGGATCACTGTTTGGCAACCCATGAAAGGATGGCAATATGTTGAGGATGTGAGGTTTGATTTCAAAGGATGCCCCATCTTCCACATTTGGATATATAATGCACCTTGGCACTGCATTGATTCTCGCCGCTAATGAATTCCTTAAAGGTTGACCTGCTGCAGGTAAGGCTAGGGCCATGTGTGCAACTGGTGTCAAAGGTTGGAAAATAGATGTGCTGCTCTCAAGATCACGGAACAAATCCTTAAGAAAAGTATCACCAAGGTTGGAATTTTGTGCTAAATATTTTTCTCGAGCTAACTTCCGTGCACTTCTCTCTGGTTCAGGGTCGTAAGGAATAAGCACTTGATTTTTGGACCTTGTTCCAATCACCATATACTACACCTGATCAAACAACAAAAATATTAAGCCACAATAAAAATAAAAGTAAAATAAAATAAAACTTAACAGAAACTAACTAAACAACGAAAAGAAAAAGAAAGTAAATAAACCTAGATGAATTAAAAACACAATTTATGCAAATTGGCAACCACTAGTTAATTAAACGAAGACAAAAAATCTCACACCACACATCCACTATACTTAATCAAAGATCAAAACTCAACTAAATTAATTGCTGTTTTTTTTTTTAAATAATAATATTTTTTTTTTTAATAATATGTGATTTAAAACAGAAATTTGTGAAAGGGATACATAAACAGATTTCTAACACAAATATACAGCAATATTACGGTACCAAAGTTAATCAAGAAGGATTCTTAAATAAATTTTTTTTATTTTTTTATTTTTTTATTTTTAATGATTAATAAAAATAAGACACAAACATAAGCATAAGAAAAATAAACACAAAAACTCGGGAACTGTTGGCACAGTCCCCGGCAACGGCGCCAATTTCTTGATAGCGATTTTACCACTTGTAAAACAAAGGGTTAAACCATAGAAAATTCTTGCAAGAGAACAAGTGTTTGTAGTATAGAATGGCTCAAGCAAGGTCGATCTCCTCAGGGACTGATATAAACAATTTACGAGTTTTTGTGTATTTAACTTATTTAACTCTAAGAATTACACTAATTTGACGAAACTAAATATTACTGGATGTGACTTAAACAAATATCTAAAATGGGAATTGATTTATAATAATAATGATTCAACTTAAACAAAACAAGTAAATAAGGAAATTCAAGATAAAATAAATGACTGAAGAAAAATAGATTGACAATATGCTAGAGTTCAACCTTTACCAACAACACTCCTACGTAGCTATTCCAATTGCTTAAATAATTGAAAACACACATGCTTTGAAGGTTAGATTTTCCTTGTGTATATTTTACTTGTGACATTCAAGCTAAAACGCATACCACTACATGCAACTTATCCATGACATTTGGATTAAATATAAACATGAGTGATTCATTAATCTTGGTGAAAATCCTTTTGTTAAACCATATAATCCCTAAGAGCATGATATTTACCTTAGGAGAGTATAATTCTCAATCACGAGAAGCACAACCAATTTTAACGTGACATTCGTTCAAAATTGCATCCGATAACTTTTCTAAGCATCCTAATGGTGTTCAAGCATCAAGGTACGTAGATAGTTTAATTCAGTGATTGAAAATATCAAAGCAAGCATGTAACAACACTTAAGCAATTGAAAAATAAATTTACGTATTCATGTTGCGGCTCATGGCCTCACTCTAGCATAATAATTTAGTTACACATAATTATTTTGATACATAAGAAATTATTCATAACAAAAAATAAATAACTAAGAAATAAGACACCCGTTTCTTTTCTCCCGTCGCAAGTCTATGTGAAATTTTCCGTGTGCACTGCCTTCTCCTGCTCCTGACTTCCTTTCCTCTGCCTGCTGCCTTGCCTGTCCGAGTCCTCCTTCCCCTGCTCCTGTTTTTCTGCACCTCTGCCTCCACACCTCTGCTTCTGCGCCCTCGTATTTCTCTGCTCCTCGTTGCTTCTGTCCGTCTCTCTCTATTTCTGCTCCCCCGTGCGCCCTCTCACTTCCTTTCTTTTATTTTTTAATTCTTTTTCCTTTTCTTTTCTGCTGTGCTCTCTCCTTTCCCGCTGTCTGCCCACTCTCTCCTTCATTATTCTATCTGTCCTTGTGCCATCCTCTCTGTCCACCAGCGTCTTTCCCCTTTCTTCCTTTTAATTCTTTCTTTTCCGCCAGCCCATGTACCTTTTTCTTCTTTTATTCCTTCCGCACTGCCTCAGTGCTCTCTCCCTTCTGCCTATTTTATTTATTTTCTTTTCTTTCCGCCAGTCTCCCACTCCTCTCTGTCAGTGTTTCCACTTTTCTTCCTTTTAATTGAAATTGATCATAAAACATATTTAACTGCACAATAACACAAGGTAAGGTAAAATGTCATAATTTTAACACAAAAACATCACAAAGACTTTAGAAATGAATGGTATAAATGCATGAAATATATGAGTGATCACATATCTACAAAGTCAACAAAAAGTATCTTAAAATTAAAGGCAAACAAATAAAAAGCTTAAAAATAATGTTTCGGCAATCTTCTACCGAAATATCTCATTTAACTTGGAAAATACAAACGAATTTAACGGGTGGAGTTTGGAAGTATATAACGAATTAGAAGAGTAGAGCTTTACCGTTTACCTTTGAAATCTCCCCTGCAGCTTTGCCTTCACAGGCAACGTTCTTCACATAATCCGAGCTTTTGTATCATCAATGAATCGGAAATAGGCGTATCTCCAAGACGTCTTGAGTACTAAAGTACCACAAACACTCCAGAATCCTATGATAAATCCAAGCGCCAAGCTAACATAAAATCCCAAGCTTATGAGACCATCACCATCTTGTTTAGTCTTGTCACTTCCACTGCCATTAGGGACTGAAGGATCTTCCGTTGTTACATCTCCCGGGCATTCTGGTGTGAGCGGTTGCCCACAAAGTCCAAGATTTCCGGTAAATTGAGAAGCATTAAAACTTTGAAGTTGAGTACTTAGCGGAATTCTTCCTGATAAGTTGTTGTATGACAAGTCCAAGACACCAAGAAAATGTAAGCTCGAAAAACTCGGAGGGATGCTACCAGATATCTGGTTTCGTGACAAATCAAGCGATTCTAACATCTCCAGCTGACCAAAGTTGTTAGGAAGCACCCCAGTAAAATTGTTGCTTGACAGGTTCAGAGAAATCAACCTCAACAAGCTTGTTACACTTTCTGGAATATCTCCACTCAAGTTGTTGCTCGAAATGTCAATGCTTCTCAAAAGCTTAAGATTTTCGCCAAACTCAATCAATATTCCTTTCCAAACCAGTTGCACAAACCCAACTTCAGAGTTGTCCTTCACCTCGGGGGACATCGAAGAATAGGCTGTTATGTTAGGGAGGCAATGGGGCAAGGCTCCGGATAGATTGTTCTTGGAGAAGTCCAAAACATGAAGCGCAGGAAGACTGCATAGACTTAAAGGTATGCTTCCATAAAACTCATTCGACTTTAAGCGAAGAACCAGCAACTTTGTTAGGCTCGGGCCTATCCATGTCGGTATCTTTCCAGATAGCTTATTGGCACCGAGGTCAACAACTCTTAATTCTGTACAGTTCTCCAAAGAAGGCAATTCTCCGGAAAGTTTGTTATCCTGTAAGCGTAACAATACAACATCTTTTAAGTAGCCTAATGAGCTTGGAATTTTCCCGGAGAGATTGTTCTTAGCCATGTTCAAGAAGAACAAACGTCGAAACTGCATCCAACAACTAGGAAGTTCGCCAGATAACTGATTGTCGGAAAGGTCTAGATCATACAAGTCTGGAGCTTCTGTTTCACAAAAGTAAGATAAGGGTCCTGAAAACATGTTTTGGGAGAGACGCAGGATGGTTACACTTGAAGGAAATGGCGGAAGTGGGCCGTCCAAGAGATTAGATGACAAGTCAAAATAACGGAAGGTGCAGTTTTTTGTTGACAGATTTGGCAACTTTCCAGGGATTTGGTTCATTGATAGGTTTAACTCGAGGAAGCTGGAAGACAGATCCCAAAACTTACCAGGTATAGAATCCGAAATCTCAGCATTAGTCATGAAAAGTGAAGTAAGTTTTTTCTGAGTTTGAATCCATTTCGGAAAAGCAGGGCCAACCTTGCAAGAGGACAATCCTAGAATTTTGATTTGGAAAGGCGGATTCCAATCCGAGCTAAAGTTAAAAGACAAAGGATTATGAGAAAAATCCAAAGAGTTTAAACGGGAGAGATTGGAAAAGTGCACTTCAGTTATGACACCATTTAAAGAATTCCAAGAAAGATCTAAATCTTCGAGGCTGGAAAGTTGGCCGATACTCTCAGGAAGAGATCCGCTGAGTTGATTTTGGGAGATATATAACTGCCTTAACAACGAAAGACCTGTAAAATCAGGCAGTGATCCGGTGAACTGGTTTTGAACTAGGCTCAAGGATCTTAGCTGGGAGAGTGGCTGAAAACTTTTTGGAAGAGATCCTCTTACGTTGGTGCCATCAATGTACAACTCTTTCAAGGATGAAAATCTTGTAAGGTTGTCAGGATATGAACCCGAAAACGGGTTCCCACTTAAAGACAAGGACTCGAGGGTGTCTTGAGCACAAGACAAGTTTTCGACAGAGTCTTCAAGTCTGTCGGAAAGTGTACTTCCCTCTAAATTCAAGAACTCTAAGCTGCAAAGGTTTCGAAAGGATTTTGGTATCCCACCTTCAAGTTTGTTATATGAGAGATCAAGAGAGACGAGAGAAACCATATTTGCGAAAACATCTGGGAAGGGACCTGGAATATGATCACCAACTAAACCAATGTGAACAAGGTTGGTGCTGACATTGGCCATCCAATAAAATATCGAAAGATCAAGAATATTATATGAGAGTTCAAGGACTTCAAGAGAGTTTGAAGAATTGACAAAAGAAAACGAACTCAGTTCGACATTGGGAAGATTACACGAAGATAACTGAAGCTCAACAAGTGAAGGGAGTTTGCTTATAGATTCTGGCCAATTTACAACCTTGGAAAAATTAAGACGCGACATATTCAAGTACCTCAAGGAAGAAAGATGAGATAACCACTCAAGATTTTCAAATGTGACATGGTTCCGTGCAAGATCAAGAGTATACAAACTAGAGAGATTTCCAAGTTGGGGAGGAATTGGTCCGCTAAGATTAGCACCTGCTAGTTTGAGTTGTTCCAATCGACTCAAGGAACCGATGAACTTGGGAATTTGTCCTTGGAAATGATTGAAACTGAGGTCCAAGTAAGTTAGATATGGCAACTCAAGTAGAGAAGGAGCAATCACACCACTTGGAGGAGTTTTAACACCATATATATCAAAAGAACTGTGATAGAGATCTAGGGTGACGACATGACCTGTTTCGTTATTGCAAGCGATTCCTCTCCACTCGCAACAATCTTTGCCGGTTTCCCAAGAGGCAAGAACGTTGGACTGGTCGATGAGGCCCTGTTTGAACTGAAGCAGAGCGGTTTTTTCTGCTTGTAAGCACCTGATGTTGGAACTGATTCCAGCACCCAGACAGCATTTGGCAGATGTAAGAGCGAACAAGACAGAATATATGATTGTGAGCAACATGGTACGTGAAATGGTGAATGGAATTGTATGTGGATTTGGGAGCGAAAAGCAAGAGATGTTGCTTTATAGATCGATCCTTCGTTGTCGTTCTGTGGACGTTGAGAAAAACAAATCAAAGAGGAGGAAAAGTGGTAGAGAAAAGGAGGGAAAGAGGTAAAGAAAGAGAAATGGGGATGAGGATCCCCCTCCGGATCCTAGTATACCATCCGTTCATGGAAAATCATGCAGCTAGAAATCATTAGATATTGTTCGTGTTTAATTTTAAATAAAAAATTTTAAATAATTTATGACCGCACGATATACGAAAAAATCCTTCACGTCCGAGAAAATGAGGGAAAATGGTAGAGAAAAATTGGAAAAGGAGATTGGAATAAAAAAGTACGGTGGTGGGGGCATGGACTGGAGAAAGACTTCATACGTGAAGGAAGGGAAAGCAAGAAGAAAGAATGGTGGTGGAGCATGGATTGGAGAAAGACTTAATACGTGAAGGAAGGGAAAGGAAGAAGAAAATATGGCTACTCCGAGGACATAGGCAAATTTGACCGAACCTCGTAAATATTGTATCCTATTTACATTTTCTTACCGTTGATTATATTTCGTGTAGCCTGCGCAAAATCTATTCCAATACAGACCATTAGAATAAGATGAACTAGAGAATTACATGAAATTGCACTTGGAATATTAAGCGACTTGGAACTAGTAAAGATCGTACCCAGTGCACAAGGCTCCCGCTTTAAGCAGGGTCTGAGAGAGGTGAATATCGGGTAGCCTTACCCCCATTTATGAAGAGGCTGCTCCCAAGTCTTGAACCCGAGACCTACCGCTCATGGGCGAAGGTACTTGCCATCCGGAAATCGATAGTCGGGGGCAATTGTGGGACCACCATTTGTAGAATGATGCCCCACGCGGCCTCTAAGGTCCAACCGTCCGGAGGTGACCTTCCCTGCCCACAGGAGTCCCTTACACAATGTACACACACAGATCACTAATCCAAATTCTACTGCATGTTTAAGAAAAAGGATGATTTCACCACTTCGGTACTCAGCACCAAGGAACCTGATCATGCTACAACGGATAATGGTATAACAATTCCAGCAGAGTCAGAAACCACACCGTCCTTCGAAACTCCAGCACGGTGAAACCTGATCGTGCTACAATCTCAGTCATCATCTTCATCATCAAGTACCATCCTTGACCTCCTTCTGCTTACACCACTCACTGGCAATGTACCTACTTCATCCTCCGAATCTGCCAGATCAGTGTCCATTTCCTGATGTAGCAAATCCTCCAAAGTTTTCACAGGTCCAACATCTAATGGATTACCACTGCTGGTGCCCGTGACTTCAGCTTGTTCTGTGCCATTCAGACTAGCACGTTTCGCAGCAGCACCTTCGTCAACTTCATTTTCCAAAACAGTGCCGCTTTCTGTTCCCTGAATCGAGATGGCTTCGGAGTTTTGATCTATGGACTTGGAAAGGGATCGCCTAGTTTTCCTATATCCAAAAGAACAATTTTTTTATTAGAAAAATGGCTACCTTACATACACAATCAGAATCCAACGACTATAGTTATTCGAATTCTTCTTTTTTCGTTTTTTTCTCAGGGGGAGGTTTGAGGATGGAGAGAGGGAAGAGATTTACTTAAGAACAGAGCTTAGGATTTCATCATCACAATCATCTTCCAACGCTTCTCGTCCAATAGTCTGTTCTAGCAACTCGTCGCTATTATCCTTCTTGCCCCTAGAAGTTCAAACAAAAAGTTGTCAGACATAGGTATTTACACATCTATGTATGCATGCGAGTGTAAAGATGGAACCAAATACACATTCCTACAAGTTAATTCGGAATATGGAAACCGAACTGAATAATGAATTTAATAACCTTATATTGTAAGGTTTACGTAAAGATATTGGAGTCTGACATATGCAGTAAAAACGCCAAAACAGTGAAAACTAAGATGGACATACTAATCATTGACATTTACCTTTTCATTAATGAAAATAGTGTTTCATCATCAGAGTCGTGCATTTTGTTTGCATTAGAGTCACTATGATCCTCATCCTTCAGCATGCCACCTGAAGGCCTCTTCTTCCGAGGAATATGCAAACCAAGCTGCTTAAGCTTACGAGAAACTTGAGGAGCTGTGAATTTCCCATCTCCATCCATCGCATTTGCAATCATATGGCTGCATTTCTTATGGTCTTTAAATCTGGGAAGATCGAAGAAAGCAAATTTTTCTTTAAAACAATATAATAGTAAACTTCCATTATCTACTTTTCTTTGGTAATCCTCCAGCATTTATCAAGTGAGAAGATGTCAAATCTCATATTTCCACCAAGCCACCAAGTAATACTCACTGCTCGTACAAAGCTCTGATATTAGCTTCCTGATCTTCACTGAGGGCACGGACCCTTTTTCTTGCTCGCCTATAAAAATATCAAGGTCAAATTAATTAACAGCTGAGCAGTGAAGCAACACAAACAAAACCAGCATGCATTACGATTTGCCATGAAATGAATGGCTAATTGACAAAACACTCACAAAGGCTGGCTTTTTGATTCAGAATGAGTTTTAAGTGCTTCCTCTACTCTTCCATCTCCATCAATTTGACTAGGCCCAGTGGAAACAGATTCCTGAGCTTTCCGAATTCTTTTCCTTCGTGCAACTTTCAGCCCTAGCTGTTTAAGCTTGTTAGAAATTTGAGCTGATGAAACTTTACCATCACGATCAAGAGCTTCCGCAATAAGATGACTACAATTCTGGTCATCCTTGAATCTAGATTGGCCATATTTGTTAGGAAAGATTTCAGTAAAGCTGGATGAAAAAAGTAGGTTACACTGCTAAAACAATATTGGCACAACTCAAATTATGAACACACATCATGGCCAATGCTTTTTATATTATTATGTTTCGGCTGATATCAGGTGTACTATGCCGGGTTAAAGGCTCAAGAAAGAAGAAAGATCTTAGATCAAGGAACCATACTTCTCATACAGATCCTTAATTTTCATCTCCAGTTCAGCTCCAATAACAAGTCGCTTGTTTTTTCTAGAAACCCTCTCAGTTTCATTCTCTATGGACTTTCCCTCACTGCAACAGTCGAATGCATCAAGGTCTCATTAAGATGACAATTTATAAAAAATATTAATCATCAAGTTGTAAGTATAAAGGACGTACTTGTCATAATTAGCTTGCCCATCAGTCTCATTATCTGAAATATATGCAGTACCTCCCTCCGCTTTGCCAGAATTTTCTCCATCACTGTAAGAAAAAAGAAGGCATATTTGTTAGCTCCTCTTGCAGTATCTCATCCATTCAGAAAATTTCGTACTTTTTTTTGTCCCTTTGGTAGACTTGTTTCGCAAAATTTATTCATATATCACAATTTCCCGCTTAATAGAGGCATCAGAAACATGTCTTACTTCTCATATCCAAGGTCATGAGATAGCACGACATCAGCTTCATCTTCACCAAGTGCATCTGCTATGCTTCTACTTGTCCATCCTTTGTCCAGTGATGGACCAATTTCATCGTCCCCTAAACTGTTTGCCCAGTTTCTAGTTTCTTTCTTCAAATGGCCAAGCTCTTGCAATAAATACTCAGCATTAATGTAATGGCATTCTTTGCGAGTTTTCCAGAAGAGAACTTCCACAAAAAGTAGGGGTTGATTTTTCATTTTTTTAAGCATTTTTCTGACCAAACTTTTCAAAAAATCGACAATATTTTCATACGCCTTGCATGGACATGACTTCTGCTCAGCTAGAATGTCATAGAATGTAGTGAGGAGTGACAACTGCAAAAGTTTTTCCATGAAAACTTTAGATGAGAAATGAACTTGAAATGGCTGCTTAAAATTATATAAAGTTGATACGTAAAGTTTCACCTGATACAACATCGGAGAGAGCCCCAGGTCATCACTTATCCTTCGCAGCATGCTGACTATGTAGTGATTGGTACTGGTCGAGTTACCCTTATAAAACTTAAGCAACCAACACAACTTCTGGATGATGCTGTGGCTTGCAAAAGCAGAAATCAAAGTTGACACCTTAAAATCAACTTCATCAGTTGCAGCTACCTGCTCATCAGCAGAAGAATCGCCTGTGCTATAACCAAGATCACCTTTGGCATAGTCAGAATCTCTGCGATCGATCTGTGCCAGACTGTCTTCAATTTTTTCTGTCTCCAACAAAGATATTTTGCATTCATCAGGCTGATCAGGGATAATGGTGTCTTCTTTCCCATTGGAAATTGTGTTTAGGCTTCTGTTCTCCGTCACACTGACTTCTGTTGATTGCTCTTCATTGGAGATGCCAATCTCTTTTTGAATGGTACCATGCTCTTCTAAGAGTTTATTTTCTGTTTCCTTCTCAATAGGTGTTTTCTTCTTCCTCACTTTCCTAGATTTTTTAGAAACCTGAATCATAAAAGGAAATTGGTTTTAGTAGTGAATTTTTTTTTTCCAAATGGTTTTAGCAGAGAGACAATAATATTTTCCCCCTTTCCCCCATCCAAAATTATGAATGCTACATACCCTCAAAGTTCCGCCTGCTTGAAGGTTTTCCATGAGCCGTAAAACTTTATAAACCATCTCTATCAAATCTGCAAGATCACTGACAAAGAAAACTTGTGAATATGAAATAAAGGCCCTCAAACAAGAGAAAAAAAATGTAATTAATTTTGGAATAACTTGCTTTTGATCAAAGACAAATGGATATTAAATCTCTTTTTCCTGGTACGTGTTTGAACAGTAGTAGGTTAAAGGCAGGTGTTTCTTGATGGTCAGGGAAAAGTCCTACCCTGTAGAATGCTGAATCATCTCCCTTTCTTAAAGATTGCATATCTAAAATTGGATGCCCAACAACAAAGAAAAAAATCCTCTAATCTTTCGTTAAAACTCTCTGATACTGACACAACTACTAAAGAGAACCTCTCAACAGGATTTCAAGTGAAAAATCATATTTGGAAATTTAAAAAAAGTGTGCATGTGGATACAAAAAGGAAAAAAAAAGGACCTTCTGGGTTGTTTGAGAGTGTCAAATGATTTGAGTAAATTTATGAGGAAGTGCGTCATCCCCTCATCAGTCTGATCATAAAATAATTTGTAGAGAAGTATGCGAGCTGTTTGAGGCTCCTTGGAATCTGCTGGCAATAACTTAAGCACCAAATCCAGCATGCGAATCTGGAAGAAAAATAAATTAGTTAAGAAGCATGTTGCAAGAGCATAATTAAAATACAGTTCT
Source organism: Malus sylvestris (assembly GCF_916048215.2). Lineage (NCBI taxonomy): Eukaryota > Viridiplantae > Streptophyta > Magnoliopsida > Rosales > Rosaceae > Malus > Malus sylvestris. Next base: position 28,207,529 of record NC_062260.1, read on the forward strand.
TATCCCAACTTCACATATCAATAACTTGCATAGAGCTTTTGAGATATGGCAACTTAAAAATATGTCCTTCTAATGGGCCACTAAAGTGCAATTGGTCCCTTTAAAAACTATGTATTTTTTTTCCATCATTCGTTACACCAATGACCCTTGCATGGAAAGTAACTTAGGCCACAGAGAAGTGTTATTGGAAAGTAATGAAATAATTACCATATTTTTCATAAGAGAACCAGCTGCAGACAAAAACTTGTAGTCATGTGTTTCCTTCAAGCTATCATATGCATAACGCCACTTTGAAATGACTAGTTGAAACATAGATTCGTTCACTGATGCTGCAATGGGTCCGCAAACATCACCTTTGAAGAATGTGCTATCAGCATCTTTATCAGTGGGAGCTTCAGTTGGATCTGCTTCTGTGCCCATGCTAGGCTGGTAAATCATAGAAGATCCAGGTAAAACAATTAAAATTCTCCAACAAGAAATGTGACTTGAGTTATGTGGTGAAATGACCCAAAATGACAACCACTGTGCATAATGGACTCATTATATCAGAAGTACAATCTAAACCCTTTAGAATGGATAATGGAGAAAGACCCAGTTGCATTGATTAAATTGCAGGTTGGGATAGATTGAGATGAGAAATATTGGTCCTTCTCCGTGCAAAAAGGTTAGTTTCTAAATTCTGAAAAATGAGTCCTGTTTGCAGAAAGGTTTCATTTTGCAAAAAGTAATTACCATGTCCATTTAGGAAACAACTAAACATGGTTATCCAACATAGCCTGTCTCACCTTAGAAATTGAAGACTTGTGATACTGGAAAGAAATAGCAAACTGAGCAACTTGAAAGAAGACAACAACATCACTCTTCTGAATTGAGGGGTGTTCCTTTTCAATATTCTCACGAATTGACTGCATCAGAACTGATAGACACAGACTACTTTGTAATTGTGCAATAAGACCATAATGGAACATCAAGAAAAAAAAGTGAACTAACATAAAAGAGGAATGAAAAAATGACATACCATTGTAACCCCCTGATAAAAACTGGTTTACAAAATCATGGAGCAATTCTAAAATTTTATCCTTTGTTGAAGGCAATGTCCCATGATCCCAAGCAATTTTTTTTACTGGACCCCGGGGATTATGTGGTTTAAGCATGGTTTTACAAGAGGTAGAAGTAGGCCTTCCCTTCAAAACTGCCACAGAACCATCCTGCCGAGGAAAGCCCATTATCATTAGAGAAGAACTTATAAAAAGTTAAAAACCTCACTTGCATGAGGCCATAGTGAAACTCCCTACCATGGTGAGCTGGGTAAATGTTCCACTAAATTGTGAATGGCGACTCATGTTACGTAGTCTAGAAAGTCTTTTTTTCTCTTCTTCTTCTTCCTCCATTATGGACTTGAGACTATTTAAGGAACCAGCGGTGTTTCCATCCACCTAAAAAATACAAGTAATCAAATAGACTATAAGAAAACGGCTATCAACCACTGCATCAGTAATGTAAGTAGTAAGATTAAATCATTGAGCAAATAATTCAAAGCTCATAAGTTCAGAATATAAAGCAACAAAAGGAAAGAAATTTCATTGGCTAAAACTTGTACTTTTTGTGGCTCTATCTATGTCTCATATTAAAGCTTCTTGTCAAGGTTTTCATTTAATTTCTCCCATTGTCTTATTTAAAATGCTCGCTAGCTCTGAACAAACGTCATTTTCCTTACAAAGAATTCAGAAAGAGATGAAGAGAAACCAACCTTAAGACCTTTTGAATATGCGTTTGCGATCAACTCTGGTTCTTGACCCATGAATATGTAATGGAAAATTTCCAATAAAAGCAAGTTATCGTGACAGAGGTAGCTACGGGAATCACCAATATGCTGGGTTATGACTAAAACTATGTCCATCACGTTCTCATGAAACAAAAGTTCTAGAAATCTATCTCTAAGTGATACAAATTGACTGGCCATTCCTCCAGCCTTCTGCTGCTGTGAAATTTCTTGAACAGCTAAGATGTTTCGGAATAAAGTAAGTACCAACTGCACCAATTTCCAGTCATCCTCCGTGAATGCATCACTGTCAAAAAGCGATGAAGAATATGTAATTTTCAAGCAACCAATGATGCAGAAGATGAAGCATATGTAATCTTCTCTCACCGTTCCAAATTTTCCAGTGGGCTTTCCAGAAGCGATACTATAACTGCAACAGTATCACTAGATGTAATCGAAGACTTCAACTTCCACAGAAACTCTATCTGCTGCAAAACATCATTCGACGAAGGCTCAACTGGCATAGTTAGGAACACCAGAACCTTCACTGCAAATTCAAAAAAATAATTAAAGTCATCCCTTTGGAATACGCTTTCATAAACATGTAATGAAGAGAGAAAAACGATTTTACCTGCATTCAAAACCAAGTTGGTATCAGCTTGGCAGTGTTCAATGATAGGTACCAAATGCTGATCTACAATATTCCATTTACAGACTTGCTTAAAAACATCCCGATTCTGCGGGTCATCACGCCTCAAAAACCTTAGCAAATCTTTCAGATTATCTGTCAATAACAAAGAAAAACAAATTTCATATCTGCCACCTGACTGGAAAAAATAACATTCCCAATCGACATCGTTTTCATCTAATCAATCGAGACCATACGATTCCTCGTGCATTCAAGCCAAATCCAAATAATTAAGAAAAAAAATACCCATTGAACGTTTGGAATTAACAAAGAAAATTTTCGAATTTAAAAAATTAAACGGAAGAAAAATGATGCAATTTAGCCCGGTGGAATTTTACCTTCAAAATTAACCCATTTCCAACCATCAACAGTAAGTGAAATAAATAATTCCCCCCAAATCTGCCCTAGTTTCGCAATCTACTCCAACCAAAATTGCTACAAAGTCAATTTAACTAGGAAATTTTGCAATCCAAACTAAAATTATCTTCCATTTCCGGCATTTTCTCGGCATCCAAACGGAGATTTCTCGAAGACATAGATGACGTACCTAAGCAGTACTTGCCCTTCGAGTAGCCGATCCGGTTGCCATTGTCATCTTCTTCTGCAATCCCCAGATCGCAGCATATTACCGATAAGCCTTCCAAGTCCATCTTCCGTGAAACGGTGCCGTTTTCAAACGAGGGTTCGAGAGTTTGGGACTTCTGGAGGAGATGAGGAGTGGAGGAATTTGGCGCGAGAGCAATCAGATCTCCGAGAAAGGGTTTATTTTGAGGGTTTTGGTGGCGCCAATTTCAACGTGATTTTCCCGCGCTCCTCAGGCGTGGCCAAGGTTTTTATTAGCTGATGTGGCCATTTAGGTGTACAGGTGTCAGCTGATGTGGCAATCGTTTATAGGTTGGAATCGTATGTAGGTGAGGAGAGAGCATCCTCGCCGGATCCTCCAATCATATCCGTTCATTGTACATCTTGCGATCAGTTTTTATCAGGTACCGTTTATATTTAATTTTAAATAATAAAAAATTACAATGATTTTTTACTCCACGATGAACGGATGTAATTGGAGAATCCTAATTATCCTCACAAAGAGAATCTGGAGAGGATCCGGAGAGGATCCCCCTAGATAGGTGAAAACCTTTGATTTTTAAAAATTATTTTTCTAATAATGATGAGTAACACAATTACCTATAAGCATATGTAAGGTATCTTTTTTCTTCGATGTGTGATTCAAACTGTCAACACTCTTCCTTACGTGTGGCCGTTGGGTGACATAGAACACGTGTGGTTATTCGACTTCACGTGTAAGATAACTTGTTCTGATACCATGAAGAAAGTTAAAGTTTCATCATAAAATCAATTGATAATATAAGAAGCAACTCAATTATTTATAAGCACATATAAAATCTCTTATTTCTCAATATGAGATTAAAACTCTCATTAGTCATGTTGAAAATTACATAGACCGATAAATAATTGTGCGTGGATTTAAATTTGTCACGTAGTGCCATTAATTTAGGGAAAGTCATACAAAATAATTTCTCAAAATAAGAACTTATAGATAACAAATTCACCACATATGGCATTCATGTCCATTAGTGTAAAGTCGTGTGAAGAAAAAAATATATTATTACATTAGAACGCCAATGTAACAGTGAACCGAAATATCACAGTAATGGTAAATTCGGTTATGCGAGTTGCTCAACTGGCAAATCAGCCCAGCAGCCCGCATATGAGGAAGCAGCACTGTTTGTCCGGAACAGGCCCAAAATAATCTCGTGACCCGCCCGTTCCCCTTTCGAGACAAACTCCACTTGGAACGAAGGAAGTTGAGCGACTTCTACTTCGCCGCTACTTCCTTCGTTACAACCAAAGCCCTTCCAAACTCTCTGTCTCTCTGTCTCTTTCTCTCTCTCTCTCTCTCTCTGGCGCCTCAAAACCTCCGCCAAAAGTAGCGGCGACTTCCACAACCTCCCCCACGTCCTTTTAAATCCATCGGCCAGTCACTTCACCTCACCATTGTCCTCTCAGAACCTCCGCCAAAAACCCGAATCTCTCCCTCTCTATCTTCTCTCTCTCTCCTCTCTCTCCTAAATGGTGCAGGTGGTGGCTATGCGGGCGATTCAGAGCTCGATCCTCTCTCCCACCTCTGAATCCGCATACCGCCGCGCCGCCTTCAAGCTGAAGCCGCCAACGAGCTTTGCGTACAAAGTTATGGCCTTTGAGGAGAAGCAGAGGGGATGGAGCTGGAGACTGTTTGGGAACAGGAGGTCTGAGATCACTGCGAAGCGTCCCCTTCAGACGGAGGTCGCTCCCGTCTCACCCGAAGACTCACCCAAGGTTCGTGCCACTGCTCAAATCTTCCTTGTTCTTTGTTTGGACCTTGATGCATTTGGCAATGCGGTCTAGTGGTATTCCTCCTTAGAGTAATTCCGAGGTCTCAGGTTCGATTCGCTTGGATGGAAAGTTCGATACTTTATTACGGGCTTAGCTGGAATCCCCTACCTTTGCGTAAAAAAAATATAATCTGTTTGGTTGCCGAGAAATTGTAGAAAATCATGAGAAAAAAGGAAACTTTTTGTTTTTGGATGTTGAATTGATAATAGATAGGCTGATTGATAATGTTTAGGGCTGTTTGGAAATGCTTTTATAGAAAGCACTTATGCTCGTAATCGCTTTTATTACAATCACTTTGAAATTTTCATTTAAAGTTCCGAGTGCTTTTAGAATGTATGCTTAGATTTGTTTAGTTTGTGTTGCTAATTAGATAGAGGAGCAGTGGAAGGCAATTCAGCAACTTGATGACCCAGCAGTGGGTATGTGGTCCAAGCCTGTTGTAAAACGTAAGACAAAGATTGTTTGCACAATTGGTCCTTCCACCAACACACACGAAATGATCTGGAAGTTGGCCGAGGCTGGAATGAATGTTGCTCGTATGAATATGTCTCATGGAGATCACGTGTCTCATCAGAAAGTTATAGACTTGGTTAAAGAATATAATGAGCAACATAAAGACAATGTCATCGCAATCATGCTTGATACCAAGGCAAGGCTCCCCTTATTGTTTGTTGTTATTCCTTCGATATCAAGTCATTACGTTAAATTGCTTATTTTTTACTATTCGGATTATATCTAGGTCATTCCATTGATGAAAGGTTGTTCTGTATCAGGGTCCTGAGGTTAGGAGCGGTGACTTGCCGCAGCCAATCAATTTGGAAAGCGGGCAGGAATTTACCTTTACAATCAAAAGAGGGGTTGGCACATCAGATTGTGTTAGCGTGAACTATGATGATTTTGTTAACGATGTAGCACCGGGAGACATGCTTCTGGTTGATGGTATGTTGAATTTTACTTTTCTTTTGGTTAAAAATTGAAATTATGTTTATATGCACCCTGAATCTTGATTTGCGCTGTAGGTGGTATGATGTCATTCCTGGTGAAGTCCAAGACAGAAGAATCAGTGAATTGTGAAGTTGTTGATGGAGGAGAGCTTAAGTCTAGGCGACATTTGAATGTGCGAGGGAAAAGTGCAACATTGCCTTCTATCACTGGTTGGACTCCTAAATTGTCGATTACATCCTTTACATTCTATTAAAGATGTTTTTCTTTTATTTCTTTATGATCGGTTTTCCTAATCGATATAGTTTTCTGAACTTATTTATTGCAGAGAAAGATTGGGAAGATATTAAATTTGGAGTGGACAATAAAGTTGACTTTTACGCTGTTTCATTTGTCAAAGATGCACAAGTTGTTCATGAATTGAAGAATTATCTGCAAAGTAACTGTCCAAATACTTTTATCATATATTCATAAAATACATCTGAATACCACACTTTTGTTTAATGCTTTTAAAAAATTGTATCTAATATATTTGATGTTGCAGGTAACAATGCAGATATACATGTTATCGTAAAAATAGAAAGTGCAGACTCTATCCCGAATTTGCATTCCATTATCACAGCATCCGATGGGGTAATTTCTTGAACCAATGAATGGAAACTTGATACTCAATAAATGCTCTTTCTCCTGGTTATTTGCATCTTAAAAACACATTTGAAATTTATCAATAAGTTTCAGCAATCTCTTCTTTTAAATTTTTAATATACGATAATTTAGGAAATGATATGTTGAACTTTTTTTAGCACGGTTTAATATATTAGTCTTTATGTTTAATATAAAAATAACTCAAACGTCAAATGCCAATCTCTTCTTTTAATATGTAAATAATAGATTTTGAACTTACCTGATAGTACTGACACACAATTATCTGATTTTAGGCAATGGTTGCAAGAGGAGATCTTGGTGCGGAGCTCCCTGTTGAAGAAGTTCCGCTTTTGCAGGTACTTAACAACAAAAACATTGCAATTGAATCCACTTAACAAGATTGATACATTAAGTTGAGTTCATTGAGTACGTTCTGAACTCTCTTTTATTTCAAAATGTAGGAAGAGATTATCAGGATATGCCGTAGCATGGGAAAGGCTGTTATTGTGGCAACAAATATGCTGGAAAGCATGATTGTTCACCCAACACCAACCAGAGCTGAGGTATCCGACATTGCCATTGCTGTTAGAGAGGGTTCTGATGGAATTATGCTTTCTGGAGAAACTGCTCATGGAAAGTAAGTTGTTGTGGCCATTGGAATTATACGGTTGGAACCAGTTTTGGACTATACTAACATTTAGACCGTAGCATAATGTGATAAAGAGATTTCATATCCATGTAGGTTTCCTTTGAAGGCAGTGAAAGTTATGCACACTGTCGCACTTCGGACTGAGGCGACCATCTTGGGTAGCGCAGTGCCAGCCAATCTTGGTAAAGCTTTCAAGGTTAGGGAACATATACTTATTCATTCAGTTTCAGTAGCCAGTGTCTAGCATCTTATTCATTCAGGTTCAACTGACTCTGAAGTCTTTATTCCTGCAGAACCACATGAGTGAGATGTTTGCTTACCATGCAACCATGATGTCCAATACTCTTGGTACCTCAATCGTTGTCTTTACCAGAACTGGTTTCATGGCTATTCTATTGAGCCATTACCGACCTACCGGCACCATATTTGCCTTCACGAATGAGTGAGTTTTCATGTTACCTTACAAAGGCATTAGTTAAAATTTGTAACTGTATCAGATAAAATATGCTGTGCAAGTTCCACTCATTAGCAAGTACTCTGATTGTCATGCAGTAAGAGCATACAACGGAGATTGGCTTTGTATCAAGGCGTATGTCCCATATACATGGAGTTCACAGAAGATTCTGAAACAAGCTTTAGCAATGCCTTGACTGTGCTGAAGGTGATTTTCTGCTGCATATTTCATAAATTCATGGCGACGTAGAGTAATTTAAATTAAAGGGTCATCCTTGAATCAATCTTGGCAGGATCAATATTTTCGTTTCTTTTAACTTTTTCATAGGATATTATTGGTTCTGATTTGGACTAACGTAGCCACCTATTCAACCATGCCAGCACTGATGATGCATTTTCCGGTGTTTTGTTTACAGGAGCAAGGACTGGTAAAGGCAGGAGAAGAGGTCGCACTCGTTCAAAGTGGCAGGCAACCCATTTGGCGGCTTCAGTCCACTCACAACATTCAAGTGCGCAAAGTTTAGGTGCAACGGAGATGGAAAGGCCGCCCTCGTAACATAGATTTCTTCGTCTACACTACCATAGTTTCAAATGATAGCTTTTGTGTTGTACTTCCAGCAGAATTGTCGTGATAGTTTCTTGCATTGGTTGATTTTTCTTCTATTGCATACTTTTGTGATCCTATACGCTTTTTTTTATTTTTTTATTTTATTGTATTCCGATTTTCCCCCTTTTAATTAATTGTGGTGTATGTTTTAGAACAGTAAGTTGTTAAAGCATAAATTTGGCAGTTGGAATGAAACGTCTAACTTTTTACTCAAACTGTCTAAATTTTTTTAATAGTTTGATTGGGGAAACAGGACGACCTTCTAATATCCGCCGTTACCGTTTGTCGCATAGCCGTTGAACGCTGGCCACGGTGTATCACATCGGCGGGACCGGTGTGGGAGTATGGTGGAAATTCCGTTTTCCTTACGATTAGTATCTTCCTCATAATTTACAATCAATTCATTCAATATTTCTTTTTTTAGATGACAAATTCCAACATTTAAATTATGTATCAGATAATACCCTACCCTATTCATCTGGAAATCTTGGTTCAAATCCTTCGCTATTAGGTGAAAGATCCCTCTTCTTTACATTTATTAGAACTCTTTCTTCACGAGTATTATAATTGGAATAGTCTTATTAATCCAAAAAAAATTATTTTTTTCAAAAAGTAATCCACGATTATTCTTGCTCCTACATAATTCTCATGTTCCTGTGCTTTTGTGAAAGATGTTTAGTAAGACTATCTCCAACCCTGACCTAAAAGCTAAAATTTACCATTTTCCCCCTCCAAATCCACTCCAACCCATGACTTAAAATAAACCTAAAACCTAAAACCCAAATGGATGTCAAATTCCGGCCCTTTAGGCCACAAAGCAAAATGGGCCCCACCAACTGAGAGTAAAACCAGGGCTGTGTTGCCCACTTCCCAACCTCCACACGCCAACGCACCACACGCGCTTGGCAGATTGTTGAAAGCAAACAGCCCCATGTGGGGTTGTTCCCTGCTGTCAGAAAGCAAAAGCAGCCCAACGGCTACTTTTGGTGATCCAACGGTTGTGTTTAAATGGGCTGTTGGTTAATCCAACGGTCCAGGTTCAAATTATTATTATTTTTGTTTTATATTTATATATTTATTAAATCCAACGGTTTAAATCGAATATAATCAAATCTAACGGTAACAAAAAAGATCTAACGGAATTTAAATATTTTTAGGTTAAAATGTTCATATAATTAATTTAGGATAGTCTACATAATTTTTTTTTTTAAAAGTTAATTTTAAAAAAAAATTAGCCTTAATTCATTTTTTGATAATCTGGGGCTAAAATTTTAGGCCAAAAGGGTTGGAGTAGAAAAGCTGTTTCTAGGCTAAAACCTAAATTTTGTGGGCTAAATATTTTTAGGTTTTAAGTCAGGATTGGAGATGGTCTAAGTAGAGTGATTCTACCGATATTTGAAATAAAATTTGTGCTTTTGTGAAAGATGTTCTGTAAGTAGCGTGATTCTGCAAATGTTTGACATAAAATTTGTCGATATTTTCGTCGAAATATTCGAAAAATCAAGAACCTGCGAGATATAATGAGTATCGACAATAATTATTGATCCATTACGTAAATTTTGTCATAATCCATTGCAGATTTGGAACTTTTGAAAAAAAATTTCCTCTGATTTTGACTAAATCAAAATGAGTTGATGTACACATACCTTCCATAATTTTCATCGAAGACAACTGACATCGACATTTTCATAAATTTGCGTAATGGTATTATCACATGTACTAATATTTTAAACACGGTCTATAGATGTTTTGGGCTTGAACTAGTCTCTATGGAATGAGGTAGATTTTTTTTTTTAGTACATCGATATTTTTACATTAAGGGAGGAGGGAGTTCGGCAAAGTCACATAATGAGCAACCTAATTTGGTATCGAATTCGCCATCCACGATATTCGAACCTAAGACCTCTCATTACAAGTGAAGAAGAATATCATCAGACCGTAGTATTGAGTGGCTAGGCAGATTTTTTTGTTTATTAACGAAGTTCGAAAGTGAAACAAAAATTGTTGATAAGGACTTCATAAACAAGCTATTGGAAGCCTTATGTTTTAGGGAACTTTAACGAAAAACAGCTGATACTGTTCACTTTAACGAAAAACCACATTTTTACACTAAAAAGTCAATCCTGGTACTATTCACTTTACCCTTTATTTTGTCCTTATCATTAAAACTCAAAGTTTTCAAGCCTTTTTCATTAGTTTTCCTTATGTTTTATGCGTCTAGATTGCATTATTGGTTACTTATTTAGCAGCATATATTTGGTGTGGACAAGCAAGCTAGGCATAGAACTTAATTAGATGTTGTCCATAATGGATGCACTGTAACCGTTGTCATACTGCCTGCTCCAGAGCATAACTCCTCCGTACCTGGGCGAATTCTTAATCGTTGGAAGAACTTGTGACTTGAGAGCGTCAGCAGGAATAAATCCGCCGCTCGGAGCGGCCTCAGGAGCTGCTGGTAAACCCAAGAACACCTCGCTGGCCGGAACCGAGGCCCATTGGTTCCAACTGCTCAAAAGAGCGTTGGCATTACCGTCTGAATACTGGCATGGGGGGTTGTTGTAGAACTGAACCCAAACGTAGTCAAATAAGCCAGTTTGGATTGCGCCGTCTAGGTGAGCATCCGGGATTGGACATTGTGGAGCTGCGGCTAAATAGACCGTTTTTGCCTGTGTGTTGTGCCCGTTGAGTAACCTGGCAAGCTCATCATAGAACTGCCCACCACCTATAACAATGGCGAAATCAACGCCGTCCAAAACAGCGTCCCCAAGCGGGCGCGATGCTGACTGACCACCTAGGAAGTTGTTCCAGATGTAATCAGCAACTTGCCTTGCATCATCAGCTGAAGTGAGATTGTAACTTCCGACAGCCCCTCCAATCGAGAGGAGGACTTTTATGTTTTGGGATTGGCAAGCTCTGATGTTGGCGCTCAGCCCCGTGCAAGTACTACTGCTGGGGTCGCAGTGGCCGGCGAGGTTGAGGGCAGGGACCTGGTTGTTTCCGAAAGTCATGAGGAAAGCTATGTTAACAAACTGGTAGTTGCCTGAGTTGCAAGCATCTACTATGTGTTAGCATACAGACTGTAATCTTGTATGTAAGTTCCAATCAATCTATGAGTAGTGAAGAAGAAGAGAATGAGAGTTTTTAGAGAAAGAGAGAGTTAAGCTTGAAGAAGAGGAAAAGACTCTGCACTCTATTTGATTCATACGCACACACTTAGCACATGTAGCAAGAGCAAATATTACTTAATCTAAGATTACATCTTAGCTGCACACTTGGACTATGATCCAAGGGCTAATATTTAAAGCTGACTTCTTATTACATTTCAGCATATACACTTATAAACTAACACTCCCTTCTAAGTGATGTGCTGAAATCACTCCCAAAGTTGTCCTCAGTAATTCAAATCGGTCCCTTGCCAAAGCTTTAGTGAATATATCTGCAATCTGCTCTTCAGTCTTGCAGTATATCAAATCAATTTCACCATCTTGAAGTGCATCTCGGATGAAATGAAATTTCCGATTAATGTGCCTGGTTTTGTGATGATGAACTGGATTCTTTGATATGGCAATTGCTGAAGTATTATCGCACAACAACTTAGTTGGTTCTGCTTGTTCTTCCCCGAAATCAGAGAGTACAAATCTTAGCCAAATGGCCTGTGCAGTAGCTTCTACTGCACTGATGTATTCTGCCTCTGTGGTTGAAAGAGCAACACTGCTTTGTTTGATTGAGGCCCAAGAAAACACACCAGAACCAAGATTGAATGCATAGCCAGATGTACTCCTCATATCATCTTCACTTCCACTCCAATCACTATCACAATAACCAACCAACACTGCTCCTTTTCCTTTCTCATAAAAAACTCCATAGTTCACAGTGCCTTGTATGTATCTCAGAACTCTCTTAGCTGTCCCCATATGCTTCTTGGTAGGATTGTGCATAAACCTAGCCAATAAGCTTGCTGCAAACATAATATCTGGCCTTGTTGCTGTTAAATATAGCAAACTTCCCACCATTTGTCTATATAAAGTCTCATCTGCCAGATCACTTCCATCTACTTTTGTAAGTCTTTCATTCATAGCTAATGGTGTTGCAACCGGCTTGCAATCCCTAAGTCCAAATTTCTCAAGCAAAGTCTTTGCATATTTCTTTTGATGCAAGAAGATGTAATTATCTGTCTGCAGTACCCCAAGACCAAGGAAATGATGAAGTAATCCTAGATCAGTCATCTCATATTGTCTCATCATCTCACCTTTGAACTCTGCTATCATCTCCTTTGAACTTCCAGTGTAGATAATATCATCTACATATAGTGACACAATGAGAATGCCACTATGAGATGTCTTGATATAAAGAGTAGCTTCACTCGGACTTCTGTGGAATCCAGCCTTTGCAAAATAAGAATTTATTTCTTCATACCAAGCTCTTGGAGCTTGTTTCAAACCATATAAGGCTTTCCTGAGCCTGTACACTTTGTCTTCCTTGCCCTGTATAACAAAACCAGATGGTTGATCCACATACACCTCTTCATTCAACACTCCATTTAGAAATGCAGACTTTACATCTAACTGAAATAATTTCCATCCTTTCTGTGCAGCAAGGGCCACCAAAGTTCTCACAGTATCAAGTCTTGCCACTGGTGCAAAAGTTTCATTAAAATCTATTCCAGGCTTCTGAGAGTAACCTTTTGCAACTAACCGTGCTTTGTTTTTCTGCACTGAGCCATCCAGATTTAGTTTTGTTTTATAAACCCATTTGACTCCAATGATTGGTTTATCAAACGGTCTATCAACAAGATCCCAAGTATGATTCTTCTCAATCATAGAAATTTCATCTTCCATAGCCTTCTGCCATGATTCATCCTTGGCAGCTTCTTCAAAACATTCAGGTTCTATAATGCACAGATTACACTTCTCATATATTTCTGCAATGTTTCTGTACTTGAGAGGAGTGTGATCAAAATCCTGTGGCCCTGTCATTCTTTCTTGATCAGAGAACTCAGTAACCAAGTTTTGCCCAACATTCTCTTCACTGACTTCACATTGTGTTTCAGAATCACAATCACCTCCTTCACAGTTTTGTTCTCCTTCAGACATCTTAATAATCTGGATACTCTTTCTTCTTTCCTTATGTGCATTCCAGTCCCAACATGCTTCTTCATTAAACACAACATCTCTGGAAATAGTCACCTTTCCAGATTCAATGTTATAGAGTCTATATCCCTTCTCACAACTACCATAACCCAAGAAAATACACCTCTTGCTTGCCAAATCGAGTTTTTGTCTCAGTTGACTTGGCACATGAGCATAACACAAAGAACCAAACACCTTTAGGGCACGTTTGTTTGACAGGATTCGCTGGGACTGGACTGGACTAGACTATAGTCCAGTGTTTGGTGGGTACCGGGATTAGCTTTAATGAGCTTAGGTGGGATTCGCTAGGACTAAGGGGGGGCTTAGCCGTTCTTCACGAGGGATCCCAAATTCGGGCGGACTCGTAAGCCAGAGAAACCGCGTCTTCCCACATCTCACATCCCACATCGTCCTCATCTCTGCGTCTGCCCTCGTCGTCGTCCTTGTCGTGCTCCCACATCGTCCTCACGCTCATCGTCGTCCTTGCATCTGGTCGCTGTCATCTGCCTCTAGTCGGTAAGCTTCGAATCTTGGATTTTTTTTCGTCGATTTGTGTGGATTTGTTTGTGATATTAACTGAGGTTTATTTGATTTTGTTGTTTTGGGTTTGAGAAATTCATAATATACAAGTGGATTTGCAATTGAACAAATTAGGGTTTTGTTATTTAGGTGAAATTGAGATTAGAATTTGGGGTTTTCATAAGATGAAATTGAGATTAGTCTCAGGTGTGTGCTCTCTGTGTGTGTGTTTGTGTGTACCGAAAAAAATTTGTCTGTGTGTTTGTGTGTGTGTGAGTGTGTTTGTGTGTGTGTGTGTGTATGTAATCTGTGTAACCTGTGTAATATCTGTGTGTGTGTGAGTTGTGTGTGTAAAATGTGTGTGTAATCTATCCGTGTGTGTGTGTGTAACCTGTGTTATTTGCAGTGTGTGTGTGTGAGTTGTGTGTGTAAAATGTGTGTGTAATATGTCCGTGTGTGTGTGTAATCTGTTTTTGTGTGTATGTGTGTGAGTTGTGTGTGTAAAATGTGTGTGTGAGTGTGAGTGTGAGTGTAAGTGTTTGTGTGTGTGTGTGTGTTTGTGTGTGAGTGTGAGTGTAAGTGTGAGTGTGAGTGTAAGTGTGAGTGTGAGTGTGTGTGAGTGTGAGTGTGTGTGCAGTGTGTGTGTGTATGCAGTGTGTGTGTGTGTGTGCAGTGTGTGTGTGAGTGTGTATGCAGTTTGTGTGTGTGTGTGTGCAGTGTGTGTGTGAGTGTGTATGCAGTGTGTGTGTGTCTATGCAGTGTGTGCAGTGTGTGTGTGTCTATGCAATGTGTGCAGTGTGTGTGTGTGGGCGCAGTGTGTGTGTGTGTGTGTATGTATGCAGTATGTATGCAGTGTGTGTGTGTGTGCAGTGTGTGTGTGTGTGTGCAGTGTGTGTGTATGCAAGTATGTATGCAGTGTGTGTGTGTGAGTATAAAAACAGAGTGTGTGTGTGAGGGTAAGAGTGTGTTGCACTCTGTCCCCGTGTGTGTGTGTGTGTCACTGTGTTCAGTGTGTGAGTGTGAGTGTGAGTGTGTGTGCAGTGTGTGTGTGTATGTAGTGTGTGTGTGTGTGCAGTTTGTGTGTGTGTGCAGTTTGTGTGTGTATGCAGTGTGTGTGTGTGCAGTTTGTGTGTGTGTGCAATTTGTGTGTGTATGCAGTGTGTGTGTGCAGTTTGTGTGTGTGTGTATGTGTGTGTCCAGTGTGTGTGTGTGTGTGACTGTGTTCAGTGTGTGAGTGTGAGTGTGTGTGCAGTGTGTGTGTGTGTATGCAGTGTGTGTGTGTGCAGTTTGTGTGTGTGTGTGTATGTATGTAGTATGTATGCAGTGTGTGTGTGTATGTATGCAGTATGTATGCAGTGTGTGTGTAAGTGTGAGTGTGAGTGTGAGTGTGAGTGTGAGTGTAAGTGTAAGTGTGCAGTGTGTGTGTGTGTGTTTGTGTGTGAGTGTGAGTGTGTGTGTGTTTGTGTGTGAGTGTGAGTGTGAGTGTGAGTGTGTGTGAGTGTGTGTGCAGTGTGTGTGTGTATGCAGTGTGTGTGTGTGTGTGTGCAGTGTGTGTGTGAGTGTGTATGCAGTTTGTGTGTGTGTGTGCAGTGTGTGTGTGAGTGTGTATGCAGTGTGTGTGTGTCTATGCAGTGTGTGCAATGTGTGTGTGTCTATGCAGTGTGTGCAGTGTGTGTGTGTGTGCGCAGTGTGTGTGTGTGTGTATGTATGCAGTATGTATGCAGTGTGTGTGTGTGTGTGCAGTGTGTGTGTGTGTGTGCAGTGTGTGTGTGTGTGCAGTGTGTGTGTGAGTGTGTATGCAGTTTGTGTGTGTGTGTGCAGTGTGTGTGTGAGTGTGTATGCAGTGTGTGTGTGTCTATGCAGTGTGTGCAGTGTGTGTGTGTCTATGCAGTGTGTGCAGTGTGTGTGTGTCTATGCAGTGTGTGCAGTGTGTGTGTGTGTGCGCAGTGTGTGTGTGTGTGTATGTATGCAGTATGTATGCAGTGTGTGTGTGTGTGTGCAGTGTGTGTGTGTGTGCAGTGTGTGTGTATGCAGTTTGTGTGTGTGTGTGCAGTGTGTGTGTGAGTGTGTATGCAGTGTGTGTGTGTCTATGCAGTGTGTGCAGTGTGTGTGTGTCTATGCAGTGTGTGCAGTGTGTGTGTGTCTATGCAGTGTGTGCAGTGTGTGTGTGTGTGCGCAGTGTGTGTGTGTGTGTATGTATGCAGTATGTATGCAGTGTGTGTGTGTGTGTGCAGTGTGTGTGTGTGTGTGCAGTGTGTGTGTGTGTGCAGTGTGTGTGTGAGTGTGTATGCAGTTTGTGTGTGTGTGTGCAGTGTGTGTGTGAGTGTGTATGCAGTGTGTGTGTGTCTATGCAGTGTGTGCAGTGTGTGTGTGTCTATGCAGTGTGTGCAGTGTGTGTGTGTCTATGCAGTGTGTGCAGTGTGTGTGTGTGTGCGCAGTGTGTGTGTGTGTGTATGTATGCAGTATGTATGCAGTGTGTGTGTGTGTGTGCAGTGTGTGTGTGTGCAGTGTGTGTGTATGCAAGTATGTATGCAGTGTGTGTGTGTGAGTATAAAAACAGAGTGTGTGTGTGAGGGTAAGAGTGTGTTGCACTCTGTCCCCGTGTGTGTGTGTGTGTCACTGTGTTCAGTGTGTGAGTGTGAGTGTGTGTGAGTGTGAGTGTGTGTGAGTGTGAGTGTGTGTGCAGTGTGTGTGTGTATGTAGTGTGTGTGTGTGTGCAGTTTGTGTGTGTGTGCAGTTTGTGTGTGTATGCAGTGTGTGTGTGTGCAGTTTGTGTGTGTGTGCAATTTGTGTGTGTATGCAGTGTGTGTGTGCAGTTTGTGTGTGTGTGTATATATGCAGTGTGTGTATGTGTGTGTCCAGTGTGTGTGTGTGTGTGACTGTGTTCAGTGTGTGAGTGTGTGTGCAGTGTGTGTGTGTGTATGCAGTGTGTGCGTGTGTGTGTGCAGTGTGTGTGTGAGTGTGTATGCAGTTTGTGTGTGTGTGTGCAGTGTGTATGCAGGGTGTGTGTGTAGTGTATGCAGTGTGTGTGTAAGTGTAGTGTATGTAGTGTGTGTGTGTGTGTGCAGTGTGTGAGTGTGAGTGTGTGTGTGTGCAGTGTGTATGCAGGGTGTGTGTGTAGTGTATGCAGTGTGTGTGTAAGTGTAGTGTATGTAGTGTGTGTGTGTTTGTGTACTGTGTGTGCAATGTGTATACAGTGTGTGTGTTTGTGTACTGTGTATGCAGTGTGTGTGTATGCAGGGTGTATGCAGTGTGTGTATGTATGTATGCACTGTGTGTGTACTTGCAGGGTGTGTGTGTAGTGTATGCAGTGTGTGTGTGTAGTGTATGTAGTGTGTGTAGTGTATGCAGTGTATGTAGTGTGTGTATGTATGTACTGTGTTTGCAGTGTGTATGTATGCAGTGTGTGTGTAGTGTATGCAGTGTATGTATGTACTGTGTTTGCAGTGTGTATGTATGTACTGTGTATACAATGTGAATGTTTTGTATTGTGTGGGGTTGATGCTGAATTGCAATTTGTTGTGGTTGTTGGTTGCAGAGAAGAGGAGCATAAACGGAAGGCTAAGGCTAAGGCTACTGCATTACAGGTGTCCTTTAATTTCCCTTTTCACATGCAATGCCTAGCAATGATAGCAATCCTCATACTAGTGTTCTTAGACACATGTTTATAGATGTATAAGAGTAGAACATTTTGAATATGATGCCTCGGGTTAATGAAAACTTTTTTTTTTCAACGCCATATGTATATTTGTTGCCTCGGGTTAATGATTTAGTTAATTTGTTTTTTGTTTTTTGTTTTTGTTTGGATAGATATGGATCGAAGGAAGCTTTTATTGATCTTATTGTTAGAGATGTCTTATTTGGAAACAATTTGTATTTGTACGATTCTTGTGGTGATGATGCTACGTGGCAAACAGAGACATGTTGAACGACCCACATTGACTAACCGTTCACTTATTAGACGAGAGATTAGTTTGTGTTATCTGAATGGTATAATAGGGAATACTGATACTGAATGTGTTAACGAATTGAGAATGGATAGAAGGACTTTTGGCATATTATGCGACTTACTTCGTCAAGATGGGAGGGTAAAAACTGATGGTTTGGTGTCTGTAGAGGAACAGGTGTGTATGACTTTACAAATATTAGCACATCATACTAAGAATCGTAGTGTTGGCGGTAGATTTTATAGGTCGGGAGAGACTATAAGTAGGTATTTCAATAGCGTATTGCAAGGAATTTTGCGATTACAAGGTTTCCTACTAAAAGTCCCACAGCCTGTGCCTATTGATTCTACAGATGCTAGGTGGCGATGTTTTAAGGTATGATGAGAAATATTTTTCATTTTCCTTAAGCTTTAACTCTTCATTCCCTTTGTATAAATTAACAAAAAGTTTTTTATTTTTTATTTTTAAGAATTGCTTGGGAGCATTGGATGGAACACACATTGATGTGCATGTACCTGAAATTGACAAACCAAGATACCGAACAAGAAAGGGTCGAGTCGCAACTAATGTGTTAGGTGTGTGTTCAGGAGATATGCAGTTCATATATGTGTTTCCGGGGTGGGAGGGTTCCGCATCAGACTCTAGAGTGCTACATGATGCAATTAGTAGGCCTAATGGTTTTAAGGTACCAGCGGGTAAGACTATTACTTAGTCTCAACTTTCTAAGTTAGGTTTAGTTCTGTTTGTCAACTACAAAACACTAATAAGGTCTGTTTTTTTTTTTCATTAGGTTGTTATTACCTTGTAGATGGTGGTTATACAAATGGTGAAGGATTCCTTGCACCCTATAGAGGAATACCTTATCATTTATCTGAATGGGAGGGACGAACACCTTCTAATAAGGAAGAATATTTTAACATGAAGCATTCTAAGGCAAGGAATGTAATTGAACGCTGTTTTGGCTTGCTAAAAGGAAGGTGGTCGATACTAAGGAGTCCATCTTTCTATCCGATAAGGACACAAGGTCGAATAATTACCGCTTGTTGCCTACTACACAATCTTATTAGGCAAGAGATGTCAGTAGATCCAATGGAGAATTTGCCAATAATAGAAGATGGACAAAATACAGAAGAAGGTGAATATGTTGGTAGTGTTCAATCATCGGACCAGTGGACTGCAATGAGGAATGATATGGCTGAGGAAATGTATAATGAGTGGAGAGCAATTAGGAACCAGCAACCGAACTAGCTATATGTTTTAATGATAACATTTTATTTTAGTATTCCTTTTTATCATGCATTTGTTAGATATTAGCACAATGATTGGATGGTATGCAAATTAATTGGATATTATGCAAGTTGATTGGATATTATGCAAGTTGATTGGATATTATGCAAATTGATTATTTGTATGGTATTTTCCTTCATTAAAATATTTTTTGTTTAGGTATGGATAACGAAAATATTTTGAATGCTACTCAAGAGCCAAAAGGAAGAAGGCGTAAATGGGAAGCATTTGAGGAAGAAGTATTACTAGGAGTTCTTGAGGATTTTGTTGCTCGGAAGCAACGGTGTGACACCGGTGCTTTCAAACAAGGTACTTTGGTTGAAATAGCAAAAGCTGTCAATGTTTTATGTCCTCATTCAAATATAAAGGCAAATCCACATATTAAGTCCAAGTTGAAGAAATGGAAAAAAACATATAGTATGGTCGTTGACATGATAAACACAAGTGGATTTGCATGGAATGATGTCAAAAAGTGCGTTGAAGTTGACAGTGATGACGCATGGCAAACTTATGTGCAGGTTCATATCCTATTTTATTTATGCATTAGTTATATTCTTGCTCCTATATTTGTTACGCATGCTAAATTTTAGTTTTGCTATGTTGATATAATCTTAGAGAAATAAAGAAGCCGATGGATGGAGAAGCAAACCTTTTCCACTGTTTGATAGATTTGCATATATATTTGGAAAAGATCGGGCTACGGGTAATGTAGCCGAAACCCCTGCTCAAATGGTGGAGGAACAAAGTCATGATCATGTTGGTGAAAGTGATATTGGAGGTGATAATTTTGTTTCTTCAATGAACCAACAAAGCCAACAAAGCACCCCATCTGAAAATAGCCAAAGAAAGAGGAAAAGAGCTGTGGGAAGTTCAAGTGATGGAACCGAGGCAATTATCAGTGGACTGAAAGATTTTTATGTTGAAAGTGGGAAGAGGATGCAAATGGTAACTGAAGCTTTAGTTCAAGGTACTGCAGATCATACTGACATAGCTAATGAACTTGAAGCAATGGGTCTCTCTCCTATGGATCAAATTGATGCATTGTCTCTTATTTTGGATAAACCAAAAAATGTGGGAGTGTTCAGGGCAATCAAACCGGAACTCAAGAAAGTGTTCGTCCAAAGACTTTTAAGAGACAACGCAAGCGGATGAGGATTTTGGCTAATGTTAACATGGATGTATTTTATTAACGTTAACATGGATGTATTTTATTAATCATACAGTCTTATGTTATGACTTATAACTTAGCTTTGCACTAGTATTTTGGCTTATGTTAACTAGCCATTTTGTAAATTATGGAGATCTATTTTGGCTAATGTTAACTAATGTTAACTAGGATTTTCTAAATTATGGAGATCTTATGTACTTGTATTTGTTGAAGTTGCATGTATTGGCCACTATTATTTTTCTTCTGTTGGGTGATAGAGTTTAAATCAAGCTACATTTGCAAATTAAACCCAATTCTATTAGCAGGTAATAGAAACAAAACAATTGTCAATTTTTTTTAAGATTCATAATATACATGGCAAAAATATGCTCCAATTAACCCATATCATGAGATTTGTAGCATTACTCTATTACACAATGACAAAAATTTGTAGTCCTAGTCTAAGCAAACACAAATCTGGTGAACAGTACTGTTTTTCTTATCCTGCTTCTTAGTCCGAGACTGCACCAAACGCTTCACTAAGTTAGTCCAGCTTAGTCCAGTCTAAGCCAGTCCAGCTTAGTCCCGGCAGCTAGTCCAGTCCGAGACAGTCCGGCGCAACAAACGCACCCTTAGATGCTTAATTCCTGGTTTTCTCCCACTGTAAGCTTCGAAAGGTGTCTTCCTATGTAGGGCTTTGGTTGGACATCTATTCAAGATATACACTGAGGTATTAACTGCCTCAGCCCAAAATTCAAGTGGAATATCCTTCTCCAACATGAGACACTTAGCCATTTCCACAATGGTTCTGTTCTTTCGCTCTGCCACACCGTTTTGCTGTGGTGTGTATGAAGTGGTAAGTTGTCTTTCCATGCCTACATCTTCAACAAACTTGTTAAACTCCATTGAAGTGTATTCACCTCCTCGATCACTCCTAAGTTGCTTTAGATTATAACCACTCTACAACTCCACAGTGGCTTTGAACTTTTTAAACACACTAAGAACTTCAGATTTATGCCTCAAAAAATAAATCCAACACATCCTGGTGCAGTCATCTATGAAAGTGAGAAAATATATATTTCCCGCTTTTGTAGTTGTCTGCATCGGGCCACAAATGTCACTATGCACAAGCTCTAGAGGAATTGATGCTCTAGTAGTAGCTTCCCTTGGAAATGCTTCTCTACATTGTTTACCGAGAACACAACCTTCACATACTCCTTTAACTGCTTTGATTTCTGGTAATCCTACTACCATTTCTTGTTCCTGCATCAATTTCAAACTGCTCATGTTTAGGTGTCCCAATCTTTTATGCCACATAGTAGTAGAAGCACATACATTTGCCTTGAAAGCAATATGTATTCCAGTCTGTAATTTCATTGGAAAACTTCGATTTCCCTTCATTGGAACTTTAGCAACCATGTTGGAATATGAGCTATCATCATAGATTTCCACCTTGTGACCTCCAAACACCAAATAATAACCGTGCTCCATCATTTGACCCACACTGAGTAAATTTTCTTTCAGTCCAGGCACAAGCATAACCTCCTTGATATATCTCTTCCCTAGTTTAGTTTCAACTACAAGACTCCCTTTACCAGTTACATCAACAAGCTGTCCAGTACCCATTTCAACTTTTGCAGTTATATTCTTATCAATATCCACAAGTAAATCCTCCCTTCCAGTCATATGATTACTACACCCACTATCTACATATCATACATCATCACAGTCCTTTACACTAGTATTAGTTTGATTACTAGCATAAAACATGGTGGGTGTAGATTTTACCTTATTTGCATAATTGAGCTGCTGCACTGGTTTCTTGCTATTACAATCTCTTGCAAGATGACCAAACTTATCACAGTTATAACACTTTGGTTTACCCTTGAATCGACACTCACCAAAATGTAGCTTATCACAATGTTTACAAGGATTTCTAGCACCATCAGTGGGTTTGTTATCCCACCTCTTCCCTTTTTCTTTCCAATTCTTATGGTACCTTGCACTTTGATTTCCAGTGAATTTAGCTGGTTTGGGATTCACATTGAGACTAGCAAATGCTTTCTCAGTTTTGTGCTCAGAATGTCTATCTAGACATAGCTTAAAACTCTTCAAGGAAGCCACTACTTCTTGTACCTCAATCACATCCAAATCCTTCGAATGTTCAATAACAGAGCATATAGAATCATAAGCTGATGGCAAACTAATCAATAACTGTTGAACAATCCTCTCTCGAGATAACTCCTCTCCGTAACTCCGCATTTGATTTATCAGATCAAATAATTTTGTAAGATAAGCAGAAAGTGATTCATCATCTCGCATTCTTGTATATTCAAATTCCCTACGAAGACCTTGCAATTTAACATTTCTAACATGTTTATCACCACGGTACTCTTGTTGTAGAGTATCCCATGCGCCTTTTGAGGTTTCTTCATAAGAGATTCGGGGAAATATCTCATATGAAACAGCTCCTTGAATCAGACCCAGAGCTTTAACATCTTTCATCAGTCTCTCAGCTAGAGGTAGCTTCTCAATACTACTCGATTCCTCCTTTTCTTTCTTCTTTCCATCAGATTCACCATCATCCTTCGAATCTGAACTCTCGAAACCTTTCTCAACCAGATCCCACAGTCCGTGAGATTTGAAAATCGTTTTCATCTTAATACTCCAGAACTCATAATTATCACCTTTGAAAATCGGTGTTCTCACCTCACTACTACCCGATCCTGCCATGTTAGACTCAGATCACAATCGACTCGATTTCTGGGTAACACTCTTCACAGATCCAAACGCCCAGTATCAATTGATCAAACTAGGCTCTGAGGCCATGTTAGCATACAGACTGTAATCTTGTATGTAAGTTCCAATCAATCTATGAGTAGTGAAGAAGAAGAGAATGAGAGTTTTTAGAGAAAGAGAGAGTTAAGCTTGAAGAAGAGGAAAAGACTCTGCACTCTATTTGATTCATACACACACACTTAGCACATGTAGCAAGAGCAAATATTACTTAATCTAAGATTACATCTTAGCTGCACACTTGGACTATGATCCAAGGGCTAATATTTAAAGCTGACTTCTTATTACATTTCAGCATATACACTTATAAACTAACACTAGGGTTCCTTCGTTGCCGTTTTGTCCCCAATACGTTGCGATTCCGGCGGCTTGAGAGGACTTGCATGAAGAAATGAGAATCAAGAGGAACAGCGTTAGGGCTAGGGTTTGTGTTTTGGTTGCCATTTTGTATGTGTTTTTTTGGTTGTTGCTCAAAGTGCTTGGGAGGGTACATGTATTTATAGGTGCAGGGGACTTGTCGGTGAAGGTTTAGGGGAAGAGAAGTATGACAGACGTGTCTTGCAGGTACAAAATGGATGCCAGTCTTCTGCTTGGATCCGCGTCAACCAAGTTAGGGCCTGTTTAGTCCAAGTTTCACTTCACAACTTAGAAATTTGTGAATTAAGTTAGGTCGTGTTGCACGTTCTTTTTTCAAAAACCACTCATAAGCGCTCTTAATATTTTTCGTAAGAATGCAAGTGTTTTTAGAAAAAAACACTCGAGATGCTTAGCGTGTGATTTTTCTAGAAAGCACTTTTAAGTGTTTTTTCAACCTAAAACACTTCAAAACCCTTTTAGTTGTTTTAAAGACACTTCCAACAGACACAAAATGAAAAATTACTTCCAAAGAGAAATATAGCATGCTATTTGAGAGATTCCTAAACTAAATAGCTATTAAGCGTGACCTTAACCGCTTAATTAGGTGAAATAAAATATCAAATTTGACAAACAATCTGATGAACGCCATAGCTATATGTATAGTCAGTGGATGAGATAATCATGAAACAATACGTGGAGAATCAACACAGCCTTATCATCGCCAAAAAATTTCAGCATGCCGGAAACACGACCTGGTACAATACTCTTGGTACCTCAATTGTTGTCTTTATTCCTGCAGAACCACATGAGTGAGATGTTTGCTTACCATGCAACCATGATGTCCAATACTCTTGGTACCTCAATCGTTGTCTTTACCAAAACTGGTTTTATGGCTTATTCTATTGATCCATTACCGACCTACGTATACCGTGACCATATTTGCCTTTACGAATGAATGAGTTTTCATGTTACCTCTCACAAAGGCATTAGTTAAAATTTTAACTGTATCAGTTATATAGTACGCTGTGCAAGTTCTATTCATTAGCATGTACTTTGATTGTCATGCAGTAAGAGCATACAACGGAGATTGGCTTTGTATCAAGGCGTATGTCCCATATACATGGAGTTCCCAGAAGATTCTGAAACAAGCTTTAGCAATGCCTTGACTGTGCTGAAGGTGTTTTGCTGCATATTTCCTAAATTTATGGCGACGTATGCTATTCAACCATGTCAGCACTGATGGTGCATTTTCTGGTGTTTTGTTTACAGGAGCAAGGATTGGTAAAGGCAGGAGAAGAGGTCGCACTCGTTCAAAGTGGCAGGCAACCCATTTGGCGGCTCCAACCCACTCACAACATTCAAGTGCGAAAGTTTAGGTGCAACGTAGATGGAAAACTCGTAGCTTTTGTGTTGTACTTCCAGTTGAATGTCGTGATAGTTTCTGATGAAATTGGGTTCCACCATAAAACCAATTGGCAATATGGGGAGTAGCCAAAGATCATATAAGCATATAGTAAACCTTGTCCCTCATCAATGTGGG
The DNA here is from genome assembly GCF_916048215.2 of Malus sylvestris. NCBI lineage: Eukaryota > Viridiplantae > Streptophyta > Magnoliopsida > Rosales > Rosaceae > Malus > Malus sylvestris. Next base: position 28,232,388 of record NC_062260.1, read on the forward strand.
ACAACTCTCAACATACCCCCGCACGTGTGACGGAATTTCAATCCTACACGTGGACAACAACTGGATGACGTAGAGTGCGTGTGGCCGTTGGGCTTCACACGTGAACAACCTTGCTCTGATACTATGATGAAATTGGAGTTCCACCATAAAACCAATTAGCAATATGAGGAGTAGCCCAAGATCATATAAACATATAATAAACCTTGTCCCTCACCAATGTGTGACAACTCTCAACTCCAATGTGGGACAACTCTCAACAGTTTGGTTGTTTAATTTTACTTCTGTTGCACACTTTTGTGGTCCTATCTGCTTCTTTTTGTATCCCTCTTTCCCCCTAATTAGTTTGGGTGTATGTTTTAGAACAGTAAGTTGTTTCAGTATAAATTTGGCAGTTTGAATGAAATGTCTTAACTTTTTACTCAAACTGTCTAATTTTTTTTAATTGTTTGATTGAGGAGACAGATTGTCACCTTATAATATCCGCAGCATATACCGTTTGTCGCGTGGCCGTTGAACATTGACTAGGTTAGGATTAAGATTGAGAGAGTCTGGTGCTTTTGTGAATGTTATTTTATAGATAGCGTGATTATACAGATGGCAAAGCGCTTGAACTGGACTCGACAGAATGAGGTATTTATTAACTAAGGTCAAAAGTCAAGCAAAAATTGTTGATAGGGACTTCATAAACAAAATTAAACAACATTCGTTTGTATAATTATCAAACCGACAATATCTTAGGGTGCTATCCACACATTCTTTTTTATCTTTTGCACACTCCTCTCAATTTTTAACTGCTAAATCAAATGAATTGAAGAATATCAAATAACAAAAATTAACAGAGAATGTGTGAAAGATAAAACTGAGTGTATAGATAGCATCACCCTATCTTATTAAGATAATGACATCCTATTTATTTGATATAATCTTTTAGGGACTAACCAAAACATTGAGTTGCAAAAGTCAAACTCTTCCGATGATGGAAGAACTAAATCCACTTTTATCATCACAAAACTTAACATCACACCACCATACTTCGACGACTTCTTTATCACCAGTAGAATTTCCGAATTCAGCGAAGCAGCCGGAATATACCCACTTACGGCCGCTCAGGAGCCGCCGGCAACCCCAAAAACATCTTTCTCATACAATGATGTCACTTGGCGTCTTAACAAGGTGGGAGACTTTGGGAGGACTTTATTGGGTATTTCCAAGTACTCGGTACTCTATGTATTTTAACCATTAGATCTTTGTTTAGAAATATAAAAATCAAAATCTAACGGTTAAAACATCCAATGTACCAGTAGTACTGCTCAAATTTTTTTGAGACATTGAATGCAATCCCTCCAAAAAATTAATAGGTTATACAGTAGTACCACTTCAACCGTGATACTTTCATTCAAAGGCTAGTTTTATACTAATATGTGATGCTTTCATTCCATATTTGAGAGGGCCTTTGAATAAGTATAAAGCTAGCCTTTACAATATGAGCTAGCTAGCCTCCATACACACAGTGCCTGCCAATCATGTAAAACCATAGACAATGATACAAGACAATTTATTTGGACCTATAATTTCTTTTCATAACTACATCACATCGCCCTTTATGTAAAACTATATTTTATTCAATTTCAAAAATTAGTACATGCAATAACATGTTTTATCATAAAAAATACGATAAATTTCAGGCCTCGTTTGGCAGCTCAGACTGTACTGACTATTTCTGTCGGATAGGATAAATAGTCATCGGATAGTACTGACTAAATTAGTCGGGCGTTTGGTGCAGTATCGGACTAATGACTGTATTATTTATACTGTGTTTGGTATTATACCGGATAGAAGGAATCAAACTTAAAATAAAATTAAAAAAAAAAATTAAAATCATCTCTCTTGTTCCAGATCTCTCCGCCGCACCCCCCCAAACTCCCTCCCTTTCTATCCCTTCCTCTTCTTCCCCGTCTGCTCCCCTGAACTAAACCCCACCACAAAGGCAGCAACAAGAAACCCATCTTTCAAATTCTCATCGTTTTTTTCCCAATCCTTATTTTTTTTTTAGCTACAAATCAACCCAGCAAAAAAACACACCACAAACCAAGAAAATTCACACAAAGGACTTTGTTTTCTATTAGTCCTAAAAAACAATTGGAAGGAAATTCACGGAGGACACCTTTTTTTCAACAAACCAAGAACACTCATCGGAGAGAAAAATGGGGCTGACTGTGATTTTGGGCATTAGGTTGGGGAAAAGCATTGACAAAATTCGATTTGGAGGAGGGGAAGAGCTGAGTGACGCCTCCAGTTGGCGAATTCCTCAGCTTCCATCCGCCCCTTTCTGTATATCCCTGTGGAATATGTTGTTTCGCTACTGGTCTCCTTTTGTCTCTCTCTCACTCTCTTCTTTGTTCCTCTGTGTGCTTTCCGTCGGACGAGACGGGAAATTAGTCGGCGAATGACTGCAGAGGAGTGGCGCCCGGGGTGGAGAACTCGTCGAGGAACTACTCGAAGGCCCACTTTGAGAAGTCGTTAACGGCGGCTTTGTGAAGTTGGAGAGGACAGCGCCCTGACTAATTATCCCTAGCTTTTGGGCTGTTTTAATAGTACGTTGTCAACCGTATAAAATTTGATGGGCCGGATAATTAAGCGGGTGCTTATTTAGTACGAGAGTGCACCAAACAACAGCTCCTGTATTACTTATCCTATCCGATGCTTTATACGGCGTGCCAAACGAGGTGAGCGTGTATTAGAAATACGGGATGGTAAATCACATATTATTATATAAGTGAAAAAAAGTTTTATTTTTTTAAGTGTGCCTCCACTTATATAATATATTGTACTACCCAAATTCTGAATAAGTAAAAGATCTCTCCGAAAAATACATATGCATGTTTTATTCAAAAGGTAAGGAATGATGCGTCATCATCCCTAATACACTTTATTATAGTAGTAGCATCAATTGAGGCAGAGAAGTTAATTAGATGCTGTCCTTAATGGATGCACTATAACCGTTGTCATAGAACCTGTTCCAAAGCATAACTCCTCCGTACTTGGGCGAATTCTTAATCGTTGGAAGAACTTGTGACTTGAGAGCGTCAGCAGGAATAAATCCGCCGCTCGGAGCGGCCTCAGGAGCTGCCGGTAACCCCATGAACACCTGGGTGGCCGGAACCGAGGCCCATTGGTTCCAACTGCTCAAAAGAGCGTCGGCATTACCGTCTGCATACTGGCATTGGGGGTTGTTGTAGAACTGGACCCAAACGTAGTCAAATAAACCGGTTTGGATAGCGCCGTCTAGGTGAGCATCCGGGATCGGACATTGTGGAGCTGCGGCTAAATAGACCGTTTTTGCCTGTCCGTTGTGTCCGTTGAGTGACTTGGCGAGCTCATCATAGAACTGCGCACCACCCGCCTCAATGTCGAAATCAACGCCGTCCAAAACCGCGTCCCCAAGCGGGCGCGAAGCTGACTGACCACCTAAGAAGTTGTTCCAGATGTAATCAGCAACTTGCCTTGCATCATCAGCTGAAGTGAGAGAGTAACTTCCGGCGGCCCCTCCAATCGAGAGGAGGACTTTTATGTTTTTTGATTGGCAGGTTCTGATGTCGGCACTCAGCCCGGTGCAAGTACCACTAGCGGGGTCGCAGTGGCCGGCGAGGTTTAGGACAGGGGTTTGGTTGTTTCCGAAAGTAGTGAGGAAAGCTATGTTAACAAACTGGTAGTTGCCTGAGTTGCAAGCATCTGCTAGGGTTCCTTCGTTTCCGTTTTGGCCCCAATAGACCGCAATTCCGGCGGCTTGGGAGGACTTGCATGAAGAAATGAGGATCAAGAGGGACAGCGTTAGGGCTAGGGTTTGTGTTTTGGATGCCATTTTTATATGTTTTTTTGGGTTGTTGTTCAAAGTGCTTGGGAGTGGACATGTACTTATAGGTGCAGGGGACTTATCGGTTAAGGTTTAGGGGAAGAAAAGTATGACAGACGTGTTCTGCAGGTAAGAGTCTTCTGCTTGCAACCGCGTCAATCACGTTAGGGCCTGTTTATTTAGTCCAAGTTTCACTTTACAACTTAGAACACGTCAATTAAATTAGGTCGTGTTGAAAATGCATTTTCCAAAACCACTTTCACACATAAGCGCTTCTTATATTTTCATAAAAATGCAAGTGGTTTTATAAAAAAAAAAACTTGAGGTGTTTGGCGTGTGTTTTTTCAGAAAGCACTTAAAATATTTTTTCAACCTAAAATCACTGAATTTTTTATGATTTCAAAGTTCTTTTAATTGTTTTGAAGGCACTTCCAACTGATATTTTATAAAAAATTACTTCTAGAGAGAATTATAGCATGCTAATTGAGAGATTCCGAAACTAAAAAGCCATCAAATTTGCCAAAAAAAAAAAATCTGATGAGACAATACGTGGAGAATCAACACAGCTGTATCATCACCAAAAATTTTCAGTGTGTAGAAATACAGTCCGGTACAAAGTGTTATAATAAAATTGGTTGATTTTTTTTTTTAAGTTTCCAACCAATTATATTATTACACTTGATGTACCGATCCGTATTTCTGAAAAATCTCTCCTTACCATCACATCACATGAATGTTTTGGAAAGTTCGTAGATAGAAACCAAAATCTCTCCTTATCATCACATCACATCACATGAACGTTTGGGAAGCTCGTAGATAGAAACCAAATGGAATATGCTTTTAGCTGAGGATGGCCATTGGCCAGGGACTTCGGTCTAATCACGATGCTTTAATTTCGCAGTCGGAAAAAAACTTTCGAATAAAATTTAGGGTATATTTAGGAAGTATTTTTAAATGATTGAAAACATTTTTAGAAATATTTTTTTTTTAAAAACGTTTCCGGTCATTTAAAAAAAACTTCTTAAACGAGTTTAATTACTTGTGTATGGGGCAACATTTAGCTAGTAATGGTTCTCATGAATTGGATTGTGGTGATGTGAAAATGGGTTTGGGTTAGTTTAGTTTAGAGTTTATATTTACTATCCGGTGCATGCAAATGGAATGTCAAATCTTTCAGAGAAATTTTGATAGAACTGCCACTTAGGGCAACACATATTAAACAAACAAATGTAGGGTTGGAGAATACTAAAATACATGAATTCTCGTGTTTTCATAAATGTGATCTAAAAATAATATAGCATGTGCCCTGAGAACAACGTGATCAGTACCTAATCGAAGTTTCTCTAGTGTGGAAAGATTCAAGAGGGGTGTGACGCTTCCGACAAATAAAAAATCACACATTTTCGAATTCGGAAATGTATAGAACAGAGCAGATATCACTAGATGAATGTTAACTGTTTTACAGAAAATTTATAAGACAATTAGAGTTAAACAACAGAAGCTTGCACTTTAAATGGTTATGTCCAGCTGCTTTTGGTATGTATATGCTTTTTCCATGTCTCGATGTAGTTCCAGTTCACTGCTCATCATCCTGGAACAATGCTTTCGAAACAGAGCCGCACGGCTGGCTACTGTATTCTCGGTAATCTTCATCGTCATCCCAGCTGCGTTGCGAGCATGAACGTTTGATTCCTGTCATTGGGGTTTCACAGACTCTGTCATCGCATGAACCTCTATGATCCTTCCTTTTAAACAGCTTTCGAAGCGGATTTGACTTTGGTTTCAATGGTTTCAGCCGTTTGGGGGCCCAAACTCTCTGCAGATCGGGCATCCATCTTGTGGATGAAGCGAATCTCCAAGCCCTCTCTCTCCTCTCTTGAGCTTCAAGTAACTTGCGAGCATGGTCGTCCTATTGTTTGATCTCTTCGACGCTTGGTCTTCCAATATCAGTTTTCAACGGACGAAGAGACTCACCTTCTGCTTGTAATGAGTCCCAGATTCTATAACTTCCATCCACTTCGACACTCTTCGGTTTTTCTTTACAGGATCGATTGCTATCCTCACTGTTGAGTAAACTATTAGGGAGTTCTTCCTCATCAGCAAACAGTAACAAATCCATTTTCGTATAGATTTTGTGAACCACATCTTCAAGTGTCTCACAGTACCTGAAAAATGTCCAAATTCAGGCTCTTGACAATTTGACAAAGCATTTCATTGAAAAGGTTCAATCCTTACTACCATTATAATTTATAATGTGTTGTATGGTTTACCTCGTAATGGTGCTAAGTTATTTCTACAGTTTTGGGGCATTTTTTTTGCAGTTTCGGTGCAATTTTGATGCAGTTCTTTTTTTTTGCAATTTTGCTGCATTGTTGTTGCTGTTTTTGCTGCATGTTCATTGATTAATATATGAGAAAAATAAGACAAATAGGTGTATATTTTAAATTATACATTTTTTTTTTCAAAAATCGAACCGAAACCGTTTGAAACCGTACCGCACCAAACCAAACGGTTTGGTTTCATTTCAGTTTTGGCTTCAAAACCGCACCGAACCGCACCGCAAAAAAATTTGGTTTCGGTTGCGGTTTCACTCGAAACCGCACCGAAGCGCACCGCGCCCACCCCTACAGGGGACTTGTCGATGAAGGTTTAGGGGAAGAGAAGTATGACAGACGTGTCTTGCGGGTACAAAATAGGTGCCAGTCTTCTGCATGCATGGAACCGCGTGAACCAAGTTAGGGCCTGTTTAGGCCAAGTTTCACTTGACAACTTAGAAATTTGTCAATTAAGTTAGGTCGTGTTGGAAATTCTTTTTTCAAAAACCACTCATAAGTGCTTTTAATATTTTTCGTAAGAATGCAAGCGTTTTTAGAAAACACACTCAAGGTGCTTAGCGTGTGCTTTTTTTTAGAAAGCACTTTTAAGTGTTTTTTCAACCTAAAAACACTTGTTTTAAAGACACTTCCAACAAACACATAATTAATGGAAAATTACTTCCAGAGAGAAATATAGCATGCTATTTGAGAGATTCCAAAACTAAAAGCTAAATAGTTATTAAGCGTGACCTTAACCAAGGTGAAATAAAATATCAAATTTGACAAACAATCTGATGAACGTCATAGCTATATGTATAGTCAGTAGATGAGATAATCATGAAACAAAACGTGGAGAATCAACACAGCCTTATCATGGCCAAAATTTGTCTGTGTGCCAGAACCACGGCCTAGTACACTAAAAGTGTCATAATAGAATTGGTTGCAAATTCATTCGGTTACAACTGACTCTGAAGTCTTTATTTCTGCACAACCACATAGTGAGATGTTTGCTTACCATGCAACCATGATGTCCAATACTCTTGGTACCTCAATCGTTGTCTTTACCAAAACTGGTTTTATGGCTATTCTATCGAGCCATTACCGACCTACCGGGATCATATTTGCCTTCACGAATGAGTGAGTTTTCAATTTACCTGTCACAAAGGCATTTAGTTAAAATTTGTAACTGTATCAGTCAAAATATGCTGTGAAAGTTCTATTCATTAGCAAGTACTTTGATTGCCATGCAGTAAGAGCATACAACGGAGATTGGCTTTGTATCAAGGCGTATGTCCAATATATACATGGAGTTCACAGAAGATTCTGAAACAAGCTTTAGCAATGCCTTGACTGTGCTGAAGGTGATGTTTTGCTGCAGATTTCCTAAATTTATGGCGACGTATGCTATTCAACCATGCCAGCACTGATGGTTCATTTTCTGTTGTTCTGTTTGCAGGAGCAAGGATTGGTAAAGGCAGGAGAAGAGGTCGCACTCGTTCAAAGTGGCAGGCAACCCATTTGGCGGCTCCAATCCACTCACAAAATTCAAGTGCGCAAAATTTAGGTGCAACGGAGATGGAACAATCGCCCTCGTAACATAGATTTCTTCGTCTACACTACAAAAGTTTCAAATGATAGCTTTTGTGTTGTACTTCCAGCGGAATTGTCGTGATACTTTCTTCCTTTGGTTGTTTTTTTTCTTCTGTTGCACACTTTTGTGATCCTATCAATGTGCTTCTTTTTGTTTCCGATTTCCCCCTAGTTAATTTTGGCGTATGTTTTAGAACTGTAAGTTGTTAAAGTATAAATTTGGCAGTTTGAATGCAAACTGTCTAAATTTTTTTAATAGTTCGATTGAGGAAACAGATCGTCACACTCACATTCTAATATCCGCCGCTTACCGTTTGTCGTGTGGCCGTTTAACACTGACTAAGGTAGATCTCACATCAGATCAGCACGGGACTAGGTTCCGTGCTCTTGTGAAAGTTATTCTACGTATGACGTGATTCTACACATGGTTTGTGGTTTGGGCTTGAACCGGTCTCTACGAAATGAGGCAGATTTTTTGTTTATTAACAAAGGTCAAAAGTCAAACAAAAATTGTTGATACAGACTATCTTAAACAAAAGGGGTTTTTGAACTTTAATCCTTCAAGAAGATTAAAATTTTAAAAAAATCTGATGTTAGATTAAATATTGATTTTAGTCCCTAATGTGTCCTTAATTCAAAATAATTAATGTGCATTTTATTTAATGTCTCCCATTAAATATTTAAATTTATTAATACACAAATTTTAATTTATTTTTTGACCAAAAAAGAGTTTTTTAATTTATTAATTTTATTTAACATTCTTCAAATTTGAAAGACTCAATTAATGTACCTAAATGTTAGTACCGAAATGTATGTACCTAAATATATGCACCGAAATGTTTTAATATTAAATTAGTGTACCTAAATGTGTGTACCGAAATGTATGCACCGAAATGTTAGTACCGCAAATGTATTATATTGAATTAATGTACCTAAATGTTTGTATCGAAATGTATGTACCGAAATGTATGTACCTAAATGTATGCACCGAAATGTATTATAATGAATTTAATATACCTAAATGAAGAAGATAAAGTCCATCGAAATATATTGTATAACAAAAATTAGTTTATCTAAATGTTCACAACAAAATATATTACGATGAATGAAATGAAAATAAAAATTATAATGAAATAAAATTAATACATTAAAAATTAGAAAGAAAAAGATAAATAATTAAAAATCAAAATATAATTAATAAATGAGGCTATTAATGTATCAAGGGACTAAAATTAGATTTTGATCTTACTCATGGTTTTAATCAAAAAGTCATCTTTGCCAAGGATTAAAATGAAGTTTTCTATAAACAAAATTAAACAACATTCGCTTGAATAATTATCAAATTGACAATGTCTCATAGGTGATGCTGTCCATACACTCTTTTTATTTTTCACTCACTCCTCCCAATTTTTAACCGTCAGATCGAATAAATTAAAGATGATCAAAAGACAAAAATTAACTGAAGATATGTGAAAGAAAAAACAAAATGTATATATAGCATCACCTATCTTATTAGGATAATGACATCCGATTTATTTGATATAATCTTTTAGGGAAACCAAAACGTTGAGTTACAAAAGTCAAACTCTTCCGATGATGGAATAACTATATCCATTTTTATCATCACAAAACTCGGACCCTAACATCACACCACCATACTTCGACGACTTCTTTATCACCAGTAGAATTTCCGAATTCAGCAAAGCAGCCACAATATACCCACTTCTGGCCACCTCAGGAGTGGCCGGCAACCCCAAAAACATCTTCCCTTTCTAATACATTAATGATTTCTCACTGATTAAATAAGTGTAACAAAACCTTGAAAAATCATCAATAAAGTTGACAAAATAAGAATTACCGCAAATAGTTTTGGTTGGAAAAGGACCGCAGATGTCAGTGTGTATAATCTCTAGCAAATTCTGACTCCTTTTGGCATCTAACTTTCTAGAATTAGTCATCTTCCCTTTTGCACAATCAACACACTCAATTGCAGTAGCAAGATTTAATTCAGGGATCAACTGAGCTTTGGACAGTTTTAAAACTCTTTCTTTGGATATGTGGCCTAACCTCTTGTGCCAAAGGAGGAAAGAATCATCACTGCAGTTCATCCTCTTAGTGCTTATGTTTAAAACATGTTGATTTGGGGATTCCAAAGTACAATTCAGACACCACAGATTGTCATTCAAAAAAGCAGTTCCCAAAACACAATCTAGGTGGTTCTTTTCAAAAATTTTTAAACTTTCATCATCACCTAGAAAAGCAAAACCGTCTTTGACAATTCTTGAAGCAGAGATCAGATTTCTCCTCATTTTAGGCACATAAAGCACATCCTTTAGTTTTAGTGTAAAACCAGAAGACAATTTTAAACACACCATACCTATAGCTTCTACCGCAACTTTAGTACCTTCTCCCACAAAGACATTATAATTTTTAAAACCAGTTTGTTTTGATTTCACAAAACCCTCCAAAGAATTTGAAATGTGAACTGAGCAACCGGTGTCAAACCACCAAGAATTCACAGGGATTTCAATCAAATTAGACTCAACACAGACATTGACATTTTCTACACCCTTACTTTTAAGATAGTCCTGAAAAACTTGACAATCTTTTCTCAAGTGTCCTTTAGTTTTGCAGAAAAAACATCTTAGTTTGGCAATATTTTTAGTTTTGACCATAAGATTGTTAGATCCTTTAATAGAGTCCTTTACTTTGATAGATGCATTAGACTTAAAAGAGGTTACCTTGGGATTGTTGTTCTTACCAGAGTGTCCAGAGAATGATTTGAATGATTTCTTCCCCTTGTCTGGTTGCACAAAATGCACCGTTTCAGTTTCTTTCCCTCTTTCTTGCTTCTGTCTAGCCTCTTCTTGAACGCACTGTGCTATTAGCTCATCAACATCCCAGTTCTTGTCTTGAGTGTTGTAAGACACCTTTAACTGACTATATTTGTTTGGAAGAGCTTGAAGGATCATAAAAACTAACTGTTTTTCACCAATATTAACATCTAAAGAATTTAATTTCTCAGCTGCATCAGTCATTTTCAAGATATGGTCTCTGATTGACCCTATGCCCTCAATCTTGTATGTGGTCAGCATTGCCATATAGTGACTGATTTCTGCCTTCTGAGATTCTTTGAACTTTCTTTCAATTGCTTGCAAATAATCAATAGCTAGTTCATGCTTCTTGATTCCACCGCGAACAGTATCAGTCATGGCACTTTCAAGTATAGAAAGTGCCACTTTGTTTGCTCTGACCCATCTCTCTGCATCAGCTTTCTCAGCCCTTGTACTTTGATCAGTCAGAATCGGCTTGGGAGTTTCAAGGGCTATGTCAAAGTCATTGAGTGTCAATAAGAGCCCAATCTCACGTCTCCATTTCTTGTAGTTGCTTCCCCCTGTGAGAACAGGAATGTTTGCCAAGTTCATAGTCCGGAACGATATTGCAGATGATGAACCTGCAATGAAATCACAATTTGAACTTATTAGTTCCTGATTTCATCTCAACATCACCGTGCACATCATGACTATAATCACAGACCCATATATATAGTCTTAATCAACAATCTGTTGATAAGCATACATAGAGTGGAATGATTAAGCAAGAACTTGAAAAACGATCTGCTGATATCTGCCATATATCCTTAGACACCAAATGGTTTAATGGTGTCTCATACATTTAAAAGGCATTTTGAAAGTGATCAAAGAAAGCACCGAATGGTTAATAATGTCTGTATCTCTAATTTAAAAGATCAAAATACATCTGCATATGACTTACATTTGCAGTCGATGAACTGGGAAAGTAAACACATTCATCTTTACATTTCACCAAAAGATTCAAAGCAATTAACAACATACCTTTTAATCTTTATAACTCAAATTCACGAATCGGGCAGCGGAAGCGATTTAGAATTTGAAAATAGAAGATTTTAGTTTTGGAAAGGAAAAACCCAGATCGATGTTTATAGAAGAAAGCATTGCTTTCTTCAATTCTGGAAAACCTTCACTCGATAATGACTTAAGGGTTCCTTTGACGGTTCATTATCACCAACGCTTCTTTTATTTCCTCCAGAACCAGACTTCGATTCTTCATAAGAGTAAAAATTTTTTTTTTTTTTTTTTTTTTTTATAGTAACATACAAAATTTCTTCTTTACAGATTGAATTCATGTTGATAAGTCTTGTGGCTCTGATACCACATGTAAGACCCTTAATCATAATCATCAAGACCAAAACATGAACTACAACTTAGAGAGAAATATTCAATTTATGTATCTGAGAAACACAGCAAGAAGAACATACCTGCACTTGTAGCAGAACCCGAAGCCATAGCAGCAAACTTTCAGTGCACCTTCTCTTCTCTCGCAGGTTATCAAGAGCTCGACTTATAAATAGGATTAAGTCCAGAATCTGAGCGTTCCCCTGTGAGAAGAGAGGCCACTATATATATACATATAATCTTTACCATAACTGATTAGGATTCCCTATCAAAATCCATGTAGGAAACAAATTCTTGTCTCCTTGTTCTGATCTTCATGCTGTACAAAATCCCTCTTCATAAGGGATTAGCATTCCTTTTATTAACAAGACTTTTCTATCCAATTGAACACATATATCCGGTCCTAAAACTCCTCTATCTCATACTCACATTCTTACACTCGGTACTCTATGTATTTTAACCGTTAAATCTTTGTTTAGAAATATAAAAATCAAATTCTAACAGTTAAAATATTCAAAATATCCATAGTACCGCTCGAAATTTTTTGAGACATTAAATGCAATCCCTCCAAGAAATCATCTCAAATTTTTTTGAGACATTAAATGCGATCTCTCCAAGAAATTATTAGATTATACCGTAGTACCATCTCAGCCGTGGTAGTTTCATCCAAAGGCTAGCCTTTACAATATGAGCTAGCCAGCCTTCATGCACACAGTGCCTGCCAATCATGTAAAACCATTGACAATGATACATGACAATTTATTTGGACCTATAACTTCATTTCATAACTACATCAGATAACCGTTTATGTGCAACTATATTTTATTCAATTTCAAAAATTAGCATATGCAATGACATGTTTTATCGTAAAAAGTACAAGAAATTTTCAACGTATCACAAATACAAAGTGTTATACCACATGTCATTATATAAAGAGAAATTTTTTATATTTTAAGTCTATCTCCACTTATATAATATGTGTTGTACCATCCGAATTCCGGATCAGTAAAAGATCTCTCCAAAAATACATATGCATGTTTTATTCAAAAGGTTAGGAATGATGCGTCATCATCCCTAACGCACTTTATTATAAGTAGTATCATCCATTGAGGCAGAGAAGTTAATTAGATGCTGTCCTTAATGGATGCACTATAGCCGTTGACAATGTCATACTGCCTGCCCCAGAGCATAATTCCTCCGTACTTGGGCGATTTCTTAATCGTTGGAAGAACTTGTGACTTGAGAGCGTCAGCAGGAATAAATCCGCCGCCCGGAGCGGCCTCAGGAGCTGCCGGTATACCCAAGAACACCTGGGTGGCCGGAACCGAGGCCCATTGGTTCCAACTGCTCAAAAGAGCGTCGGCATTACCGTCTGCATACTGGCATGGGGGGTTGTTGTAGAACTGAACCCAAACGTAGTCAAATAAACCGGTTTGGATAGCGCCGTCTAGGTGAGCATCCGGGATCGGACATTGTGGAGCTGCGGCTAAATAGACCCTTTTTGCCTGTCCGTTGTGTCCGTTGAGTGACCTGGCGAGCTCATCATAGAACTGCGCACCACCCGCCTCAATGTCGAAATCAACGCCGTCCAAAACCGCGTCCCCAAGCGGGCGCGAAGCGGACTGACCACCTAAGAAGTTGTTCCAGATGTAATCAGCAACTTGCCTTGCATCATCAGCTGAAGTGAGAGAGTAACTTCCGGCGGCCCCTCCAATCGAGAGGAGGACTTTTATGTTTTTTGATTGGCAGGTTCTGATGTCGGCACTCAGCCCCGTGCAAGTACCACTAGAGGGGTCGCAGTGGCCGGCGAGGTTTAGGACAGGGGTTTGGTTGTTTCCGAAAGTAGTGAGGAAAGCTATGTTAACAAACTGGTAGTTGCCTGAGTTGCAAGCATCTGCTAGGGTTCCTTCATTGCCGTTTTGGCCCCAATACGTCGCGATTCCGGCGGCTTGGGAGGACTTGCATGAAGAAATGAGGATCAAGAGGGACAGCGTTAGGGCTATGGTTTGTGTTTTGGATGCCATTTTTGTATGTTTTTTTGGGTTGTTGTTCAAAGTGCTTGGGAGTGGACTTGTACTTATAGGTGCAGGGGACTTATCCGTTAAGGTTTAGGGGAAGAAAAGTATGACAGACGTGTTCTGCGGGTTAGAAATGGGTGCCAGTCTTCAGCTTGGAACCTCGTCAATCAAGTTAGCTAGGGCCTGTTTAGTCCAAGAAGTTTCACATAAAACGCCGATTAAGTTAGGTCGGGTTGGAAATGCTTTTTTCAAAAACTACTTACACACGTAAGCGCTTCTTATATTTTTCATAAGAATGCAAGTGTTTTTGAAAAAAAACACTTGAGCTGTTTCGTGTGTTTTTTTCAGAAAATACTTTAAATGTTTTTTCAAACTAAAAATCCATTAAAGCTCCTTTACTTGTTTAAGGGCACTTCCAAAATAATATTTAAAGAAAAATTACTTCTAGAGAGAATTATAACATGCTAATTGAGAGATCCCGAAACTAGAAACTAGATAGTTATAATGAAGCGTGACCTTAACTGCTTAATTAAGTGAAAAAAGCCATCAAATTTGACAAAAAGTCTGATGAAAGGTCATAGCTGTATCATCTGTAGATGAGATAATCATGAAACAATGTGGGGAATCAACACATCCTTATCATCGTCAAAAAAAAAATTCACTGTGCTGGAAGCACGTTCAATTGAACGTTTTGGAAGTTTGTGGATAGAAACCAAATGGAATATGCTTGTAACCAAAATTGCTGGCTGCTATATACATCTTGGATTTTAGCTGAGGTGGCCATTGGCCAAGGGCTTCGAGATAATCACGATGCTTTAATTTCGCAGTCCGCAAAAAATTTCAGATAAAATTTAGAACACGTTTTGGGATTGCTTTCAAATTACTGAAAGCGATTTAAAAAAAAATGTTTATACAACTGATTTTTAGTAAAAATGCAAGTTAATCCTTCAAAAGCATTGAAACTAATGCTTTTTTTATGAAACACTTCAAGTGCTTTTGGAGCTCAAAAATATTTTCTCAAGTGGTTTCAGTCATTTAAAAACACTTTCTAAACGAGTTAATGACTCGTGTATGGGGCAACATTTAGCAAGTAACGGCTCTCATGAATTGGATTGTGGTGATGTGAAAATGGGTTTGGGTAAGTTTAGTTTAGACCAGTCAACAGTGTTTAAAATATCCACGACATTGTCGATATTTTCGTTGAAATATCCTTAAAATTAAGGGTCCATAAGCAAAAGAAGGATGAAATGCAAACTTCACCCTATATCGGCAAGATACAAGAAAACAATGAATATAGACAATATGTAACAACCCGTCCCAAGATTTACCGTACATAAATGGTATTTTTGTATTTTCATCAAGTTTGGGAATTTATCTTCCTTTTAAAATTTGTTTTTGGTCTTAAATGGTGATCCAAGGGGACCCACTCCCCTGATTTTGTCCCCGAGCCCTCTTCTCTCTTTCTTCCTCTCCTCTTCCCTTTCCCCTTTCCCGTATACTTCTATTCCTCTCTTCTCTATGATCACACTCACACCCAGCTGCACTCCCTGCTCGAGGAAGACGCAATCATCATCTAAACCACGTCCCTTTCCTCTTCCTCTTGCCTCTGTGCAACTCGGCGAAACCAAGAAAATAACCTCCGGCAAGTCCGACGGCTTTCGAAGCCATTTCCTGCCAAACCACGGCGCGTTGGCCGGCTTGAAAGGTATCAATCTCTTCGTCCCGTCAATTACTATAACTTTTATTTTTGTTTCACTCAATTTAATTGAGTATTGAAGAAGTTATACTCATTTGAATCTTACCCAGTTTCCGGCGACCTCCGAGGCTTTCGAGGAAATTTCAGGCCAAACCACGGCGATTCAGACGTCGTGTGAGGTATCATTCTCTTCGTCTCTTCCAGGAATACAACTTTCGTTTTTGTCTCGCTTGATTTCGTTGAGTAGTGACAAAGTTATGGCTGTTTAAAGTGGGGTGGTTTTCCGGCCGAATTTCCGGCCTTCTTCTTCCTTGGCAACAGGCCACCCGGCCTTTCCCTCTCCCTCGGACCTTAGGCCCGTGTTGTCTTAAGCCCAAAACCCTAGCCTTTAGTTTTAAGTTTTATAATTTGGTTTTAAAACCCTATAAAGGGCCTTGGGCCGGTGGTTTTTAAAAAGGGCTTAAAGCCCTGTTTTTCTTTATTTATTTTTATTAAGGCCTTAAGGCCTTGTGATTTTGTGCCCGTGGGTGTGTATGTTAGGTGTGTATGTGTTTATGCATGCACATGCATGCCGTGTGTGTGTGTGTATTTGTAGTATGTGTGTGTTTGGGCTAAAGCCCAAACCCCAATTCTCACCCTAAAACCATTTTAACCCAAAATCCTAGGTTCCTAAAATCCTTTAAAACCCTAAACCCATCCAATCCCAAATCCCCTATTTTATTTAAACCTAAACCCTAATCCGGATTTCAAGCCTAAAACCCGTTTGACCTAATTTGACCGTTGACCCCCGGTCAACGTTGATTTTAGGGTTGACTTTTCGGGTTTTCGTCCGGGACCCTTCTTAGGGTAATTCAACGTTCTAAATCCGTTTCCAATGTCCGTTTTCCCAAATTCAATTGTTATTATATAGTTTTATTTATTGGACTCTTTATGTGTTTAGGGGCAATTATTGTGACGTTTCCATCTTCGCTAGTGGCACAGCTTTTGGCAACTAAGTATTGCGAGTGGACCCCTTCTAGAATTACATGATTTGATAATTTAATTGCATAAATGATTAGCATGCCTACGAATTTATGATTTGATTTATGTGAAGCTTGATGATTTAATATATTGATTATCGTCTCGGGTTTTGGTGAGGAATTATTTGTTAGCCTATATTGAGCTATATTTTAATATATCGTATTTTCTATTAAAACCATGAACTGGTAGACTATCTGATAGATGACGATAGGATGCTAGAATATGTTTTTGAACCCCCTCTTTATAGTGTAGACGATGATCGGTAACCTATGCTATGAAGTGGTTTTTTTTAGAGAGACGTAACTATTTGTGCATACCTAGTAGACACTATGCCGCCTGGGGCAAGGAACTGGTGTTGGCATTTAGGCCGGGAGAAATAATCCCTAGCGAAAGGCTGAGGGACACGGAGACAGGCAGTGGGCCAAGAGGGAGTTATCTCTGGCTACGGGCACAGAGACTGAGGTGCAAGCATTGGGCCGGGAGTTATATTTATTCAGTGATCTTTCTAGCAGCACACTGCGTTTACGAGACGATTTATGATGCGTTTACTGTTTTGATTTCCGCGATGTTTTTCCGCGTTATGGCGTTTGAGATATTTTTGGCATACTAGGATTTTTATTAAATCCATCACTTATTATGCTAGTAGTTTTCATTTATATAAACTTTGGGGGTTAGTATGTTGATAATTGTTTTATTATTATTGTATATATAAACTTGGTCCACTCACCTTTGTTTTGCCCCCCCATTCAGGACTTAGAATCAAGGCACCTAATCCCGGCGTGAAGACACTTTCGCAGCAGCATCTTCGGATCCTCTCGATGTAGGACTCACTCCTTTACTCATTAAATTTTATCTTAATTCTTTTTAGTGATTAGATTTAGTTGTATGCTCTGAGCACGTTCCTAAAACTTTTAACTCTTAGTTTTTAAATTCATAACACTTACTTATTTCTTATTCTTAGCTTTTGTATCAATTAATGGCTTTCGTCACCCTCGGGTGTCGGCCAGCATGTGTCTTCCTGGTATTCGAGGAATATCAGGGTCGGGGCGTGTTACAATATTTACCGATTAATTACAAAATTTTGCTAATACCTATTGCAGATTTCGAACTGTAGAATTTTTTTTATAAATTTTTTCTTTAATTTCAACTAAATCTGAATGAGTACTTACCCCATTGTAAATTTCCATCGAAGACTTTCCAACTATATCGATATTTTAAACACTGGTTTAGACCAACATGTTTAATATCCAGTGCATGCAAATAGAATGTCAAATCTTTTTGAAAAACTTCAGTATGACTGCCACTTAAGGGCAACTAGCATATTAAAGAGACCAATGCAAAGTTGGATGAGACTAAAATACATAAAGTCTCATGTTTTGGTGAGATGTGGTCTACAAATGATATAGCATGTGCCCTACGAAAAACGAGATCGGATTACCTAATTGAAGTTTCTCTAGCATGAAAAATTCAAGAGGGATGTGACGGTTCCGGAAAGTAAAAAATCACACATTTTTATTAATAATTTTTTTGTTCGAATTCGGAAATGTATAGAACTGAACAAATGGAATAGTGGCTCAGTGATACCAACAATTTCATGTTGCAAATTAAAAAAAAAAAAAAAAAAAAAAGGAAATGTTTTACACAAAATTAATGACAATTAGAGTTAAACAACAGAAACTTGCACTTTAAATGGTTTTTTTCTGCTGCTTTTGGTATGTATATGCTTTTTCCGCACCGCTGGCTACTGTATTCTCGGTAATTTTCATCGTCATCCCAGCTGCGTTGCGAGCATGAACGTTTGATTCCTGTCATTGGGGTTTCACATACTCTGTCATCACATGAACCTCCATGATCCTTCCTTTTAAACAGCTTTCGAAGTGGATTTGACTTTGGTTTCAATGGTTTCAGCTGTTTTGGGGCCCAAATTCTCTGCAGATCGGGCATCCATCTTGTGGATGAAGCGAACCTCCGAGCCCTCTCTCTCCTCTCTTGAACTTCAAGTAACTTGCGAGCATGGTCGTCCTTTTGTTTGATCTCTTCAGCGCTCGGTCTTCCAATATCAGTTTTCAGCGGACGAAGAGACTCACCTACTGCTGGTAATGAATCCCAGATTCTATAACTTCCATCCACTTCGACACTCTTCGGTTTTTCTTTACAGGATCGATTGCTATCCTAACTGTTGAGTAAACTATTAGGGAGTTCTTCCTCATCAGCAAACAGCAACAAATCCATTTTCTTATAGATTTTGCGAACCACATCTTCAAGTGTCTCACAGTACCTGAAAAATTCCAAATTCAAAGATTAATCTATCTGCTTAAGTTAATTTTCCATCTCAAACAAAAATTGATTGCCCGCACATGTACTTCCGGAAAACTAATTCCAGGAACGGATTATTTAAGCAACATCGTTTCAAGGATCATACTGTAGACATACACTATTGGCACATTGCAAAAGTTGTATAAACATATTCCACACTCGTTCAGAAAAACATGGGTACGATGTGCGCATAACTGGCCTATATCCTGTTAATCTACACTGATAAGGAAAGACACTTTAACTCATCTAAGATTTTAAAGACAACCACTTTCCTTATTTAGCATTGTTGCAAAGGTAAGTAGGACATGATTTGTTAGATAGGTAGTAATATCCCACATGAAAGTGGAACACAGTGGCACCGGAAATGTGTATTTGTTGAGACATGAACGATAGACTGAATGTAGCGTGTGCTATATAGCCTTTCAGCGAAAGCCATAATGCCTCAGTAAAACATCCATTATATAAAGTAAAGAATAATTTCAAGGGTAGGGGTTTTCAACAGTGGTACAGATTTATTACCTGCTTTTTATGATCTTTTCAACATAATCATTACACTCCAGTCACCAAAGAAGCCCTCCAGATGACATCGAATTTTCTCCAAAAAGGAGCAAATCTGTTTTACAGACTTCTGTTTTGTAGATTCAGCAATACTTGCACCAACCTCTGATTGTAGTATCTCCATCCGGAAAAATATCTGCAATTCATATCGTGCACGAGCTGGCGCAAGGAGGCGGCGAAGCACGAAGCCCGGGGCGGCGATGCCGGGTCGAGGCGAAATGCGGGGAGGGAATTGAGGGTTTGGGAGAGGGAATTGAAAGTGGGGCCGGGGAGGTGGAAAGAGAGGGAGAGAGAAGTGGGGAGCTTGGAGGAGGAGAGCAGCGGAGAGAGGGAGGAGAAGAAGGGTCTGAAGGCGAAGAGAGAGGCGGAGAGAGGAGGGAAAGAGAGGATGGTTTTGACGGCGGCGAGGAAGGCTGTGAGAAATGGAGCTGGGTTTTGGAGGTGGAGGAGTGGGTTGAGGCCTAGGAGGAGGACGATGCGCTGCGTTTTGCCGTAGTCGGCGATTGGGTCGCCGGAGCTCCGTTCAGATGCCATCGCATTTGCAGGAGGAGAAAGAGACGGACTTGGGTTGCAGAGAAGGGAGATGCAAATGTGGAATTAAGGAACAGTAAACCGAATACGCAGTCGTTTTAGTAGAAAAACGACGATACGGTAGATGCTTGAGCGGGAAACCAAATTTTGGCTGTAAAGGAAATGTTTTAATCTCATGAAGGACCTGTTTGGACTGCATCTAAATTTGTTAAAAGCACTTTTAGAGAACAAAAGAGCTTTTGACATCAGTTGAAAAAATAAAAATATTTAAAGTACTTCTTCACGTGAAAAAAACACATGGTTTTTAATGAAAATTCCAACATGATTTGAATGAAAGTGCTTTCAAAAAGTATTATGAATAGATATGCTTTTTTATATGCTTCTATGAAAAGTGCTTTTTGCAAACAATATCGGGCTCGTTTGTAATTACTTTTAAAATGGCTGAAAGTGTATTTTGCAAAAATGTTTTTAGAAACAATATTTAGTAAAATGCAAGTGAATCCTAAAAAAAATACTTCAATAATAGAACAACCAAAGGGGCGAAAACTGAAGACCTCATAGCAACCGAATCACAATTCGAGAACATACCCATTACCGAATCGCAAATTGCTGGTTCCCAAGTGTAGTCATGCACAAGCTCGTTTAGAACCAATATTTTCTCTAACGATTTCAATCATTTTAAAAACACTTTTAAACGAACCCAATGTTTTTAGGAGAAGCACAATGAGGAGCAAATGATTCCTAGGCGAGAAGAAAAACTAGACAGAATGTTAAATAGCACATTATGTACCAATTTTTCTTCAACAAATTGGAACTACTGAGAAGTTTGGAAACTAAAAAGTAAAGATTGATTCTAAGGATTCTAACCCTGATGATTGCTTATACAGTCGAACTACTTGAATAGACTGGACTACCGAAGATAAACTCATACATATACGAATTATTAAAAAGTGAAAGAGGCTCATCTCAGTTTTTTTTTTTTTTAGTTGAAAGAAAAAAAAGGTAAAACATGGAGAAGATCATGAACAGTAATGGGTTTTAGTATATATAAATATAATTTGTAACTGTATCTGTCCAAATATGCCGTGCAAGTTCTATTCATTAGCAGGTACTTTGATTGCCATGCAGTAAGAGCATACAACGGAGATTGGCTTTGTATCAAGGCGTATGTCCCATACACCTCTTTTATGGGTGATGCTGTCCACACACTTCTTTTAATTACCAGTCGTCATATAGAATGAATTCAAGAGGATCAAATGACTAAAATTAACAGAGAATATGTAAAAGATAAACCAGAGTGTATGGATAACACCACCCTATCTTATTAGGATAATAACATCCGATGTGTTTGATATAATCTTTTAGGGACTAACCAAAACATTGAGTTACAAAAGTCAAACACTTCCGATGATGGAAGAACTATATCCACTTCTATCGTCACAAAACTTGGACAATAACATCACACCACCATACTTTGACGACTTCTTTATCACCGGCAGAATTTCCGAATTCAACAAAGCAGCCGGAACATACCCACTCTTGGCCGCCTTAGGAGCCGCCAGCAACCCCAAAAACATCTTCCCTGTCTAATACAATGATGTCACTTGGCGTCTTAACAAGATGGGAGACTTTGGAGGGACTTTATTGAGTACTCTAGAGTACTCGGTACTCTCTTTTGTTTAAAAATGTAAAAATCTAAATCTAACGATTAAAACATCTAGAGTATCCATATATAGTACTGCTCAAAATTTTTTGAGACATTGAACGTGATCCCTCCAAGAAATTATTAAGTTATACAGTAGTACACTTCAGCCGTGATACTTTCATTCAAAGGCTAGCTTTATACTAATATGTGATACTTTCATTCCAAATTTGAGAGCCATTGGATAAGTATAAAGCTAACCTTTACAATATGAGCTAGTTAGCCTTCACACACACAGTGCCTGCCTATCATGTAACCATTGACAATGATACCCGACAATTTATTTGGAGAGAGGGTCCTCACTCATTTATTTGGACCTATAACTTCATTTCATAATAACTCCATCACATCACATTTTATGTACCATAGTTTATTCAATTTCAAAAATTAGTACACGCAATAACATGTTTTATCGTAAAATATACGAGGATTTTTTAGTGTATTAGAAATACGGGATGGTGCACCACATGTCATTATATAAGTGAAGAAAAATTTTATTTTTTTTAAATGTGCCTCCACTTATATAATGTATTGTAATACCCAAATTCCGAATAAGTAAAAGATCTCTCCAAAAAATACATATGCATGTTTTATTCAAAAGGTCAGGAATGATGCGTCATCATCCCTAACACACTTTATTATAGTAGTAGCATCAATTGAGGCAGAGAAGTTAATTAGATGCTGTCCTTAATGGATGCACTATAACCGTTGTCATAGAACCTGCTCCAAAGCATAACTCCTCCGTACTTGGGCGAATTCTTAATCGTTGGAAGAACTTGTGACTTGAGAGCGTCAGCAGGAATAAATCCGCCGCTCGGAGCGGCCTCAGGAGCTGCCGGTAACCCCATGAACACCTGGGTGGCCGGAACCGAGGCCCATTGGTTCCAACTGCTCAAAAGAGCGTCGGCATTACCGTCTGCATACTGGCATGGGGGGTTGTTGTAGAACTGAACCCAAACGTAGTCAAATAAACCGGTTTGGATAGCGGCGTCCAGGTGAGCATCCGGGATCGGACATTGTGGAGCTGCGGCTAAATAGACCGTTTTTGCCTGTGCGTTGTGTCCGTTGAGTGACCTGGCGAGCTCATCATAGAACTGCGCACCACCCGCCTCAATGTCGAAATCAACGCCGTCCAAAACCGCGTCTCCAAGCGGGCGCGAAGCTGACTGACCACCTAAGAAGTTGTTCCAGATGTAATCAGCAACTTGCCTTGCATCATCAGCTGAAGTGAGAGAGTAACTTCCGGCGCCCCCTCCAATCGAGAGGAGGACTTTTATATTTTTTGATTGGCAGGTTCTGATGTCGGCACTCAGCCCCGTGCAAGTACCACTAGGGGGGTCGCAGTGGCCGGCGAGGTTTAGGACAGGGGTTTGGTTGTTTCCGAAAGTAGTGAGGAAAGCTATGTTAACAAACTGGTAGTTGCCTGAGTTGCAAGCATCTGCTAGGGTTCCTTCGTTGCCGTTTTGGCCCCAATAGATCGCAATTCCGGCGGCTTGGGAGGATTTGCATGAAGAAATGAGGATCAAAAGGGACAGAGTTAGGGTTAGGGTTTGTGTTTTGGATGCCATTTTTGTATGTGTTTTTTTGGGTTGTTGCTCAAAGTGCTTGGGAGGGGACATGTACTTATAGGTGCAGGGGACTTACTGGTTAAGGTTTAGGGGAAGAAAAGTATGACACACGAGTTCTGCATGTAAGAAATGGGTGCCAGTCTTCTGCTTGTCAATCAAGTTAGCTAGGGCCTGTTTGGTCCAAGTTTCACATGAAACGTCGATTAAGTTAGGTCGGGTTGGAAATGCTTTCTTCAAAAACCACTTACACACGTAAGCTCTTCTTATATATTTTCATAATAATGCAAGTGCTTTTGAAAAAAACACTTGAAGTGTTTCACATGTGTTTTTTTCAGAAAGCACTTCAAATATTTTTTCTACCTAAAAATCCATTAAAGCTCCTTTACTTGTTTTAAAGACACTTCCAAAATAATATTTAAAGAAAAATTACTTCTAGAGAGAATTATAACATGCTAATTGAGAGATCCCGAAACTAGAAACTAGATGGTTATAGTGAAGCGTGACCTTAACTGCTTAATTAGGTGAAAAAAGCCATCAAATTTGACAAAAAGTCTGATGAAAGGTCATAGCTGTATGCATAATCCGTAGATGAGATAATCATGAAACAATACGTGGGGAATCAACACAGCCTTATCATCGTAAAAAAATTTCAATGTTCTAGAAACACGACCCGATATACAAAATGTTTTAACATCAATTGAACGTTTTGGAAATTTGTGGATAGAAACCAAATGGAATATGCTTGCTGCCTGCTATATACATCTTGGATTTTAGCTGAGGTGGCCATTGGCGAAGGACTGCGATCTAATCACGATGCTTTAATTTCGCAGTACGAAAACTTTTTCAGATAAAATTTAGAACATGTTTAGGGAGTGCTTTCAAATTATTGAAAGTGATTTTAGAAAGAAAAAAAATGTTTATACAACTAATTTTTAATAAAAATGCAAGTTAATCCTCCAAAAGTACTGAAACTAGTGCTTCTTTGATGAAATACTTCAAGTGCTTTTGGAGCTCAAAATATTTTCTTAAGTGGTTTCAGTTATTTAAAAACACTTTCTAAACGAGTTAATGACTTGTGTATGGAGCAAAATTTAGCAAGTAATAGCTCTCATGAATTGGATTGTGGTGATGTGAAAATGGGTTTGGGTAAGTTTAGTTTAGATCAGTCACCAGTGTATAAAATATCCATGGCATTGTCGATATTTTCATCAAAATATCCTTAAAATTTAGGGTCCATAAGGAAAAGAAGGGTGAAATATAAATTTCAACCTATATTGGCGAGATATAAGAAAACAATGAATATCGACAATATTTATTACCAATTAACTACAAAATGTTGCTAAAATCTATTGCAGATTTTGAACTTTAGAATTTTTTTTTATAAATTTTTTCTTTAATTACGACTAAATCTGAATGAGTTGATACTTGATATGCTTATCCCATTGTAAATTTCCATCAAAGACTTTCCAACTAAATGGATATTTTAAACAGTGGTTTAGACCCACATGTTTAATATCCAGTGCATGCAAATAGAATGTCAAATCTTTCAGAAAAACTTCAGTAGGGTTGCCACTTAAGGGCAACTAGCATATTAAAGAGACCAATGCAAGGTTGGATGAGACTAAAATACATAAAGTCTCGTGTTTTGATGAGATGTGGTCTACAAATGATATAGCATGTGCCCTACGAAAAACTAGATCGGATTACCTATTTGAAGCTTCTCTAGTATGAAAAATTCAAGAGGGATATGACGGGTCCGGAAAATAAAAAATCACACATTTTTATTAATAATTTTTTTGTTCGAATTCGGAAATGTATAGAACTGAACAAATGGAATAGTAGCTCAGTGATACCAACAATTTCATGTTGCAAATCACAAAACAAAAAAAAAAGGAACTGTTTTACACAAAATTAATGACAATTAGAGTTGAACAACAGAAGCTTGCACTTTAAATGGTTTTTTTCTGCTGCTTTTGGTATGTATATGCTTTTTCCATGTCTCGATGTAGTGCCAGTTCACTGGTCATCATCCTGGAACAATGCTTTCGAAACAGAGCCGCACGGCTGGCTACTGTATTCTCGGTAATCTTCATCGTCATCCCAGCTGCGTTGCGAGCATGAACGTTTGATTCCTGTCATTGGGGTCTCACATACTCTGTCATCACATGAACCTCTATGATCCTTCCTTTTAAACAGCTTTCGAAGCGGATTTGACTTTGGTTTCAATGGTTTCAGCTGTTTTGGGGCCCAAACTCTCTGCAGATCGGGCATCCATCTTGTGGATGAAGCGAATCTCCTGTTAAGAGTATAATCTCACACAGCAGCAATGCATCCCAACCTCCACCAGATTAGATTCTTTCACTTGGTTGTTATGCTTGGAATGTTTGTGATTAGTTATATACTTTATGCTGAGCTGACACATATATTGGGATAGGATATTTATGTATAAATACCATGTGTATTATTCAATTGAATTAATGAGAATTACAATTACATTTTTTACTCTCTCTCTACAACTCTCTTTCTCTCTCTTAAATGCATTTCCCTCTCTGAGTTCTTAACTTCAACATGGTATCATCACCATCGTCTAACCGACTTCGATCCGGCGCTTCCCTCTTCTAGCAATTTTCTTGTTGTTCTTGCATTTTCTGATCTTCCAAACAGATCGCTACTTCTTTGATCTCTTCTTTTTCCCTCTCAATTCAGCACCTCTTGATATGTCGGCGGCAGCAACCTCCTCGAATTCTCCCTATCCACCTCCTGCAAACCCTAATTCCCCAGCAAATCTTCCTCAGAGTGCCGTCTCCAATCCTCCGATCATGACGATTGGCACGATTTCCATTGCAAATGTAGCTGGAATGGTTCCGACGAAACTCAATCGTCAGAACTACATCACTTGGCGAAGTCTCTTCATTCCTGTGCTGAAGCGCTTCAAGCTTCTTGGACTCGTCAATGGCGAGGATCTGTGTCCTCCTCCATTTGTTCGCGATCCCTCTCGTACTTGTGTTCCTAATGCATCTTTTGAGACCTGGTGTGAGCGCGATCAGATCTTGATGATCTGGATCAACTCTACTCTCTCTGAAGATCTTCTTCCCTTAACGATTGGCATGGAAGACTCTCGCTCTCTGTGGCAATCTCTTGAGCGGCGTTTCTCAGGCGCTTCCCGCACACATGTTCACAGTCTTCGTTCGAAGATTCAAACGATTCAGAAAGGTGACTCTTCAATGACCGACTTTCTTAATTCGATCAAAGAAATCTCTGATAAACTTGCTGCTGCTGGTGAACCATTGTCTGAGTCTGATCTTGTTACATACATTTTATCTGGCCTTCCTGATGAGTATGAGTCCTTTGTTGACTCTATTGAGACTCGAAATGAATCTGTGATTGCTGATGAGCTGCATGGCCTTCTATTGAGCAAAGAAATCTCACTCCAAAAACGCAAAACTAGAGCTTCTTCCTCCTCGACTGCACCATTTCATGCCTATGCTGCTCAATCTTCTACTCTTGTTGGCAATTTCAACAGAGGCAACTCTCGTGGTCGTTTTCATAATCGCAATCGGTATACTCATAATCGAAATTTTAGGGGAAACAAACCTCACAACTGGCATACCAATAACTCAGGTGGCATTCTTGGTGCTGGTCCTTCTCGCCAGCCTTCTGGTCCATCTTCTTCCTCTGGTCACTCAGTTCAGTGTCAGTTATGCCTTCAATATGGTCATTGGGCTCCTATGTGTAATCGTCTCTCTCAGTTTGCTCAATCTCCATCTCCTACTGCAATGTCTGCCATGACTTCTTCTGCATCTCCTAGCTATTGGCTCACTGATAGTGGCGTTTCTCATCATGTCACCCCTGATCCCTCTGCACTCAACTCTGCCATTCCCTACTCTGGCAATGATCAGCTATTTGTTGGTGACGGCAAAGGTCTGTGTATTTCTCATACTGGTTATGCCCTCATTCGCACCAAACATGCTACTTTTCGTTTAAATGATGTTCTGTTAGTTCCTCAGGCTTCCCGTAACTTGTTATTTGTTTACAAGTTTGTATATGATAACTGGTGTTCTCTGACCTTTGATCCGTTCGGATTCTATGTCAAGGATCTAAGCACTGGGAATATGCTTTTCCAAGGCCCCAGTGAAGGAGGTTTGTACCCTTTCTACTGGAATGCTTCAAATGGTGTCTCTGGAATTGCAATCTCACCAACTGCTCTGATGATTGCTAAGGCTGATATACATACTTGGCATCGTCGGCTTGGCCATCCTTCTGGTGGGACTTTACATTCTATTGTGCATAAGAATCATCTCCCTGTAATTGGTTCTGTTAATAATCTGTCAGTATGTACTGCTTGTCAACTAGGGAAGTCTTCTAGGCTATCATTTTCCACTTTACCTTGTACTTCCTCTCGGCCACTTCAATTGCTACACACAGATGTATGGGGTCCCTCTCCCACATCTTCATGTACTGGCTACAGGTTCTATCTAATAATAGTGGATGATTTTACCAAATATAGTTGGCTCTATCCTTTACTTTTCAAGTCTGATGTCTTCTCCACTCTCAAGACCTTTATTTTAAAACTTCAGATTCTCCATGACATATCCTTCCCTTTGTTACAGACCCCTGTCATCAACTGTGATAACAAAAGTGCCATTGCTCTTGCATTCAATCCAATTTTTCATGCTCGAACTAAGCATGTTGAAATTGACTATCACTATATTCGAGAGAAGGTTTTACTTGGTCATATTGGTGTTCAACATGTTGCTTCCCTTCTCCAAATCGCAGACATTTTTACCAAGCCTCTAACTGCTGATCGATTTGCTGCACTTACTTACAAGCTTTCAGTTCGATCACCTTCCTTCAGCTTGAGGGGGTGTGTTAAGAGTATAATCTCACACAGCAGCAATGCATCCCAACCTCCACCAGATTAGATTCTTTCACTTGGTTGTTATGCTTGGAATGTTTGTGATTAGTTATATACTTTATGCTGAGCTGGCACATATATTGGGATAGGATATTTATGTATAAACACCATGTGTATTATTCAATTGAATTAATGAGAATTACAATTACATTTTTTACTCTCTCTCTACAACTCTCTTTCTCTCTCTTAAACGCATTTCCCTCTCTGAGTTCTTAACTTCAACATCTCCGAGCCCTCTCTCTCCTCTCTTGAGCTTCAAGTAACTTGCGAGCATGGTCGTCCTTTTGTTTGATCTCTTCGGCGCTTGGTATTCCAATATCAGTTTTCAGCGGACGAAGAGACTCACCTTCTGCTGATAATGAGTCCCAGATTATATAACTTTCATCCACTTCGACACTCTTTGGTTTTTCTTTACAGGATTGATTGCTATCCTCACTGTTGAGTAAACTATTAGGGAGTTCTTCCTCATCGGCAAACAGTAGCAAATCCATTTTTGTATAGATTTTGTGAACCACATCTTCAAGTGTCTCACAGTACCTGAAAATGTCCAAATTCAAAGATTAATCTATCTGCTTAATTTTCCATCTCAAACAAAAATTGATCACCTGCACTTGTACTTCAGGAAACTAATTGCAGAAATGAATTATTTAAGCTCCATCATTTCAAGGATCATACCGTAGGCTAATATGCTATTGCAGAAGTTGTATAAACATATTCCTCACTCGTTCAGAAAAACATGGTTACAATGTGCGTATAACTGGCCTATATCCTGTAAATCTACACTAATAAGGAAACACACTTAACTCATCTAAGATTATAAAGATTATCACTTTCCTTTTTTAGCATTATTGCAAGGGTAAGTAGGAGAGCATTGGATGGGTAGTAATATCCCACAGGAAAGTGGAAACAGTGGCACCGGAAATGTGTATTTGATGAGACATAAACGGTAGACTGAATGAGTGTCGAGAAAGCCATAATGCCTCAGTAAAACATCCATTATATAAAGTAAAGAATAATACAAAAGGCAGGGGTTTTCAACTCTGGTACAGATTTATTACCTGCTTTTTATGATCTTTTCAACATAATCATCTACACTCCAGTCACCAAAGAAGCCCTCCAGATGACATCGAATTTTCTCCAAAAACGAGCAAATCTGTTTTACAAACTTCTGTTTCATAGATTCTGCAATACTTGCACCAACCTCTGATTGTAGTATCTCCATCCGGAAAAATATCTGAATTCATATCTAATAATAGGTGAAGGAATAGTGTAAATGTAATTGGAGACAAATTTTCATATTGGTAGAGTTATAACTGGATTAATGCATAATACAGAAGACAGTTAAGTTATAAATGAGAAAGGATACTCTCGAACTATTTTTCCAGAAGTCAGTCCTTCAGATTCTGAATCGGATGCTTTAACAGACGGGCCGGAGGTTTTCTGCCTTGCAGTGATATCCTTGGGATCTCTCAGTAGAAGTTTTAACACCTCAGCAGAAACCAAATCATCAGTAGCACCAGATTTTACAAGGGAAGTTTGACCCTCTGAAAGGGCTTCTGTTTCCTGTTTTTTATTTAACCAATATATGGATGAATTCACAAGCCGATATGCCAATGCCCCCAAGTCTACTGCTTCATATTCAAGCCCCTGTTGTATCTTGTTGGATAGACTACTGAAAAAAGCTTCCGACGTTTCTGATCTAAATTCCAAAGCAGCTTCATCTTGTATGCCAGAAGCCACAGTCAATGAATTTTCTCCAATGGAAGGAGATGAAGAAATTGGCTGTTCACTTTCATGGTGCAAGTTATCCAACCTATTGCCCATCCCTTTTCTATTGAGCTGGTCTGCCTGGGATTCTTTCTCCACTATTAGACCACGATCGCTAGACTTCTTAATCTGTTTCATCCAGCATTTCAGAAATTGTATCTTTTTTGAGTTATAACATTCCCTGGCAAAGTAAACCTCTTCCAAACCTATCTCTGAGTGTTCAAATGCTGCCTTGCAGAAGGCACTCCATGTGAGATCTTGTAGCAACTGTGAATTTCTTTTGTTATTTCTCTTCCTTCCCTCCTTCCCTGCAGAATGCTTATTGGATGGCCCAGTTTGGTCCAGATCAGCATTCGGCTCGCAAATCCCATTCTTCATATTTCGACTTAATTGGCCTGCTTTTGCTCCACCAATATCATGCACTTTTGTCTGAGGGTGAAATCCTTCATCCACAATAAACAGCAGAGCCGAAGAAACTGTGAAAGGTTTGAGAATTCCGGTAGACGATACACCACTGTCACTTGAAAGAGACACTAATGCTCCATGACCATTCCTATATAAGAAACTCAAGAGAATCTGCCAAATGGGTGCTGATTTTCTCTTGGCATTCTCACCCAAGTCCACTGCTACCACTTCAAGAACCTTATCTGCATAATAATTGCCAGAACTTTCTTTTCCATCTTCACCAGGTTTTCCCAAAACATCACAGACAAGGAGAGGATCAGATCAAGTGCCCCTTAAATTTCAGAAACTCATTGTACTTTTGCAAAGCCTTAACCTGGAACTTTGTCACACCTTTGACAAAATGCCCCCAGAACAATTCCTTCAGTTTACCACCTTTTGTTTGTGAATTCATGATTTCTAGGGAAAAGAAAGCATCATCAGCTGCATTTCTAGGCAACATCTTCAAATCAACCAATTGAAGATCACAAACCTTGCATTCCAAAGGCTTCCCACTTACATCTAAGATCTCGAGACTCAACTGCGCATTGACTTTCTTATGACTATCATCACAACCGAAAAACTTGGATGAAATCCCTATCTCGGGATAAATCAAACCAAAGGAAACAAGAGCAGAGCCAAGAATAATCCAACCAGTCGAGCAAAATCCCCATCCCAAACTCCTAACCCCACTCTCGAAAAACCCAAATCTCGTCTTATCCTCATCGTTCCCAACCTTACCCTCACCACATTCTAATTCATACCTGACATCAACCCAGCTACACTGAATATCTCTACTCACAAATGCATCATTCACATTCTCAAAGAAACCCCTAAATCTCTCGGAAAACGCTTTCACATTTTCCAAAGACTCGTCACCCACACCCACATTCGGGAATTCTGTCAAACAGTTTGCAGACACACAGACGGGCGAAAACAGAACTACCAAATTAGACCTCACAGCAACCGAATCACTATTCGAGAACATACCCATCATTGGATCGCAGATCACGGGGTCCCAGGCGTAGTCGTGCACGAGCTGGCGCAAGGAGGCGGCGAAATGCGGGGAGGGAATTGAGGGTGTGGGAGAGGGAATTGAAAGTGGGGCCGGGGAGGTGGAAAGAGAGTGAGAGAGAAGTGGGGAGCTTGGAGGAGGAGAGCAGCGGAGAGAGGGAGGAGAAGAAGGGTCTGAAGGCGAAGAGAGAGGCGGAGAGAGGAAGGAAGGAGAGGATGGTTTTGACGGCGGCGAGGAGGGCGGTGAGAAATGGAGCTGGGTTTTGGAGATGGAGGAATGGGTTGAGGTCTAGGAGGAGGACGATGCGCACAGTGCCTGCCTATCATGTAAAACCATTGACAATGATACAAGACAGTTTATTTGGACCTATAAAACTATATTTATGTAAAACTATATTTTATTCAATTTCAAAAATTAGTACATGCAATGACATGTTTTATCGTAAAAAAAAAATGAGAAATTTTCAGTGTATCAAGAATACGGATTGGTAAAAAATCCCTCTGAAAATACATATGCATGTTTTATTCAAAAGGAAAGGAATGAGGCGCCATCATCCCTAACACACTTTATTACAAGTAGTATCATCCATTGAGGCAGAGAAGTTAATTAGATGCTGTCCTTAATGGATGCACTATAACCGTTGTCATAGAACCTGTTCCAAAGCATAACTCCTCCGTACTTGGCCGAATTCTTAATTGTTGGAAGGACTTGTGACTTGAGAGCATCAGCAGGAATAAATCCGCTGCCCGCGGCATCAGTAGACGCCGGTATCCCCAAGAACACCTGGGTGGCCGAAACCGAGGCCCATCGGTTCCAACTGCTCAAAAGAGCGTCGGCATTACCGTCTGCATACTGGCATTGGGCTTGGGGGTTGTTGTAGAACTGAACCCAAACGTAGTCAAATAAACCGGTTTGGATGGCGCCGTCTAGGTGAGTATCCGGGAACGGGCATTGTGGAGCTGCGGCTAAATAGACCGTTTTTCCCTGTCCGTTGTGTCCGTTGAGCGACCTGGCGAGCTCGTCGTAGAACTGCGTACCACCCAACTCAATGTCGAAATCAACGCCGTCCAAAACCGCGTCCCCAAGCGGGCGCGAAGCGGACTGACCACCTAGGAAGTTGTTCCAGATGTAATCAGCAACTTGCCTTGCCTCATCAGCTGAAGTGAGAGAGTAAGTTGCGGTGGCCCCTCCAATCGAGAGGAGGACTTTTATGTTTTTTGATTGGCAGGTTCTGATGTCGGCACTCTGCCCCGTGCAAGTACCACTAGCGGGGTCGCAGTGGCCGGCGAGGTTTAGGACAGGGGCTTTGTTGTTTCCAAAAGTTGAGAGGAAAGCTATGTTAACAAACTGGTAGTTGCCCGAGTTGCAAGCTTCTGCTAGGGTTCCTTCGTTGACGTTTTGGCCCCAATACGTCGCGATTCCGGCGGCTTGGGAGGACTTGCATGAAGAAATGAGGATCAAGAGGGACAGAGTTAGGGCTAGGGTTTGTGTTTTGGATGCCATTTTTGTATGTGTTTTTTTGGGTTGTTGCTCAAAGTGCTTGGGAGGGGACATGTACTTATAGGTGCAGGAGACTTACTGGTTAAGGTTTGGGGGAAGAAAAGTATGACAGACGTGTTCTGCAGGTAAGAAATGGGTGCCGGTCTTCCGCTTGCAACCGCGTCAATCGAGTTAGCTGGGGCCTGTTTAGTCCAAGTCTTCCATAAAACGCCGATTAAGTTAGGTCGCTTTCTTAAAAAAACACTTACACACGTAAGTGCTTCTTATATTTTTCATAAGAGCAATTCCACCCCTGTGGACTTTGCGCCTGGTGTGTTTTTTTTTTAAGTTTATTTCGGATAAGATTTTTAACCCATTTAAAATAAAGAATAAAAAAATAAAATAGTTTTAATCTCGTCACGCCACGTGTCATTATCTGAACGTACTATTTTGTGAATAGATTTCCGATATTATTTTCAACCAATCCCGACACGCCACGTGTCACTTCCGTGGTACAATAATTTAGCCAAGATTTCGATAAGATTTCGATAATTGAAATGTGGTGTAAAGGTGAAAGATGAGGGTTAGGTATTTATAGGAAAAAAATAACATTTTTCAATTATTTCTGTAATTTTTTTAAAATTTTCTGTATTTTTTAATAATTTTTCTGTATTTTTTAATATTTTTTAATGAATTTTAATATAGTTAATTAATCTGGACCGTTGGATTTGAAAAATATTCAAATCCAAGAGCCAGGGACTTGCCACGTGGCCAACGGTCATATTTCTGACCGTTGGGGCCTTTTTTTTTTTTTTTTTTTTTACTTTTTTGTAAAAAGAACGTGGACCGTTGATTTTTGATCTGACGGTCCATGTTAAAAGTAAAATTTAAATTTTTTTTACCGTTGGAAATCCAACGGTCTAGAAAACTAGCCGTTGGAAATCCAACGGCACTGAGGAGGGCCACGTAGCCCTATTCCGGGTTCTCCACAAGTGGGCTGACAAGCGGGCCCCCCCCGCCTGCAACCCGGTTCCCTACTCGCGCTTCTGCGCGTTTGTGCTGCACGCGCCTTCTAAACAAGCCGGTCTCTGGGTCTGTCCGAAATAGGCTGGCCCGTTGCCCAGCTTGGGCTGTGTCCCAGGCTCTTTCGCGGGCTGGAGCAACTTGACAAGGGGCTGGGCTGTTTTTTTGACTTGGTGCTGGGCAATTTCCACTGGGGTGGAATTGCTCTAAGAATGCAGGTGCTTTGGGAACAAAACACTTGAGTTGTTTCGCGTGTGCTTTTTTTTTTTTAAAAACACTTTAAATGTATTTTCAATCTAAAAATTCATTAAAGCTCCTTTACTTGTTTTAAAGGCACTTCCAAGATAATATTTTAAGAAAAATTACTTCTAGAGAGAATTATAACATGCTAATTGAGAGATTCTGAAACTAGATAGTTATTAAGCGTGACCTTAACCGCTTAATTAGGTGAAAAAAGTCATCAAA
Source organism: Malus sylvestris (assembly GCF_916048215.2). Taxonomy (NCBI): domain Eukaryota; kingdom Viridiplantae; phylum Streptophyta; class Magnoliopsida; order Rosales; family Rosaceae; genus Malus; species Malus sylvestris. Next base: position 28,266,874 of record NC_062260.1, read on the forward strand.
TTTGACAAAAGGTCTGATGAAAGGTCATAGCTGAATGTATAGTCCGTAGATAAGACAATCATGAAACAATATGTGGAGAATCAACACAACCTTATCATCGCTAAAAATTTCGGAAACACAATCCGGTACACCAAGTGTCATAACATCACATGAAGGTTTTGGAAGTTTGTAGATAGAAACTAAATGGAATATGCTTGTATCCAAAATTGCTGGCTGCTTTATACATCTTGGATTTTAGCTGAGGCGGCCATTGGCCAAGTCAGATGCTTTAATGTCGCAGTCCGAAAAAGCTTTCATATACAGTGTTTTTAGAAAAAATGGTTATAGAACCAATATTTGGCAAAAATATAAGTTAATTCTCCAAAAACACTGAAATTAGTGCTTCTTTGATGAAGCACTTCGAGTGCTTTTGGAGCTTAAAAACATTTTCTCTAAAAACGGTCATAGTCATTTAAAAACATTTCTTAAACAAGTTTAATTACTCGTGTATGGGGCAACATTTTATTAATTTTTCTTTGGTTCGAATTCGGAATTGTATAGAACCGAGCAAATGAAATGGTAGCTCAGTGATACCAACAATTTCATGTTGCAAATCACTAAAAAAATGGAACTGTTTTACACAAAATTAATAAGATAATTAGAGTTAACAACAGAAGCTTGCACTTTAAATGGTTAGGTTTACCTGCCTTTGGTATGTATATGCTTTTTCCATGTCTCGTTGTAGTTCTAGTTCACTGGTCATCATCCTGGAACAATGCTTTTGAAACAGAGCCGCACGGCTGGCTACTGTATTCTCGGTAATCTTCATCGTCATCCCAGTTGCGTTGCGAGGATGAACGTTTGATTCCTGTCATTGGGGTTTCACATACTCTGTCATCACATGAACCTCTACGATCCTTCCTTTTAAACAGCTTTCGAAGCGGATTTGACTTTGGTTTCAATGGTTTCAGCTGTTTTGGGGCCCAAACTCTCTGCAAATCAGGCATCCATCTTCTTGTGGATGAAGCGAATCTCCGAGCCCTCTCTCTCCTCTCTTGAGCTTCAAGTAACTTGCGAGCATGGTCGTCGTTTTGTTTGATCTCTTCAGCGCTCGGTCTTCCAATATCAGTTTTCAGCGGACGAAGAGACTCACCTTCTGCTGATAATGAGTCCCAGATTCTATAACTTTCATCCACTTCGACACTCTTTGGTTTTTCTTTACAGGATCGATTGCTATCCTCACTGTTGAGTAAACTATTAGGGAGTTCTTCCTCATCGGCAAACAGTAGCAAATCCATTTTTGTATAGATTTTGTGAACCACATCTTCAAGTGTCTCACAGTACCTGAAAATGTCCAAATTCAAAGATTATTCTATCTGCTTAATTTTCCATCTCAAACAAAAATTGATCACCTGCACTTGTATTTCGGGAAACTAATTGCAGGAATGAATTATTTAAGCTCCATCGTTTCAAGGATCATACCGTAGGCTAATATGCTATTGCAGAAGTTGTATAAACATATTCCTCACTCGTTCAGAAAAACATGCTTACGACGTGCGTATAACTGGCCTATACCTGTAAATCTACACTAATAAGGAAACACACGTAACTCATCTAAGATTTTAAAGATAATCACTTTCCTTTTTTAGCATTATTGCAAAGGTAAGTAGGACAGCACTGGATGGGTAGTAATATCCCACAGGAAAGTGGAAACAGTGGCACCGGAAATGTGTATTTGATGAGACATGAACGGTAGACTGAATGAGTGTCGAGAAAGCCATAACGCCTCAGTAAAACATCCATTATATAAAGTAAAGAATAATGCGAAAGGCAGGGGTTTTCAACTCTGGTACAGATTTATTACCTGCTTTTTATGATCTTTTCAACATAATCATCTACACTCCAGTCACCAAAGAAGCCCTCCAGATGACATCGAATTTTCTCCAAAAACGAGCAAATCTGTTTTACAAACTTCTGTTTCATAGATTCTGCAATACTTGCACCAACCTCTGATTGTAGTATCTCCATACGGAAAAATATCTGCAATTCATATCTAGTACTAGGTGAAGGAAAAGTGTAAATGTAATTGGAGACAAATTTTCATATTGGTAGAGTTATAACTGGATTAATGCATAATACAGAAGACAGTTAAGTTATAAATGAGAAAGGATACTCTCGAACTATTTTTCCAGAAGTCAGTCCTTCAGATTCTGAATCGGATGCTTTAACAGACGGGCCGGAGCTTTTCTGCCTTGCAGTGATATCCTTGGGATCTCTCAGTAGAAGTTTTAACACCTCAGCAGAAACCAAATCATCAGTAGCACCAGATTTTACAAGGGAAGTTTGACTCTCTGAAAGGGCTTCTGTTTCCTGCTTTTTATTTAACCAATATATGGATGAATTCACAAGCCGATATGCCAATGCCCCCAAGTCTACTGCTTCATATTCAAGCCCCTGTTGTATCTTGTTGGATAGACTACTGAAAAAATCTTCCGGCGTTTCTGATCTAAATTCCAAAGCAGCTTCATCTTGTATGCCAGAAGCCACAGTCAAAGAATTTTCTCCAATGGAAGGAGATGAAGAAATTGGCTGTTCACTTTCATGGTGCAAGTTATCCAACCTATTGTCCATCCCTTTTCTATTGAGCTGGTCTGCCTGGGATTCTTTCTCCACTATTAGACCACGATCGCTAGACTTCTTAATTTGTTTCATCCAGCATTTCAGAAATCGTATCTTTTTTGAGTTATAACATTCCCTGGCAAAGTAAACCTCTTCCAAACCTATCTCTGAGTGTTCAAATGCTGCCTTGCAGAAGGCACTCCATGTGAGATCTTGTAGCAACTGTGAATTTCTTTTGTTATGTCTCTTCCTTCCCTCCTTGCCTGCAGAATGCTTATTGGATGGCCCAGTTTGGTCCAAATCAGCATTCGGTTCGCAAATCCCATTCTTCATATTTCGACTTGATTGGTCTGCTTTTGCTCCACCAATATCATGCACTTCTGTCTGAGGGTGAAATCCTTCATCCACAATAAACAGCAGAGCCGAAGAAACTGTGAAAGGTTTGAGAATTCCGGTAGACGATACACCACTGTCACTTGAAAGAGACACTAATGCTCCATGACCATTCCTATATAAGAAACTCAAGAGAATCTGCCAAATGGGTGCTGACTTTCTCTTTGCATTCTCACCCAAGTCCACTGCTACCACTTCTAGAACCTTATCTGCATAATAATTGCCAGAACTTTCTTTTCCATCTTCACCAGGTTTTCCCAAAACATCACAGACAAGGACTGGATCAGATAAGTGCCCCTTGAATTTCAGAAACTCATTGTACTTTTGCAAAGCCTTAACCTGGAACTTTGTCACGCCTTTGACAAAATACCCCCAGAACAATTCCTTCAGTTTACCACCCTTTGTTTGTGAATTCATGATTTCTAGGGAAAAGAAAGCATCATCAGCTGCATTTCTAGGCAACTTCTTCAAATCAACCAATTGAAGATCACAAACCTTGCATTCCAAAGGCTTCCCACTTACATCTAAGATCTCGAGACTCAACTGCGCATTGACTTTCTTATGACTATCATCACAACCGAAAAACTTGGATGAAATCCCAATCTCTGGATAAATCAAACCAAAAGGAACAAGAGCAGAACCAAGAATAATCGAATCAGTCGAGCAAAATCCCCATCCCAAACTCCTAACCCCACTCTCGAAAAACCCAAATCTCGTCTTATCCTCATCGTTCCCAACCTTACCCTCACCACATTCTAATTCATACCTGACATCAACCCAGCTACACTGAATATCTCTACTCACAAATACATCATTCACATTCTCAAAGAAACCCCGAAATCTCTCAGAAAACGCATTCACATTTTCCAAAGACTCGTCACCCACACCCACATTCAGGAATTCTGTCAAACAGTTTGCAGACACACAGACGGGCGAAAACAGAACTACCAAATTAGACCTCACAGCAATCGAAACACTATTCGAGAACATACCCGTCATTGGATCGCAGATCACGGGGTCCCAGGCGTAGTCGTGCACGAGCTGGCGCAAGGAGGCGGCGAAGCACGAAGCCCGGGGCGGTGATGCCGGGTCGAGGCGATATGCGGGGAGGGAATTGAGGGTTTGGGAGAGGGAATTGAAAGTGGGGCCGGGGAGGTGGAAAGAGAGGGAGAGAGAAGTGGGGAGCTTGGAGGAGGAGAGCAGCGGAGAGAGGGAGGAGAAGAAGGGTCTGAAGGCGAAGAGAGAGGCGGAGAGAGGGGGGAAGGAGAGGATGGTTTTGACGGCGGCGAGGAGGGTGGTGAGAAATGGAGCTGGGTTTTGGAGGTGGAGGAGTGGGTTGAGGTCCAGGAGGATGACGATGCGCTGCGTTTTGCCGTAGTCGGCGATTGGGTCGCCGGAGCTCCGATCAGATGCCATCGCATTTGCAGGAGGAGAAAGAGACGAACTTTGGCGGCAGAGAAGAAGGAGATGCAAATGTGGAATTAAGGAACAGTAAACCGAATACGCAGTCGTTTTAGGAGAAAAACGAAGATACGGTAGATGCTTGAGCGGGAAACCAAATTTTGGCGGTAAAGGAAGTGTTTTAATCTGATCAAGGACCTGTTTGGACTGCTTCTTAATCTTAGAGAACGAAAGAGCTTTTGACATCAGTTGAAAAAATAAAAATATTTAAAGTACTTCTTCACGTAAAAAAAAACACATGGTTTTTAACGAAAATATCAACATGATTTGAATGAAAGTGCTTTCCAAAAGTATTATGAATACTTTTCAATATGCTTATAAGAAAAGTGTTTTTTACAGCATTTGTAATTACTTTTAAAATGACTGAAAGTGTATTTTGTAATAATATTTTTAGAACCAATATTTAATAAAAATGTAAGTGAATCTTAAAAAAACACTTCAAGAATTGAACAACTAAATGGGCGAGAACAGAACATACCTGTAAACCGAATCGCAAATCGTTGGTTCCCAGATGTAGTCGTGCACGAGCACGTTTAGAACCAATATTTTCTTTAAAAACTGTCTCAATCATTTTAAAAACGCTTTCAAACAAACCCGTTGTTTTTAGGAGAAACACAATGGCGCAAATGATCCTTAGGTGAGAAGAAAAACTAGACAAAATGTTAAATAGCACATTATGTACCAATTTTTCTTCAACGGGATGGGACTATTAAGAAGTTTGGAAACTAAACAGCAAAGATTGACTCTTAGAAATCAAACCCTGATGATTGCTTAAAAAGTCGAACTATTTGAATAGACTTGACTACCGAAGACAAAATCATACATATGTGGATCATTAAAAGGTGAAAGAGGCCCATAAAGACCAAAGCCATAGCCCACATAGCTGATTTGGGCCAATTGGCCCATCTCAATTCTATTTTCTTTTTCTTTTTCTTTTTTTAGTTGATTGGCGTGCTCTATCCTCTCCCCAAACTCCAAACATGGAGAAGAAAGCTGCAAACTTTCTCTCTCTTCAAACAAGAAAGCTGCAAACTTTCTCTCTCTAAAATCCAACCCCTCAAAAGTTTCAAAATTACAAGAGAGTCCCAACATGTCCGCCATTTCTCTCACCAAGTTCATCGTCTTCTCTTCCATCGCTTCCTCAACTTTCCCAAAATATCCAACTCCTTACCCTTCACTTTCACCCAAATGCCCAACGTATCCCCTCACCCACTCTTCCAGAAAGATTTCGGTCTCGGTATTTTCGAAGCCTTCCGAGGCGGAGGAAGACGAGGAGCTCCCGTCGGCGCCGGAGGACGAGTGGCTGAAGAAGCTGCCGGACAAGAAGAAGCCGCTGTACGCCCACAGCCTCCCCTGCATCGAGGCCTGGCTGAGGAACTTGGGGTTTTACCAGAGCAAAGAGGACCGGGCGGTTTGGCTGGTGGAGAAGCCCGAGTGGCACGCCCAGCTCTCGCTCGACATCACCGATTTGTATGTGAGGTTGGTTTTCTGTTTTCTCTTCTGGGTTTCTGCCATTTCTGCTGTCCACACACATATATGTATATGCGTGCTGAATTTTTGGCTGATGGATTGATTTGGTGGTTTAGTTAGGGGTTTATTGTTAATTTTATTGAGAAAAGATCATGAATTTAATCAACCTGTGTGTTAAGTTTTAGAATTTACAGTTTGTTTTGTTGCGATACAAGTCGGGTTGCTGTGAGATTGAATTTGATACCGAATTTTATAGAACAATGTAGTGAAATTAGAGTGGACAATTTGTGGATGGTAGCATGATTGCACCTAAACTCGGATAAAAGTGGTTTTTTGTTAGTCCTCTATTAGTCTTCCATGCCTTTGGTCCATTTATAGCTTCCAGTTTCTGTGAGTGAGTGGTTTACTGTGTTAACTTGATCCAGTTGGCCGGTTGAATTGGAGGTCATGATGGTGGATTCGACTGCGATTCCCGGAAATAGTGTGGATTCACAGAAAAATGGAAAGGAATCAATGTGTGGTGGAATGGGAACGATATAAGAGTTTGTTTAAAGGCTTCTTTAGGATTGGCTCGATTGGATATGTGGCTAAGTCCCATTATCACATTCTAAGTTTCACGAATGAGATTGTGCGCTTGATGACATGAGCTAGTTATAGACGATAGGAAATGGCGGTGATGGTTGAAAGCGGGAAGCTTGAGGTTGTGGGGAAAGATGGAGGTGAAAACAGACTGATTACTTGAAAGTGTTCGTATTACCCTGCATCACCTCTTGTTTTTCCTTTTCATATGACTGTCTCTCCCCTTTTTTCTTGGCAATGTTCTAGATCGTTGCTTGAAATTGTTTCTTTTTTCTGAACCTTTTTGTTATATCAAATATTACCGCTGCTAAATATTGAACTGGTGATGTAGGTATCTAAAGACTGGACCGGGAAACCTTGAAAAGGATATGGAGAGGCGATTTAGTTATGCACTGAGCAGAGAGGACATCGAGAATGCAGTGCTTGGAGGGCCCTGAGGACAACAAAACAATTGTTCCTGCAGGCATCTAGTTTGCGCTTCTGAATTTATCGACCTCCCAGAAGGCACCTATTACTTCTGGTTGACGGACTTGTGTGAATAGGTTACTCTCGATTCTTAAGAAAGCATCAGCCTATCCACACTAGACTTTTGCGACGAATAATAGGCTGTGCTATTTATAACTTAAATTAGTCCTCATAAGAGCCTTCGTGATCAAAATTGTTATTTTTAGGTTACAGCTAGAACTTTAGGGAGGTGCTTATTGGTGCAAATGCTTTAGACGATTTCAGATCGAATGTATTCTTCTTTTCATGATAAAATCGAATGTATACTTCTGTACGATTAATCTTCGATTTTATTTTCCTTTGAACGCAAATGTAGACGATGTTATTAGTACGTAACTAGCCTGATCGGCATTTCTGTAATCAGTTTTCGATCGCGTGATGCAGAACCGGAAAATTCCTTTTTTTTCGAAGTTATACAGAATGAAAGAAACACAATGTTCGATTTTCGTCAATTTAGAAGAAGAGCCGATTGCACAGCAGCAAAATGATGTAACAATTTTCGAATTGGATCTATATACTCTTATTGATTTTAAAATGTACTGTCCTTCTCTTGCGTTCGACAACAACTTGTCGCGCAAGAAATGTCTATATCCAGTTTCTGCATCATGATACATATACAGTTCATCAATCAAGATCTGCGTTTTAGATTACGTTCATCGCGGTGTTTTAGATTACATTCATCGCCGTGCTGGGACCTACAACCTTATGCAACCTGATGTGCTACTATTGATCTGGACTAAGTAGTCGATTATTCTTCATTGCCTTCGAGAAAATAAGGTAGAGAGATTATACACACGCTTCTTCGGCTAGCAACGTTCTATAGTTTACACCAATCCTCCTTTTCACTATGCTTCATCTCGCTACCCAGCCGTGGCAAAATGGCGAGATGAAACAATGAAACACCGCTACTTTCAATGCGATTCTGCAGACTGGAGATGAGACCAGTATTCCTTGACAAGCTGCCCAAATAGCGAGCCTTCTCTTCTCATCAAGTTCATTGGCTCGTCATACTCCACAATTTGTCCTGAAATAGATAAACGCGTTTCATCAATGTTACTCTCTTTTTCGAACAATTATGAACGAATAAGAACTGGTATATATTATATACTTGGATGAGATCACGAGAAGCATTTTGAAAGAGAGAGAGTGAGGGTGAAACTCACCGTCACTGATGGCAAGAACCATAGAACAATCCATCACAGTCGGTATCCTGTGAGCTACCGTGATCACAGTGCAGTCTGCAAATTCAGTTCTGATAGTTTTCTGAAGAATTGTATCAGTGGCATTGTCAATTGATGCGGTTGCTTCATCAAGCACTAGTACCCGACTTCTTCTCAAAAGGGCACGCCCCAAACAGAACAATTGCCTTTGTCCCATGCTCCAGTTTGATCCATCTTCCACAACTGAGTAACAGGGCATCAGTTAATACAGCTGATCACAATTTCACAAAACAAAACGCTCGCCACCATACTGATACACCGAAAATCTTACCTAAGGAGTCTAAGCCGCTTTCCTTCTCCTGAACAGGCTCTCGAAGCTGACACTTCCCAAGAACCTTCAGCACGTACAAATAAGTCAGTTGCTTAGTTTAAAACTTCAACCATGCTGAATTAAACAGTCAAAAAGGAATAATACAGCAAACAAGCTTATATAACTCGACAGTATACCTCCCATATTTCGTCATCTGAATGTTGAGACAAGGGATCCAAATTGTATCTCACAGTTCCGTTGAAGAGGGTAGGATCTTGAGGTATTATTCCAAAACGCGACCTTAGATCATGCAATCCGATTGTAGAGATGTCAATGCCATCGACTATAATCTTCCCTCCCGCTGGCTCTACTAAACGAAATAGAGCACCTATGAGAGTAGACTTTCCACTGCCTGTACGACCAACAATACCAATCTTGTGTCCTCCTTCAAAAATGCAACTGATCCCACGAAGAACGAGTGGTGTATCGGGCCTATATCTGATCTGTTATGATATGAAAATTCTCAGTAAGCTTCTTCAAGGTAAACCTTGACTAGTTCTAGCACCAAAGCAACCAATATTTACCTGCAAATTTTGTATCTCGACTTTACCTACAGCGGGCCAATTGGTTGGAGGACGGTTTCCTTCTACTACTTCAGGGGCTTCACTCGGTATATTCATGTACTGATCTAGTCTTTCAACAGAAATAATGTAATTTGCGATACTGCACTGGATCTGAATTGAAAACATCAAGGAAACGTTCAATGAAAGACCATACGAAAGTGCCATCCCAATGAATCCTGCAGTGACACAGTAATTGCTGTAAGTCTTGATAGTTTGAAGTCATACTACATACATAAGAGATGTCAAAATTACTCAGAAGATTGCAACACTAAGAATGTCAGGATTCTTTTCCCTTTTATCAAAGTTTGGAAAACTCACCAGCGCTGAAAGTTCCAGGAGGAAGCAAAGTCATACAGAGTGCTGCAGAAGAAAGAACGGTTGCGCTTATAAATTCTAGCCGTAGGATCAACCATTCATTCGCCGCAAAACTGTGGAAATAAGGACTAGCATTTGTGTCAATGAGATCAAAGTTCTTCTCCAAGAACCGCTCTTCTTCATGGAAAGCTCTTATTGTAATCGCTCCTGACACCGACTCTGCTACATGGTTTGCTACAAGGGACTTGGTTGTGCCATTGATTCGCATCAACTCTTTTCCAGTCGAAAAGTAGTATTTCTGAAAACAAGAAATGGTGTATCCACAGACGTTGTTTCAGAAAAAAGTAAATTACTTTGCTATTTCAGTTTCAAGTTCCAATTTTTCCTCAATTTCTAATAGAGAGAAATATCACAACACATAACACATTGATAGAATCATGCAGCCAGTTGAAGGAATACAGATTCTTCCTAGTATAAGGAATAAAAGAACTTGGTACGGCATTACCTGTAGGGAAATTGCCACATAGATCATCGGTATGGAGACAAACAGGACTTGCCAGGTAACGACAGCCAGTACTCCGAGATTGGCATAAGCGTTCATAGTAGACCCACAGGCAAAGACTAGGTTGAACGGAACATCAAGATCTACGATACTCAGATCAGATGACACCTACCAAAAAAAAAGCAACGCAAAAAGATGTTAGTTCCTTGAATGCCTACTAATCTATAAGCACACTTTCTGTTTGAAATGCATACCCGACTAAGTATCCTTCCCAGAGGTGTTGAGTCATAAAAAGACATGGGTGCACGGAAAAGGGAACTCAGTAGCTGTGAGAACAAAGACTGAGATGCCTCAAGGCCCATAATAACTGTTAAAATAGATCTGAACAGTAGAATAAATGTTGCGGAAAATCCAATCAACAAGTAAACCGCAATCAATCGCAATGTGCTAACATTGGGATTGTCAACGTTAGCAGCCATCCAAGAGTTCTGCCCTATCTGACTCATAACGAAAATGAAGTGTAAAAGAACTGCCGCTGAGAAGTACAAGAATCCATTCTTCTGCTTCAAATACAGTACGAACGGCTTCACACCTAGTTCTCCTGTTTCTCTCTCTTCTCGTTTAATCAATTGGTCACCTTTTTCTGGTTTGAGTTGCTTTTCTACATATGTCTTCTTAATCTCTCTGGACGATATTCCAGTTTGGGCCGCAGTGGCATCTGCAAGCCTTTCAGAACCAGCAGTTTCTTTGTGTGCATTCACAAGATCCTGAAACTCTTGGCTTGAGGCCAATAGATGGTGATAAGGAGCTGCTTGTAGGATTTCCCCATCTAACATCAACTGTAAAAAAAGTTAATTAGAAGTTATTCTTAGAAAAACCGCTTCTGCTATGAAAATAGCGATGAATAAAAATCCGAATAGCCTAGAGTTAAAAGTAGACTAACCAAAACAGAATCAAATGCAGGAAGGAAATCAACTTGATGGGTCACAAGTAAAACCGTCTTCCCTGAAAGTGCTTCCATAACATATTCCTGCCAATGTACAAGTTAGCACTAAAAGCCAGACGATAATCAAAAAGGCACTGCCAGTGTTGGGATAGAGTACTTACATTGAATAAGTTTGTAGCAGTATGTGCATCAACAGCACTGAATGGATCATCCAAGAGATATATATCAGCATTCTGATAGAGAGCACGGGCAAGTTGGATTCGCTGCTTCTGACCACCGCTCAGATTGACCCCTCTCTCCCCTATTTCAGTAAGGTCGCCATAGGGAAGCAGCTCAAGGTCCTTTACAAGTGAACACCTCTCAAGTGTTTCTCGGTATCTTTCAGTATCCATTGGAGAACCAAACAAAATATTTTCTTGGATCGTCCCTGTCTGAATCCATGCTGTTTGAGAAACATATGCAGTCTTCCCAAAAACTTGAATCTGCAAGTCAAGAAGAGAAATTAAAGATGATACTTGCATAAGGTGAGACTCTGCACAATTTTGAATCGTAATTTTTAGCTATCAAGGGAAAGTAAAGCAGCAACTTACATTTCCTCGAACATTTGGAATTTCTCCAAGAATTGCAGCTAAAAGGCTTGATTTGCCTGAGCCGACTTCTCCACATATAGCAACCTTTTCACCAGGTCTAACCTCTAAGTTTATATTTCTCAGAGTGGCCTTCGAAATGTTCTCCACCCATGAAAAATCAGCCGACTTAATAACAATGGAGTGGGATACATTCTCCATGTTCCTCTTCTGGACATTTGAAGTCTGCAGCTCTGGTGCCTCAAGGAATTTCACAATACGTTCAAACGCAACCTTCGCTTGAATGACAACCCCAATAACCTCAGGAATTGATCTAATGGGATCCTGAACAAGGCGTAAAGTTGCTACGAAAGTAAAAACATTGTTCGCATGCAACGGAACCTTGAGAAAATAACATGCCCCAAAGGTTGCAGCAGACACCAGAACAGGGGACGACCAAAAGAGATAGGAATTATACGCTTTTCTATACTGCACTGCAGATAACCATTTGTGCTCCTCCTTCCTTAACCTCTCTATCGCCTTCTTGAAATGAGTTTCCCATGCATACAACTTCAACACCTTCATGTTCACAAGAGCCTCGGAACTAGCCTTCAGTCTTTCGTCTTGTGCCACCATAAGCTTAGACTGAAACTTATGTTGTAACTTAGCAACTGGAGCATTGCAAATCACTGTCAAAACTATCACCACCAACGCTGCAATCGTAGCCAGGCCAACCGCACGGAAAAGAATCACCAATGCAAGACAGAGCTGGAGGCCAGTCGTCCAAGTTTGGTGGAACCAATATGGGAACTCTCCGATCCTATAAGCATCCACTGTGACATAATTCATTATCTCACCACCTGAGTGTGTCAACTTAGCAGCATTAGATAATCTCAATTGCTTCTTGTAAATGGCCGATGTGAGTAAAGACTTGATTTTCACACCAATAAGCCTGGATCGTAAGTACCATTGCCGTTGTGAAATGGATTCCGTGATCTTTGAAAGGAAAAGTGCTATGGCTAATGCATAACCTTCATATTTGAAGCTTCCTTTTCCCTCGGCAACCAATATGAAGGCGTTAAGAACCAGTGGACAAGCAGAGACGGTGAGTACCTTCAGCAAAGCAAAGAAGCCAGACAGTAAAATGTCTTTCCAGTGGCACATGACTATTGTTCTTAGTACTGAAGGTTGAGAAGAAGGTTCGGTTTGTTTTTGTTTGTTCAACCGCTCCAAGTACTGCAAATAGCAACTTTCTGCTCGATCTTCCTCACGCAGCTTGGGTATATCTTCTTCCTCTAGAGTTTTCTCCCTACCCTTTTTCATCAGCGAGTTCAGCCACCAGATTGTGGCTTTACTGAAAAATCCAGCTTTGCTAAACGGCGTAACATGATCACTTTTACAGATGCCCCCGTTGGACTCACCATTCAGAGGCGTATAAAGGCCGGTTGCGGTGATGCTCTCGTCACCATCTCCATATTTACTCCCCTTATACGCACATAACAGCATCAATGTTGCTCCTGGGAAAGACAATATATCTAATACAGTCTTTGCTGACAATTCTTTTCTGAAAATGGCAGCAAAGAGCGATGCAGAGCAGACGACTCCGGAAAACAAGAATGCAAGGATAGACAACAATCTTGACGGCTTCCTTGGAAGCTTTCTTCCGCGGATGCTTATAGTTAAACTAACCACCAACCATGTGAACCCTTGAAACAACGAAAGTAGCCACCAATTCAAAGGCAAAGCAGTACGAGTACTCCTCAGATTCTCTTCCAGAATCCAGACTCCCAGCCCCAAGTACACAATTCCAAGGCAGCCATTGACAACAGCAGAGGCTATCTGCAAACCCGAAAAGCCTTGATATCGGGCTGGAATGTGAAGTGATTTCGACGATGGCTTTTGAAGCATGTTAAACAAGAGCATTGCTAGAAGCAAAATGTCAAACCCAATTATCGACACATGATTGACGCATGAAGAAGGTTGAAACAGAGACTGAAGAGTTAAAGTGAGTGCCCTTCCAGCTTCATCCGAAAGACCGGATTCCCCACAAAACGCAGTCCACAAATCCTCCATCATGCTTTAATTAACTCTGCAGTTACACAATGCGAGAACATACAACAAGAAACAATCAGATAACCCCAGAAACACAAATTAACAAAATCTTGGGGGAAAAACTGAAAAAAAATGCGAACTTGAAGATTCTTAACATCAATTTAGTCCAAAGAATTAAAGGGCATATACCTTTTGGTTTTGTTTTGATAAATGCGGGTTCAAACTCAGGATCTCGGGTTTCGGGTGCAAGAGTAGTAAATGCTCTTAACCGCTCAAATGACCCAAGAACAGGATGTCCTCCTCCTCCTCCTCTGAGGCCAATACTTCACAGAAAGCAAAACACCAAAGCATTAGGTCCAATAAAAATTACCCAATTTGTCACTCAGCTGTCCAAGTTAGAAAGAATGTCCGGAAATTAAATCAAACAGTGTTTTGAAACTACGAACGTGAGATGTGCAACTTGTGTTAAATTCGACATGCGACAACACGTTAAAATAATACGACAACAATCACGTCTTTGTCTTGTGTTTAACAGCGACGTAAAGTTAAAATATTTGGTGGAAGAAAAACAGAGGAAGCAAAGCAATTCAAGACCAATCAAACAACTCTACATATAATAATATAATAAAAATTGCAATGAAAAATAATAATTATAAAAAAAAAAAAAAAGGGTTTTGGACTAACCAGGAACCCAAGAAACCCGAAATCTTCAATGTCCGTTTTTGCAAAACCCAGAATTTAATTTCTTGAATTTGTTTATTTTTGAGTTCTTTTAATTTCCTTGAAAGAAAAAGATGGAGTCTTTGCACTCGATTGCTGATGGGCTCCGAGTTTATGGTAGAGACTGACAAAACGTGGGTTTAGAGAGAGAGAGAGAGAGAGAGGGAGAGGAGAGAATGACTTGAGTTTTTAGTCAGCTTTTTTCGTCTAAGAAAAGAGTAATGGTTGCAAAATTTGCAACTGCGAGTCAAAAAGTTGTGGATTTCTGAGAGAGGGAGAGGGAGATGTGTAAGGTCGGAGTCGGTATGTCGTCATGGCTCACGTCTCTGCGTCTTGAAAACACGTGGGCTTTGTTCGTCCGTCGTTTCCTTTTCTCTGTGTGATCCGCAGCCGTACTGGGATTCTGTGGCTACGCAGGCGCAACTGCCCAGATTTTAATATGCATGTATATTCAAATAAGAACAAAAATTACGTATTATTAAATAGAAAACACCGAATACCCGTCAAACACCAATCAAATTGGAAATGGTTTATGCTCGTTTAGAAATACTTTTAAATGATTGAAAGTGTTTTTAGGAAAAATTTTGTTGGCAAGTACTAGCTATAGAGCTTATTTAGATGTACTTTTAAAATGACTAAAAATACTTATAGTGAAAATGTTTTTGGAACCAATCCTTAGTAAAAATACAAATAAATTGTAGAAAAACACTTAAGTGTTTCTTGCTTTTTGAAATAAGCACATAACTGGTGCTTCTTGCAGAAAACACTTTAAGTGCTTTTGGAATCAAAAAACATTTTCTTTAAAAACGCTTTCAGTTATTTTAAAAACACATTCAAACAAACTCATATACTTCTTACATGAAATACTTTCCATTGTTTTTTTATTCAAGATTAACTTACATTTTTACCAATGATTTGTTTAAAAGCATTTTTTTAAAACAGTTTTAGTTATTTAAAAACACTTCTCAAACGAGAAACTAGTCATCTACAAGTATAAAACATAAACACAGTTTTAGGGACAATAAAAGTAGGGGTATGCTATCCATACATCCTATTTTACTTCTCACACACCTCTTGTTAATTTCTGTCATTTGATTTTCTTTAATTCATCTGATCCGACAGTCGAAAATTAAAAAGGTGTGTGAGAAGTTAAAAATGGTGTATGGATATTACATCTCTAAAAGTATGAGGAAGAGTATGATGTGCTTATTTATTTTGCGTGGTGAAATAGGCAAAATGTACATAAGAAAAGAAATCGTGGAGGGGAGTATGAAGAAATGAGAGTTCAGTCAATTATCTTTTGGATAAGGATTGTCTGCCCTCCTAGTTGTGGTGTCCTTCTATGCCCTCCTATTTTGTGCAGTCACGGTTAAGCCACGTTAATATTTTATATTAATTTTTTAATGAGATAATAAGACAAAAAACAATAAAAATATAAAATATTGACGTGGCTTAACCGTGACCGCACAAAATAGGACGGCATGGAAGGGCACCACAACTAGGAGGGCAGACAATCCTTGTCCTTATCTTCTCCGATCCTAGTTGATATAATTTTCCTTTTATGTGAATTATTATGAATTTTAATGTGAAACACGTATTAGTATTTATTTATTACGAGCAAGTAAACACATGAGAAGTTTTGAGTAGCAAGTGAAGAATTATTAGAATAATTTTAGTATTCATTATGTGTGGCTCGTGTCATTATTTAATTCTAATGCATATTTAAACGATTAAACAATTTTTAGATATAAGTTTGTAGACTTAGAGATGATATGGTCAATCAAGATAATCAAAATCTATTATGATCCTACATCGGCTACATCAGAAATGGTGTAGTGGTACTTAAGTTCTTTGGGTCCTCTCACCTATCAAGCAGTCTTTTGGGTTGGGCTCTTCCCTTGGGTTTGAGTACCTAACATTGGTATAAGAGTCTAGGTTCTTGACGATGCGAAGGGGGTGACCTGGATAGGGCTACCTTAATGGGACGACCAACAGGATGCGCTACCGTTAAGAGTGAAAGCCACTATAATAAGGGCCACCGTATACGTCGGGTCCCGACGCTGCAGAGAGGGCGACCTGGAAATTGCTACCTTAACAAGACGACCAAAGGAGGGTGCGCCGCCATTAAGAGTAAAAGCCACCAAAGTAAAAACCGTCGTGGACGTTAGGTCTTCCAAAGGGTGGTGTGATGTTATGATCCCACATCGGCTACACTAGAAATGATGTAGTTGTACTTAAGTCATTGAGATCCTCCCACGTATCAAGCTAGTCTTTTGGGTTGGGCTTTTTCCTTAGGCTTGAGTACCTAACAAAATCACGAAGATAAGGTATTGAAAATGATTAAGATAATATTTTTAAAATTTGGAAATCAAATTAGATGCAAGTTCGAGGTTAGATCGATGTGCTTATTTGCCAATTACATAAATGACAAATATACTTATAGATCTATAGTCGAGAAAATAAATTAGTATTGAACTAGCTATTTGCTAGATTCAAATTGACAACCTCTAACTTATAAGTTAAAAAAATATATAAATTAGTTGTAGTACTAAGTGACGAGTTGTATATCTTTAAACTTGCAGTAGTTAATTTAGGTTTTAATAAAACCTATTTCTTCATAGATACCGTCATACCTAACGATTGAACTCATGTTACCAAAATAATCAAATTGAGTTTAAGATAGTAGTTGTATTTAATATAGGTTTGCTTCTCTGCCAGCATGCCATGCATATGCAAAGCTTAGGATTCTAGGTATGTGGGGGCGAGCGATGATTTTTGTCGAAGGGATGCATCATGCAGATAAATCATACCCGTCATTTCCCAAACTATCAAAATCAGGCCATATTCCTCAAAGCAAATTGAAGAGGATCGAATATACATGATAGTGATAATTACGTGGTACAATGGAAATGCAATAAAATTCCAAGTCAGATTTGTTCTACTCAAAATGAGAGTTTCCCCCTTAAAACTTATTTTCTCTCACTTAAAACCCATCCTCTTTATTTTTTCAGACATAAACCCCATTTACTAGAGTCATTAACAAGCTTGGTATGTCAGTTTTTATAATTCTCGTGTTCCTAAAATACCCTCATAGAATGTAACATGGGTTATATAATTAATAATAAATTTTTCATTTTATTATTTTCAATGCAATTAAATGTCAACTAACCTATTATTTGATTAGGCTTTTTTTTTCTCAAATTTTTTTACCAAAAATATCATGAAACTAGCTTACCTTATTAGCATGCAATATATAATATAAATAAAAAAATATTATGGTGTTTTACGTTGAGACATGGACAAAAATAATTTATGTAAAAAAAAATTATACAAAATAATGGTTGTATTTTTTTCTTTCCATAGAAAATAATTTACCTATCTATATGTTAGTGTTTGGGCCAAAAATATTTGTTTTGGCCGAGTTTAGAATTGTTCTCAGCCCGGTGCTAGTTGGGCTGAGTGTAGAATTGTTCTCGACCCAGAGGCCGTGTTTAGGTGTCATTAAGATGTATTTAGCTCATGGGCCGCGTTGTCGAAGCTGGCCATATCCCATCGGGAACCTGTGGGATGTGGGTGATGCCTATTACGAGAAGGAGTTTCGGCAGGATATGGATGTTAGAGTTTGAAATTGAATGCGGCCTGATAATGAGTTAAGTTCAAAGTCCTAGTATGAGTAAGACTGGCTGAGATAAGGTTGAATCGGGGAAAGAAGTTCTAATCCGAGAATGATTGTGATTCGATACAGGTTGGCTACTATAAATAGGGAGGGAGGACATCGAACAAAGCCTCTCAAATTCAACACACAAACTGCCCTGCGTAAACCCTCGCTCTACGCGAAACCTCTCAACAACCTTGAGATTTTTATTTTTCTTTTTGGCCAACACATCTTCAGTTTGGATAAATAGCCCTGTGAAGGCAATCGGCGAGCATCTTCATTTTGGATAAACAGTACTGTTGTCGTAGAATCAGCCGACCACGAAGCACCTTCAGTTTGGATAAACAACACTGCGACGAGACCGACTGGTTATCTTTCCAAGTCTCGTCCAAGAAGGATTTTTCGAATCCTTATTGGCAGAGGTCATCTCATTAGCCTTCTCGGCGAAGTGAGGTGTTTCGAATTACTGGGCTCGGCGCATTGAATGCCAAGTTATTTTATGATTGGATACTCGCAAGTAGGCTTTAGAGTTTGGCATTCTGACGGCTGAACCACTTTCACAATC
Source organism: Malus sylvestris (assembly GCF_916048215.2). Classification (NCBI taxonomy): domain Eukaryota; kingdom Viridiplantae; phylum Streptophyta; class Magnoliopsida; order Rosales; family Rosaceae; genus Malus; species Malus sylvestris. The sequence continues at coordinate 28,285,293 of NC_062260.1, forward strand.
AAGACGTACATTTGTTTTGTGTATTTGTGTCCCTATACTCTGGTGTTGATTCGGCGTGCTTATACTCTCACGAACATAATCACCGTGACCGAATCAGGCGCCGACGATTTGTGAACTTCGCAGAACTAGTAGCCTTGTCTTCAGGCTTTAGAATCTAAAGGCCGAGGCATGTTCCTTCCTCGGCCGCAGTCGCAAGATCAAGAAGTCAGCAGCGCACCCAACGCAACATCAACAAATTTTACTCCTCGGTCGAACTTGGCCGACGAGTTAGCATGCCTCACATACAACTGAAAGACGTAGTTAGCTTATTAGTTACTTGGCATGTGCGCCACGTAGGCTTGGTAGTTTTTAGGGTCAACAGTTAGTACCCACTTAGAATAGAAATCCTGTAAAAATAATTTACTTACTCCATAGGTGTGATATTGTAAAGAAAAAATTTATATGATTACTTTGGATATTATAAGTAATAATATGACAGTATTATTTGTATAGGTAAATTAATAAGTAGATTGGTAAATTAGTATGTACTACAAAAATGCAAATAAATTAGCTTGTAACAAAATAATGTATATAAATTAGTGATTTTTTTTAAAAATATAGGTAAATAGTTTGTATCAAAAGAATGTAGGTCAATTAGTTTGTATCAAAAGAATGTAGGTAAAATAGTTAATTTTAAAAATATAGGTAAATAGTTTGTAATACGTGGTTTTAAAACAAGAGCTCAATTGCTCATTGCTAGCATAATTGAAGGTGAGTAATAATAATATTTATTGACATATTTAGGTCATTGTTGTGCCATATGTTGTAAATATTTTATAAGGATATGTCATCTATTTGCCAACATGGCAGACTATTTGAATTTTAGATTTTATTTGGATGTTTAATATGATGTGGGTTTTTGTCTAGACAATATTAGTTATAATGGCCTATATCTAAACAACCCTTTGTTCTATGATCTTGAGTTCAAGGCAGGAAGCTAGCAACAACACGAATAATTCCTTGGTTGAAAGCTTTGAGATGACGGGTGTCATTTAACTGTGGTCATAGGTGAGCTGAAATGCCTTCAGCCTTTTCAGACCTTACTGGGGATTAGTCATATCCTTTGAGGTATAAGATACCTCAGGCTTCGGCAAAATATATATAGATAGATAACAGTGAAATATATACATACTTATATATCATGATATTAGGCTTATATCATATATACTTGGGGAAAAAAGTTGATGTTTCATTATAAAACTAATTTAACAATATAAAAAATAATCTAACTCCATAATTTCTTGCATAATACAATACCGATGTTGATTTTTATCCTCACATTCTCATGACTGCTTCAATTCAACTAAGACTCATTTAACATAGCTCAGACTCATAAATTCAAAATTATAACAGACCAACTGGGTCAATTTAGTCAAAAGCAACAAGATACACGTTCTGCATTATGATCAATATAAAGAAATAATTAAGAAGTGTTTGTGGTTTCATAAACAGTATTCTTTATCAAGGAATAATTAAAGGCGGTTTTAATATTCATGAACAAATTCATAGAACTGATACTTCAAACACTGCTACCGATGAGCGATCCATGAAACCATTATTTGATTCAAGTTGTAGAGAATTCGGAGCATATATATAATAAAGAAGTGTCTGTCGTTTCATAAACAGTATTCTCTATCAAGGAATAACTAAAGGCGGTTCTAATATTCATGAACAAATTCATAGAACTGATAGGCAACATGGCAACAATTAATGCGTCTTAGACCTCCATTTGAAGTAGGTCTCCTAATTTTTCGTACTAATATATTTAGGACAGATGTACATTAGGATCAAGGTGATCTCAGAATTATTCGGATTGTTAGAAAACATACATGTGAAGGTCTTTTGAGGACTCTCATAGTGTTCAGTACTGATATTTTTTGTGTCAACCAAGTGTTTGATGTAATATTTGCTAGGCATATCTCGACATGTATCGATGTCTATCCACATATGCGCAATATAATGTAGTTGACGATAATAATCTCACTAAATGTTGGGAGAAATATCTCAATAAATAAACTGATCTGCGCTCTGCACTCTTCGCATTTTGTTTCTATTTAGAAAGCTTAAATATTTAACAATAGACTTTCATGGTTCAAAATCTGAATTCACTTTATTTTGCAAATATCTTAAATTTTTTCTCCTTTATCGTATTTTCAACCAAAGAAAGAGAAAAAGGGCAAAGTCTGCTTTATTCTGTAAGGTAATTGTTATTAGCATTCCAAAAATTTCATTCTACATTTCTCACAAGTGTATTTTTCTTTCTAATTATAGAAAGTTTGAAGTATAAAATGAGATTTTTAGAATGTCAATTATAATTCCCTTCTTTAAATGTTGTCTAAATATGTTGAGATGATTGGTAGAATGAACTAGAACGGTTATTCAAAGGTTAATGTTAGAAAAATTAAATTTAGAAACAAAATTTACAAATTAAATAATGTGTCACAAATAAAAATGAACACATTTATCAACGCTTAAGTAATAAATCAATCATCAACTTCAATATTTTTTAGTTTTCAAAATTTTGTCTACAAATTTAGTTTCCCTAACATTACCCTATTTCTAACATGCATGCATGCATGAATAGAAGAAAAAGGATCATCTTCGGATTCTGTTTGTGAGGATCCTAATAATTATCAATTCGTGTTCGTTCATTGTACATCATATAGTCAGAAATTATTTTAAATATTTTTATTTTAAATTAAATATAAATAGTACCTGATGAAAATTAATCACACAATATACGATGAACGAACACAATTTGAGAATTTTCAGGATCCTCGTAAAGAGGGCCAGGAGAGGATCCTCCTGGTGAAAAGACAATGGTTGGTTCATCAGTCGTGCGTGCGGGCCAGTTATACAATTGGTCTTTTCACTCTGTCTTTGTAACGATGAGAATCTCAAGTGATGGTATCATCCACAGCAATCACATATTTATCAGCTGAACAATCCATTTTTCTCTTGTGTTTTTTTTTTCCCACTGATAATGAATAGATTGATAGACTTTTTAGTGTGTTTATGAATACAGTTCAGTTACATTGTATTAAGTATAATAATATAATTAATTTAAAGATTAAAAAAAATCTAACTAATTGTGTTATTACTCCACAACTAAAAAAAAAAATTCGAGTAAATCTTTGTCATATCCCAAAAGTGGGACAACTTTTCTAATTTCTTTTAATTACTATTCATTTGTTTTTGTCCCTATCTTTGCGGAAGGTACTTGAAATGTCTCGCTCTTCATGCTCATTTTTATTTATTACAATAAACAATGAATTCGTCATACATAACACAAATTAAAGTAAGTAATCACGTATTATTAATTAATTAACTCCTCGATCTTGCGTAGGCATGCTTGGCGTACGTTCTTAAGCATGGTGGGAGTTATGGTTGGGATGAATTAGGACCTCAATTTTTGTTTAATATTTTAGTTGAAGATGCAAATGTTTCCATTCGTATTTGACTTTTAATACATTTCTATCCTTTGACAAAAAAAAACTAGTGAATCTTTTCACCAAAACAGCAAGATATCAGCTGATATACGGAAGATAGAAACCTAATTAAATTACGTAATTAAGTAGTATTAGTTAATTTAATCCTTTATATTACGTAGGTATGCATGGAATCAATGACCAACCGACAGAGAGATCAAGAAAATAAATAAAAATAGCTACAACTTTTATTTTTTTGTCTGCAACATCGATCGATTATTGCTAGATGCTGATAACGTGGTGGGGAATTTGTATTTTCATTGTTTGAAAGCGATACATAACCAATGTTCCACTTTTCAACCCATCACCACCAAATCTTGCAATATAAACCTAAGTTGACCTTGTGCAAACTTTTTTCAAGTATATTTGGTTTTTGGTTTTGAACATTGGTTCATCTCATCGACAATCAAGTAACGATGAGCATACACTAATTAATATATAAGTTTAACAAGTGAATGACAATTTCGATACTAAATTCTTATGACAAAGTTAATGTGTGATTTAACTCAATTTTCCACACTTCTTAATATAAATATATCGTTGTACTAAAAACTATTGTTTGTAGTAGCGTAGTCAGAATTTCTAATAAGGGAAGTCCACCTAACTTTAATATATTGGATCTCACATTAATAATAATTATTAAGAATTTACAAGTTTATTAATTACAACCTAATTGTGTTGTCGTTCCAAAATCATATGATAATAAACTAATGTTAAATATGTTTTATCAAAAAAAGAGATTGAAAAGATAAATATACAATAACAGTATCAAATGGTGATTTAAATTTACTGAAAAATTCAAACAATTTCAAAACTTACATGTGAATAAATTAAATAACTTGAGGCAACAATGAAGTGACATGCACCTTTAAGTCAAAGTGTCTTAAGCCTCCTAATCCTAGGTACATGATATTATATTATATTTAATGATGCAAATATTATTGTACAAAAAAAAAATTAAATATAATAAATAAGAAGACATATTTCCAAGATATTGAGAAGGGTCAAGTGACCCTTGTTGGCCTTAATTGGCTCTGCCGGTGATTATATGATTTAGCTCAACTCTTCACATCTTCTAATATAAATATATTGTTATATTATAAATAAATAAATAAATATATATGAATTTAATTAGGTCAATTTTCTGATAATCCTTGTGCTATAAGTTGGCGTTTTTTGTGATACGGTGATAGAGTAGCCAAATTGCCTTGCGTTACTCCTTAGTCCACTGTCGATCAAAGAATGTCCAAAATTACAGTCAAAGATCTACAGCCGCATCGGAAATATTCGTCGAACTTCAAACCACAAAACAAATAAAAACAAGTCATATAGAAATAAATGGTCCGACTTGCACTTATAAGTTAAAACATTTGCATCACACAAATACATGCGCACACATACATACATATATATATATATATATATATATATATATATATATATATATATATATATTGGAAGTTAATTCGAGAAGGTCGGCAAGAAGAAAATGGTGTTATAATTATTGAGCATCAGAAAGATGCAATCATGCCTCTCAAGCCTCACCTAACCAGGACATGTGAGAAACGTTGCTACTGCGAATCTTACTGGAAACGTTGTGCTACTGCTGCCACGACCTTACTGCTATTAGTCAATAATATTTACATGTATCATTGCTAAGTTTATCACTCCAACCCTCTCTTCTTTTCGCCTTCGTAGTTTCGTAGATGAGCATATATATGTTTATGTAATTAGAAATCACCTTTGCTCAACACACCTCAAAACCCTAACCGGCTAATCCCCAAAGAAGTGTAAATTAGGACAGTGATCGATGCATGATGAATGAAGCGAGTCCAATTACGGTTGCAGAGAAAAAGAAAGGAAAAGTACGTAGTTGCAGATTTAGGCTTATAGCCAAGTTGGTTAAAACAGTACCTAATCTTTACATTTAAGTTCGAATATTTTTCTCTAATTTAGACAAATAAATCAGTATAAATTATTAATCATTTGTTTAACGAATAAATGGTCCGACTTGCACTTATAAGTTAAAAGTTAAAACATTTCCATCGCATAAATACATGCACTCAAATATATATTGGAAGTTAATTCGAGAAGGTCTGCAAAAAGAAAATGGAGTTAGAATCATTGAGCAGCAGAAAGATGCATTCATGCCTCTCAAGTCTCACCCAACCAGGACATGTGAGAAACGTTGCTACTGCTAATCTTACTGGAAACGTTGTGCTACTGCTACCACGACCTTACTGCCAGTCTTGCCTATTAGTAAATAATATTTACATGTATCACTGCTACGTTTGTCACTCCAACCCTCTCTTCTTTTCGTGTTCGTAGTTTCGTAGATGAGTATATATATGTTTATCTAATTAGAAATCACCTTTGCTCAACACACCTCAAAACCCTAACCGGCTAATCCCCAAAGAAGTGTAAATTAGGACAGTGATCGATGCATGAATCATGATGAATGAAGCAAGTCCAATTAGGGCTGCAGAGAAAAAGAAAGTAAAAGTACGTAGTTGCAGATTTAGGCTTATAGCTAAGTTGGTTAAAACAATGTACCTAATCTCTACACTTTAGTTTGAATATTTTTCTCTAATTTAGATTAATGAATCAAGATAAATTATTTATCATTTGTTTAATGAAGAAAACTAAAAAGGAAAGTTACATAAAAATGATCTCCGGACTCTAAAATTACGTGACAACTATCTGACAAACAGATGATTACATTGATTGGTGATAGTGTGTAGTGGTTATCTTTGCCGGTGAGTAATAGTAGTGGTTAACCTCAGGCTACCAAACTCATGATCTGATATGATTCATGCTTTTGATAAAGACGCACTACTAATCAATATCAACTTAATTACATGCGCATGTACCATTCAATAAGTGTGAATTTAGATTTTTAAGTAGTTAATAATATATCAGATGATGTGAAGCAAGTGTGGTTGTTAGGCTTCAGCTGCTCTGATACCATGAGAAAGTTGAGGTTTCATTTGTTGATGCACAAAACTGGAGGTCTTGAAACAACATAAATCCGACTGTGAAATGTAAATAACACAAGATGGATCGTGGTTCACCCCAAGGTTTAGGCTACGTCCACACTGATTATGTATTTCTGAGGGTGAGAGAACCTCTATAATGTGAGAGGGGATGTGAGAGGATGAGGGAGCTTGAGGCCTAAGAATTAGCCTCCCCTAATTGTGAGGGTGATGAGTCATTTTATAGAATAAGGGCTCCTCATTTATTACATATTTGCCCCTTCCTTTATTACATAATTACATTTAAGTCTCCCCGAGTATTTATACGAGATCTAAATACGGAGGCCTTAAGTATGGTACAAACAGTAGTCCCCCAAGTCTTCAGTCAAGAGAGTCTTTTGGCTGGAGACTTGAAATTCAGTTCATGTGTGGGCCGAAGTAACTAGATGTCGTCTAGAGCTGAATACTCGATATGAGGCGGTGCTCAATGTGAAATGAGGCTCAACTAGATGTAGCACATGTTGCGAGACTGCTTGACTTGTGGCTTATGTTGCCTTGGTTGGCTCGGCTTGTGGCGGTTGAAGGTGAGGGAGTCTTTCTTATAGAATAAGGGCTCGTTCCTCACTACATAAATGATGGGTTAGGAGTGATGCTCGCGGCGAGGCGGTTGCTCAGCTGGCCGCAATGCTCTTTAATGAAGGTGAGGGAGTCATCTTTATAAAATAAGGGCTCGCTCATCAGTACATGAATAATGGGTGCTCTCTAATGAAAGTGAGGGAGTCCCCTTTATAGAATAATGACTCGCTCCTCAATACATAAGTGATGGGTTAAGTCCCCCGAGTTTTTTTCATGAGGCCCAGTTGAGGCCCAATATATGGTACATAATGTAATACCCCAAGTCTTCGGTCAATAGAGTCTGTTGGCTGGAGACTTCAAATTGAATCCATGTATGGGCCGAAGTGGTCGGATGTGGTATTTGTATACCCTGCACTGAAGCTTTGTAGGTGAAGCTTTGCAAGTGAGGCTTTAAAGCTGGAGCTTTTGTAAATGAAACTTTTGTAAATGAAGCTTTTGAAGCAGGAGCTCTCGTAAATGCAGCTTTTGAAACTAGAGCTCTTGTAAATGAAGCTTTTGAAGCTAGAGCTTTTGTAAATGAAGCTTTTGAAGCTGATTGACATGAGTGATGCTCATGAATATTTATGTTGATTGACATGAGTGATGCTCATGGATGTTGACATGAGTGATGCTCATGAATGTTGACATGAGTGATGCTCATAAATGTTTATGTATGATTGATATGAGTAATGCTCATAAATATTTATGTATGATTGACATGAGTAATGCTCATGTATAATTTGAAGTAATAGGCGTACTTTTGATCACATGGTTGGTGGTAATAGCGGCAGGTTGTCGAATAATTTTGGAGTACTGGGCGTACTTTTGATCACCTGGTTGGTGGTAATAGCGGTAAGTTGCCGAATAATTTTGAAGTACTGGGCGTACTTTTGATCACCTGGTTGATGCTATTTTGGGCTTATGGGCATTCACCCTCCACAACATGCCAGCCCATTTATTTTGGGCTTTACCTTTTTTCTATTTATTTATTTTTATTATTACCCTTTGATGGGGTTTATACAGATGTCTCCGAAAGATAAGAAAAATAATTTACATCATTCATAAATAAGAAAAGTAAATCACATCATTCTGGTGGGGTGTTTATTCCTCCCTTTTGCTTTCTCTTTTGCTTTCTCTTTTGTTTTTTTTGCTTTCTCTTTTTTGCTTTGTTCCCCACTGTTTTTCTGCTTTTCTTGATCTCTCAGCTCCTAATAGGGCTCACCTATTTTCTGTTTTTGCTTTGGCATCAGCTACGGACCTCATTTTCCTTTTTCTTTTTCTGTTGTTTGAACACAAGCTGGTGCACACCTCAAAAGCAGTATCGAATTGTTCACAAGGCACTGCTTCGCAATTTGGATACGCTTTCTCTGTAACTGATTCACTGTATGCTCCATGAACCTTTTGATATGCAACATGATGGCGGGAGCCATCAGAGACCTAATTGGAGAAATGGGTCGATGATAAAGGTCTCGAGAGAGTGTGCATGTCTTTTGATTCGACGTCATAAGGGAAGTCCTCCAAGGCGCTCTCCAATTCCATAGTGACTCTGACTAGGTTTCTGTGACCACCGCCGTAATTTCTGTCACTGGTGGTGTCGTCTGAGCGAAGAGAGGCCAGGGTCAGGCCTACACGACGGCGTCTGAAGTGAATTTCGAAGTTCAAATTTGGTTTGGGGAAGTGATCGAAACAAAAATGTTTCAATACGACGTGTCGTGGGAAAGAGGTTGTGGCAGATCGTTCCATCGAAGACGCCGTCATGGCGCGCCGATTAGGAAGGTTCTTATGGCGCCCGAGATACTTTCCGATATTTTTCTTTAAAGAACCGAGTCTTACATGAACTGGTGGTGTGGTTTCACCATCTCGTCAACCAAACGAGGGTTGGAAACAGTAGGACTAGATATCCTTGACAGGGATAAAGAAGAGATAGATATGCTCCAGGTTACGGATCTTACCTTCCTTTACAAGGCGGCCGAGCTTCGTCACTGGGACCCACATCTCTTCCTCTTCACGTCGGCCAGGTCGGCGTCCGCGGCCTCTCTCAGCTGGTATCTCTGCCATGATTGAGTGTTTTGGGTTGTGAGAAGAATTGAGGGGAGGATTGTCGTTGAAGGTTGCCGGGGAATCGAAAGCGGTGTCGTCATCCCCATCCTATCGCCGTGCGTGTTGGACCCACTCCCGGGTCCTTGATCCTGACCTGGCCCGTCTGACTCGCCCTTTTTCCCATCAGAAAATGGAGATTTGAGAGTGTGATGCAGAAAGAGAAAAGAGAGAGAAAACTTCGGCGAGCAATCAGCAACTAGGTGAAGCTTTTCTCGACACCCCCTCTGTTGGGGTTTGTTTGGATTGGAAGGAAATAACAGAGACAAAAGAAAAAATATGGGATCTGGGATTTGTTGCAGGTGATCATATCTATCTCTCGTGTGGGATCTGGGAAAGCTTTGGTTTTTGGGTTTTTTGTAGATTCACGGTGGAGGTGAAAAAATGAAAGAGAACCAACACAACTTTTAGTATCGTTTCCCATAGACGGCGCCAAATGTTGATGCACAAAACTGGAGATTTTGTAACAACGTAAATCCGACCGTGAATATGCAAGAAATGTAAATAACACAAGATGCATCGTGGTTCACCCCAAGATTTGGGCTACGTCCACACTGGTTATGTATTTCTGAGGGAGAGAAAACCTCTGTAATGTTAGAGGAGATGTGAGAGGATGAGGGAGCTTAAGGCCTAAGAATTAGCCTCCCCTAATTGTGAGGGTGATGAGTCATTTTATAGAATAAGGGCTCATCACTTATTACATATTTGCCCCTTCCTTTATTACATAATTATATTTAAGTCTCCCGAGTATTTATACGAGATCTAAATACGGAGGCCTTAAGTATGGTACAAACATCATTATTAAACCAATTGACAATATAGAGAGTAGCTCAATCTCTTATAAACCCTTGCATGGTTAGGTCCCTCACCGATGTGAAACTTTGTCCTCATATCTCTCACGCCTCCTCACATATGGCGAATTTCCAGACCTAACATGTGAACAACATGAATGAAAAAAATGACGTAAAGCACATGTCACTGAATATAATTTGTATTTTAGTTTGTCAGATTTTCCACGTCGCTTTCTTCAATCATTGAAATTTGAATGATTGGCAAAGGAAAGAGAACATCTTCATCGTTCATTGGGCAGGACCCAAAAAAGCAAGCGTTTCCTTTGTGAACATAGAAGCCTAGGAGATAAAAACATTCTAACACTAGGTTTGGGCCTCAAGCAAAGTAAGGCTTCAGTGTATTGGGCCTCAAGCAAGGCAAAGTAACCCTAGTTTTTTTCCTATCTATTTTTTTCCAAATTAGATAAATGATTCATATGGTTATAAGATATTCAGAAGATATCTTATATGGTAAAAAAACAAAAACAAATTCGAATTAAACTATTGTGGTAAAATCTTTGAGGATTCATGTCCATAACTGATATGTCATTCGTGCGTTAATCGCTTGCACGTGAGTCTTACGCGTGAGACTAAAATGATCATTCAATCCCTCCCACTCAGTATCCATAATAAACTCTCATTCATAGTCGTTCCCAATTCTGAAGCAAAAAAATCACAAACCTAAAACTCTCATTCATAGTGGTTCCCAATTCTGAAGCAAGAAAATCACGTACCCTAAAACTTCACCTATAAATATACGAGTAGTTTTAATAGGGACAGAGAAAAGGTCACATGAAGCCGGCAAATAAATTAGAAAAGGTGTGATCTCCAACTTTAGGCAGTGACACTGAAACCTAAATATTAAGGGGCTGGATTTAATTGGAATTTTGATTTTTTTTAATTTTTTAGTGAATCTAAGACCATTTAATGAGGATTTTAAGCGATTATCTGAAATTAAAGGTGTATTCAATAAATATTTTAATTTAGTTTATTAAAATCCTTATAAATTTGGGTATATTTATTTATGATTTTAAATAAATTTATAACATTCCAGATGTATTCAATTAGAAATTGATTTTAAAGAATTTGAAAAAGTTGATAAATTAAAGGGGATTTGAGAGATTTCGTAATGTATTTTAAGTATCAACAAATCTCACATATTCTCATAAGATTTCAAAAAAATTAAATCAAAATTTTATATAAAATATCTACGAACCAATTAAATTCTATAAAAATCTATAAATTTATAAATCCCTTAAATATCTCATATTCCCAATTAAATAGAGCAGTCTGAGCCACAACCTTTTCGTTGTTCTTTCACCACCAACACCAACGTTTTAACTCACTTGATACGGAAGCAACGCACCCACCAATCTGTCTGTCTGATTATTCTGACATTAAAAATCTCGACTCCAGTCAACTTCTAGATCTGTTTCTTTCCGGACAGTAAAAGTCCACCCCCTGACAATCCATCGTCTTCTCCGAGCTCACTCTGCACTCTGCGCACAAACCACTGTTCTATCAGATTACCAAACGGATTGGTTGGGATTTCAGAACCAGCAACGGGAGAGAAAATGCACAGCAGGGGATCCAGTGCTCGTCTCTCCGGCACCGTTTTCCGATCTCGGATTCCGACCCTTTTGGTCTCCATGTTCGCCACTTTCGCCTCAATCTATGTCGCCGGCCGGTTCGTTCTCTTTCTCTTCTCTCTCGCACCTCGTTTGATTTCGCAGAAAATTGGATTGGACCCATGTGATAAATTTTGTTTCTTTCTTTCCCTCCCTTTTTGTTTGATCTGGGAATTCTCTGACATTGATGATTATGTATAGGCTGTGGCAGGATTCGGAGAGCAGGGTTTATTTGATCAAAGAACTTGATAGGATTACTGGGCAGGTGGGTTTTTCTTGGTTTTGTATCTATGATTGAAATTTCGGTTCTTTTCATACATTGAGTCATGTGGGTGCTTTTGTAAGAAGCACTTCTGCTCATAGAGGCTTATACTAGAAGTTCCTTTACTAAAAATCCAAGCTTTCTGAACAGCACTTGGAAATGCCCGTAAACACCGTAGAAGTTTTTTTTTCTGCCATTGGTTTTCAGGAATTGCTTTTACCATTTGCAGAAGCAATCCTCAACAGGCCATTAATTTGGTTTTTGAGTCAAAACAATCGGATTTTTTCTTTTTTGGCCAATATTTAGTGCCTTTCTGTACTAGCTCAAAGTCAGATGTATAATGCTTGTATAGATAGTTGAATTACTCGCGAATTAATCACTCGAAACTCATTATTTCTTTAGGGGCGATCCGTCATATCAGTGGATGATACATTGAAAATCATAGCCTGCAGGTAAGATTTAGTCATTTGTTCTATGGTGTAGTTGAAGATTCGTGATTGAGCTTTTAATGATTTTTGGTTTACATATGAATCGATAATTCTGATGTGGGCAATTATGTCGTTAGGGAACAACATAAGAAGTTATCAGCGCTTGAGATGGGGTTGACTGCAGCTAGACAAGAGGGTTTTACTGTGGGGCGCTCAACAGAGATTAATGGAACTGATTACAAGAGAAGGCCACTAGTGGTGATTGGTATTCTTACAACCTTTGGTCGAAAAAATAATAGGGACGCAATTCGTCAGGCGTGGATGGGAACAGGTACATTACCGATCTTTCTATCTATTGCCTATTTTCTCTTCCTTGTATTTAAATTTGTTTTACTGTACTGTGGAACGCATATAAATTTGGTCTTGCATATAAATTCTTAAACAATTACAGATAGTGTGGAATGTTGTGAAATGTTCCCGTCTAAATGTTTTAGTTCTAGTAAGAATATCGAAGGTTTTCATTTTTGCAGGTGCTGCCTCGAAAAAAATGGAGAATGAGAAGGGAATAGTTGCTCGATTTGTTATTGGACGAAGGTTTACTTTTCACTATATTCCTTAATTCTGTCATGCTCCATGCCAGACATACTATAACAGTTGTTTAGAGCCCTTTATCCAATAATATGTTGTCCTGCAGCGCAAATCCTGGGGATAGCTTGGACAGAGCCATTGACAACGAAAACAGGCAAACTAAGGACTTCATTATTCTTGTATGTCTTAACAGTCAATGAATTAAAGTAAAATTAACTTCCTTTTAATTTCTTACGCATATGCATCTGGCAAATGTCAGCTTTAGTAACGCGATCATTTTCGCTCGCATTATTGTCAGGATACCCATGTAGAGGCACCTAAAGAGTTCCCAAAGAAGACTAAATTGTTCTTCGCTCATGCTGCTGAAAAATGGAATGCTGAGTTTTACTCCAAAGTCAACGACGATGTTTATGTAAATATTGGTCAGTAACATCATTTACAAAATGGACTCATTTTTCATTTCACATTTTATGTCATTAGCATTAGTTAACACTGTAGGTTGCTCTTCATGACTTATCCTTTTTTCTTTTGGTCATCTCTGCCCAGATGCTCTGGGAGCTACACTTGCAACTCATCTAGACAAACCTCGTGTTTATATGGGGTGCATGAAATCAGGCGAAGTTTTCTCTGAGCCGTGAGTATAGTCTATACATTGAAAAACAACCTGTTAACAAGATAAGAGGTAAATAAATGCGATGATCTGTAAATTTATCATGTTTGTGCTTGCTGGCCTTTTTCAGGAGCCAAAAATGGTATGAACCAGAATGGTGGAAGTTTGGGGATAGAAAATCGTAAGTTGCGTCACAACTCATTTCATCATGCAATCAGTAGTAAATTATATTTTTGATCACTCATAATGATTATTTATTGGAGAATAATGTTAGTGTGTTTAACTTCCGAAAACAGTTATTTACGATGATGTCCACAAAATGTATGCAAAAAATTGTTAATAACATCCGCTCGAGTAGAACATCTGATGGTTTGCTTTGCACTGACCAGTCATGCATTTTGAGTTCCCAAAATACTTTCCTCTTAAAAGTTTAAAACTGAAAACTACGTTTCTAAATCCAACAGATATTTCCGCCACGCTTCAGGTGAGATGTACGTCATATCACAAGCTTTGGCCAAATTTGTTTCAATCAACAGGTGAGTTTTCTTCTCCGATGAACTGGTTCCATCAGGTTGTCATCACTATGAGAGCAGTGACTGAATTGTGGTGAACTGATTCTGCAGAGGTATACTCCGTATTTATGCCCACGATGATATCAGTGTCGGATCTTGGTTTATTGGGCTTGATGTTAAACATGTAGATGAAGCCAAGTTTTGTTGCTCCTCTTGGGCAGGAGGTCTCTTTCTCTCCCTCTCGGTCTTACTCTCTCTCTCTCTCTCTCTCTCTCTCTCTCAAACACACACACACACGAGAACTACGAGCCACTTCAATTTCATGTGATTGTCTCCCCAGAGGTGGTTAATTAACATAAGCCTCTGCTCTCACAGGAGCTATTTGTGCCGGTGTTTGATCTGATTTGCGTTGAGATCGCGGAGAAAATATCAGTGCAGGGAAGTGGTTCAAGAGGTATTTTCGCGTCCTTAGCGATGTTTGCAGCTTACATGATGTACAGCTTTTGATATGGATCTCTTGCTCATCAGATGAAACTGGATTTGGCTCACGGCATGTTGTACACTGGAGAGCGGGAAGACGGGATTTCGAACAGTCATGATAGTTGTATAGGTTTAATTATACAAATTCGGAGAGATTAGTATAGGATTAGGGTGATACTTTTGCAGCAGAAGTAGACATTTCTTCTGTAGTCTTGGAGAACGCCCTAGTTTTAGTGCTGGGTTATTATTCTTTGTTCAAAGAAATAGAAATTTGTGTTCTCGATTTATTAATAATACGACATGATTAGTTTCGAAAAGCTTGTTAATTATCATGTTTTGCGGAGAAAACTCACACAAGATGATACAATTAGACTGGAATGTTACAGTGACGGTGAATGTAAGTCAAATGTCATGTCATGTGAAGAAAAACTTAAACATGACATGATATTATTAGACTAGACGTTACGACGGTTACGCTGGACCCGTGTACTCAATTTTATCCGATTGTTTCCAATCAAAAGTAACATAATGTGTTGCGTACCATAATACGAAAAAGGGCGGTAGCAGACGATTCAGGCCAATTACTAAGACCACCATATGTGAACCTAAAAGCAGTTCTTTACAATCGCAGTGTACATGACCAAACAAATCTGAAACAAACGTTTGTAAGACAACATCGTACATACGGGAGTAACGTTTCGCGAACGCTCTCAAGATGAACTGTTGAGAAAATGTGCTAGGGCCTTGTCCGTGTCGTTGTCATACATCATTAGGGCTTCAGCAACAGCGTTTGGTGAAAATCCCATCTCTCGTAGAAGGGTGAATGCATTGACGAATTCTCGAACCTATGAGAACAGAAACAAAAGCATTCATACGGTAAAACAGCTCAGTGTGATCATAACGACCAGCAACCTTTATCATTGGTATAAATGTTCAAGCTTAACGCGCAGGCAATGAGCGCAAGAAAGCACCTTAGTAGGATTGTCTCCGTAATTTGCTACTGCAAGAGGAACTGCTTCCCGGCTGAGCCCTGAAGCGATATATTTGCTGACAACGGGATCTGCGCCAGAACCCTGCAATACCAAAATTACCCACAAACCTAATTTCAAGAAACAAATCCAGCCAAGAAACATCATGCTCAACTGAAACCAACACAGAAACGGAAATCAATTTCGTAGTAATAGACTTTGCATGCTATTGACAGGTCTGATACACCGAAAAACTACCTCTCCAAGAAACTCATGTTGGATTCGCATTCATTACAAGGCTTGCACAACGAACTAGTTACCAGCTACAATGGCAAAGAAAGACAAGATGCGAAAGCAAAAGAGACAATCACATACCGCGGAAGGTGGTGGTTCTACAGCCCTCGGTGGTGGAATGTTTTCCAGCCCGAGCTTGGCCCAATTTGGAGTTTCCTTCTCTAATTCAGCCAAGACTTTCCTCTCGAGATCAAAATCGAACTGGAAATTGCTCCGCGGTATATCTCCAACGTGCAATGACAACGGAGGCTAAAAAAAGAGCGCAATCAAGGCCAAACCCAATAGTACGAATCAAACATTATCTTACACCAACTTCGTCTAAGTAACTAAATAATCAAAACACAAAACTTGATTCTCAAAAAGCATTTCGCCGATTGAAATTTACCCAGTTCTTCCATTTTTTTACTTTCTAACGCAGATAAAAAATCTAGTTCTACCCAATAATCACGAACATAAAGCAAGCAAAAACGGAAACTTTACAGATTAATCGACAGTAATTTTGAGATCAAAGCTTACCGGAGGAGTGATCCGATACTCCGGTTTTATAGTAACTCGAATGCCCAATCCCGCTGCAATTTCCGCAAAACAAAAATCTATCAATTAAGAAAACCCTTAACCAAATTCGATTAAATTGGGGAAACATTAGAGGATGGTTTGGATTCAGCTTACAGGAGGAAGACGAAGGAGGATTTGTGGTTTGGTGGTGGGGCTGGTGCTGCGGATGGCCTGCGTTACCGCCGTACGGGGGCGGGGCCGCCGTGTGGCTCTGCTGACCCACCCGCGGGTACATGGACGACGATGACGACGGAGTTCCGTACATCGGATGGCTAGAAGGCGCTGATGACGTGGCGGGTCGGTGGGTCGGCATTTGACCGGTTCGGGTTCTGTAATCGTACTCCATTTATCTCACCGGATTTTGTTTCGGAGATTCAGAGAGACGAAGAAAACCGAGGAAAGTGTAGTTCTTTGAGATGAAAGCGTGAGAGCGCGTTTTGTTACGCGGGGTTTCTTAAACGACGAGTCGGTTTTCACAAATGAGATGGCATATGAGGCAATCTCCAATTAAAAGACCTATGTTTAGCCTCCGTCATTATAATCTTAAAAAAAATTATTTTTTAATAAACCGTGTTGTGTCATATTTATATATAATTTCTAACTAAATGGATTATTTTTTAGTACTCTAAATAATTTATTATTTTAAATTTGTTCTTTAATTTTATCAGTTAATTTAATTAAATTACTATATTAAAATAAAGTTTCTTGACATATTTTAAGGATCACTTGTCACTAAATGTTGTTTTAAATTTCATGTCATAAATATTTTATTTTACTTGCACGTTAACAACTTAGACATTAAAATGAGGTTGGATAGTATGGAAGAGTGATAAAGATGTGAGAAATTGTGTATAAATGACTTACGTATTTATAGGAAAAAAATTAGAATTTCTGATTTTTTTTTAAAATTTCGTCGTATGATAAAAAAAACTACATGACATCAGCTAGCAGCAGAGTTGGGCCCAACTTTTAAGGTTGACTAGTTGGCTATGTTTGCCCAGCCCTTTGGCCATTGGGCTATATTTTGGCACGGTGAGTCTCAAATTTTTTTGGCCTAAACCCTCAATTTTGTTTTAAAACGGACTATATTATGACCTATAATCCTTTGGCCAACTCGATTAAAGATGACCTGATAAATGACATAACTCCATGAGTAGACGACATCTAAGTAGGAGGACGTTTGCTCACTATTTTTTATATTTTAGTCTCAAAATGAATCGAATTATTGTAGGGAAGGTCAAGTTTTATGGCTCCTTCCTCGTTCGAAAGTTCGTTTCTGGAGACTAGCTTCTAACGTTAGCACTTGGTCTAGGAGTGCTCCGAAATTTTATGTATCGACTCTTAAAAAATAGATAATGCTGCTATTTAGACCATATTACTGACTAACTTTTTAAGACAGTTATTCTTCCGTCCAAGTGAGGCTCGCCTCTACAAATAACATTGTTCGGATGAGTACAAATAGCACTTACAGGAGGAAGTACCTTTCAAGGAATACAAAAGGCAGTCACAATCATAAACCAAAGATGTGGTCGTTTGAACCAAACATGGCAGCACTAAACTGTCTTGTGTTCAAGTCACTCCCATCCAGAGCAGACCCAAACCGATCAAGCCATTGAGTAGGGCTTGGACTATCACTCTCCTCCACCCACTCCGATGTCATGTCAATGTCGTCGAATTGAATCGGATCTGCTTCCAAAGCTTTCGTTCTCGTCTGCCTTGCTAACTTGAGGTTGTAGTTTATGTAGACGAGGTCGTTGAGTGTTTCTCTATCGATCTTATTGCGCTTCTCCGAGTGAATCTGCTGGAATGCGCTCCAGTTCCTCTCGAATGTGAATGTGCTGCAAACTTGGCTGAGTATTCTGATGGCAACACGTTGCAACACGGGTGCAGAATCGCCATATTGTTCCCACCAAAGGCCTAAGGTGCATTACAAGTTAGTTTCCAGATGTAAGAACTAAATACCAAAGTGTGTGTAATTTTGAATTGCATACTTACCAGGTGAAACTACATCTCTTGCTTCCATTGCGAGGCTGCAACCGAACATCCCAGTTGCCTTCGTAAATGTAAATATTTGACTCGTGATGTCGCGTCTCATCTCAGGCACAGGCAGAAGCTTCTCCAGAACTTTAAAGAAGTCCTCCTTAATAGATGTAAGAAATTTGATTTCCGGATTGTATTGGATGCCGGGGTTTAAAAACGCTGCTGCTGCATGTAGAGGCGAATGGAGTTGATCCCGCCACTTTCTGTCTACGATATCTAAGAAGGTCTTGCACTTATTCTCGTCCATTATATAGTATGTCCTTATCGATTCCTTGGCCCTGGTCATTAGCTCATATATATAACCCACAGCAGGTTTTCCTCCAGACACTTCCCTCAACACTTTGAGAAATGGCTCGGAGATGGCCACACTCTCTTCCACTGCCCTCCAGAAATCATTGTCCTCGACAATGGAAATACACGAAATGCTCTGTGTTTTATTCGCATAAGATGAGTTGGTGCAATACTCAGGGCTGTTGAACATGTGCTTCAACCTTGACCGTTGCTTCAAGATAGATTGCAAGGAGAGGAAGTTGGAAACAGATTTCGTGATGCCGGTTCTAATGAGTTCCTGTCCCCCAGTAAACTTTTTCATCAGATCAAGCATCGGGGCATTGTTATAGATGAACTTCGAAATGGTTTGTGCTTGTGAGATGCATCTATTCACCCAATCTACCTTCGAGAATTCCTCCAAAACAAGATTTAAGCATTGAGAGGCACAAGGAGACACGAAAATGGTCGAATAATTCTGCAAGATATGGTTTGCAACCCCAGTATAGTTGAAACTACTATCCATGATGATCTGCACAACATTTTCCGGGCCAAAATCTTGTATAACAGAATCAAATAAATCCGCCAAGCATTTTGTGTTCTTGAAATACGCAGATGCATCCACCGACTTGTGAAAAAAGGTCCGTGAGGGTGATGAAACCAAAAAGTTGATTAAGGCTCTTGACTTATTGTCAGTCCATGTGTCAGCGATGATGGTGCAACCCGTGGTAGTCCACTCTTTTTCAATATCTTTTGACTGTAGGCTCATTTCAGACTTGATACTTTCCAGCCATTTAGTCTTCAAAGTTTCTGCAGATGGACCTACAAATCCAGGACCACACTTTGTTATGGCATCAATCATTTGCTGATAGGACGAAGAACGGGCTATACTGAAGTCAAGCTTGTTCTCGAAAAAGAACAGCGCAATACTTCTCTCTGCATTCTCATGGCTATTCAAGGGGGGAGGCCCGGAAAGGACCACTGGAGTGACGGTGACGTTAGGAAAAACTTTCTGAATTGGAGTTTGTGGTGTGTCCAAAGACACGAGAGATTTACTAGCAGAGACATTTCCAGTTCCAGGAGATTTCACTTCTACTAACTTTTGCTTCTTACTACTAGGAGTTTCTTTGATCTCGTCCCTTGCTGCTATTATGGTCCTCACCTTATCAGTAACATCGTCTCTTACTTTGCTACACGGATTTACACCCTTACTTGGAAGTCGAGATAGATGATGCTTCAATCTACTAATGCCACCATTCAGAATTCTCTGGCAAAACTTGCATCTCACCTTGTTTCCATCCAATTTATCAGCATATTCCCAACAGGAGTCCTTCTCTCGAACCACTGCTACAACATAACCAGAAAACCAATTCACGTCATCAAAAAATGCAGCAACAAAAACTATTCTGACGAGAAGAACTGAACACAATAATTCAATGACGCGAAGTAAATTTAACAAACAGACATGCTAGTGGCTAACATTGTACTTGATGATGGAATTGTCAATGATGCATAGAGGTTGTGAAGAAAAAAATGAAATCACAATGCTGCAGAGGCTACATTCTGAACAAGACAACATCACTGTAGTGCGATGAACTTACTTCTTTCGGGCGCTGTATGTCAACCTACGACGGTGCAAAGCAAAACTCAGCAGAAAGTAGCTGATTATCGGGTCTCTGGTATGCGCATGCCTGCGCCTGTTCCGTTCCATACATTTCAAAAAGGTAAAAAATTAAGAAGCAAAAAGATTGTGGATGAAATTAACATATCAGAAGAATCCTAAAGGGCAGAAGCAGATTTGCAGCGCAAGACAAAGTACACAACTTTCACTTTAAAGCGTTTTTCTTTATACGACAAAGCGATATTCTAAACTACTCTAATCTAATCGGAAAGGGGTTCAAACTCAGGTAAAGTAGATGGGCACTCGGCCCAAGCCAACTAGCCTAACCGACACCTAGATGCTACAACTCACTACAACTTCATGTTCAATTGTTCTTCCTTCCTTCCAACACATAAATTTGTAACCTTTAACATTCTAAATCCACAAATCTCCAAAATTGCTTTAGGAAATTCAATTTTTAAAGCAGAATTTGGCACCCAATGAGTTCAAATTCATATCTTTAGCTCCGCCTTCATTTTCCAGGTAAATTTTCCAAGGAAAGTTTTGACATTTTCCAGGAAAGCAACAAAATGTCCCCGGCGAACAGATAACCCTGCAAACTACCAGCGTTTCTCTCTTCACCTCCATTTTCTCAGTAACCAAACAAACGAATCAAAATCCCAAATTCCAAATCAAAGATTCAACTTCTCAGAGAGATGCAAATGTTTGAAATTGTTGGAGAAATTAAAGAAGCAAATTGACAAGAGAAATAGCGAGAAATTTAAGCCAAACTTACAGAGATGGAGAGAGGAGACTGGTTATTGGTTCTCGACGGAGAGAAAAACGGAGGAGGGCTGATTTTTCAGGGTTTTTCTTTAATTATCGCGATAAATCGGAGGTTTGGGGGTTTCCGTTTTGTATCGCCCGGACTGTGTGTGGATTTAGGTTTTTCTTCTTTATCCTCTCTTTTCTCGTTCCTTCTTTTTTCGACTTTTTATTTTTTATTTCCTATTTTTTGTTAACTATTTGGGTTTCTTTGACGATATATCGCGGTCAGGTTGTGGGCTGTGGGCTTCTACTTCCGAAAATTCATTGCTTTAGGCCTGCCTTGCATATTCACGACAACCATTCGTATCAACAATATTTCTCTTTGCTGGTAGGTGATAAGTTGTGAGTTCGGATTTCACGAAACATAATTTTCACCCCTTCTTATCCAATGTTGATCCTAGTTTTTTTAGTGCACTTAATTCATTTTAACTGACCAATCCTAGGTTTTGATTTCTGGAATAATTCGAATCTTATCAAAGCAAGGCTCCACCAAGCCACGCCTAAGTCTGATCCCTTAGTAATCCCACTTTTATTAGGGCTCGGTCTAATCATCCTTTTATGGTTTGAGAATCCACTTGGTAAGGATCGCTATTGGGTTGAGGCTCGAGAGTCACGGCCTTCCTTCTTTACTCATCCCTTCTTGCGCCAAATCTAGTACTTCAGGCTCAATTACATTGTATAAAAAATAGATCAGGAATAGCGATTGGCAAGTATGATGTAAAATGTCGTCTTGTCGAGAAAAAAAATCCCCATTTAAAAATAAGGAACAATGTAGCAATGTTTTCTGAATTTATGACCTTTTTCTGATTTACTTTTTCGAATGTTAATTTAGTTTCGAGCTCCACTATTCTTTCTAAATTCATCTATTAATAGTTTTACTAAAAAGTTGACAAATTTATCAATTACGATAAATTGACACGTTTTAAAAGATCACAAAGATTAGAACCAAATTGATATTTGAAGAGGCAAATTTAAATCGTCCTAAGTTTTGGGGGACATTGCTAAAGTAGGGGACCCATTTGATTGTAACCTTTGGATGCCAAATTGCTAATTATTGACCAGTACAGTAGGACTGGGAAAAATAAATGAACGGCTCTGATTGGTTCCAGTGCACTCGTCAGCTCTACATCAGAAGGCCCACGATCGTTGTTCTTTTCCCCACGTGGCAACATCTCATGGACCGCTGTGACATCACCTAGAAAGCCGTCACCCGTTGATTGATGCCTGGGTAGGCCTAACCTAACCGCAATCTTCGCGCCATTTTCGGTAGGCGTGTGAAATTTCCAATGGGACTAATTGAATGAAGTACACTTCGAATCTTTGTGTTCGGATCGAGGAATTCAAAAATCTGAATCAATCATTTTAATTTTACGATTCTTATTAGTTTATTTGTTGATTCACTTTACACAAATTAAAATTGTGAATCTCTTCTTCTTTCTTGAACGACCTGAATTTTTAAGTTTGTTAGCTTTGTAATTCGAGATCTAGAGATGATCTTAATTGGTATTATGGAGGTTAGGTGAGCAGTGCAAAAGATAGTTGCTAATTTGTCATTACCATTGGTTAGTGGCCTTAACAATTTCAATAATGGATGACCTATGCATTCAATTTAAAGAAAACTAACGAAAAAAATTTCAAAACTTTTAAGTTTTAAAGATAAGGACAAAATAAAGAGTAAAATGAATAATATCATGATTGACATTTTAGTGTAAAAATATGATTTTTCGTTAAAATGAACAGTACCATAAGCTTTTCGTTAAAATTCTCTTAAATTTAACACTAAAATAGGTGATTACTCCCTATGATTAACAATTAAAAATGGAACTGAGTACCAACTCCAGATCCTATGAAATTATGAAAAATTACACACATAAAAAAGTACCTAATCCATCGGACCATTGCATTTTTTATTGTCATTTGCAAGTCTCTCATTGAAGAGCTAACAACTGTTAGTATTGCGGTGTTTTGAGGTACATAAACGTATTAAGTTCGGACATCAATAACTCATCTATTAGGCCTTTTACAATGATTTAGATGAGTACAATATTTATATATATGGATCAGACATCCTTAGTTTGATTTCTACAATGCTACTGCTATCCTGGTGTGATTTCAATGTATGTACCAGACTTATGAGTTGGATATATTAAACTCATGAGTCTAATATATTGAACTCATGAGTTGAATAAATTGGTACCACACAACTGTAAAAATGTGATTCTTATATGAGTTCAATGTATTGATATCATACTCACTTTTCTCGGCCTACCGTAGAAGGCCTTAGATGGTGTGAAAACCTTTAAAATGGTGGTACACCACTCAATCGATCAAATGTAACAGTTAATAGGTCATGACGAACAAAACCATTGAAATGGTGCTACACCACTCAAACAACCAAATGTAAGGACTATGACGGATTATGTTGAAGCGGTGTTACATTACTTAATCAGCCAAATAGCTCAATGGATCATCCCAATATAAGTTAATGTACTTTAGAAAACTTCAAACATTAATGATATATTGAGTTGTTGTAATTAGTTTTGCACTCGAGATTCAGTATTTGATTTGCTCGTCACATATAAAAATACTAATGTCCACGCGCTAATTGAGAGTGGGGATTAGCAATTTGACTATCTATTATAAAATTGGTTTACTTGAGTTGTTGTCCATCGACACGTCATCGTCTCGCAGGAGTAGTGACAAAAATATGGCCCCAAAACTTTCAACATTTAAAAAAAAAGGAAAAATACAAATTTCTTTTTGGTGCGTAATTACAACAAAACGATAAGATATTAAACAAGAACCCAGCTGGCTAGAAAAAAAAAAATAATCCAATGCTTGCGTCTTCTACAATTATATAAAAGGAACTTTAACGAAATTTTTTTGGTATTGTTCATTTTAATGAAAAATTATATTTTTACACTAAAAAGTCAATCCTGGTACTATTCACTTTACTATTTATTTTGTTATTATCGTTAAAACTCAAAGTTTTCAAGTCATTTTCATTAGTTTTTCTTTATATAAAGGCTTATTAATTAAATTGCGTCTGAAGCTGTCATTTTAGTCTCAATTAGTTTATGAAATTGATTTTGTTTTAAAAAAAAGTCCTTTTAACTCATTCGCTCTTATTTTATCCTCACTTTGTAAAAAAAAAAACATTAAATTCATACCTAATAAATCATTTATTTCTTTCACAATTTGCTTTGCCGAGGATATCAATCGATTGAACTAAAGAGCTGAATGGAGGCACGACAAAAGAGGTGTATAAAAAGTGAAATGTCTAAAACCCCTTGAACTTAATGTTTCTTTAATAGAATGGGATGAAGTGAAGTGAGACTAAAAAAGATGAAAATTTTAGGAGCAAAATGAAAAAAAACCAAATTCACCGTGTAAATTGCAACCAAATGACAATTTTAGAGAGTAATTCAATTAATAAGCCTTATATAAACGTTATCATATTAACTATTTATTTTTTTCTTTATTATTTAAAATTTATTTATGCATTGAAAGCAATAGTTGTTTCTGCAAAAATAAATCAAATTAGAGATCGTTTAAACGTTCACCTCTATCACACCAATCAACATTTATTCATAGGGAATTATTACTCGCACTTCAAAATTCTCATTTTGCACTTCAAACTTTTTATATTTAGCAAGAAAAATACATATACAAAGAGTGTAAAATGAAAATTTTAACGTGCCAATAACATTTTCTTATCCATATTATATTTAATGACGGTCGAGATAAGTTTTTTAAGTGATATATTTATACATCTAAAATACGTCAATCACGAACTGAATGAAACAAAATATGCCTAAAAAATGAATAACAAATTCTCGAGCACACCAACTGCACCGCCAGCGTTAGACAAAATTATTCAACCATTATTTAACTAATAATATTCAGCGTCTTCTTCGTCGCTTGGTCTTCTCCACAGCAATCCACATGCATCTTCCCGTTCGTATGCCATAAAATAAAGCAGCAATCTTTCCACATTGGCTCTTCCTTTTCTTCTCACCAATAAACAATGAATATCTTATCCATGGCTTCCTGACTTCCCTCTGCATGTCGCCATGCTACTCCCCCAAGCAAACCCCACCTCAGTATCTATCTCCACCATAAGCGCTTCGCCGCCACCATCATTGCACCCCACCCGTTTGCGAATTTGCACCAGCGAGACCGTCTGTGAAACCCCGGCAGTTAGTCCTGCGTTCTCGAACGACCCAATTCTGAAAGTTGGGTTTTGCAGTAGGGAGCAAGGAGGGGGAGATTTCAAGAGTTGGGTTTGTTTTTGCCATGTTTGTGGTGTGATCTGAAGCAAAAAGTATGTTTTTTTGTGTGTTGATTTTATGTGAAAGTGATGGGAATTAATAAAGTCATTAGTGTGGGATTTTCTTGGCAGCCTAACAAAGTAGGTGGGATTAGGAAAGTCTATGCTTTTCACCACTATCCTAATGCAAAGTTTCAAACTTGATAGAACTGCTTTTTTGACTGGGTCTCCAAATTCAAGGATTTGGGATTTAAAGCCGTTAATTAAGTCAACTTTAGGACTCTATACATTGTCTTTTAAGCGGATGACATCCGCCCGTTGAATACTCTTAGATTTTTAGCGTGCATCCAGCCGTTAAATTGTCACACAGGTGTATTCTATAATTTTAGCATTGCTTGTATGATCGGAACTCATTTACATTTTTACTAATGTTTCTGATGATTTTCTGATTCTGATATTGTGATTTTCTTCCAATCCAAATTCATGCTGTAGTTGTGATCAAGACTCCAAAAGCAGTTCGTGTTCAGATTGCTCGAGAAGATGGAGAAAAGATTAGAGCTTTTGGTCGTTTTGGTTACTGGGGCAATTTTCTTGCATGTCACTGCCGACCCAGTTGATGATAAGCAAGCCTTGTTTGATTTCATTCACAACATTTCTCACTCAACCTCTATCAAATGGAATGAGAGTTCTTCTGTTTGCAAAACCTGGACCGGCGTGGTCTGTAGCAAAGATCAGTCCGGAGTTATAGAGCTTCATTTGCCTGGAGCTGCCTTACATGGTCCAATCCCACCGAACACTCTCAGCCGGCTTTCGGCGCTTCAGGTTCTAAATCTCAGTTCGAATACCTTGACAGGTCCATTCCCTTCTGATTTTTCCAAACTCAGAAACTTGTCTTCCCTTTATCTTCAGTACAACAATTTCTCCGGCCCATTGCCTTTAGATTTTTCGGTTTGGAAGAATGTTACTGTCATGAATCTCTCAAACAATGCATTTAGTGGGAATATCTCTTCCTCGATTTCAAGTTTGACTCACCTCACAGTTCTGAATCTCGCTAACAATTCGCTTTCGGGTGAAATTCCTGACCTCAATGTTCCTAGTTTGCAGCAGCTTGATTTGGCTAACAATAACCTGTCAGGGAATGTGCCTCAATCTCTTCAAAGATTTCCAAGTTGGGCCTTTTCTGGTAACAGTCTTGCGTCCCTTCCTCCAGCTCTTCCGGTTCAACCACCTAATTCTAAACCGAGGAAGAAAGTGAAACTCGGCAAGCATGCAATGCTAGGTATTGTGATTGGTGGATGTGTTCTGGGATTTGTTTTAATTGCTGTTCTGATGATCATTTGCCGTTACAACAAAGAAGGCAAAAATGGGATAGTTGAAAAACCAAAGAAAGAACTCTTTTCGAAGGAAGGGCTTTCTCGGAAGCATGATAAGAATAACAGGATTTCGTTCTTCGAGGGTTCTAATCTTGCATTTGATCTGGAGGACTTGTTGAGGGCGTCTGCTGACGTTCTTGGCAAGGGAACATTCGGGACGACATATAAGGCAGCTTTAGAAGATGCAACTACTGTTGTGGTGAAGAGGTTGAAGGAAGTGAGTGTGGGAAAAAAGGAATTTGAGCAGCAAATAGAGATTGTGGGAAGTATCAGGCATGAGAATATAGCCTCGCTGAGGGCGTATTACTATTCAAAAGATGAGAAGCTTGTTGTTTATGATTACTATGAGCAGGGAAGCGCCTCGTCGCTGTTACATGGTATATAAGCTCTCCTCTCTACCTTTTTTTTTTACTTAAGATCAGATTATTACATAAAAGGTTGCTTAATTGGTTCTAATGATGTTTATGCATCTTTAATCTTGCAGCTAAAAGAGGAGAGGGCAGGATTCCATTCGACTGGGAGACTCGACTGAAAATAGCAATCGGTGCAGCAAGAGGCATCGCTCATATCCACACGCAGAATGGTGGGAAACTTGTCCATGGAAACATAAAGGCCTCAAACATCTTCCTCAACTCTCAAGGATACGGTTGTGTGTGCGATGTTGGTTTGCCAACACTGATGGGTCCAACGCCCCCACCAGCAGCGCGTACTGGAGGATACCGAGCCCCAGAAGTGAAAGACACCCGTAAGTCTTCCCCTGCATCTGATGTCTACAGTTTCGGGGTCCTGCTACTTGAGCTTCTCACCGGAAAAAGCCCCATACACACAATAGCTGGCGAAGAAGTTGTTCACTTGGTCCGGTGGGTGAACTCTGTGGTCAGAGAGGAATGGACAGCAGAAGTGTTTGACGTAGAGCTTCTGCGGTATCCAAACATAGAGGAGGAAATGGTAGAGATGTTACAAATAGGAATGTCTTGTGTGGCAAGAATGCCTGAGCAACGACCAAATATGCCGGATTTGGTGAAAAGGGTGGAAGAAATCCGTCAAGTAAACACCGGAACTCGACCATCATCAGGATTATCTACTCCAATCTTAAATACACCGACTCCTCCATCGGAGATAGCAGGACCTTCCTCTCTACCCCAGTGAGATTCTTTCTTAGTTCTTCGTTGCGATATAAATTTTCTTTCAAGTTGAAATTCATTCGGATTTGGATTGTAGTTTCTACGAGAATCTTGTATTTCATCGATGATCATATCGGTTAGAGTATGATGTTCGTAAACTTATTTAATCGACGAATTCAATCATAACCTGCTCTTTTTGTCAAAATTTTCTGGGTAAATGGTTACATTTCATGTCCAACTCTACACGCATTTCAGACTTCAAATTTACCGATCCTCATGGCAATGTTCTGAAAGAAAGTTAACGATCAAATAAAACCGGTTCGATCCGAATCGCTGATTAACGGGAAAGGAACAAGAGACCTGCATTGAAGGCAAATGTCTGCAATTGCAAACAGTTTTTGATGGATTCTCGAATCTACATGCAATGTCAATACAATGATTTCATACATCCAGATAAAACTGGTTTAAAGTTTGAAAAATTACATGTATCTTTCGTTTGTATAAGAATCACACTGAAATAAGATCAAAAGACAACGTTGTCCTTACAGGGTTGGACTTGACGGTGAGCAGAACCTTGCCGTGAAATAGCTAAAGAATCATTCATCCTTCCGATGGACAGAGCGGGTCTTTTGCAGAGTCTACGAAACACAGCAAATCTAATCTGCAATCACTTCTTCAAAATTTTTGTTCTAACACCCCCTGAAATTCATATAAACAGAACGATTTAGGGTCACCTAATGCAGCGTAATCATTAACCGGAGCAACAGTAAATAGTTGGGAAAATTGGAAGTGGCAAAAATGTAAAACAAAAGGGTACCAGACCTTCAACTTCCTCAAACTGAACCTCCTTCACGATTTCTGCAGCTGCATTATACTCAAAACTGCAAAATTTTATACAACACGCATTCCGTTACAAGATACACAACTGCAATGCTAACATAGTTGAAAAAATAACAAAACATATACAAGTAATGCCGAGTACTAGGTCCTCCACTGAAAAAGTGAACCGTAAAGGAAAACAAAACGCTCCTAAAAACGATGCTTTCGATCATTACACTAAGGTATTATCTTATATCATGAAGATTCTAAGAACAGAGCAGCCGTCCAAACAAGCAACACTTTCCTTTTTCTTTTTCCAGAATAAAGCAATCTAACATAGACGCCACATCTGCGACATCCTACACGTCTCCCTCTCACAAAGTAAAGCTGATATTCCCATCTCATAGCATCGAACAAGTGGTAAGGACGCGGTTACATGCTGCACTCGGAAATGAATCTATCGACTCTCTACTATTGGTAGTAGGCGTGACAGACACAACGAGGAATTGTCCGATACAAAACATAAAAACGAAAAACTTGTGCTAGTAGAAACTTGTCTAAGATTACTGAATATAGTGCCTGCCTGCATAAGCTACAAAAGAACATGGCCGAAAGATAACCAATCCACAATGCAATCAATCTCGAGCTTCCTAACTATCCGTCTAACACGAAAGGCAATAAAAACTCACAATGAGAAGCATAAATTTGCATTTACCTGTTAGCGAAGCAAACATCAAGTTCGTAATCAGAAGCACTCTTAGTAGCTTCAACTAAGACAGTAACTATTTCCGTCTTGCGAGTACTGGCCATCAGCACATCATACTCGGTAGGAACGATAATTGCGAAGAAATTATCGCTCAATTCGCTCAAGCACATCTTCTCCACAGCTGCAAGAGCTATCCTCCGCTTGAGCGCATCGGCATCCGGGTCAACAATGTAGATGGCGAAGTCAGTGATCATCAAAATGCGCCGCTTCATCTTCCCGGAGGCAGTAAATTTCAACACTTTATCGGCAAACAGAACCTCCTTATCACCTGCAATATCCAATGCCAACGGAATTCAAACAAATGATTGCAGCGATTGCAATTTCTAAACCCTAAACCAAACAGAGGAATTGGATTTCCCAAATCTTCATCCCATTCAATACCAAAAAAACAAACGAGAACAAATTCAAAACAATTGAAGTTCGATTCACCAAAATTGAAAAAAAAAATCGAAAATTTAATGGAAAAATTCAAGACCTTGTTTCTGCAAGACTTTCATCAGGTACGGATTCGAACGGACGTCGATGTAGTCGCCTCTGTATTCTCTGCGAAACGAAGCTTTTCTTCGGACCTTGACGCCCATGAACGGTTCCTGATCTTCAGTCACGTTGCCTTCGGACGACCTTGTCCGCATACCGCCACTGCCATCTCCGTCGTCGTTGTCCAGGGCTTCCGAGTGGTCCTCTTCTTCTCCGCCCGCCACGTCGTACTTGGGAATCTCGGGTTTGGATTCGGCCACTTGGACCCGCCTCGGAACCCTAAATCGCTCCATTTTCAGTTGTCGATGGACAATCAGACGGTGAGAAAAGCGGAACGAGGTGGCGTGCCCGGGTGATGGTGGAGGCTAACTTGCGCCGGGTGTTTGCTGCGCACCATGTGCAGCAGGTGGGGGGTGAGTTGGATTCTCGAATCTCCAATTAATCATCCAATCTACGCCAACGGCGCACGTTAGACACGTCGATGATTGGGTGCTTGGTAATCGTGAGATCTTCTGCGACCAGCTCAGGAACTGTATGCGATCTGGGACGTCGGCACTGGGGACCCACGCGTAAATCCACCGTCTATCAGACAAGAGCAAGAGGGCCAAGTGGTTTCCCTCGTAATCGCCGTCCATTCGCGCTTGGTGGGTCGCAGTAACGTGCAGGACAACTGGCATCAAGTAGATAAAATTGGGATAATTAAGTTTAACTCCAAAATGTGGTGTCAAGTTGAAGGTAATGACAATATGTAGTAATTTTGTACAACTTTCAATTCTAATTGATAATTTACAGTCACTCAGTACTACGGTTTAGTGATATTCATTTTCATTTGAAAATATGAGATTTTAGGTTTGAATCTCATGGATGACGAATTCGATATCAAATTAGGTTGCCCATTATGTGGTTTAGTCGAACTCTCATTCCCCTTAATGTAAAAATATTAATGTTTTCAAAAAAAAAAAAGTGATAATTTACATAGCACATATTTTTAAGGCTTTTTACTCAAAATAGTGCTGATATTGGTATAACTTCACACTTTGATCACTATAAAATTGATAAAGCTGATTTTTGTGTTTGTTCACTTATAAGAAAGATGTTTTAAGATCGATTATCGTTCAAAGCAAAGTTGAACCACATTACTATAGGAACCCAATATAAGCCACTGCCTCACCCCCTTTAGTATAGATACTAAGTGTTCAAAACAAAAACAAAAAAATATTAATTTACTAGGGACTAGCAATTGCAAACATAATTTATTTAAAATTAGGGATTTGCTATTCACACCCTCATTTTTACTTATCTCACACCCCTTGTTAATTTATGTCATTTGATTTTCTTTAATTCATCCGATCTGACAGTCAAAAATTAAAAAAGTGTGAGAGAAATAAAAAAGGTTGTGTGGATATCACATCCCTAAAATTAATCGCACATAATAAACGGTCCGCCCATGGATCCAACCATCGGTCTCCGTCCCGTACGGTTGACCACTTCGTCAAAAACTTCTAACCAACGGTGCAAATGGCGGCCCACAGAAAGACCAAGTCGTTTCCAGCCGTTCAACCAACGCGCCTGTGGACTTTTTACCGGGAGCGGCAAAACGTCATCTCATTTAAAAGTTTTAGAGTTTGTTTAGACGTGATTTTAAAATAACTGAAAGTTTTTTAGTGAAAATATTTTTAAAATCAATAGTTAGTAAAAATGAAAGTAAATATTAGAAAAACACTTAAGTACTTTCTGTAAGAAGCGTATAATTAATGCTTCTTACAGAAAACATTTCAGGTACTTTTGGAACCAAAAAATATTTTTTATAAAAACACTTTCAGTCATTTTAAAAACATATCTAAACGAGTTTTTATTCCACGATGACTTTCGGTGCCAAAAAAACAAAAACAAGAACCAAAAGAAGAAATAAGAAAAAGAAAAAAAAAGGGAGGAGAGCCGAGAGAGCGATTATCGTAAAGAAAACGCCAAGTGGGACCCAGACAGAGGGAACAGAATTTTTAGCCAATCAACGACAACAGGTCGATTCCAGGAGGCGGACCGCTGAAGCACTTTTATAAAAAGTCGTTTCCCCCATCGGCAGAAATCAATCGCGTTTCCCTTCCTCTTCCGTTTCCGCTTCCGCTTCAATCGAATTCGATTCGTCGCCGTCGTCACCTCCGTCTCTTTCGCTCTCTGTAACTGGTCCTATCAGGTACGAATACGATCTCTTCTTCTTCTGTGAGAGAGAGAAGTGAGCTCTGTTTGTAGGTGTGTAAGCTGTTGGTTGTGTCGCATGGCTTTTGGTTATGGATTTTGATCTGTGTGTGTTGATTTATCCAGGGTTTCGCGGATGGCGTCCAAGCGGATCTTGAAGGAACTGAAAGATCTGCAGAAGGATCCACCTACGTCCTGCAGCGCCGGTAATCTCATCTTCCCGTTTTGAATTTTTGAATCCGTGTAGATTCTCGCACGAAATTTCTTCTTTAATTTATCAATTTCCTCTAATGATACCGCTGATTGTGATCCGTTGGTGCTTTGTAGATGATTGGTTGTCACTTTGCAATGAATAATCTGAAAATTTGAATTCTGTAGTTTATATATGTTGTAAATGTGTATGGAAAGCGAAACTTGTGTGAATTAGATCAGAATTAATGTAAGCACGCATGTCATAATTCGTGGTGCCGCCCATGCTGAGATTATAATTGTGGGTATATTTCTAGATAAATAAAGAAGAATGTTTGTCATAAAAGTAGGTGCTTTTCATCGGAAAAGGATCCTCCCGAGGATCCCGTGATCGTGGGAATTTTTCGGTCAGAAATCATTTGAAATTTGATATTTAAAATTAAATATAAATAGTACCTAACGAAAACTAACCGCACGGTGTACGATAAATGACATCATATAACTGCCCTCGTGTACTGATTTGTTTTCGTGTGGTGTTAATGGGTTTAATTATAAGCATGTGTTGGTGTCGTGGCATAAAAAGTGACACAAACACCGTCATCATCTGCAAACTTGGTGGTACAGGAAATGTAATTGACCATGTCACGAATATGCGTGCTTAATGCTTTGTTCTGCATATGTAATACACGTATTAATGTCTTCTTCATCTCTGTAACTTTCTGTATTTGACTAATGTTCTCACTTCTTCTCACGATGGATCTTGTACCATTCAAGCACTATGGTTTGCCATACCATTCGTGTGCGATCTTGTGAGAGAGCTTGCTTAGCTAGCTAAAAGTGATACCGGGTTGAAGTGATTTTGTACGCATCATTTTCTGGATATTTTTACCCTTTCCAGATTGTAATGGATTCTATTGATCCAGCTCGGCTACCTGGTCAGATGTTCAGATTATGACGTCGTCTACAGCTGGATTATCCAGTCTTGTCAGGGGCTTTACATACGACCGGCTGGTTTAAATTTTGAAGTTTGCTCTTCATGACCAGACACATTCAAAATGGTTATTACTCTTCCTGCACTGCATATGGAAGTGAATACAATATATAATCTCATTTGCATATGCTTCTTTCGTCGCTTTATGATTATGCATGGTTGCCTCAGAAGATACACATATGTATAGGAAAACAGTTGTTTTGAGGAGAGATAATGTCCTTTTATAAGATCTTTCTTGTGTTATTCCAACTAGGGCCTTGTTTAAGCAATCTGTACAAACCTGCTCCATTTCCTTCAGTATTTTTATTGTTTCATTAATTTCATGCCTTGTTTTCTTTGGGGATATTGCAGGTCCCGTCGCCGAAGACATGTTCCACTGGCAGGCAACAATAATGGGTCCTCCAGACAGTCCATATGCTGGGGGTGTTTTCCTAGTTACTATTCATTTTCCTCCAGATTATCCCTTTAAACCACCAAAGGTACTACTAACTATCCAATTCTAGCAATGAAGTGTGTTATTATCTTTGAACTTAAGTGGTCGACATGATTCGTTTTCTCTCCATTATTCCCTGAAACTTAGAAAATTTTAACCAATGATGTGATGGATTTAGATGTGGTTCGAACTTTAATTAATCCTGTGATATTAACTTACCACCCTTGGCACAACGTCTACCTTGAATACCCATATTTTGAACTGTTTTTCGTAGTTACACAGTAAGTTTTCTTCGTCTACCACTACTGTTTCAACCACCACCAGCATTTCTACTTGGTGCATCCATTACCCCTCACGTTTTCAGTAATTGCATTCTTCATTTTCGTCATTCAACAATCTGTGTAGTTTTTCTGATCATGGAGTTCTGATTATCTCTTTTTGTCTCCGTCACTGATGCCTTGATGGTTCTGTAGGTGGCATTTAGAACGAAAGTATTCCACCCAAACATAAACAGCAACGGAAGTATTTGCCTTGACATCTTGAAGGAGCAGTGGAGTCCCGCTCTAACTATTTCCAAGGTATTGTCTTGTATCCCTCGAAAGTGAAAGCTCCAACGTAGAAAATATGAAAACCATTCATTCTCGAAATCAGGTTATTCATCGGAAATAATTCTTATCTGCACCAGTCTGTTCACATTATTTAAGTTACCGCTGTTACATTTTGTCATCAGGTGTTGCTTTCCATCTGTTCTCTGTTGACGGACCCAAACCCTGATGATCCATTGGTGCCGGAGATTGCTCACATGTACAAGACAGACAGGAATAAATACGAGACGACGGCGAGGAGCTGGACCCAGAAATACGCCATGGGCTAAAAGAGCGTGTGGTATGTGTGCCATAGGAAGGCTCCTTCTATCGTTCTCGTTGTTTTAGTTTGTGTAATGTCTTGAATCCTAAGAAAAATGGACCAAAATGAAAAGCGTTCCATAACTTGTCCTCTCGATTGAAAAAAAAAAAATATCGAAAAAAGAAAAGCCAACCCACGTTGCTTTGATTAATTGTTTGTATGGATATTGTGATCTTTCGTTATTTGTATTTTTAGATAAAATTGGGCCTTTGGAAATTGATAAGATATTAAAAGAAGCCCGAGTAATTTGTATTGGGCTTGGGCTTAAGCAAAATTGAATTTCCTAATTAAAGCAAGGGACACAAGTCCCACATCAGGAATTAGTGCTATTCATGAGACGTTGCTTGCAACACTCGGACATCGCTCAACCAAGAACCACCCAAGAGGGGGTTAGGAAACATGCCAAAGGAACAAGAGAAGGAAAAGAGGCTAGGCTGTTTTTTATTTTTGGAAAGGGATCATCTTCGGATTCTTTTCACCTAATCCATCTCATCAGATAATCTAGGCTCTTGAAATTTGATTAAATGGTTAAAATTATTATAACTTTTAAAGTGGGTCTGTGTTATTAGCCGTTGGATCGAATTTTAAAGGTCCGGATTGTTTAATAAGGAGGATTAGGTGGAAGAGATCCTGAGAGAATCCCTTTCCTTTTTCTTTTTTTTCGTGGGCTATGTTATTTTGCTTTAAACGGCCAACTAAGGTAGGCCAACTTTTGAGTAAAGGATTTGAACTCGGCCATGAAGGGGATGCATGTTGTCTTGCTTAACTGACTTAACCTACGCCTACAATAACCACGTGACATTGATGTACTACTTATGAGTGAGGCCTCAATATCGGGCCTCTCCTACTCTCTTGAGGCTAGCTGAGTTCTAAGAGGCCGTTAGACTCGATCAGAGATCTAAAATCTCTAGATTTGGGCCAGGCTGGACCAAAATTTTTAAATCCTTGGGACCTAATATGGTTTGTCGGACTGTATCCACAAAGGCAGTGGATTCATAACGCCCCGTCCATTGTGTAAATTGGAGTTTGCAAAGATAATAAAAACTTCTTACAGTCAATTGTCAAATATAACAACATAAAAAAATACGTCCTCTCCACCAAAGATTGAAGAGTAACCACGCTGATTTGATTATGTTAGTCAAGAGTGTATGTCATGAATCGAGATCCACTCCAGATATGTGTTTCCGGATCTTTGTGTTTAGAAACGACATGAATCACTCATATTAAATTTTGCAGTCACTAGCACATTCTCCTAGCTCACCTCACATAAATCAAGGTTCTAGATCTCTCTTTAACAACCCGGATCACTTCATCCTTAAGCTCCAAACAGAGATTCGAAGAGGATCTCAGTTCGTTTCTTTATAGCTTGTTGTTGATTGGTCCTCTCGAGTTTGAGACCTACATTTAGAATTAATTGGGGTGGAGTAATTCATTGGAACAAAACATTCACTTTGGACCCAAGAAAAAATCATTGAAAAAATAGTTTTGAATCTCTCAATAGGGTTTAACTATGAAGAACCGCGGAAATTAGTAATGTGTCAAGACAATTGGTAATGAAGTGGATACACTTCTTGGTAACGAAATTTGCGGACAACCAATGAGGAACACTCATAATAGGGTTTACAAGAAGAGAGGTTTCACGAGACTGTGTATCATAAACGAGTCAATTCTTCAGCTCGTCCTTTCATTGTAATTGGCCCCTCACTTTCATTCCATCGATATAGATTGTCTCGCAAAATAATTGTTAGGCTAATTAGCTCGAATCCATCTCCTATAAATTCGAGTAATTTTATGTTAGAAAAAAGGATTAAAGTAGCAATGCATGCTGATAAAGAGAAACAAATCTTCTTCTGTAAGATTATATTTCATTGACTGCATAAACAATTACATGGATGTACATTTATATAGCCTTTTGGCTCTTTACATTTATACCCTTAGCTTCCTTAACTAAACTTGTACAATCCTAACTAACCACAACTAATAACAAAACTAACTACATTTAGTTTTTCCAAACTATTTATCATTAACAGAAATGGATGATGTATCATCTGTCCTAATACACCCCCTCAAGCGAGAGGAGGAATCATAAGTGATGCCAAGAGGAAGCTTGGAACACAAGTAGCGAAATCTGGTTTTGGACAAGGACTTGGTGTGTAGATCAGCCAATTGATCAGCACTGCACACAAACTGCACTTTAAGCGGATGAGCTAAAACCAGTTCTCTAATGTAGTGGTAGTCAATCTCGACATGCTTAGTGCGAGCATGGAATACAGGATTTGAAGCTAAGGAAATGGCGGAGATGTTATCACACCACAGAGTAGGCAGTGTAGGAATAGAACAGTGAAGGTCACGAAGAATTTTGCAGACCCAAGTGAGTTCTGCAGCTGTGTGAGCCAGAGACCGATATTCGGCTTCTGTAGAAGAACGAGCAACAGTGCTTTGTTTCTTTGCACTCCAGCTGATGAGATTAGAGCCAAGAAAAACACAATAACCAGTAGTCGACCGCCGATCAAATGTGCAGCCAGCCCAATCAGCATCTGAGTAGGCAGAGAGAGCAACAGAACCTTTGGTAAACCACAGTCCTTGGGAAAAAGAACCTTTGAGAAAACGGAGGACTCTTTTAGCGGCCTGAAAGTGTTGATCACGCGGAGCATGCATGAATTGACATAACTGATTAACAGCAAAAGCAATGTCCGGTCTAGTCCAGGTGAGGTATTGAAGACCTCCAACAAGAGACCGATATTCAGTCGGATTGGAGAGAAGTGACCCACTGTGATCCAGTTTTTGAGAGCCAAGAGGTGTGCAGCAAGGCTTTGCACCCTCCATATTTGTCCGCTGTAGAAGATCAAGTAAATATTTTGTTTGATGAAGAAAGATCCCGTGGGAAGACCTCTGAACTTCCAACCCCAAAAAATAGTGTAAATGACCAAGATCCTTCACTGGAAATCTGTCACTTAGCTGCTGAATAAACTGATGACAGAGAGTGGAGTTAGGCCCAGTGACAAGAATGTCATCCACATACACAAGAACTATAACCAACTGAGGACCATGCAATACAAATAAAGATGCATCAGAGGAGGATTGGGTGAAACCAAGAGCATGTAATGCTTGAAACAGTTTATCAAACCAAGCGCGAGGCGCTTGTTTGAGTCCATACAACGATTTTCTGAGCTTGCATACATGATCTGGAAGGAGAGGATCAATGAAACCAGGGGGTTGTTGCATGTAAACAACCTCTTTTAAGTCACCATGAAGAAATGCGTTGCTAATATCTAATTGATTTAAGAACCAATTGTGTTGAACAGCAAGAGTAAGCAGAATTCGAATGGTAACCGGTTTAGCAACCGGACTAAAGGTTTCTTGGAAATCAATTCCCTCTTGCTGATGAAAGCCCTTGGCCACTAGCCGGGCTTTGTATCGATCAACAGTACCATCAGCTTTTGTCTTGACACGAAACACCCACTTGCAGCCGACGACATTTTGAGTGGAATGAGAAGGAACTAGAGACCAAGTCCCTGTAGATAGTAATGCATTATATTCATCCTCCATAGCAGCCCTCCAGTGAGCATACTTAGACGCTTGTAAATAGGTGCTTGGAACAAAATCAAGAGGAACTGGGAGTGGATGTTTAGTTGCTGCATAAGCATTAAGTTTGTAAATTCCTGCCTTAGATCTAGTAATCATAGGATGAACATTAACAGAAATGGGAAGAGGGCGTGGCACAGGTGGTGATACATCAGGACTTGCAGGCAGAGATGCAGCTGGTGAGACATCAGGATTTGCAGTTGGTGATACAGCAGGACTGGCAGGTATAGAGGCAAGAGGAGAAGCACCCGGTGAAGAAAGAGACCTCGGGCTAGAGGAAGATGAAGTAGCAGCACCTGGATTAGCAGGTTGAGTGAACTTGCTAAAGTAAAGGTCCATGGAAGAAGAAGAAACTGGAGAAGCAGTGGCTGACCGAGAGTAATGAAGAGGCAATGACTGAAAAGGATATGCGTCTTCATGAAAAATTACATGTCGAGAGATGTAAACTCGGTTGTCAAGAGGATCAAAACAGCGATAGCCTTTGTGTTGAAGACTGTAGCCCAAAAATATACAGCTCTTGCTCTTAGCATCCAGTTTACTATGCACATAAGGTTTGAGCCATGGGAAGCATTGACAGCCAAATACTCTGAGTTTGGAATAATCCGGCGGTTGAGTAAATAAAATTTCCCAAGGAGAGATTGTAAGACCAGAGATGGGCAGGCGATTGATGAGGTATATGGCAGTCGAGAAGGCTTCTACCCAAAACACATGAGGTACATAAGAAGTAACAAGTAAAGTACGAGCTGTTTCAACAAGATGACGGTGCTTCCTCTCGGCACATCCATTTTGTTCAGGAGTATGCGGACAGCTAAATTGATGAAGAATACCATGTGTGCGAAGAAAGGAAGCAAAAGAGTTACCAGTGAACTCACCCCCTGAATCTGAACGCAAAGTTTGTATTTTATTTCCAAGTAAATTTTCTACATAGTTTTTGAAGATAACAAATGTAGAAAATACATCATACTTTGCTTTCAAAGGGAAAAACCAGCTATATTTACTAAAATCATCAACCAGAAGTAAGTAGTACTGGAAACCACTACTAGATTTAACTGAAGCAGGTCCCCACAAAACACAGTGCAACAGTTGAAGGCTGCGAGTTGAAGTTGAAGAAGCCACTCCAAAAGGAAGCTTGTGGTTCTTAGCTAGAGCACAGTCTGAACAGAAGAAGTCAACCGAAGATTTACCATGCACTGCAAGCTTATTAGTAGAGACGACCCTGCGAAATATTGAAGAAGATGGATGACCTAAGCGTTGATGCCACACTTTGACAGGAGCTTTAACACTGAGAAAGGCAGAGTGTAATGAAGGAGAAGAGGTACTGGAACTTTGCAGTGGATAGAAACCATCTCTAACCAGTCCCCGCAAAAGCATCATCCCCGAAGTACGATCCTTGACAGTGGATCCATAAGGGTCAAGAGTTAATTCACAATCATTATCCTTAAGAAATTGATAAGCAGATAAAAGATTATGTGCCATGGAAGGAACATGAAGAACATTCTGCAGCTTAAAAGAATGATGAGGAGTATACAGAGAAGATGAACCAACATTATGAATGGATAAACCTTTACCATTTCCAATATACACTTTGTCCTCTCCAGTGTAGGGAGTAGGAGAAA
Organism: Malus sylvestris; assembly: GCF_916048215.2. NCBI lineage: Eukaryota > Viridiplantae > Streptophyta > Magnoliopsida > Rosales > Rosaceae > Malus > Malus sylvestris. The sequence goes on from NC_062260.1 coordinate 28,325,139, forward strand.
AGATGTTAGCAATATCATTGGTGATGTGAGATGTAGCTCCAGAATCAATTAACCAAGGCTGAGATAGTTTAGCAGAATGATGTACACACATGGCAGCAAGTTTAGCTGGAGGAATACGACCACAGATCTCGGGGTTCATGCAATCAAAGCAGTCAAGGGCCTCATGACTGGTAGATCCACAAATTTGACATTGGACTTTGAAGGTAGAAGAACCGGGATGATTGTGCGAGCCTTGATAAATCCGATTACCACGATTAGGATTGAAATTACCACGAGAATTGCGATTTCCTCGATTGGAAATGAATTGACTCCTGGGAGGCTTGCCACGATTGGAGTTGTACCGAGAGGCAGAGTGAAGTGGTAAAGACTGAGCAGCAAATGCCGAGGAAGTAGGAAGCAGAGGAGGCTGAGACTGCACAGAAAAAGCCTGAAATGGTTCAACCACAGATGCTGAAGCGATTGTCTTCCGTCGAGCCATAGAAAGCTCTTTGGTAAGTAAGAGACCGTGAAGTTCATCCAGAGATGTCGAAGACAAACGAAGCATTATAGAATCAATGAAGGACTCAAACTCATCAGGCAAACCATGTAAAGTAGCAGCAATTAGATCACGATCAGAGACGGAAACACCTGCAGCATGTAATGAATATGCAATTTCCTTGATTTGCTGGAGATATCCCGAGATAGAATTTGAGCCTTTCTGTACCGATTGAAGGCGTGAGCGCAATTGATGAATATTAGCCTCCGAAACACCACCAAAACGCTGTTCAAGCTTCACCCAAAGCTCGCGAGAGGACGAAACGCCAACCGTGAACGGAATAATCTCTTCAGAAAGTGTGGAATTCAACCAGATCAGCAGATTTTGATCTTTTTCATACCATTCTTCAAAAGCGGGATTCAGTGAGCGATCAGCCAAGAGAGGCGGTGGACAGATCTCAGTGCCTTCAATCACACCGAGAAGTTTATAACGCCGGAAAATAGGAGCAAACAACGCTCGCCATGGAAGATAGTTGGAGCTTTTCAGTTTAATCGGCACCATACTACCAATGTTGTGAATCGTCAGAGAAGTGTACGAATTCAGAGAAGGAGGATTAGAAGAGAAATTAGGGTTTGGAGTCGGAGAAGATCCAATTGGGGACGAATCTGACGGAGAAGCCATGATCTCGAACAAGAATCGATCGACGAACAGAAGAGAAATCAGAGAAGAAAGAGTGAAGAATCAGAGTTGAAACACCAAGAATCGATCAAGAGAAGATCGACCGATGCGGAAGATGGATACGATGCTGTGAAGCAAAAAGGCGAGATACCATAAAGAGAAACAAATCTTCTTCTGTAAGATTATATTTCATGGACTGCATAAACAATTACATGGATGTACATTTATATAGCCTTTTGGCTCTTTACATTTATACCCTTAGCTTCCTTAACTAAACTTGTACAATCCTAACTAACCACAACTAATAACAAAACTAACTACATTTAGTTTTTCCAAACTATTTATCATTAACAGAAATGGATGATGTATCATCTGTCCTAATAGCTGAATGCTGAAAGTCAGACTTATCGGCATAGGCATTAATCACACAGAAAATTGTCCACACAAATCCTCAAGGGTCTCAATCATCTCACAACCTCGCAGGGAAACTAAGATCAATCTTGATCAACGCGGCCACTAATTATAAGATTAATCATATATTATAGGGGTAACTGAACATGGATTAATGTAGTATGAGAAATGCTAAGGGGATTCTCTCTTAGTGACTTTTCATGGAATCTCTGTCACCTTACAGTTTAACGTTAATTCTCGTGCTACAATATAAAACATTGTGCAAAAAACATAAGGTGATAAATAATATACGAAGAGTCGCACTTTTAAGAAAATCTCCTTAATGTTTCTAATGTAGTGATCTTGGTTTTAGTCATACGTCGAGCGTTACCCTGTCGTGGGATCTTAATCTTTCTAATTAAAAGGATTTGTTATCGAATATATTTTTTTAATTTACAAATATTGTATCGAAATTAGACAATACAGAAGAAGTTCCAGAAAGTCACAAATAAAGAACAATGCCTAGGAATGCAAAGACCAATTTAATACGTTCAACTTCCCATAAATATATTATATATACATATAGATATATAAATGTATGCATATGTGCCCCCTTGAACTTTAGGTGCCATAATATTAATAAACTTAACAAATAAAGTGGAGATGGTGACCCATGTTGCAAATTTGAATATGATTTTGGCATGAACTCACAAGTGTCAGATCTTCCTCCATGCAAGAATCTGAGTCCAAACCCTAACTCAAAGAATAAAATAAAATCCGGCAAAAGGGTCGTGCCCACGAGTGGAGGTGAGCATGGTCCCTGGAAATCTGGTTCATTACCATTAGACGGATTTAATCCTGATTAGCTTAGTTTTATGTACTTGGGGTCTCTTGTCTCCAACGCGCGAGATGCCATTTCTACTTTTATTGACGAATCGATATCCTAAATTTAAAATATACAAAGAAAGAGATTCAAACTTGAATACAGTATGAGAGAGCGGGCAAAATATTCGAGCAAAGTTACCAAATTTGCATCTACAAGTACTCTGATTTCATATTTGAAATATCACAAGGTGATTTTATATCTTATAAGTATTGACTATCTTATAAAAATGACTGAAAATGTAAAGAGATGGAGTTTTTTTAGCGTAGTTTGCTTCTAAGGAAGACAAGACGTCATGTACAAAACCCGACTCATCTCCGTTGGGTTGAAGACTGGAACAAAAGGCCGAGAAAACTATGACTTCCAGTTCCACTAGAGACTTTTTGGAGGAAGTTAGCCGCAGCAAAGCAAAGCAGTTATCGAGCAGAACATGTCGATCAATAATCCAAATTCCAATCACTTCTTAAACTACTAATGATGGGCCAGATGATTATTGAGCACTAATCATTGTCTGATTTCGCACTAATAATATTCACTGGAAAAGGCTCTCTCTCATGCACGCCACCGAGTTTTCACATAGAACACATTGCATGTTAGCTAAAAACTACAATCATGGAAAGAAAATGGGAGTAACTGACTTGGACAAAGATACACTCTTCAATTTCTGTCGTCTTCTAGTTGATTTACGTTAGAAAACTATAACTTGCAACTTTGCTTATTTTGTTTTAGAAAGGATATGATATTTACACTGATTTGCAACGAGTCGTTAATTTAGTTACAGCAAATCATAACGAGTGACAATTTAGTATTGAATTCACTATAAAGACATTGTTCTAGCATATGTGTTAGTCGAACCTCAAGTGATAGCAGGTGCTACTGCTACTAAATCAACTGATCATATGCCAATTTTATATTTTTTTTTATCAGTTATCGACAACTCAACAAAAGAAAAAAAATTCATTGGTCTTTATGTTTGTGCAATTAGAAGTATTTATATAGTCTTGGTCTCTTATGTTTTGGGACAATAAAATTTGTTCTCTACCAAATCCTTTTATACAATTATATTCCCAATTTTTGGGCTTTTGGAAATGAAAATTTGTTATTCTAATTTCTAACCAAACCCATTTGTTAGTAAAGGTTAATAGGAAAAAAATTGAGGTTTCGTCATAAAACTATTGATAATGTGTGGAATAGTTCGGTTTATTTATAAGCTAATGCGATGTTATTATTCCATTAATGTGAGATTCATTCTCAACATGTATTTTCATCTGTGACGAATTTTCAAGCCACACATAAACAACATAAACGGAATGACGTAGAGCACATGTGGCTTGAGCTTCCCTTCGCACGTAAGACAACTTGGAGACTAAAAGCAATTTGGAGTTCTTACCCCACCAATATGAGATTTATTCTCAAAAAATTGGAGACTAAAAGATTAAAACATGTTCTACCAACTCCCTTGCTTTGAGGCACAAAACAATTGCATTATTCATTTTACAAAGCCCTCATTTCCCTCAATGTCAGACACCCAATTAGCAAAAAGTTTCCAAGTGTTCAAATTAACTTCATCGTGCAAAATATCCTGTTCTTCTATATCTTAATTAATTAAGTCATTGTGTGCAAATTAAAGTTTAAGTTGCTAATCCGAAGTGAGGCCACATCACCCCACATGGGGAAGCACACGCGGCAGTTCCGTTATCACCGTCAAGGCGCAAACGCCGCCGGGAACTGGTGATTGAACAGTGATCAGTGTCAGCAGGGTCCCCACTGGCTAGCTGAGCCGGTCACCCACTGTCGTCGAGTCTCGAGACAAGTCAGCATTCCATGGGGCCATGGCCAATGTATCTCTGAATGGAGGAGTTTCCCAAAACCTTTTCCACCATGCAGAAGATATTGTATTTGATATTCAACTAAACGGTAGTAATTAATAATAATATAGAAAATTAGATTATCAGAGATAATGGGAATTGTTGGACTTGGAGTGGAATGAGACTGAATACAAAATGCAACGTACGTACAATCATAAAGCATATTTTAGGGTTGAGTTACTGTTTGCATTTTCTGTAGTGCACTCTCTGTGTTAATGGTTCACATAACACATTTTATATTATAAGCGATATTATTTTTTAAGTTACACTAAAGTGAAGAGAAGAATTTTAGTTTCGATGTACATATTTGAAGTAAAGTAAGAGTAACCGCAATTGAAGATAAGATAAGAGAAAATCGGTTAAGGTGGTTTGGACATGTGAACTGAAGGCCTACAGATGCTCCGATTAGAAAGTGCGATTATAAGACAGAGACTCAGTGCAAAAAAGTTACAAGTTGACCTAGAAAAACTTGAAAAGAAATCTCGAAAAAGACATGGACTACTTAGAGCTAACGGAAGACTTTGTATAAAACCGAACTAAATGATCTTGTAAAATTCATATTGCTATCACCACTTAATGAGATAAGACTTTGTTATTCTTTTTGTTGAAGAAGAAAATTGTATACACCGGAGCAATGTAACACTTACAAATAATGGTTTTTATGCATCATGTTTGTTTAGAAAATATTAAGTTTCTATCTTGAAACTTTTAGAAAGTATAATGGTTTCTTTTAATGTACGCATCAGATGCTAAAGTAAAGACTAAAGAAAGTAAGATACTAGGTGAAACTCGGTTGGACAAATATATGGAGTCCAGGTGTAGTTCTCGGAGAAGAAAGAAACAGGTGTTCTTCTCTGAACATCTTTCGACACGATGCCTCCACGTCTCTTGATTGATCATAAATTTGTACGATCATTTTCAAGTGTATTTTTCCCTTTGTTGAGTAACCCTAAAACCCAAAAACGCATGTGACAACAACTTTGTGAGGAAAGCTAGCTAGGATTCGGATAGCTTTCATTATCTTCATTTATATTTCTATGTATAAATTTACAACGTTGATCTTCATATACCTCTCAAACACGAATAGAATATGGGTGTAAAGGGGATTACCTCGATTGTAACACAAAATTACATGAAGAAAGTCTTATGCATGATTTTATAATAATTATCGAAACGTCAAAATAACAGTCATCCGGTTCCATGAAAGTCTCTCTTGCTAACCACAGTCATTGCAAAGCTGAAAATAATTAAGTAAATTATCACGGGATTGTTTTTTCCGTTAATAATGCTTTGGTTGTCTGGTTACATGTGTGTTTAGAGAGAAAGAGAGAGAGAGAGAGAGACCAACATCTCTTGCTTCAAAGAGAAGCTCGTGGTGGTTTTCTATACGACATTATTATACTAATTCTAATTTTAACTAGTTTAATACTCTGCTTCAACGGATAGTACCTTTAAAATTAAGCCACACGGCCATGAAAGTCCGAGCAAAGTTGTTTGATGCAGTAGAAGAAACACACACGCACATTACGACCGACACGATAATAAAGCAAAGCAAACCCTGGCTGGTTCGAAGTCGTGTGGAGTACTGTGGTGGACTGCGAACTCTGCGGAGTGGCCCTTCTTTTCACGATAGATCTTGTTCCATTGTTTTATACATTTTGATGGGATTAAATACCCAAACAAATGATATGCGTACATGGTTTTCTTCCACTTAATTTAATTTTTCTCAACTTTTATGGCCATACTTGCAATAAATTCGGAGCTTCAATTCATTCTTGCCACAATGAAATTTTGTTTGTTCCCTTTTATTTTATGGTTTCTCTCTCTCAAAAACAGATGTTTGTGTTTATTTTCATTTGTTATGGTCTTTGAAAAATTACTGTATGGTACTAAAACAAAATGAGATAATAACATTGGGTGACATATAACGAAACTGCGGTGGATTGTCCCAACTCTTGCTCTCATGGATTGCAGTTTTATTTTTCGAATGAGTAACTAATTCTAATCCTTTGTCTGGTAATAGTCGGAAAAATGCTATTATTATTCCAGTTTTTATTACTTATTTAGATCATTTTTATAATAAAGATAAGATGTATATGTGTCGAATGCCTTACTTTTAATAGAAAAGTAAGACAAATATAACAAAATTGTGGTAGGTGTAACATTCCTTTTCCCGGCAAGTGCAAATAATTAAGAATGGTACACTAGTGATGTTTTCCAATGCTAAGATAATTTCCATGAGTGTGGTTTTCTACTATTTTTTTTAATTGGTACAAAACGGGTCCTGACTTCAAGGGCCCAAAGATATGACCCAACCGTAACGCTGTTGAACAAAAAACAAAACAAAGTAAAACAAATGGCGCACACATTAAATCACACAAATCACCAAATAACAGCTCCGGTTCTTGAAAGAAGTGGTAATTAAATCAACAATGCATAAGCTACGTAAAAAATCTTGTCGACTATTATTACTCACGTACTGCAATGCAAACCATGCATGCTCTTTTTTCATTTGAATTTTAGTAAAAAGTATAAGCGATGCGCAGAGCAAATGGTGGGGCTAGAATTTTAGCTTAAAAGGAGTTTAAAATTTTTAATCTGAAACGCTTCCTGTATCTCAACCGACACTGACATTTGGGTCTGCTATCCTCTTCTTTAAATCTAAACTCCAAACCTCTCTGACTTTCTTCCTCTCTCCCTCCTCAAAGCTTACAAGCAATGGATTTCTTGAACTTCATAAAAGCAACCAAACTCAAATCAAACCCGATGAAGGAAATTAAACTAAAAATGTTAGATTGGGGCCCTGAACTTGCGGAAAAACCTTGAAAATCATAAGTATAAGCTTAAATTTTCTACGTGAAAAAATTTTCAGGATGAAATTAAGACCATTATGGTCCCTTCATGGTTCTGCCTCCTTCACCGCATTATGAATTCGAAACATCTTTTTTTTTTTTTTTTAATATTCTAACTTGAAGTAAAATATCACTGGTTACTAAAAAGACTGATTAAAATAAAACTTTTAAAATGAAAAAAAAGTTAGACATAGGGAGTATGATCAGCCGGTAACACTTGCATCAAGGGCGTCAAGGGCATTACCCCGGATTAACATAATATTCATGATTAGGGAGATTACTGAAAGGATCAAACAAGAATCTTGGACTTTATGCAAAAGTAATGAGCTCTTGCTCTTTCTCTCCATCTCATATATGAGAGAGTTTCAGTAGTTTGGAAACATTGCCTGGTGTACAAAGTGTATAGTATAATTGGTTGGAAATTTTTTTTTTTATGTTTTCTATTAATGTATTGATACACTTGATGTATCGGACCATGTTCTAGGCACACGAAAATTTCACCTTATATATGTTAAGTTCACTCGACATTGACTTATCCCAAACAAGTATATTTTCATTTTAGGCTTTTAGGAAACTAGTAATATATATAGTTCCAAATATATATAAACAAAATGCAAGTATATGAGTTCCACATAAGAAAACAAACACCAACGTTACAAATAAAAGTATATACAAGTGGGAAGCAAGCCACCCGGTGATTTGTCGAATTTGATGTTCTTGTTTACCTGTCTTTAGGATAATGGTTCACTTGGCTCAATGGCGGCCAGACTTCAAGAACCAACACGACTCTCATCAATGGCGGCCAGACTCCAAGAACCAACACGACTCTCATTTTGTCCACTTTCCCACTCCGTATAATCCCCATGTTAATGTTATTATCATCTCTCCCAAGTAAACATGATGATGATGATGGGATCTTCAAATTAACCCTCTTGTTTCTCTCTAAATCTCTCTGATGCGAAGATGAAGTTAAAAACGTCCCAGGTCGGAGAGTATCAAGGAAGATCTTACAAGAACTTGAATTACTTTTTATGTTAATAACTAATTTATGAGTGAGAGAAACAAACATATAGAAGTAACATAGCCAGCACCTTGCAAATCAACACACAACAGGAATATGAATACATTAATCAAATTCAGGACCACTTACGAGAAAACTCTAATACCATGTTGGACAACTGATGAATTCCAATACCTTAAATTGTCAGAGACTATATATTGGAACAATACATAAGACACGTACAAATTACAATTACAGCTCAAGTAAACTTGGAAAATTGCCCTTAAACATTAGCTCGTGATCTGACCAGACTGACTTGTTAAATTACTTTCACATACTCTTCAACTTTGTATTTCTTCTATGATTAAGACAAACAAACAGTCTATGAGTTAATTCTATAAGTCCCAATAGAAGAGTTGTAATTTGCTTTGTATTTAATCCCCTAACTTCTATCATTTCCCAAATGTCACAGCCCGTCCCGAGATTCTATTTATCGAGGTTGTGAAATGACGAAAGTACCCTTGACGGTTACTAAGGTATGTGTGTGGCATGTTTTGTATAATGTATATTTTCCTAAGTTTTGGAAAATTTAAGTTGGATTAAAGGATGTGTGCATATTTGTGTGGCTAGGGTGTAATGTGGACACACACACACTCAACTTGTCTTCTCTTTCTCCCGTGGACCTTTCTTCTCTTCTCTCTCTCTCGATTTTCTGCACCTTGTCATTGTGCATGTACGTACAAGGAAGAGCTTGCCCATTTCTTCACCGATCGAGACTAAAAAGGTAAGTTTTAGAATTCTTACAAGCTTGTGAGTTTATCGATACCAATTTTAGGACTTAGAACCTTCGGGATCTAGTGAAATTCAAACCCCTAGTTTTGAGTACTGTTCATGTGGACATAAACATGGTTGTTTCAGGGAGTTTGAAGCCCATAGGAGGCTTAGTGAGGTTCTAAGGAAGCTTGGAGAAGAAGAATCGAAGAAATTGGACGTAAGGATCCTGAGTTTTTCAAATTCCCGAATTAGTCACTATTCACGAACTTTTAAACCCTTAAGTTTTTGTGAATTTTAGGACTATAACAAGCTCTAGGAGGTCCTCACGAGCTTCAGGGTGTTTCATTGGTAGAAATTGGACGTCGGAGGACCGAGAACGAAGCTTCTCAAATTTGGCCAAACTATCGAACTTCCGCAGGTGAGATCTAGTGCATTTTAGACCTTGAAACTTGTGTAATGTGATTCTACATGCCTAGGGCTTCATTTTGGTGTAAAATACGTAAAAAATGGTTGAGATTTGACGGAGAATAACAGGTTTGAAAAGTTACCCAGTTTCCGACGCCGACGACGGTCACCGGAGCTGGAGGTAAGGGATGAGAGCATATTCCGTTAAGTATAACGGAATATGCTAACAGTGTTAGGTCACGCCGTTAATTATTATTCAGGACAAACGGAATATTCTCGGAATATTCCTGACGGCGTTAACTGACGCCGTCAACGTGCCTGGCGTGTGCTTGCGCGTGGGCCTCGCGTAGGTTCGTGCCATCTCTGGCACGTGAGGGCGCATGGCAAGTCCAAAATTTTTCTAAAAATTTGGTGATGATCCTGAGGTTATGTAGATCATTGTGGTATATTCATATACCCAAATTAAGCAGTGTATGAGAAGTTATTTCGAATTGTCGGTTATGTGCCTTAATTAACGTTTTTATAGTTGTTTTGCATATAGGTGATACCTATCCCGAGGACGAGCACATCCAGGGATGCCACGGGGGTTAAGACCCTTCGACTTACTAGTGAGTGGGCAGTATTTTCTGTATTTACCTATATACTATTGATTTTTCCCATAAACTGAACTTAAATGAAAGTATGTTTTTAAAATGCCATGCATGCATATTATGAATTATATGAATTAGTAATTGATGCATATATATGTGAAATGGTGTTGTGGACGCACATGTGAGTTATATTGTTCATATGATTTATTGATGATTTGAATTGTGTTGAGAGCTCATAACATTCACCCCTGGTGTTAGTGCTTATAATATTCACCGCACCGCACCCTCACCTTGGATCCAAGTAGGTGCATGTCGTACAGACCATGAGAGGGTTCCGACATGCTAGTCATACAAATCACTATAGGTGGTTCCGGCTGGTAGGTGACCTTAGATTATGTGCACAGATGATTGATGAGAGAAACACTAGAGCGTATTATTACACCATTCTTGTCATACAGACTACTTCAGGTAGTTCCGACTTATGTGCAGAGTAGTGTCGTACAGGTCACCATGGTGACTTCGGTTGGTTTGGATATTGAGCTATGGAATTAACCGTACATGACCAATTGCAGGGTCTCCGATTGATTCATTATGTTACCTTTTATATTGATGCATTCTTAATCTGTTATTGACATTTATGGCATGACATATTTTCTGGGTTTTGATAAAGAATTGTGATTTGAGATATATGAAGATTATATGCATATTATGTTATTTTCTGGGAAAGTATACAGGTTTTACAGCGAGGGGTTAGAAATGTTTTAAATGAAATGATTTTCGAAAAGCTTTGTTTTACTGACCCATTCAACTTTGTTTTGCGCCCCTCCAGGTTCTAGTTAGCATCGTTGGTGGCCCACGAGGATTCCCACGGCATTCTGACAAAGTACTCATGTAGGACTCACCTTCAGGTGTTGTAATTTAGTAATGTTCCTACTTGACTGCACCTAGTACTTATGCTCTGAATATGTGTGTTTCACACTTTAAGTTACTCTAGCACGTTACTTGGTTATTATTGCTAGTATTTGGTTTTTGTTTATTCGTATTTCTCTTATCTATTGCTTCCGCGTCGCACTTTTGATTACGTCACGCCCACGTATCGGCCAGCACGCCTTGATTCTAGGATCAGAGTGTGTCACCAAACTAGTGTTATTATGTCTTATCCAAAAGGAGGAAATAAAAAATGGAAAGCTTCAGACTCTATTTGGAGGACCATGGTCAAACTTCTACTTCTCTTCATGTATTTTTCTTTTCCTTCGAAAACAATTTCGGAGTTGGTTCATTCATATGTATGTAAAACACTAATGCACTTAGTTTTATACATTTGAACGACTAAATGATCTTCAAATCAAATAATATTTTGAAGATGATGTTCAATAAAAATTTAGAAATCGAACAATATCTCAATTATGAATTTGTACTATAAATATACATTATTCGCAGAGAAATGAGCTAATCCTAAAAAAAAAAAAAAAAAAAAAAAAAAAGAGAATACAAGTATTATATATCCACATACATATGATAATATCACTTATGAGACCACTTACCAAATGAAATAGTAACGAATATATATAGGATGAAATAGTCGGTTCAACTGTAGTATAATATTCATGACGAATTTTCCGTCTTAGATGTATTCATTCATATTAAAACAAGTGTATTTATTTATTAATGTTATATCCTATAGGTTTTTAAAATATTTATTATAGTTTATTTTGTGTTGTTAAATAATGTAAAAAGTGTCAAAATATAATGTATAATCAAGTAGTTTTGCTTCCAACTTCCGACCACTGAAATCATTAAGAGTGAACTTTGATGAACGTACTTTTAAAATCTTAACATGATATTATCACATCCCGGCCCGGGACGGATCACTTCTCGGGCCCGCTCCACCACCGTAGCACGATATTGTCCATTTTGGGCTCCGACCACGCCCTCACGGTTTTGTTTTTGGGAACTCACGAGCAACTTCCCAGTAGGTCACCCATCATGGGAGTGCTCTGGCCACCTTCTCGCTTAACTTCGAAGTTCCGACGGAACCCGATGCCAGTGAGCTCCCAAAAGACCTCGTGCTAGGTAAGGATGGGAATATACATTTAAGAATCACTCCCCTGGACGATGTGAGATGTCACAATCCACCCCCCTTAGGGGCCCGACGTCCTCGTCGGCACACCACGGTCAGGGTTAGGCTCTGATACCAATTGTCACATCCCGGCCCAGGCCGGATCACTTCTCGGGCCCGCTCCACCATCGTAGCATGATATTGTCCGTTTTGGGCCCCGACCATGCCCTCACTGTTTTGTTTTTGGGAACTCACGAGCAACTTCCCAATGGGTCACCCATCATGGGAGTGACCTGGCCACCTTCTCGCTTAACTTCGGAGTTTCGACGGAACCCGAAGCCAGTGAGCTCCCAAAAGGCCTCGTGCTAGGTAGGGATGAAAATATACATTTAAGGATCACTCCCCTGGGCGATGTGAGATGTTACAGATATCACTTAGTGTATTGAGATGTGTTCCCACTATATTGAAAAATTTCTTGTCATATATATTGAGTCGACTCCACATTGACTTATCCCAACCAAGTATATCTTCAGTTGTTTTAGGCTTTTAGGAAACTAGTAATGTATATGGTTCCAAATATATAAAAACAAAAAACAAGTATATGAGTTCCACAAATGAAAACAAACACCAACGTTATTATTATAACAAAATAAAGTATATACAAGTAGGAAGCAAGCCACCCGTTGATTTGTCGAATTTGATGTTCTTGTTTAGTGGCTCAATGGCATGGGGCCAAACTCCAAGAACCAGCGCACAACTCTCATTTTGTATACTTTCCCAATCCGTATAATCCCCATGTTAATGTTATTTTCATCTCTCCCCATTAAACATGATGATGATGGGATCTTCAAATTAACCATCTTGTTTCTCTCTAATTCGCTCTTATGTGAAGATGGGAAGTTAATAACGTCCCACGTCGGAAAGTATCGTGGAAGATTGTAGAAGGAGTTGAGCTACTTCTTATGTTGCCAACTAATTTAAGAGTGAGAGAGACAAATATATAGGCGTAACGTAACTCACACCTTGAAATCACCACATAAGTGAGAAATATATATGATTACATTAATCAAATTCAGGACCAATTAAGAAGAAAACTCTAATACCACCGAGGACGGAGGCAGCTGCCCCCACTGAAGTTTTGTGTAGAGAAAAAAAAATCATGATGTTGAGAAAACTTGAATTTATGGTATTTAAGTATTCAACGGATTAGTTGAAATTTTCAAATAGTATATATGTATAATAAATTATGATTGTGAAAAATTGTATGCAAGTTGGCCTACTGAAATGTGAGAAGGGAAAAAAGCAATGACATTATAGAATTTACTATCATGAATTTTATTTTATTTTCCGTCAAATATAACTGGAGGTTAAGGTTGCCTCTGCTAAAAAAATTTATAGCTCCGTCCTAACCAAGTTAGACAACTAATGACTTCCAAGACCTTAAATTGTCGTATAATATATAGGAACAATACATATCACACTTACAATTACAGCTTTAGTAAACTTGGAAAATTTAGTCCCTTAAACATAAGCTCGTGATCTGACTTGTTAATTACTTTCACATGTTCTCTTCACCTTGTATTTTTCCTATGATTAAGACAAACAAACAGTCTATGAGTTAATTCTATAAATCCCAATAGAAGAGTTAGAATTTGCTTTGTATTTAATCCCTAAAACACTGTCATTTCCCAAAGTAGCTGTAGTGTTATCATGTCTTTTCCAAAAAGAAGAAATAAAAAATGGAGAGCTTCAGACTCTAGTTGAATGAGCATGGTCAAAATTCTACTAAGTTTCTCTTCTTTTCCTTCAGAAACAAATTTGGAGTTGGATCATTTATATGTATGTAAAATATTAATGCAATTAATTATAAAGAACTTTAACGAAAAGCTCTTGATACTGTTTAATTTAACGAAAAATCACATTTTTATATTAAAAAGTCAATCATAGTACTATTCAATTTACCCTTTATTCTATCATTATCTTTAACACTCGAAATTTTCAAACTCTTTTCATTAGTTTTCCTTTTATTCTATGCATTTGAATGACAATATGATTTGTTCAATTGTAATATATTTTCAGGAGGGAATTTTCCGTCTCAGATATATTTATTTGTGATAAAATAAGTGTATTAATCTGTTAAAATTGTTATAGGTTTTTAAAATATTTATTTTTTGCTTCCACCTTTGAAGGACTCGAGTCATCTGTAGTGGACTACGATGAACATACTTTTTAAAATCTTGACATGATATCGGAACTGAATTCAATCCAACCCAACCCAACCGTTGTAGTTGTGAATATGTTTAGACTGTTGGTTATAGTGATTGACACGTGTCATCTTCTTATTGGTTGAGTATGCCACATAGGATTATTAATTAGAAAAACTAATGAAAATAGTTTAAAAACTTTGAGTTTTAACGTTAAGGACAAAATAAATGATAAAGTGAATAGTATCATGATTGACTTTGTAGTGTAAAAATGTGGTTTTTCGTCAGTACCAGGAGCTTTTCTTTAAAGTTCCTTTATTAATTAGAATAGGTCGTTCTGTCTTAACTTAATGTACATAAACAATGTACTTAGTTATATTATTTTTTTTACAAACGATAATGTTAATAAGTTAAGAGAGCTGCTAGACCCACCCCGTTGTCTTATTTCTCCACCCACGTTATATTTACACCCACTATAAAATGTTAAAAAATTAAAATGTTATTTCCCCACCCACTATTATTCCTAAAATAACCCTTTATATATATATATATATATATATATTTTTTTTTTTTTTCAACTCTGCTTTCTATGTTGCACTTTCACCGTTTCTCAAGTCACGTTGTTTTATTCTTCTAATTGATTCATGTTTTCGTTGTTTTATCAAACTGAGTTTAGTCAAGTTAATTACAACACCATGCTTCATGTTTCTAGTTCGATTGATCACAATACACTATCCATTATTGCCAAATTGTACGGCAACGTAATGCAAAATCGTAGATACAACACATTCAAATAGGAATCAATTTGATGAATGATTCAAGTTCAAGTTGCCATGCTATTGAATTGTCTAATCAGATGGACATAAAGGTTAATCAGAATTTTGACAACTCCTAACAAATTGCACGCAAAAACTTATTCTTTTACCTCTTCGATGGAAACATAATCCTCTACTTCTTCCATAAAAACGTCATATTCTAAGTTCATTCTCTTGCTTTCTCTAAATGATTTTGCTTTCTCTGAATGAAAAGAGATGAGAAGGATGAGAGATGAGAAGTATGAGCTAGGGTTTAAGGAAGATAAATAGTCTAAAGAGTTATCAAACCCAAACTTTTCTTTTTTATTTATATATATATATATATATATATAAAGAAATAATGCAAAAGAGGGTAACTAAGGTCCTTATTAGTCATTTTACAAATTGACAAATTTGTAATTAAAAAAATCATTAAAAGGTGGATGGGAAGATAAGACATTAAGGTGAGAATAACAGCTTTCTAATGAAAATCTTGCACTCTCTGATTCTGTTTTCTCTCTCTCTCATCTTCTTTCTTCTTCGATTTGTCTTCTATCTCTCTAAAACTCCGTAAATGGAGCACTGTGATTAGGTGAGCCGTCTAGTAAAGGCAAAAGTGGAAAATGACTTTTCATGTAATCACAATAAACAGAGAGTGAGACTGAGGGATCTGTGAGAGTGAGGGATAGAGAAGTTCCACACACTCCAGAAAAGTCTAGAAATGTGTTCCAATTCATATTTATTCATCATCTCATGCATGCATGTGACATTGTGGCTACTACAACTACAAGGCGATGGTCGATGTTAATATATCATCAGATTTTACGTGTAGGCATGCTACGCTTGACAAGTCGATCCTCATGCTTTTGCTTGCCTACAAATGGGGCTCTATTGGACCGCCACCACCTCCCAATTTTCTGAGAAATTTTAATGTGTATTAGGAGCAATTACCACGATATTTAAAAAATATTAATAAAAACATATGAGTTATCACTTCAATGAAATAAAAACAGTATATTGAACTTAAAGTACAAAAAATTTAAATAGTAATATCGCTTGTAATAATAAACATTACATTACGGTATTTGGGTTTAGACAAAACCGTTTCCAATTTTTGCTTATAATGCTTCAAAAATAAAAACCACGTATTTTCAAACGCAAGCTGATGCTATGTAAACCAAAACTCCATAAAAAATCTGCTAACTTCAAATATTTTTTTATTTTCTTCTTCTTGTTCATATATATTCAGGTAAGCTATAAAAACAATGCCTAACAATGCCCAACTCTGTGATTGTGAGGGCCTAACAAACCAATCATTTTCTGCCACATAAAAACATTTGCACCGCTGGAGCTGTGAATCTAGCCAGGTCACCAGTATCATAAGTTTACATTATTTTTGTATGATTTGAGTTTCAAGTTAAACGGAAACAAACGAAGTCGGCCGATTTGTTTGATTCACCATTTTGGAGTCAATGTCCGATATTCATGATTAACGTTCAAGCCATGCAACCCATGATACACCCCTTATTCTTTTCAAAACCCTAAAACTATTTATGCCATATATTTTCAATCGCATTACTTATCATATTTCTCAAAACTCAACATTTGCATGACCTAGTTCTGAGGTATGCGGACATTTTCTTCTCAATTCTCAAAATATATGTGGCATTACAAGTTAGGTTTGTAGTTGTAGTGGCAGAGCACTTACTACAACGAAGATTGAAGTTCCATCCTTGTCATCTCCATTCTTAAACTGCCGTTGTACAGCAACTAAACAAGGTCAAATTATTCACACAAGGCCGTCGTCCATGTCTTCGTTATTGCAGGCAAGAAATATCGTGGAAATGATGTGTTTTTAGCTAGTAATCAATTAAAATCGAGTTCCTTAGTCCTTGGAGTTTTTGTTACTTGCATGGGAATTGACGGTAAGGATAATGAGGGTAGTACAACGACAACTACATGTACTATATACCCACATATTCCTTAAGCATATATGAAAAAGACAACATAGTCAACCTAATTAGCAAATGTTGAACTATGATTATATATGATTGATATAAACGAGGGGCTTATGAGTTCCGGTCCTATCCCATTATAATTTAGGGAACTTTAACAAAAAGCTCCCGGTACTGTTCACTTTAACGAAAACCCACATTTTTACACTAAAAAGTAAATCATGGTACTATTCACTTTACCCTTTATTTTGTCCTTATTGTTAAAACTCAAAGTTTTCAAGCCATTTTCATTAGTTTTCCTTATAATTTATTGCATCTAATACAGACACATATCACATAATTAAAGTTGGAATTGAGATCCTCTCTATATCTCAAAATCCGGAGCTAGCGGACTTAGAGATTCAGGGCATTCAGCAGAGAGAGAACGATCTGAATTCTTGGCTTTTGTGAGGTGGGCTAGTGAAATGGGCTACTGGTGGCCATAAAATTTAAAATGAGTGGTTCAGATCTATGGTCTGCCATCCATGTAAACTATCCAGTGTTGCTCCATTTGTATGATGACATGTGGCAGACCACCATGTGTTTCGGGCACACTAAAAAATTTCTCTTACAAATGTAAGAAACTCATGGGTAACTCTCGATGTAAATGATAATTATAGGACCAATTTATTTAAAAGAAATCAATTAAAATAATTTTTTTATCAAAATTAATAATTAGTGCATCAATGTAACCCACATAATAAAATAATTAAAGAATTAATTGGCAACATTTTCTTCATATGTCAAATCTGACAGTAAAAGACTCTTATGTCAATCCATGTAGAATTGACATATCGGTTATAGCTTCTTTCTATCATCATATTTGATTGCATGACATTCCACTTAAGATTTAACAGTTCTTCACGTTTTTGATTTTCAGGTTGATGTTTAATGGGCTAACAACGGAGTTTCAAGCAACCTTATGATTGGGTGGAACATTTTATATTGATAAAGATAGAGACCTTCCTCTAGCTAGGCTCTATCCGATGATCATAAATGCTTTTGTGAGTATTCCCAACTTCTGAAATTAGTGGATAACCGTGGCTTGCCATCTTTTAAAAAACAAAAACATTGATTAATTACTTTGTGGACATGTAAAATAAAAAATGAAACAACAAAATCTCGTAGACCATGGTAAATTAAATTAAGAATTTGTGGCAAAATCAATTTTACTTTACCATTTTGGGGCCCTAAACAACTGAAGGGTATAATAGATATTTGGGGCCCTAAACTCGTTTTTTAAATACGGTAACTCATCGTCACCAAAAAAAAAAAAAGGAAATTTGCTTAGCTGGAATAAAAGTTAACGTAAACTGGTAACCAAAATATCTCGAATTAAACCTAATAATGCACTCCGTTTTTGGACTTGTATCTAATTATCCCTATAAACGATGGGCAATCTGCAATTACAAAAATACAATTAAGCAAATCAGGCCGGGTCAATGAACAAACCGTTTGACATTTGACAATAAACCCTAAACCCTAAATCCTAAACTCTAGTTTGAAGGGTCGGGTCAACTATTTCCTTTACTTAAGTTTCAAAATCCAAACAAATTCGATATGATCAAGCAAATCTTAATCCCCCGTTTTCAGATTCCTATGTTGTCCTCCAAAACTTTGGGAACTTGAGTGTGATTTTGAGTAATTATTAATTTATTAGCAAATGTTGTACTATAATTAAATATGATCAAACAAATTTGGATTTTGGCTTAAAATGTCAAATAAATTTTGACTTTTTTTTTTGGTTGAAAAAATGGGGCACACAAAAAAACCCAAACAATACTAATCAATAATAAATATATACCAATCACCACGGGTGACACAATGGTTGTAGATAAATTTTAGACCTGTATTCCACATGGCACGTACCATGGTGGCCAAGGGAGGCTAAAATGCTTTTGTGAGTATTCTCGTCCCCTAAAATGGTGGATCTGTGGTGAAGCCACCAATTGATCCCCCTTTATTTCTTTTCTTTTTGGTTTTATGTGATAATTCAAGTCTACTAATTAATTGTGTGATTGCAAAGATGATTCATAAAATTGACACTTGAGATTAGTGTTGGCGTCAATCACACGACATGTTTCTGGTTTGATTTTTAACCCTGGTGAATCATATGATAGTGACTAGAAGAGGCTAAAATACATCTGTAAATCTATCTGATTTCAAAAATATAAATTGGCATGACAAAGCCAACAGCTCGTTGCCTTTAAAAAAAAGTTAGTAGGCTGGATTATTGCTATAATTATACAACTGCATTTTTTTTCTTGAATGCAAAGAAATCTACAATATGGAAAATGATTTAATCCCAATAAATCAGAATTAATAATTGCCAAGTAAATCACAAGTGGACTTCGTCGTCAATGACGTGTACGGTGAAACCTCAAACTTGGCTCCCAAGAAATCATTTATTTTTGGTAGATTTTTTTTATATATTTATTTTCCAAAAGACTTGGTTGCCAAGAAATTACCGCGGACGAAACTGAAGCGATGAGATTTGGAAGGTGAGCATATCTCGGTAAAACCGAAAAAATAGAGCAGAAAAACACTCAGAGACGTACTAATAAACACTAATTATTTATGGCGGCGAATTCAAAGTTGCCCGCCACGTTACTCCAGCTGTTAAAAAAGTAATTTTCTTTTTTTTTTAAAATACGCAGGTTAAATAAAATTTAAAAATTTACCCACTGGCATTTCCCAAATGTCGATTCCACCCTCGTCTTCTCACCTTATTTACCCACTTGCAGAAAAGAGTGAGAGAGTAAATTAACCAGTTGGCCCTTTTGAGCGGTCAAACTGTTTGACCGGGAAACGGAGCAGGGCCGGGTATCTTGGGCCTCACGTGACAGGCCGCACGGGGTTCGAGATAAAAACAAACGAAACGAAATGATATTTTGCCGAGTCAGCACCGTGCGGTGTGCGCTCATTGGGGCCGAACTTTCGCGGGGCCCACGGTGTTTACGTGTGAGAATCTCGATGCGGTCTCGGGATGTCGCGGACCGTATTTGGTATCTCTCCTGTATTGTATCCTCCCACGGCCGTCACCGGAAGCGAAATTACCCCGATATTTTTCTTTATTTAAAAATAAATAATTAAAAAGTGGAATATTTTAGAATATAAAAAAAATTAGGGAGGTAAATTAATGAATTAATAAATAATTTCGGGAGGCTTTCCCAATTTCGGCTGGTGGATCCTATATAACTGCGGTTTCAGTGTTTTGGTTTTCCACGCTTACTCTTTTGCTTCGTCTTCACTCAAGATTTTCACTCTCTCTCCACCACTCTCTCTCTCTCTCAAAAGCTCGAGCTTTCCGTACGTACAGAGTTCCAGCTTTCTCCAACTCTCCCTCCCTTTTGCTTGATTTCTCAGAATTTTCTGGTTTCCGATCATAATTTTCTGAAAAATTACACTCAAAGCGGTCGATTTCTCAGAGTTTGAAAGGGTCGATTTATTTGCATACCATTTTTGCTGTTTTTTCTTTACTTCTGACAAGAACGGTCCTTTTTCTGCTCCGGGTGTTTTGATCTGGCTCTGTTCTTTGTTTGGTATCTGATTTTTTTCGCATTCGATGCAAATTTAGAGAAAATCCGAGCAGCCCGGAAGAAAGAATGAAGTCTTTGGATGCGGAGTCGTGTATTTTGTGTCCAATCAAATACACGGAGCACAGAAGCAGGACAAGGAAAGTGACCAAACCGCGAAAGAAGTCGACAGCCGAGTTCAACTCGTCAGTCATCCCGAGAATCGTACGAATATCGGTGACCGATCCCGACGCCACGGATTCCTCCAGCGACGAAGGGGAGGAGTTTTTCGGGCGGCAGAGAGTGAAGCACTATATTAACGAAGTCAACATCGAGAAGGACTTCAGGAACAGCCTTGTCATCAAGAACAACGCCCGGAAGCGGCCGGCTGCGGAGGTTCCTGCCAACCGGCGGCCAATGAAGAACGCAGCTTCGCCGACCAACGGCGGCAAGAAGTACCGAGGCGTAAGGCAACGGCCTTGGGGGAAGTGGGCGGCTGAGATTAGAGATCCTGCCAGACGTCAACGCCTGTGGCTGGGGACCTTCGACACGGCGGAGGAAGCCGCCATGGTGTACGATAATGCCGCTATTAAGCTCCGCGGTCCCGACGCTTTGACTAATTTCGTGGCTCCGCCGCCGAAAGAGGAGGAAAAGCCAGAGCCGCTGGTTAACGAGCCTGTCGAGGTGGAGACTAACGGAACAACGTCGGTTTCCGGTTACGATTCCGGGTCCGAGTCTCACAATCTTGCCTCTCCGACCTCCGTCCTCCATTTCAGAAGCCAACCCATCATTGAAGAAGTTGACGAGGCTCAAAGATTCCAGATGTTCGACCGAGTCGATGAGTATGAAGACGAAACCGGTACGAACATTTTGTCCGACGATTTGTCCGATTTCGCTAACTATTTGCCGCTGGACTTGCCGTACTTCGACGACGCATTCAGTTTCTCAGCTTCGGAGTCGCCGCTGTTCGACTCGCCTCTGTTTTTCGACGACGACTCCGCCGCAGCAGCCGATACTCTTCCGGATTGCTCTGTGAAGGACGATTTCAGCGAGTTGTTCCGGGACACGTTCGACGCGTCGCTGTCGCATACGGCGTCGTCTATGTGCCAAGGGGATGACTACTTTCAAGACATTTTGTTTGGTTCCGACCCGCTGGTGGTCCTCTGAGAGAACTGAGCCACCGCTGACAAAGTTTTGCCACCGTTGGCTGGCCGAGATATCGGCCAGATTTTTGTTTCGGACGAAATATCGGCTTTATTTATTTTGCTGCGTTAGTATTGGTAATTAGTAATTACTTTAATTATTCGTTTGAACGTCTCCGTTTAAAAGTTGACGAAGAGTTTAGTTGAGGTGAGGATTTTAGCCCAGGAGTGTATAATTATTATTTATTAATTTTGGCCGAATAATGATAATTTATATAATGTTTTTAATTAATTGAGTTTTGCGGTGTTAATTAATTAATTAATTACTGAGCTCACCCACCGTGGCATTCTTTTTGCTCAACCGAGTTGACTCGGAGAGTGACCGTGGTACCGCGATTTGCGGTTGTGGCCGGTTGGATTGGGTTCAAAAGTTGGCAAATTTGTACCATTTTTCCATCTCTCTTTAATTAGAGCTACGGCGTTACATGTGAATTGCACTTCTACTAGAGAATTGACAGAAAATAGTCTACGTAAAATTTTGGCGTTACACCGAAAGCAATGATAAATAAAGAAATTCAAACCAGAGATGAATTATTACGAGACATGACAAAAAAATAGTTTTCGTAACATTTTTCAAAAAAACAATGGCATTTTATACTAATCCAATGATAGATGATGGGATTCGAATCAACGCTGGGTTGTAATTAGAGAAGTGACAAAATAGTCTCTGTAACATTTTTCATAAACAATTGTTGACGTCTTATTGTCAATGCAATGACAGATAAAGGACTCAAATTATAGTTGTTATTAGAGAACTTACAGAAAATACTAACGTTTTCCAGAAAATGTTGGCGTTTTACAGTCGATGGGAAGTGATAGAAAATAGTCTCGGTAATCTTCTAAAAATAAACGTTGGCGTTTACGGTCAATGCAATGACAAATAATAGGGATTCAAATCGTAATTGTACGTTTTATCTTATATCAATAAATATTGTACTTCTCTCAAAAAAAAAAAAAAAACCATAATTGTTACCACATAACTGACAGAAAATATAGTCCTCGTAACGTTTTCCAAAAATAAATGTTGGCGTTGTACTGTGAATTTAGTGACAGCTGAAGAGATTCAAACCAGAGCTGAGCTGCTATTAGAGTAGTGATAGAATACAATCTTTGTAACATTTTTCAAAAACAAAAAAAAAAAAAAAGGAGGAATGCAATGACAAATAAAATGATATAGATCAGAGCCGAGTTATCAGGAATACGATGCAGAAATTATAGGGATTCAAAAGGTTAAAATTGTATGATAATAACAGTCGGTTTGCTTCTGTTTTTGGTGGATTCCAAGAGGGCGATGGAAAAACAAAGGGTAAGTAGCCACATGATTACGTTTGGGAATGAATCATATATTGATTAAAAAAAAGACTATGCATAAGCTTATAAGTAAATCCGACTACTTTTCAAATTGTTAATTGGTTTATTGATGAAACTTCAACTTTCTTTAGGATATCAGAATCAGTTTGCCTTACGTATAGAGTCCAACAAACACATACTCCACGTCAAATATAATGATTCTTGCATAAGTTTATAAATATATTAAACTACTCCTTATATTACTAACAATCCACTACTTCGTTTTTACGTAATAATGTACAATAAATATGATAATAAAAAAGAAAAATAGATATAATAATCAAATTGTAATTTCGTTTTACACATGGTAATTAATTTGTACTGCAGATTGGCATCGTTAATTACTGTCACATCAGTTTAGAGTTCGATTCGAATGGAAGGAAAGCAAAGATTTTACTTCTACCTTTCCTTTTCCTAACAAAAAGGTGAACACAACATACATATATATAATTCGATTTGAGTTGACCATTGCTCCAGTCCACCATTATTCCAAGGGCTCCAGCTCCATGATCGATATTACAAGATGAAAGCGTAACATCGCTGTAAAGGTCGAAAAGGCAATGGAGATCGAGGGGTCCTTTTTAGCCCGTTGCCGGTTGGTAACAAAAATGAATGAATTGGGTCTCTGTTTAGTAAGAGAACTGTTATTAGTACTTTAAAATTTTTATTCTACAGTACTCCTCATAAGTGTATTTTTCTTTCTAATTATAAAAAGTTTAGAATGCTAAATGAGATTTTTGAAATGCTAATAACAATTCCTAGTTATAAAACTATATAAATATTGCATGCAGTTTAAAAGGAAAAATGAATGTTAGTTTTCAGCTTCCTCTCTGGAGAGTTTTACAGAAAAGTGAGCTAAATTGTCACCTGGAACCTTTAAGATCTCAATAAACGCATTTGGATCCTTCGAGGACCAATTTCTGGACAAAATCTAGAGCTATAGGTGGTGTCTCCTGTGTTGAGAATAAATCTCATATTAATAGGAAGAGACATTTTCACATTGACGGAATGAGAGACCTTAAATGGGCTTATAAGAAGGTAGACTACTTCTCATATTGCCAATTGGTTTTACTGCATAACCTCAAATTTCTACATTTTTGTTCCTATTTCCTACAAAATATAAGGCTGTAACAGTAACAGTATATATAGCTAATCAAATTAAAGCTATTTATGCCCTTGAACGACGGGGTTCAGTTTTTTTGGTAAGGTCGTTGATTACTTATTTATTGTACCCTCCTCTCTCAATATTTTGCTGCACAATTTAGTTAAAAACACTCAATATAATAGACTGTGAAAGCACACAACATTTAAAGAAAAAGCACGGCTTTTATTTGCCGCTGCATTTTGGACCTGGATTGTTTGCCTTCCCTATCCTCTTCTATTTATGTGGTTACGATTAAGCCACATTAACATTTTATATTGATTTTTTATAGAAATAATAAGACAAAAAGTAATGGAATATAAAATGTTGACGTGACTTAACCGTGACCATAAAAATAGGAGTAGATAGGAAGGAGATGGGAAGGGAGAAGGCATACAATCCAGTCCCTGCATTTTGACATATAATATCGATTGAAGATGATGATACTATGCAAGACACGACGTGATGAACAGTTTTAAAGGTGATCGTGTTATATGGTTGAAGAGATTCTACTTTACACCATGTAAAATATGGTGTTTAGTTATCTTACATTTTCCCCAACCATAAGTTGGAGAAATTTTTTGTTTATGTATAAAAAACACGATCAAGTAGATTAACATTTCACACATTAAAATATGGTACATAACATGATTGATATGTCTCAATTTTATTATATACTAACAAAAAATAAAAAGATCATTATACTTTAAGTGAAATAATAATACTAATGTTCAGGTATATCATTCCGTAAGTTGATGTTAATTATTGCATCAAGTACTAATAACACCCCAAATTCATGGATTATTTTTAAATTGGTACATCATGACTTGTAAGACACCCAGACTTGTACATTAACCTTAAGCTAACTTTCCATTACCCGGACCATTAGTAAGTCTGTTAAATTCTCACGACATGATATTTTCCAATGATACAACATGAATAAATTAGATTATCTTACAAAGATAATTTTGTAACGGGTGACACGCATAGAATAATATATATGTCACCGTAATGAAACTAGCTTCTAACCACATTATTAGGTATCAAACTCATCCAACTAACTGCAAAAAAACTACCAAGCTTAAAGCTAAATGGTTAGATTAATTAGGTTCTTTGACAATTCCGCATAGGAGAAAGTATCACAAACTAATTGTATTCCCAATATAGCTCATAATGCACAGAGGTGGTGATGCAAGTCACGGGGTGTACACAAGAAAATCTCGTTATTCCCAAAATGGCATATTATATAAGGTGGGTTGGAGGGGTTAAACTAAATCAAACCACGCACTGTACTCCCTCAAATTCTCAATCATCACAGAATGATTGCACACAGTTGGGGTTTGAAAATTTGAAAGCATTATCCTTCTGATTAAGTGTGTAAACTTTGATTAATTAGTGTCTGTCCTTGTTTCATGATATTTCTTTTTCACGTGAGGAGCTGCTGCATCTGGTTTCTTAAATCAATTACTTTATTACTGTATATAATGTTTGAACAAAGTTAGCTAGGGTTACAAATTATGGTCAGGTCAAACTGGCAAACTGGTATCCTGCAAGCTGGTGAAGATTTTGCGATGGTAATAATCTCTTACTGCTGGCTGCTGGCAACCTTCACCAAAACAAATACTGACACTTTTAGGTTACAAATTGATTTTGTTCAACAACTTTTTTCACTACTCACTTAATTCCCAATTGTACGCTCGCAACGGCCATTAACAGTTTTGATAATTATGGGTACGTAGTTGCCAAAACAATAAAGTAAAACTGAGCTCTTTCTATATATACAGATGGAATTAGGTAAAAATATTTAATGTGGGCATGCAGTCCATGGTAAAAATATTTAATGTGGGCATGCAGTCCATGCAGAGTATTATGCATGTCACTACTCGCTAGGACGACTGTTGAGAATATATGGCAATCTAGCAAGAAACCAAATAAAAAATCCAAGGGATGAAACAAAAGTGGAAAACCAAACACTCGAAATGGATTCAGAAGATTAAGATTGTTTATCATGCATTTGGACATAAAAACTGCAATAAGATTTCCTGCACACTTTGGCAGATGGACGAATAACCCAGTAAATAATTAGGATAAAAGGCAGAAACATAGTCCACGTTTTACATGTATAGCTTCTGTTTGTTGTAATCTGGACGCACTCGTCGTACTGTTCTCCGTGGAAGTATTTTTAAAACCCCATCCCATCAGCTAAAATATCATATAACTACTTCACTGTAAGGTATCCCAGGATCGGGTTAATATTTCACCATTAACAATTAATAACCGAAATATGTTAGAATCAGTTGCTCGCACATGTAGATAACTGATTTTGGTTTGCCGATCATCATACAGAACTTATCGATCTAATTTCATAGCGATAAACAGTTTACAATCGTTCACAATTTTGTACATTACAAAAACAAGATGATTGAAAAGTTGTCTCAGTTAATATACAAAATGATATTCTCCTAAAACTTGGAGGGGCAATGGGGTGAGGCAAAGGACGGAGAGGGGAAAAGTAGCAGGCTTTATGGCTGAGAGAGGAGGCTCTAATGTCAGAGACACCAGTTGCAAGTTGCACATATGCATGTTGATGTGCCTGGTATATTTGCTGTGTTTTGCGAGTGGCGAGTTCTCTCACTCACACCGTGTTGAGTGCTTTTTTTTTTTTTAAGTTTTGGTGTCTATCAAATTAATGAACAATGACAACACACACCTGAGGAGCCCATTGTCTTTGTATTTCAAATCTACATTTTGATTTATTTGCTTTCGTTTCATCAGCTGGATAGCTATCATGCATGGTCCCCCCACTCACTCAGCTAGCCTTCATGTGCTGCTGCAGCTGCAGGAAACAGCCACCACTTAGCATGGTTCAACCACCCTATATATCAATATTTGAATAGTTTCGGGCTACATTTATATGCTACATGCTCAGGATATGTTTTACATATTTGGTTGTAAATTTAATTTATCTATTTGTTATCAAAGTTTCAATGCAAACTGTTGAAGCTCCGATCTATCCGAATTAATTCCGACCTGATAGTTAGGTTTGTTTTTAACAAACGATAAGATATTTACAAAAATGCTATTACTAACTAATTAATGCACTTATAGTAAAGCTACATTATCACAATAAACAATATAAATTTAATTATAATTACATGTCAAATTCATCGCAAAAAATGTATCATTATCGTATCCGTAAGATCTTCAAATAAATAGAAATAACTAGCCCTACAACAAAGCCGGTATTCTATTACTAGGTTGAGTTGGACTAGGACCTAACTACTTGATCTTTTGAAAGTGATTAGGATGATTAACATATGCTCCACCCAATCATGCTAAATTAATGGAAATCTTGACTTTCTTAGTTGAAAATTGACGAATGATGGTCGACCCTCCGATCCCTCACGTTGTCTTTTCAAATAATTTTTCTCCAAAATTCTTCAGGAGGGGGCCCTGAACCAAGAAGACAAACGGGTGGGTACGTAACACGTGGAAATATATATTGGGTCTCTGTCTGCTACCCAAATTGCCACTATCTCCAATTTGTGTGTATACGTGGCAGGCTTCAAGAAGAGTCAGCACTGCTTATCACGTGACATGTGTCACCGGCAAGCACTGTGGCCCCACTAGGGCCAAGCACTCAAATTTCACCTACCGACTGTAAACTACACTGTAATAGCAGAAGAATATGCAGTATGAGAGAAAGAGAGAGAGATTTAGAAAGAGAGAGAGAGAGATTTAGAGAGAGAAGTTAATACTTTCATATGTCATATTTTCTATATCATCAATCTTACAATATCAAGACTATATACTATATGAAACTGCTAACTAACTCTAACAACCTCTCTAACAACCTTTCTAATCTTTTGACAAGTGTCTTCATATTCTACCATTGGATTATTATCCTTAACATCCCCCCTCAAGCTCAGGAGAGGTAGAATCCAAACTGAGATTGCGACAATGAATCTGAAAGAGAGGAGCAGATAATCCCTTGGTCAGTATGTCTGCATATTGCTCACTGGAAGACACAAACTGAACAAGCAACTGCTTCTGTGCAACTCGTTCGCGAACAAAATGAATATCAACCTCAATGTGTTTTGTGCGTTGATGTAGAACCGGATTTGATGTTAATGCGATTGCTGACATATTATCACAATACAAAACTGGTGAAGTAGGAATAGTAAGATGCACAAAGGTCAGTAATTGCTTAATCCAATCCAGTTCAGCTGCTGTAGCAGCAAGTGCACGATACTCGGCCTCAGTTGATGACCGGGAGACTGTTTGTTGCTTCTTAGAGGACCACGAAATCGGATTAGAACCCAAAAACACGACAAAACCAGTAGTAGACCGTCGATCATTAGGGTCTCCGGCCCAATCAGCATCAGAAAATGCTCTGACAGTGTCTGAATTAACTTCCAACCCTCCTCGAATATACCGAATACCCAAAGAGACAGTACCTTTGAGATATCTTAGTATCCTCTTGACTGCACTAAAATGGGATTCCATAGGAGATTGCATGAACTGGCATACTTGGTGCACGGCAAAGGCGATATCTGGCCGAGTAAAAGTCAGATACTGCAAAGCACCAACCACACTGCGATAAAGCGCTGGATTGTTATAAGGCTTCCCATCATCAAGAACTAAACGATTATAAGGCAGACAAGGGGTTGAACACGGCTTGGAATCAAGCATTTCAGTCTTTATGAGGAGATCCTTAACATACTTAGCCTGTGATAATACCAAACCATCTGCCTGGGAAAGAACCTGAATGCCCAAAAAGAAATGCAGGGGACCTAAATCTTTGATATCAAACTCCTTTGTCAAAGCAACAATCACATCATTGATCAAACTTGGATCATTACCAGTGAGGATGATGTCATCCACATAAAGAAGCAATATCACAACATGAGAACCAAAGTGCTTCACAAATAAGGACGGATCTGCAGGAGTTGTTGTAAAACCAAGTGAGGGGAGAAAGCTTGTAAACCTGTCATTCCAGGCTCGAGGGGCCTGTTTTAGACCATATAAAGACTTGTGCAGTTTGCAAACAAAATCAGAATGATGAAGATCACCAAAACCTGAAGGTTGGGACATGTACACTTCTTCCTGCAATACTCCATGCAGAAATGCATTCTTAACATCAAGTTGTCGCAAAGGCCACGCAAAATGAGCTGCCATAGCCAACACAAGCCTCACAGTTGTTGGCTTAACAACCGGACTGAAGGTTTCCCCATAATCAATGCCTTCCTCTTGATTGAATCCTTTAGCCACCAATCGAGCCTTATATCTCCCTATAGACCCATCAGCATTCCTTTTAATTTTAAACACCCATTTACAACCAACAAGGTTTTTCTGTGCAGGGAGAGGTACTAAACTCCATGTAGACTGAGAATGAAGGGCATCTAATTCTTCTTTCATGGCATCAACCCAAACCTTACACTTCAATGCCGACTTGTAAGTGGCAGGTTCAATAAGAGAGAGATCCACAGTCCCATTGTCCTGAACTGTAGTAAGAAATGCCTTCTTTTTGAAAATACCATTCTTGGATCTAGTTTGCATTGGATGCAAATTGAATGGAGGAACAGATAACACTGCTTGAATACTTTTAGGTTGAAACTCAGAAACCACAGAATTCTCAATTGGAACCTCAGGAGCCACAGGGACATGTGGAGAGAA
Source organism: Malus sylvestris (assembly GCF_916048215.2). Lineage (NCBI taxonomy): Eukaryota > Viridiplantae > Streptophyta > Magnoliopsida > Rosales > Rosaceae > Malus > Malus sylvestris. Next base: position 28,354,989 of record NC_062260.1, read on the forward strand.
AGATTGATCACTTGCATTGATGGATTGATGGATGGATTGATGGATAGGAGAAGCACTGGACAATGGTGATGGTGTAATAGGAGGTGAGACAAGTACATTATAAAGATTTGGGACTGATGGTTGGATACTTGGTTGGAACACTTGCGATGTATGGAGACATGGTGCATGTGTGGAAGCAAAACCGGAATAGGGAAATTCAGATTCATCAAACAAAACATGCCTGGAAATATAAACTTTCTTTTTATTAGCTTCATAACAAATATAGCCCTTGTACTTTGATGCATATCCCAGAAAAATGCACTTAATTGTTCTAGGTTGTAACTTTGTGGTGGTTAAAGGTCGTAAGAGGGGATAACAAAAGCAACCAAAGACTTTAAGGTGACTGACATCAGGGACAGAACCATATAACATTTCAAAAGGTGATTTCTGATTCAGTGTTTGAGATGGCATCCGATTAATAAGATAGACTGATGTTTGACTGGCACAAGACCAAAATGGTGCAGGTAGGTGAGATGTTTGAAGTAAGGTAATTGTAGTTTCAATAATGTGACGATGTTTTCTCTCGGCCAACCCATTTTGTTCTGGTGTGTATGGACAAGATAAATGGTGACTAATGCCTTTGGCAGCAAGAAAAGTTTGTAACTGGTGCCCTATATACTTACCCCCTCCATCACTCTGAAGTGTTTTAATAGACACTGAGAAATGAGTAAGTACAAACTGATAGAAGGTAAGAAATGTATGACAAACATCAGCTTTATTGACAAGGGGAAAAATCCAACAAAATCGAGTACATTGATCTATGAAGGTAACATAGTACTTAAAACCTTCTATAGACAGACATGGAGCAGGGCCCCATACATCACTGTGTACAATATCAAAAGGTTGGACAGATTTGGATGTGACTGAATCAAAAGGTAGCTTACTAATTTTGCCCTGAATACAACTTGAACACATCACAGGTATGGAATCAGAAATACTAGATACATTGGATTTCTGAAGCATGAGTGACACAACTTTGTTGGAAGGGTGGCCTAACCTATGGTGCCATAGACTAGAGGTAACTGGTTTGCCAATATAAGCAGCAGCAGAGAAGGCTTTTGGTGTATGAGAAGCAGAGGATGTGAAAGGAATAGGATACAATCCATCATTGCAGAGACCTTTGAACAATATTCTCCCTGTGGCTTTGTCCTGAATCCAAAAACACCAAGCATCAAATATCAGCCAGCAGTTATTGTCAAGACAGATTTTATGCACAGAGAGTAAATTTTGAGAGATTCTGGGCACATATAAAACTGAATTTAACTTGAGATTATGAAATGGAGTCTGCAATATTGAAGATCCCTTATGAGAGACTTGCAAACCTTCACCACTAGCAGTTTGAATCATCTCAGTGGAAGGAAAAGGGGTTGCCAATGACAAGTTCTTCAAATCTGCAGTCATGTGGTTTGTCGCACCCGAATCCGTAAGCCAAACTTGCTGAGAAAAATTGGAATCCATCGGAGGAGAAGATGCATTGACATGCATAGCAGTCATTGATCCAGAAGGAGAGTTAGTATTGGCATTCCTGAAATGACAAAATTGGGCACTGTGGTTCTTTCGGCCACATATTTGACACCCTTCAACTATTGCACAATCAGTATTCCGAAATCGACATGTATCAGCAAGATGACCATACTTGCCACATATCTGACAAGAATGTCCAGAAGCACCTTGATTTGGTGAATTACCAAGAATCCCACGAGCCGAATTTGGATAAAAAGGCTTGGTGTTCCCAAATTTGGAACCATACTGGAACTTCCCTTTCCCTTTAGCCTTGTTGTAGAATGGTTTATACTGAGAACCATATTGATTACCATAGGAGCCTTCAGCACCTTGATTAATAGAAGAAGAATTTTGCCCAAATTTCCCATTGAACCGTGCCTGAGAACTACTATTTTCAGCAGTCATTGCAGTAAGAAAAGGAGTGGCAGAAACACTCTCAATCATTGCTTCTTCAGCAAGCAATTGAGATCTCAAATCTTTAATAGAAATAACATGTTCCCGTCCTCGAATGATGGATCGAATGGTATTATACTCCGATGATAAGCCATTAAGTGTAAGAATGACTATATCATCATCATCAAATTTAACCCCAGCTGCAGAAAGATAGTCCCTAGCCTCCTTGATTCTTTGCAAATACAAAGAAATAGAATCATTACCCTTTTTGACATTCTGCAATTCTGACTTCATTTGAAAGATACTGGTTCTTGTAACCGTCGAGAATTGTTCCTTGAGTCTTGTCCAGATATCCTGAGCACTAATGCTACCGATCACACAAGAAATAGCAGACGGCGAAAGAGTCGCAGTGATCAACTGCATTAAGGCACGATCATGCAACTTCCAAATCTTGTAGTCATCAGATTCTGTGTGAGAAAGAGTTCCTTGATAATCTTCCTCAGACCCACTAGAGGTAGGCCTTGTAAATCGAATAGGACATGGGGTAGATCCATCCACAAAACCCAAAATACCATGCCCTTCGAGAAGAAGCTGCATCTGAAAATGCCAAACCAAGTAGTTTGTCTCATCAAGCTTTACTGTCACAGACGTAGAAACAGTAGAGATGAGAGAAGTAATTGGTGACTGGAGAATCTGTAATTGAGAAGCAGTAACCATTGGTGCAAGAAATTAGAAAACTTGTTCAAGAACGATGAGTGAGAACTTGTATCGAACACTTGGTGTGCACAGAAGACCAACGCCAAGAACAGTGAAATGTAGAAGATGACGAGCCCCAGAAAATCAAACAGAGCACACAAAGATCAGAAATGATGAGCGGAAGCAGTCCAAGATCGAAGAACTTCAACCGAGCGATTAGCTACTTCGGCTCTGATACCATGTAAACTACACTGTAATAGCAGAAGAATATGCAGTATGAGAGAAAGAGAGAGAGAGAGAGAGAGAGAGAGAGATTTAGAAAGAGAGAGAGAGAGAGAGATTTAGAGAGAGAAGTTAATACTTTCATATGTCATATTTTCTATATCATCAATCTTACAATATCAAGACTATATACTATATGAAACTGCTAACTAACTCTAACAACCTCTCTAACAACCTTTCTAATCTTTTGACAAGTGTCTTCATGTACGATGGTTAATCGAGTTATGGCCATATGGGAAGGAGTCCCGGAGACATTGTGTGAAATTATTTTGCATATTTATGGGATTATAAAATTTTATAATTTTTACGTTACTTAAATAAAAAGAATTGCAAAATCCCACACCCTTCGACCTTCTCTTTCTTCCTTTTTGGCAATGGTGGCATGGGCATATGGTGCAGGTAAGAAGATTTGATTTGGACAGAATCTACTCATTAAACTTGTAACCAAAGCAATGCCCTTTTCTATTCAAATTCTCTGTTAATATTAATGTAACATGTCAAATTCCAAATCTAATGCATGTCACGCAGCAATTAGGTAGACTATGAATTGTTTTGTTTTGTTTTGTTTTTTTTTTTTTTGAGGATCAAGGAAAGTGCATTCCAGGGCACATAGGCCAGAGAGGAAACAAGAGAGCCTACGAAGAGGCAAACAACAGACAAGATAAAGTAAGGAATATTTGTCCAACCCATCTATTCTCGAAATCAATTGCAGTTTTGTGTTCCGATTCGTTACAAAAATGATGTTGAGATTTGGTCACCTGAGAAGGTTTTGAACATTGGAGGGTCTCAACGTTAAAGGTTTTAAGTTTTTTAGTAAAAGCAAAACGTGAAGCATGCAAAAAAAATTTAGTTTATTCACTAAGGCATTTCGTCGAACACTTGGTTGGTTTGTTGTCGTCAGCCGAATCATTTTGTGCACATATTAACAGATTTCAACATATGCAATCTGATGAGTGCTATTGAGAGAATTCATCGAGTGCTACCGATGCAGCCTGCCTAGTGTTTTGCCAAAATATGTCTAGCATGCATTACATCAAACACTTGGTGGACACAAAAAGGATCCATACTAAATATTTGAAGGATCTTCGGAAGACCTTCACATATATATTTTACAAACTCCAAGCGATCTCAGACCACCTTAGTCCCAATGTACATTTACCACTAATAATACTACATGTTTTCTTAGGTTGTATTATTTGAACATTATAGTCGTTTTTAGATGAAATAGTACATCAAAACTTTTCAAAAGTAAAGAATGCACTTGTATAAACATTTGCTGCAATATCATATATACCACATGCACGTAAAAAAAAAGGGATGTTTTTGTGTCGACGACTGAAACTTAGCAGTTCGTATGCCTTCATAATTTGTATGTATATATATTTGCATGATATAATTTTAATTATTTCTGTAATAAACATGTGCGAGCCTGCATTCACGTGTTTATCTCAGTATCTTTATGAAAAAACACTTCTACATTTGAGAACAAGAAGAAAGACAAAGAAAATAAACTTTATAAATAAGAAAGATACAAAACTTAAACCATTATATAGTGCATAAAAGAGATTGTGTTTGAATCGTTCCAAAAAGTAAAGATAAACACATCTTTTTTATTTTTTATTTTGTAATTTAATTACTTGGTATTTCAACCTACCATTTTAATTCGGTCTTTCTTTAAAGTAGGGTTATTGTTCTCTCTTTTAGGATCTCCTCCCGAAATATCTGCTACTGTTTTGAATGATTTAGGTGGTGTGCTTTGGTCAAGAACTATTTGTTCTAGCTTTACGGGTTAAGTTTATCTTTTGAGTTCCAATAATGCTAGTGAAATTATCTATTTAAATTATATTTTGTAAACTATATGACGTAGTTGTTGATGATTGAATTACTAACATGCTTATTTTTTTATTAATGATGTATCACATGATGTGCAAATATGATCTAAATGTTAGTCTATCTAGCACTACTTTTATATCTATTTACGTTGCGGTGGGTTGGGTTTCGTGCCCCGCTTATTAACTCAAAAGAAAAAGAAAGATAGTTTCGATTTTACGTTACCCACTTTTTTACAAAATTCTCATGCAATTTCCTTTTTCGTTTTCGAGTTGACCTAGCTAGTACCTCGTTTCGTTGACATTCTCTACAAGAAACACAAAATCTTTGTTGTCAATTTAAGATCACAAAAGGGCCCGCCAAACAAAGAAAAGTTGAACAAAAGGAAATAATGCTTTCACCTTGTCGATCTTCTCTATTTTTTTTTTCTTTTAACATTTAACTTTTGAGTCATGCATCCAATAGGAGGCACGAGGAAGTGTTTACACGCACCACTTGAAAATTATGACGTTTATTTTGTGTTCAAACCTTTTCATCAACTTTTCCGTTTTTGCCTCATAAAACAAGTTAAAAGCAACCCCCAACCCAAAAAAAAGCTTAAAGAATTTATAGTTTTCCGACTTTATTCCTTTTGTAATTTGGCACTCTTTTCCCATAATTATATATTTATTGAGTTTAAACATTCGTTAGCATTCATAATTCTCATATTAAGAAATGTCAAGGAAATTATCTCAAAAGTGAGGTTCTCGATTGATTATCTGCCACTTCACAGTTAACATCAATTCATATACCGATATTGTAAAACATTGTGCCAAAATCATGTGGTGACAGAGTCTATAAAGAGTTTGATTTTCAGAAAGTTCCCTCAGCATTTCTCATTTTGAAATCAGTCGGAATGGAGATTAAAAATCCGCTAGGGTTCGTCAACAAATGGGTTCTGGTTTTCATAGTTGCATGTGATAATGCTGTGGCAACGGTCGGACTAGCTAGAAAAATACCACCTAAATAGTCCGTGTTCAAATTAGGGTTGACCAAATTGCGCTGCAAAGACGTTTTTGACTTCAGACGACGACGTTCCAAAGTCTCTCAGGACGGGCCCGTATAAACAGCCACCCAGGCCCAAGTTTTGAGGAGCGAGGCCAGTGCTTTGAGCCTTTGACAATTCATAATTTCATAGCTTATAGTACTTTATTTTTATAATCTTTTTAACCAAATTTTGGTTCATGAGATTAATATAACTTTTTACTTTAGTCCATGAAACTTAAAATCGATACAAGTAATATTTGAGATTCTCCACCGTCAATTACTTTGGCATTTCCGTGAAAAATCTCCGTTAAAGTAAAGGTACTTTAAATCAACCCCTCCACTAGAACTGATAATTTCTTCAATTTAACAGATAATCGGATATTGCTAAAGCTAGTACCGATCTCACACAAAAATATACGCTTTCGTAATTCATGTAAGTCGAGACCTCACTAACAGTTTCTTACAGTGATCGATCATAGGGATTATGTTGATTTCGACAACAAAGAGGACATGTTTGATGAGCAAGATCTAATAAATTCATGGTAAATTCAATCTAGGAAGAACTGGAAAAATGCGGCAAACTTGAAGATCAAAGATAAACTACTGATTTAAGAAAACTAATCGCTTTCAATTCCCTGCAAACGAGAGATCGCCATAACTGGGATATTCACTGAATTTCCAATAGACGAAGAAAAAGAAAAGAAAGAAAAAGGCGCGATATCTTGAGATATCGGAATTCATCATCATCTAAACAAATGAAACAAGCCAAACGACCTATGAACGAGCTCGTTTGGATGTGCTTTTAAAATGATTGAAGGCGTTTTTAATGAAAATGTTTTTAGAATCAATTCTTAGTAAAAATGCAAATAAATTCTAAAAAAACTCTTTGCCAAAATCTCCGAAACTTTCCGTGGTAAGAAGAAATACGACTATAACAACAGCATGGCCACCTACCATTGAATTCCCTGCAACAGAATTAAGATTTCAGAGCTAACCTCTAGCCAATAGAACATCCAAGTTGCTGGAATGACCAATAGACGGGGAAGTTTTTCTAACGTTTCTGTTGATGTAGATTTTATCTTCCAGCTCCTGTGGATGCTCCTTAATACCTACCTGATTCAGATGCACAAACGCAATCATACTAAGCGCCACCAACGCAGCATTTCCAAGTATTCCACCCGTATTATCCAACTTAAGGGTTTTCTTAACAAATGTGATACTTGAAATGAGAAATCTGATCAAAATATTTCGCTTCTTCCCTTTGGAGGTCACCAACTTCTCACCAGAAGGACTGACCAGAGGGCCACAAAGACTTTCAGGAGATACTAAACGACTTGCATCACAGACATCTCCAACGAAGGCAAGGGCTTCCTCAATAAATTGGTACTTCTTACCATGGTGTTCAGACAATCTCATTGCTAGAACAATACGGCTCTGCTCCAAGCGTGCAATTGCAGCATCTCTCTCAGCCCGCTGCTGCACCTGCACAGTCTTTAAAAGAAAACAACTGACATAAATATCCGGCTTGGAAATATGCCACAATAGGAAATTTGAAATCCATACAGTGTCTAACAAGCAAAGCCACACGGCATGAACAAAAACACGGAGAATTTCACCCTTTAAGAGCAATGCTATTGTCATCAATACGCAACAAATCCCCACTGTAACTTCTAAGCATGTGTTCAAAACGGGACATGAAATGCATTCAGCACAATCGAACTCAAGAATTTACCTTTAACAGGTGTCGAGGTGCGTGATGTGCATCCCGCCCAATTACCAGCAGTTTCACAACCATTTGTGTTTCTTATATCTTACTCATCACAATTTCCTTTTACTCTATGGAAACTAGTCCCCGTTCTACGTGTCTCTAACACCATCTAATCACATCTACGAAATCACTAGTGTTCTGGTAAAAAGAAGGAACGCAAGCAGAGCAGTTTTCCAAATTTCACAAACTGCAAGCATTTACCTAATTACTGCAGCATTTATAAAATTGCAATAGCACAAACCATATATCATACGTTGATTTTCCCTTTAATTCCGACCCTGTTTTCCCATTTTTCTCAGCAACCAAACAGAAATTAACTAAATTACACGTAACGGCAGCAAACCTCGCAGACATCTTATAATTTGGAATCCGAATGAGCCCTTATGTACATTATCCAAGCATTCACATATCTACACGTCTAATTTCGAAAGAATACATCTCAAACCACAAGACCTAATCAAGCATTTCGTCACTCGTATTTCAATTTTCCTCCAATTTTCTCAGCAACCAAACACAACATAACCAAACAACCCCTTAAAAAAAAGCCATGAACTTACATGAAAAAACTCAAGCTGGTCCTCGAGGTTCTCGAGAGCGGTCCGAATGGCATTTAGGCTCTTGGCCTCCCGAACCGCCGAGTCATCGTCGTGCCCGACTCGGAAGGCCTTCAAATACACGTATCCGGCCCGGTTCTCATCGGCAGCGGCGTCGTTGGTCCGCCGCCGCTTCTTCTTGTCGGAATTTCTGCGAGACTTGACGGAGTTGAGGAAGTGAGCTCTGGAAACGGAGTGGATGGCGTCGCTGAGCTTATCGTGGAGGTCCCAAATCCTCTCGAGGACTGCCTCGATTTCTTCGATTTCCATGTCCCATTTCATGGAGGGAAATTTGGGGGAAGAAGAAAACCAAACTGTTTTATTTTCTAGGGTTTTTAATTCAATTTTTCAGGGGTGGTCCGGCTTAAGCGATTCGGGTTCGTCACGTGGCGTTTGCAAAGCGCGACACGTGGGATTTAATGTGGTCAAAGTTAGCTACACGTGTAAAGTTGGAAATCACAGCAGTAAACATTTAAGCACATCTTCATTTTCATTTCATGTATTGTTACAACGAGAAATTCAAATGAAAGAAAGAAAGTAAATAAATATAAACGTCACCCAAACTCGAGAGATTTTTCAGTCTATCAGAAATACGGCTTATTACATCAAATGTAATAATATACCGGTTGGAAATTTGAAAAAAAAATTCCATCAATTATATTATGATACTTGATGCACTAGACCGTATTCCAGCACACTGAAACATTTCTCCCCAAACTATAACTATTTCTTGTTCTTTCTTTTCACTACAACATCAACTTTTGTTTTTTCTTCGACCTCAAGGTTCGAAACACTTAGAGTAGCTCTTATTTGGTATGCTAAGGCATGTGTATCGAGCTTTATTTGATATTTTTTCTAATTAACTAAATAGTAAAGCTTTGTAGCTAATCAAACTCCTTAATTAACTACCTAGTACGGCGTGGCTGTTGTTGCCGATGTATTGGTACCAGTCATCTGTGTTCCAGCTTCGTGATCGCCGCCACCATCTTCACCCGAGATCTCCTCCAAGGACCGGCCTTTGGTCTCAGTGACCAAGAATGTGAAGAAAAACCCTAGCATGTTAGTAAACGCCAAGAAAAACATAGCTTTCTGAATAACTCCCGGTTTACCACTCAAAGTATAGTACTGCACCCCAAATGCACCCACCATGGCCCCGGCTTTCCCCGCCGCCGCACTCAACGCGTGACACGTGGATCTAACCCTAGTCGGAAACAGCTCGGCCGGAAGCACAAACGTGGTGCTGTTGGGGCCAAAGTTTGCAAAGAAAAAAGTGAGGCCGTACAAGGTTCCAAACATGAACTTGTTTTGCTTGAGGTCATGATATTTGGCGCCTATGATGGCCATGAACAAGGACATCATGAAGAATCCCATAAGTTGGATCTTGAACCTGCCGAGCTTCTCGATGAAGAAGACGGTGAACCAGTAACCAGGGAAGGTGCCGAAAAACGCAATTACAAACATTGCTCGAGAGGTCTCGAACACTTCGCGAAGCGCGTTAACGTCCTCGGGCTTTTGAGTGAGGCCCATCACTGGGAAAATGTCCTTTTGTGTTAAGTTTTGGCTGTAAAAGGCGATATCCAACAAGAACCAAGTAGTTGTTGTACCTGAGGCATATAGCAAACAGCGATCGATAAGATATATATCTAGAGAAACATTCTATGTAAACTCTCAATCGTAAAATATGCGGATCCAATGTTTTATCTAATTAATATATATATCTTGTTTGAGCTAAGTTTATAATATATATATATATATACACACGTACCGATTAGGTGTTTTCCGTGGCGCCTAAAGAACTCCTTGGATAATAATGGGTACTCATTTGCAGCCTTGAACTGTGCCAACTTATCTTGTTCAGCTTGGATTTCGATCTCCAAAACCTTACCCATGTCAGCAGCTGCTTGTTTGGCGTTACCTTCGATCAAGGCTGTGTACCGACCTGTTTCAGGCATTTTCATCCTCCAGTAGAAAGTGACAAGTGCAGGCAAAGCTCCAAGCATAAGCACAATCCGCCACAGATAGTCCGCCTGTGGCTGCGTGGACAACACGTGCGAAGAATCTGCAGGGCTGTGGCTGAATGCCGGTGCAGGATACATGTTGAGGAAAATTTTCGACAAGATCATAGACACCAAACCGGCAAAAATGATCCCAACACCCTGCATCGCAAACACCGCCGCTATAAACATCCCACGAGTCATTTTGTTGGCGTATTCGGACATGATCGTGGCGGAGAGAGGGTAATCGCCACCGATACCAAACCCTAACCAAAACCTGAAGAAGCATAAAGTTGTCATGACAGAGCCTGCTGAGGAGCCAAATGATAGGCCGGAGCAAATGGCACAAACAACCATCATGATTAGGGTTATCCCGTAGACCTTCTTTCGGCCTAGCTTGTCACCGAGATACCCGAATACGAGCTGGCCCGATAGGGTTCCGATTAGGGCAACACCTATCACGAAGTTGTTGACGTTCACTGGGAGCTTCCCCGGCTTTCCGGTACTAGGGTTGTAGTAGTAAAGGCGGCCGAGGAGTTTGGAGACGGTGGAGATGCAAAAGAGGTCGTAAGCGTCGGTAAAGAAACCCATTCCGGCGATGACAATGGCCGTTATGTGGTACCATTGTGTCCTGGCTGAGTCCAGAGCATGCAGCACGGCTATGGCCATTTTGGTAATTCAAAACTGGGACCTTGTACTTTACTCTTAGTCTTAGTTGTGTGTTTGCTGCTGGTGTAGTTGGTGATGATGATTTCATATATAGGCTCTCATTTTTAGGAATTATTGACGGCTAAGTATTACAAGGACGGACGTTTATACCTAGGTTTTGGGAGGATTACAAGAAATCACAGAGGGTACGTATCAAGGATATTCTACATATATGCTTTATGCTTAGATTGTGAAATTTGTAATAAAATGGTTTATTCTAATTAAGATTATATATCCACTTAGTACTACGATCTAGTGATATTTCTCTTCACTTGTAAGTGAGTGGTCTTAGGTTCGATTCTCGCCAAAGGTTAATTTGAACCACATTATTACTAACTCATTGTGAGGCTAAGTCCACCCCTCCCTTTAGTGTAGATAATATCGTTTGTTAAAAAAAAAAGGGAAAATTAGGTTCACATCCTTCTTTTTGTTACTCCATTGATTAAAATCCTATTTATTTTCAATTTTTTATCAAGGTCTTTGGGTATTAATAACATCATTAATTATTTGAATAATAAAATATTATTATTTTTAAATATATTCCTTTAATGTTAAAAATGTTACAATTAGTATATTTATATTTATGGCTAAATTTTTTTATCATATAATTTTATTTTTAGTTTGTACCTATTTTTAATTTGCAAATATTTTTTAATTTGTACCAATTTTCTTTTCATTTTTAATTTGTACCCATATATTAGTTTCTTTTTGTGCCCATATTTTTTAAAGTTTTATTTGTGTTTGTACCCATGTGTATACCGTCACGTGACATTGTATATTTAATCAATAATAGAAAAATTACATATGGTATATTTATGTTTTATGCCTAAACTTTGTATCAAATATTTATATTTTTAGTTTGTACCCACTTTTAATTTGCAACATTTTTTTTTTAATTTGTAGTATTTTCTTTTTACCCATGTACTAATTTCTTTTAGCGCCTATATTTTTAAAAATTCATTTGTATTCATAAATTTTAATCTTTTATTTGTACCTTAATTTATTTCTAATGTACCCATTCTTCTTTATTAATGTACCACTTTGTTATATGTGAAATGTACCAATTTTTTTGTAAAATGTACCAATTTTTTTAACACTATGGATACATTCTTTTGCCATTTATTATTTCTTATTTTTACATATTTTTTATCCATTTATTCAATCAAAATGTTTGAATTTTTTTTATTGTAACCGTTTCTAATAGTATTATAATGCAGGATTTTAAATTTAGAGGATTATAAATCTCATAAAATATCAAATAATTAATGTCAAAACTATAAAAATATAAATATTAATAGTAATATAATGAGGTGTACAAAGTCAAGGGACCTTGATCAAATTTTGAATAATATTAAGGTTTTAATCAAAGAATGTTAAGGATTAGGGACCGCATCCAAAATATCCCAAAAAAAAATTAAGATTATATAGGAGTTTGGCTTTCCATGCACCATAGTCAGTGTTCCCATCTAGAAACGGAGGGTGTGACACAGAGCCAGCAAAACGATCTATTTTAGAGCCTCCCTGTAGATGTAGCAGTATATCTAGTGACATGCTCTTGAAGCCAATTAAGAGTACTAACACAGAATAAGACTAAATCCATGGTTTCGGGACCACCCCACGTGTTATAATAAGAATAGATGACATGATTGATGTTGATGCACAAAACCGGAGGGGTTTTGGAACAATGTAAATCCGACCGTGAATCTGCAAGAAAGTAAATAACGCAAGATGTATCGTGGTTCATCCTAATGTTCGGGCTACGTCCACATTGATATAGTATTTCTCTGAGATGATTGTGAGGGAGAGAGTCTCTGTAATGTGAGAGCGAGGCTTTGAGAGGGTGAGAGTCAGGCCTAAGAATTGGCCTCTCTTAATGAGGAGAGTGATGGGTCCTTTTATAGAATAAGGGTTCCTCACTTATTACATATTTGCCCCTTCATTTATTACATAATTACATTTGAGTCCCCCGAGTATTTATACGAGGTCTAAATATGGAGGCTCTAAGTATGGTATAAACAGTAGTCCCCCAAGTTTTCAGTCAAGAAAGTCTTTTGGCTGGTGACTTGAAATTCAGTCCATGTGTGGGCTGAAGTGACTAGATGTCGTCTAGAACTGATACTCGATATGAGACGGTGCCCAATCTGAAATGATGTTCAACCAGAAGTAGCACATGTTGCGAGGCTGCTCTGCTTGTGGCTTATGTTGCCTTGGTTGGCTCGGCTTGTGGCGTTGAATGTGAGGGAATCCCTTTTATAGAATAAGGGTTCGCTCCTCAATACATGAGTAATGGGCTAAAGTTGATGCTCGCGGCGAGGCGGTTGCTTGGCAGGCGGCGATGCTCTCTAATGATGGTGAGGGAGTCATTTTTATAAAATAAGTGCTCGTTCCTCAATACATAAATAATGGGTTAGGAGTGATGCTCGCGGCGATGCGGTTGCTCAGCTGGTGGCGATGCTCTCTAATGAAGGTGAGAGAATCCCTTTTATAAAATAAAGGCTCACTCCTCAGTACATGAATAATGGGTGCTCTCTAATGAAAGTGAGGGAGTCCCTTTTATAGAAAAAGGGATCGCTCCTTAATACATAAATAATGGGCTAAGTCCCCCAAGTATTTTTCATGAGGCCCAGTTGAGGCCCAATATATGGTACATAATGTAGTCCCCCAAGTTTTCGGTCAATAGAGTATGTTGGCTGGAAACTTCAAATTGAATCCATGTATGGGCTGAAGTGACGGTTGTTCGGAGGTGGTATTTGTATACCTTGCACTGAAGCTTTGTAGGTGAAGTTTTGCAAGTGAAGCTTTTGAAGTTGGAGCTTTGTAAATGAAGCTTTTGAAGCTGGAGCTCTGTAAATAAAGCTTTCGGAGCTGATTGACATGAGTGATGCTCATGAATGTTTATGTTGATTGACATGAGTGATGCTCATGGATGTTGACATGAGTGATGCTCATGAATGTTGACATGAATGATGGTCATGAATGTTTATGTATGATTGACATGAGTGATGCTCATGAATGTTTATGTATGATTGATATGAGTGATACTCATGTATAATTTTGGAGTACTGGACGTACTTTTGATCACCTAGTGGGTGATAATAGCGGCAGACTGCCGAATAATTTTTTGTAGTACTGGACATACTTTTGATCACCTGGTTGGTGATAATAGAGGGCCTGACTCTTTTGGGCATATGGGTCTTTGCCCTCCATATAACATTTCAGCCCATTATTTTGGGCTTGCCGTTATTTATTTATTTATTATTATTATTACCCTCTGATGAGGTTATACAGATATCTCCGAAAGATAAGAAAAATAAATTACATCATTAAAAAATAAATCCGACCCTCTGCTCAATGGGTCACGCCTATAATTTCCTTTTCTGCATGCCATCACCACCGCAATTATGTTTGTTTCTTTTTATCTTCTTTTGCTTTCTGCTTTTGTTTTCTCCTTCTTCTTTTTCTTTTTCTTTTCCCTTTTGCAGATGGCAGACAAGGAATGATTAATAGAATTAATAATAAGAAAAGAAAAAAAATCTTATCTCTGCTTTGCTTTTCCTGTGGTATTCGCAGGAGATGGGATCTAAGGTGCGTAGGACCAGTGGTGGAGTCAAATTGCGTTAGTGGCTTTGAATCAGAGGTACCTATCCTTTACCCATGTGCTTTTGTGGTGGAATCTGAGGTGCCTTCGACTGAGAAGTCGACAACGTTGCTCGCCACGTTCTGCAAGGGTCGGGCGTGCCTGACTCGATGGCGGGCTAGGAGCTAGTCGACTGGAAAGGCACGTTCTAAAGAAAGAAAGGTGGCCAGGAAGTCACAGTAGATGACGGAGAGAGAGAGCAGTGCGGCGAGAGAGGCCAAGATCGAAACTTTGGAGACCTGCATTTCGGCGAAGCAGTGCGTTTTTTGAGTTCGCTGAGATGGAAATTCAGTCAGTCAATGGCTCGGCTCCGGCGACTTTCAACTCCTTCTCGTCGAGCACTGCTTGTCTCTTTGTCTGCCTCGAAAAGCCACCGGAGAAGGACTGAGTTTGGCCGGACTCATGTATGCCTAGTGCTGTCTTGAGCATATGTAACGACTGCTTCCTCACCAAACTCTCCTTATGAACTAAGCCTCTTTTAATTCCGTCCCAGTATTCATTTTCTGTTCTGGTATCAAATCCTTCGAGTTTATCAGTCATGGAGTTAGCTCTTCCACTTGGGTTCGGTCTGGTCTGACTGCAAAGAGTGAGAAGGTGACGACTGCCGCAAAGGGGAGACGGAGAGAATTAAAGTGAAAGCTGTGGAGTTACAGTGAGGCAACTAGACTTGAGAGGTGACTGAGAGGAAGAGAGACGGCGGCGGCTTGAGAGATAGTGAGATAGACAGAGTCGAATTGAGGTTTGAGGTTTGTAGGGGTCGTAGGGTTACTGCTGCTGGTGGTGGTATTGGGATTGATCTTCTTGGCGGGTCTGTGGGTAGGAGTAATCCATGGCGATGATGTTTCTGTATTTCCTTATGTTGAGACAGATCTTTGTGTTCCGGCGATAATGCGGCTTGAGGAGTTGCTGGTCATCTGAGGTGGCTATTGGATCGGCGGTGCTGGCTCTGAGAATCTGCGGTGGTTGGTTTCGGTTTCTCTTGTGAGCTTCTGCCTTCTCTCTCTCTAGTTTCTCTTTCTTCCCCACTGACTTTCTTCGCAGTATGGTGTCGGACTTGAAAATGGTTTTGTTTAATTGAGATTGACTTAAGAGAGAGAGAGAGTTGAGCATCTCTTGGTTTTGCAGATCCACGGTGGACAGTGGTGAGGTTTCACGGTGGTGAGATGAAAAAATGAAAGAAAACATACATAACTTTTTGTGTCTTTTCTCATAGACGGCGCTAAATGTTGATGCACAAAACCGGAAGGGTCTTGGAACAACGCAAATTCGACCGTGAATCTACAAGAAAGTAAATAACGCAAGATGTATCGTGGTTCACCCTAATGTTCGGGCTATGTCCACACTGATATAGTATTTCTCTTAGAGGATTGTGAGGGAGAGAGCCTCTGTAATGTGAGAGTGAGGCTTTGAGAGGGTAAGAGTCAGGCCTAAGAATTGGCCTCTCTTAATGAAGAGAGTGAGGGGTCCTTTTATAGAATAAGGGCTCCTCACTTATTACATATTTACCCCTTCATTTATTACATAATTACATTTGAGTCCCCCGAGTATTTATACGAGGTCTAAATACGGACGCCCTAAGTTTGGTATAAACAATTGATATATCATAATTAGCAGGCCTTTTATTTGGTAGGTAACATCGATGAAGCTACTGCAAAAGCTACAACCTTAGGAACTTAGAAATGGAGAGTAAATTGAAGAAATGACCTTAAATCTTTGTGTACTAACATCGAATCGAATTGTTTGGGATTCTAGCGTATATTAATAAAAATAAATTTACGATATGATTGATATGTCACACTTCTAGAGTATATTGATAAAAATGAATATCTATGTATTACAGTTTGAGTAAAACGTCACATGACTGTATTTTGTGTATGGATACTGAAAAATTGCTTCAGATATTTGAATGGATTGCTAGCTGTATCAGCTTGTTGCAGACTAACATTACTTCAAATTTTATAGTATATGTTCCTTTCAATTGCAATGGTAACAAGAAATTGGGAGATCGAAGTTTTTGGATGGTTGTGGCATCCAAGAAGCTCAAACTTATCTTCAACGTCGTAGACAAATTAACCCATCAATTTCCTGGGTTTTGTAAGCAACCTGAAGCTAGCTAGCTGTTAATTTTGTAGGTCTAATCTATTCCCATGGTAACTATCTTGAAATTACGCTAGTGATTAATTCGATCAAAGCTTGTCGCCGTCTAATTAATATGGATAAATATTGGCGTTCTTGTATTTGATGAGCCTCATAGACAATGTTGTTGTTGGAGTCCCTCGGGCTTGTTTTGTGGCCGTTGTTGTTTTGTAGTTTCCTCTTTGGGTTGTAATCCCCGTTCTTAGAGGGAAAAAGAAGCTTGTAGCTCTCAGTCAGAGTGATTAACAGTTTTGTATTGTATGAACATTGTCCTTTGTTAATTTGGTCGGATATGCTTCACATCTTTCAGTAAAAAACAAGGTCGTAATCCTAAGAAAACAAAAGGTCGTAATTGATGCCCTTGGGTTTTAGAACCACCCTTTTAAATAAGGGATGAAATTAAAACTTAGGGTGGCTATACGTATATGTTCAGGGTGGGCTTATCAGCATAGGTATTTTTACTTCTCATACACTCTCTTTCAATTTCTAACTATCTGATCGAAATTGAACATAAATTAACAAGAGTGTGTATGAGGTAAAAAAATGTGTGGGAATGATACTACCTTATGTTCATACAAAGTCATAACCTGTGACATTTGGCTTTTGTTTTGTTGTAAAATCATTACATAAGTTCAAATCTTACGAATGAATGATATGTTATTGCATGAAAAGTTTCAGATTTGGAACGAATTTTTTCATTGCAAAATTGGTAAACTTTCCAATTTACCCTTGAGGAGGGATTGTGTTAATAGTGGAAATCAAGTATCTCTGTGGCCTTACTCATCTGAATTCCAGACCCCCCCCCCCCCCCCCTCCTCTTTTTTTCTCTACATTAACTATTGACACACACAAATAAAATTCATATTTTACCTTTTTTGTACAGATAAACAATATTAATTTACCCGAAAAATAGGAGAAAAATTTGAATCGAAATGCAGTAGGCTAAAAAGATACGGAAAATGATCCTCGTCGGATTCTTTTTCTAGGGATCCTAGAGATTCTGTGATCATGACCGTTCATCATACATCATGCGGTCAGAAATGATTTCAAAATTTAAAATAAATAATACCTAATAAAAACTGATAATATGATATACAATGAACGATCATAATCACGAAATAAAAAACATCTAGTAAGAATCCTTTTCCAAAAGATACCAAGACAATATGGGAGGACAAGTGTAGCTTTGCTTGGTGTCACACCTAGAGTTGCGTCACGTCTTACGCACATTATAACTCTTCTAGAAGCAATTGTTCAACGCTCCAATTTCTCGAACAAACTATAAGGCCTTGTTTGTTTCCAACAAATCAAGACTGCGTATGAAATACTAACTACACATTTGCTGTATGGAATTGTGATCAATTAGGACTTATTTTGAAGTACTTTTAAAATGAAGTAGTTTTTCAAATATGCATCAGTTATGTGTTTTTTGTACGAAGAACTATCGGTGACAGTACTTTTTTGGTTTAAAAAACAATTGAAGTGCTGTTGAAAATACGCATCCGTTTGTGCTTCTTAGACGAATTACAAGCACTTCAAAATTTTTGGATCTAAATACACTTTCATCGAATGCATTTCAGTCATTTTAAAAGCCCTTTCCAAACACACTCTTAGTTTATTTTTTTGGAACAAACGATATTATCTACTCTAAGGGGTGGAGGAGTGAACTAAACCTCACAATAGACTATGGACTAGCAATAATGTGGTTCAAAATACGCCTTTAGCAAGAATATAAACTCAGTTTGTATAAGATTTTAATTGCTAACGACTTAACATAATCATTTATTCTGTACGTAAGGATGATCAAATAATTTAAAATTTGATTAATTGTTTCAAATATAAATCTATATTTATAAGAGAGTTAATTAGGTTAATTATCCAATATTCAGAGGTGATCCTTTTAAAATATTTCAAGCAACTACTTAATGTTTTGAAAATTGAACATATGTTAGGTAATTAGTGTTTAGTGATAATGTAAACTAATATTGAAGCGGGTTTTCATTTTCCCATATAAAAATCTAAATTGCATTATCGATCCCCTTTAGCCAAGTAAATTTTCGGGTTTCATAAATAGCGGTTAACAAAAATAATATTTGATATTTATCCATATTATAATTTAACGTTAGTCTATTACGAGGCTAAACTCATTATCATTACTCTTAGTATTGTTTGTTAATAAAACAAAAAAAAACAACGTGGTGACAAAAAGTCCATTATTTTGACTCGCCCTCACAAACGCTGCCAAACGTGGCCTTCTCTCTCTCTCTCTCTCTCTCTCCCCCTCCTCTTGCCGCCTCACTTTCTGGTAAGCCTATTGTTTACTGCTTCTCTCTCTACTTTCCTCCTCTCCAAGCAATTCGGAAAAACAAACCAAAAAATAAACCTTTTTTTTTAATTTTTTTAATTTTATTTGTTTCCAATTTCTCATTTAAAAACAAAATTAATTCAATTATGTCGGGTCACAATGGTCAGAGAGAGCGCGGCGAATAAGATGGTGGAGTTGGAGCGAGCGCAGAATCCATGGATGAGCACGGAGCAAACGCAATCGGTTGGGGCGGATTTCTCTGCCGCGCAGCCCCCCAGCACGTCGCACTGGCAATTGGGGGTCGCCGAGCGAGCTTTCTCGGCGGCCGGGGCCGCATTTTTATCGGCGATTATTGTTAATCCGCTTGATGTTGTAAAGGTATGCCCTTTGATTTGTTGTTTTAGTCTGTTTGGTTTCCCAGAAAGTGAGAAGAAAGTGTAAAACGAACCCATCATTCATTGCCTTTGATTTTAATTTTATTTATTTTAGGATTTAATCCAATTTAGGAGAGGGGAAGAACTGAAATGTTGAATTTGGGTATTTTTGCTATATGGGATTTAAAATTCTACCAAAATTAGGAAAGACTGTTCAAATTCTTGGTTATTTGAGTGATTTGGAAACATGGACTTAGCAAATGTTGCTGTGTTGATTTGTTGTTGCAGACGAGGTTGCAAGCTCAGGCAGCTGGGGTTCCTTACTCGCATCCGCTAAGTAATGTCATTAGTCGGATGTCATATTTCGGGCCAAGCATGGTATGATCGCCTTACTTGTGGACAATGAGATTCTTAACCCTTTTTCGGTTTGCTTCTGTTGTTATGGTGATTTAACTGTAATCTGAAATGAAATGGCGTACAGATTCGTGTATGGTGGTTTGATAGACCATATTACTACTTGATCATGTGATAGGTTGTGTTAGTACTTGCATTGTTGTCTCGGCATGAAACCTTATATTGTCTTGGTTTCTTCAGTTAGCTGATATTTGTAATGTTCGTGGTACTGTGAGTACAAGGAGTTACATGTATTTATTTTTCCAAGGTTATTGAAAATTGAAATTTCCTGAGGGCAAGCCTTGGCGCAACGGAAAGGTTGCTCCTTTGTGACCGAAGGGTCAGGGGTGCGAGTCGTGGAAACAACCTCTTTACAAAACAAGGGTAAGTCTGCGTACGATAGACGTTTCCTCCGACCCTCGCAAAACGGGGAGCCTTGTTGCCTTGGGGTTGCCCCACCCTTTTTTTAATTGAAAATTGAAAATTCCCAAGAGGCTGAGATATGTAGACATTTCTGTCCGACTATTTCATTGCAACCGCTTGGATTCTTCTTCATCTCTTTTCCTGCATATATTTTCTGTTGGTTTGGCAGAAATATGTTATTCTCCCTTTTTCACTATTGCTAGTTTATTTTTGTGTGCTCAGATGTTTGCGGATCTAAGGTGTTCGCCATCATGCACACGTGCTGGAATTCAAGGCACTGTTTCAATATGCCCTCCAGATTGCTTTCAGTACAAAGGCACATTGGATGTCTTCTACAAAATCATTAGACAGGTTGGTGGATTTGCGGCTTTGTTTTCGTTATACTAATGATGTCAAATGTTCATGAAAAGAGAACTGTAGTTAAAAGTGTGCACCTGCTTATTCGTGATTATATTGCTATGTTAGTTCGTGTTCGTAAAGCATGATATGTATGCATGGTGCTTATCCATGCCTGTTTAAGTAGTCACCTTCATCTTCACTGTACCTGTCTGTGATTTTGACTTTGGAGAGTGATATTGCAGGAAGGATTTTCAAGGCTATGGCGAGGCACAAATGCAGGGTTAGCCCTTGCTGTTCCAACAGTAAGTTTTTAATGTTATCAGGTCTTATTTGGTTTCCTCTTGGGCATGCCATTGATCTTTCATTTATGTGACTCGCCTTTTTGTTAATCAGGTGGGAATTTACCTACCATGCTATGATGTGTTTCGCAACCAATTAGAGGAATTCACTGCTCGTAATGCACCAAGCACGACAGCTTATGTCCCGCTAGTTGCCGGCTCTTTGGCACGCTCGTTAGCTTGTGCAACTTGCTATCCTATTGAACTTGCTAGAACTCGCATGCAGGTAACTTAGAAGTTTAGAACTTCATATTAAGCTTAATTTCGTTCTACTTTTATATTATAGATGTTTTCTTAGATTTGTTTTCGCAAATTTTGGTCTGGCTTTCAGAGCCGAGTTGTGGAGGCTTCTCGTACCTTTATTTATTTATTTATTTTAATTTATCAAAATTTGTTAATAGGCATTCAAAGTGATACAAAATGGCGGGAAGCCTCCTGGTGTTTTGAAGACTTTATTTGGTGTCATCTCTCATGTCAAGACCACAAGTAATGTGCAGAGCAACTGTAAGTCCATTTTTCCTGCATTTCTCAGATATTATTTTTTTGATGGCAGGTTGCGGCTTTGGCTTCAGGTATTGTTCTTCTGAAGTTAATGATTCTGATAGTCTCTCCTTTAACAGTGCAAGGTTATCGTGTCCTGTGGACCGGTATGGGAGCACAACTTGCTCGTGATGTTCCCTTCTCAGGAATCTGTTGGGCAACCCTTGAGCCAGTAAGGATTCATTCTTCTGATTGCTTATTCTTTTGTATCTTTACTTGCTTTAACAAAATCTTTTTTCTGTCTGAACAGCTCAGGAGAAAACTTCTTGGTCTGGTGGGTGATGAAGCCAGCGCACTCAATATCCTTGGGGCAAATTTTTCCGCTGCTTTTGTTGCAGGAAGCCTTGCTGCTGCAGCTACATGTCCGTTGGATGTTGCAAAAACCCGAAGGCAGATAGAGGTAATTTGCTTCTCTGTGTTCTGTTCTGAATGGATCTCTCAGGAACTTCTTTTGATGAAAATGTGATGCTTATGAAAGTTTTGAAAACCACACAAAGGAAACCGAAAAAGTGAAAGTGGTTGATCCTTTTACCAAACTTTTCAAAAACTGATTAGATGAATGAAATCTAAGAAAAAAAAATAGCATAGCGACGGTGCTGTTTGATGGTTCTTCTTATGATAATAGCATTAGCAATTCCAAATGCATTGTTGGGCAAAATTATTGCACTTTTTTGTATATCTTCACTCTGCTCTTAACTATTTATTTTTCAAATTTAAATATCAGAACGATCCAATCAGGGCAATGAAAATGACGACGCGGCAAACACTTCTGGAGATTTGGAGGTATCCCTCTAATCTATAAATTTTCCGACGATTTATTTAGTTCTTTCCTGGAAATGACACTTACATAATGTTTTATTTTGGTACAGGGGTGGAGGTCTGAAGGGATTGTTCACAGGAGTTGGCCCTCGTGTTGCCCGCGCAGGCCCTTCTGTTGGGATTGTGGTTTCCTTCTATGAAGTTGTGAAGTACGTTCTCCATCAGCGGTACGCAGCTTCATGATAGTGAGGCAGATTCATTTTTTCTCCTCTTATGATCCTTCGAATGTGTCCTTTGATGCGGCGTCCCGTGACTTTGCAAAGGATGAGGAAACGATTTTGGTACAGAAGATCAGCTACAAGTTTTGCAGATACAAGAGATTTTTCCTCTAGTTTTGGATGTTTACTTTTTTTGCTCAGTTTTTAGCAGACATAGATACGTCTAGGTTCTGCCCTTGGCTTATTTGGCTAAATTTTTGGGTTAATTACGTTTAGCACCCTTAAGTTTGGGTGCAGTGGAATTCTCGTACTTCTTTAGAACATTGCAATGTCTTACATAAACTTGTGTGTTAGTGGCATTGTCATATATTTAGTCAATCAGTTTGACGTTAAATAATGATGCGGTAACTGTGGATCTCACAATTGTACTAATATGGATGTCAAATTTGTCACGTGGACAAACAATTAATTAAAATGATATTGGTGGTGCTATCACAGTTTGGATTAGGGTCTAATCCACGCACCTTTAAGTAAAATGCTGTTTCTCTAAATTTTTCTTTTGATCCCTAGTGAGCTTAAGAATGGTGTTATACACCTACTGATATGTGTAGGAGAATGAAAAGTGTGCAATCAACTGGTTCGTTCAGTACTGTTTTAGGAAGCACTTTTAGTCACAAGTGCTTTTATTATAAATTTGCTAAAATTTTATTAGAATTTTTTTTTTACGCTTGTAAGTAAATAAAAAATGATACTCTTCCCTACCATCTCTCTTATTGAAATGGGACTCAGATGCATCGGCATGCTCTACTTCTATTAGAAAGAGTACAAATATAAGCGTAGCATTACTCAAAATAATTTTAAACTCCGTACTTCTAAGTAAGTGATATGTTAAATTCTCGCATTCATTCATTCATCAAACGAAATTACAAGTTGCATTAATAAAATAACACATCCGTTTTCTTTCTTCAATTACATCAAGAATTGGTTGTCTAAAAGAAAGGCGCCACGGGACAAGTTTTTGAATGTGATGACCACATAGCTATTTCCTGTTACTACTAATTCACGCGTATAATATAAATGGACGAGAAAATTAATTTATTATGGACAAACTATATATTAATATACAAATATACATGTCATGATTGGATGTAGTGTATGCCTTTTCTTTTCGATTACTTCTTTATAAGCCATTTATTACTTTAAACTGTAAGTGCTGTAAGAAAGATTCGTGATTTAGGTCTACATGGACAATACATTTGTTTTAACCAATGTGGCTACATCCATTCTATTTTTCTGGTCATATACAACCAAAGAAAAGCAAGAAATTTACTAAATGGAAAATGTTAGAGAGACTATGGTTTTAGACAATATTTTGTAAATCACATGATGTGGCGGTTGATGTTCATATTATTTCTTTAATGAGCTAAGAAGTCCAACCATTGGCCACTATAGCACGTATAGTTTACATAATATGATTCAAGTAGTTAGTTTTTCTAACATTACCGGTAAGCAAGTAAACTACCTTGGGGACAAATTTTCTCTTAACTGCGCAGGCAAAACACGTGCATCTAAACACTTGCGCCTACAAGATGGTGCTGCCCATAGCCTCTCCTTCTGAACCTTCGTCATTCTTTGAGAAAGGAATTGCTGATGATTCCGGGCGGCTGTGTAGTTTCGAGGCCAACTTAGATGTTTCTGTGAAGGCTCCAGCCCCGTGGCATTGGGTTCGCTTGCATATCCATCGCCCCCTCGATCTTAAAAGGGGATGTAAGAGATTCAGAGATTGCATTTCTCCTTGCCACATTAAATTACTAAATTAATGTACTAGTTAATGAGATTTAACGTTGGAGAACCATATACTTGGAAGAATATTTAACAAGAACCTGAACAAATTAGCAATACATCCTCATAATTTTACTCTACCAAATTTGGATACTGACACCACATCACACCGGACTAAATTTAAAACACCACATCACACCGTACATGTCCCTCCATCTCTATCATCATCGATTATCGGACGGTGCAATTTAGTGGATGAGATATGTGAGCACTAGTGCCAGTAACATCAGACCGTATGCTATCCCTTGGTCAATTGTTGTCCCTGCAAAATAATTTATACAAAAGTAAAGCAATTAACAATAAAATTCATTAATTATAACGTATGATATCCCTTAATCTATTGCTTCTTTATTCGGTAGGGATTTCTTTTGTAAGATGCATTTGTATTCATAAGCTCTTTTAGAAGCATAATGTATTGAAAATTCAAATACTTCATGAAAAAACACTTAGAAAAAAATTCATGAATGCACTCAACAAGTGCTTATCTAAAAAACACAAGAAAATGCTCTTAGAATTAAGGATATAACGTTTAGAAATGCTTATTTCAAAAGTACTTATGCTCATAAGCATTATTACGCTTCTATTAAATGTACATCCAAATTTTTCATAAGAAGGTGTTCCTAAACGAATAACATGCTTTCTATTTTTCTATGTTTTTTTTTTCTTCAGAAACAACATGTAACCCAGAAACCACTCAAAAGTATGAGAGCTTATTAATCCAAAATACTTTTTAACTTTTTTATATCAAATGTTGTCAGAAGTGTTTTTAGATAATTAAAAGCACTAGTAACTATTTCAAAATCACATCCAAAACATTCATTTGGTTATTTAAGTCAAACATTATCAAAGCGTTTTTGGTTATCTAAAAGCTCCAAAAAGACATTTAGATACCAAAAAGCAATTCCCAAACATACCTCAACACCTAAAAATGGGATCAATGCAAAAAAGAGTATGAAAACAAATAAAACATCACATAAAAATGTCATCATGAATACAAAATGAGATAAATGTAATATAAGAGCTAATTACCATCGCTTGTTAATGCCGGAGCCGGTGCCGGTGCCGGAGCCAACCTGGTCGCATGAGCCATGGGCAAAACAACAGCGTAAAGGATGGCAATAATTGCAACAACTCCAAAAGATAACGAGTTCATTGCCGCCATCTTTTCTCCCTTTCCTCCTCCTCTCTTTGTTTAACGTTTGAAGATCTCCTGTAAACAAGGAGACATCAACAACAACGTTAACCTAGAGAGGGAGAGAGAGAGAGAGAGAGGAAGAGAGAGAAAATCTAATCACTATTAACCAATTAAATTATGAGACTAATCAAATGGCTTAAAGGGAGGCCCAAGGGTAGTGAAATTCTGGATCGACAACGTTCTGCTTTTATAGCCAATTCTTGTGCATGGCCGATTGTGGGGTCAAACCGCATCTTTAGGGGACCCACCAACCCATGTTTACCTTTCATCTTCTTTTTTCCTTAATAATTCTGCTAAATATACACCATGTTTGTTTGTGTGTTTAGGGTTGGTGTTTGATAACGTTGTAAAACTATAACAAGCTGTCTTTGGGATTGAAAGACAGACCGTATTGCGTTTGTCTATTTATATTGATTTCTAATATTGATGGGCTAGAGTACTTGTCCTTTGAAATTTTTGGATCTGGACATCTGTATCACATGATCAGCTTCAATCGTAAGTGATATTTGTATTTTGATCTCACCGAAATACCTAACCCTACGTTTCTGTGACCCTTTTGTTTGCTACCCTATAAAATGGATGTACTAGAAACGATACGCATTAGGACGAATATTGTAAAGCTAATCAAATTGATTCTTCTCCATAAAACAACGGACCATGGCTTGGTCGGAAGAGATGTGAATCCTCTGGTCCAACAGATCTCTTGAGTCCTCGAGTTTATTTATGGCATTAAAGAACTAAAAAAGTAAATATATATATGGGAGAGAGAACCCTAATCTTAGTAGTTTAAATGATCTCGAATCTCACCACGTATTACCAATATTGACACGTGAGCTAGAGGCAGGATCAATCAAATTAAGAGTTGTAGAGTAGGTCGAGAGATGGCCAGTAACCATCAAAACATATATAAAACACATAACATCATCAGAGATCATCAGCTAGCTTAGCCAGATAGTACTAAAATATATGTTTAAGTCTCACAAGAGAAACAAGTTTAGCTAGCTTGCTATATATAGACCCTTAATTTTACTAATGCTGTGGAAGCAGCTAGAACTACCGATTCAACGGAGGCCATAGGAAAGCTCCCATGGCAAACTTCCTCTTCTGCTCCACACTTCCAACAACCGGAAGCCCGTATTCGGACAGAAGGCGGTCGAGCTTCCCTTCCGGCATGGTTTCGTAGTCGGATTTCGAATACGTTGGGTAGTGCAATGGCATTTTAAAGAACACACCACATTTATCCCCCTCTTGATCTGCTCTTCCTCTTCTGCCCACTTGAAAACTAGTAACTGATGACTCCATATCGTACGGGATATAAAACACACATCACAGGTCCCCTTTTATAAGAAGGACAATGGTGAAACCCTAATTTAAAATTCGGAACGATTCATTTTCTCGGGAATTTAATAGTGACTAAGGCAAGGAGCAAGATCTAGTGAGTTGTTGGAGTAGTTGAATATAGTCACCAACTACAATCCCATTTTCCATATTTCCAAGGGCTTGTCTGCTACGTGGCAGCAGCCCATCTCACACTGTAGGAGGAACTTTGTAAGCATGTAGTTATGCAGGTGCACAGAAACAATAGGAAATGGGGAAATCTTCTGTCAGGCTGCTGATGGCAGACCAATTTTATAAATCACAAGATTTCTGTATTTTGGTCTCACTCCTGCAAAACGAGAGAATTTATATTAACCGGGATCACTACTTGGTTGTGCAGGGGGGCCAATGTTAATAAGAGGCAGATATAACATTCATAAAAGTCTCATTAACCTCCGTTCTTCCATATGTCTAATAAATTTGACCTCTCAATTTTATACATATATGATTTATCTTTTTGTCATTATAACAATACTAACCTAAGGATATAATTAAAATGGCACAAAGGGTGAGAATGTAAGCTAATCACCAAATAGGTATGGGTTGGCCGAGTACTCGACAACCTCACTTTAAAAAAATTGAAAGATTGCCCGAGTAAAATAGACTTCTTTTATTTGATAATGGCATTAATTATAGGTAAATTAAGAGATTGAGCATGAGCTTAGATAATATGTCTTGTTTTTTTGGCTCTGCTCAGGCTAAGCATCCGCCACTGCTTAGTTGTGCCCCCGGTGGACTAACTTTCTAGCATGAGCTTGGTGGACTTACTTTCTAGCATGAGCTTAGATAATATACGTGTTTGAACACACGATGAGGCATGCTAGGTTTGAGACATCACCACCTTCATGCCCCATTTTATTCAAGTCTACCTCTTGGGGAGAGAGATTTACATGAAATGTGAACACCAAGATGTTGATATCTCTGACCAATCAGACTCGGCCATATTGCTAAGTTTAAACACGTGCACATACTAGGTTTGGAGCTACATTTGCGTCCTCCTTTCAAGTCCTCATGCGACCCAAGATAGGTAGCATGTTTCATTCTTGGCGAAATATTAATGACCACGAAAGGCGAAAGAAATTGGAAACTATCTGGGTAAATGCAGATGTGGACACAAAACATCCGACGTTAATAACGTTAAGTGACCTAATTTTTTCAGATATTCCTAATTAGATGTTATATACAAATACAACCACCATGATCAATTGAAACCAAAAGGACCTAGATGTTTACAAGCATTTGGAAACCCTCTCGTTGGTCTCTGGAAGTACATCTGGCAGAGGATCTGGACCATGTATAATATCCCCCATCAAGATGGTAGAAAGAGAGGATCCTCTTCGTTCTTGTAGATTTCAAACAGTTGCTTAGAGTAACGACTCGCCAATGTTCTACACGTTTCAATGCCGTTCGCGTCATATGCCTGCAACTCCTCCACAGTTCTATTGAGATCTTCGTTCGGGTCTCCGTTGGTGAGAAACTCGGCCAATAAAGATCCCCTGTGAAATGGGAGAACAGAAAATCAGCAGCAAGATAATTGAAGGAACACGTAGAATCAATAATTTAATCCTATAAACACATAAACACATAAACCACATTTCAAATTTTTACTTGAAAGCATCGAACTTGCTAAAACCACGACTATTGGTGCACAATGATTCCTTGCTATATTGTTCTTCAGAAGTCTGCTGTCGATAAAGAGCACATACAGCTTTCATGCACAGCTCCGGATCCTTACCAAATGCAGAAAGCATGTCTGCCTCAAATTCCCACTTCGATTTCTGATCTTTGTTCCTCTGAAATTTCGATAGAATCTCATCAAAGTCCACATCGTCATCTGAGGAACCTTCAGACTCTGTAGAAGCATCATGAGCATCACAAACATCAGAATCATCTTCAACAATAAATCCACCCAAGCTTTCACCTTCACTTTCGGACCCAACCTCTTCCAAGTTATCATCTTCAACATCCTCATTTGCCAGATTTTCTTGATCATATTTAGTTTCACTAGTCTGAGTTGAATAGTCTTCTCGTGCACCGCCTCTTTCCCCACATTTCCTCAACCTAACAAGATGCCGCCTGGGAGGACTGACAGTACCCATGGCATTGTCAACCTCAGAAGCAGTAGCAGTCACTGAGCTGTCATTGAGATCAGATCCTACTTTGTCACGTATAACTTCCTTAAAATGCATTTTCTTGAGTTTTGCAATCGGAATATCATCATCACTACTTTCAGAGTCACTAGTAACAATATTAAGAGCACGTTTCCTATTGGGTTTTGAGGCAGGCAGAAAAACCTCATAGATATTATCAGTATCTTCATCAACATTTTGTTCAGGATGTGTCCGCTCACAGTTTTTTGTAATCATATCCGTTTCACAACCCAAAGTTTCTCCTAATACTGAACCCGACAAAATGGTGACCTTTCTGCTTTTCTGATTATCTGCAGGCAAAAGTTCATCATCACTATCACTAATATTGATGACAGCATGAGAAGAAGGTATGCCACCACCAGGCGTGGATGGAGCCATCTTCTTGCAAGGACTCCCCTCTTTGTCAAATGCCAACCGTTTCCTAGCTTGTCTGCTTTTAGAATATTCCATATCAGGCTCTACACAGAC
Organism: Malus sylvestris; assembly: GCF_916048215.2. NCBI lineage: Eukaryota > Viridiplantae > Streptophyta > Magnoliopsida > Rosales > Rosaceae > Malus > Malus sylvestris. The sequence continues at coordinate 28,384,315 of NC_062260.1, forward strand.
ACCTTTCTTCTCTCCCTCAATACCATACCAACGCTTACACGGTGTGTCATTGCACGGAGTGCCTGCCATGGATTGAAACCTACTGTTATGTAATGGAAGCAACTTCATAAGAGAATAATTGCATTCATTTAGGGAACGTGAAAACATATATAATCGTGTAATGTGAGTTTTCTTCAAGGAAAATGAATGCTTCATGCTTCTTGTTGTTAAGATAATGCAGCTAATGCTGACATTCATTCAAAACTTTGTACACAAGGTTGACTAATTATACAAAATTGCACATATTCTAATAACAAATTCGAAAAACACTTGAACATCGATTCATTAATTTTGTCAAACAATTTGTTTGAGGAGGGGAACAGGACAGACTAAAGTAGATACTAAATCACCATGGTATATAGGTGAGTAGTGTAATTTGCTTCATACCTGCTGATTGCGTATTGCCGATCTCATTACCAAAGAGGAGACATGTAGAGCGAACATCCACCACATCTACAGCCATATCCTTGTCTCTCAAATACTCAAAGCCACTTTCAACTTGCAATTCATCTGGAAGTTTAATCCTGTTATTCAGTTGCACGGTCCCGCTGCCTTCAAGAGAATCCACAATTGGCGATCCTATCCCTGCCACCTTCATCCTTCCAGCCAGCGGCAATTCCCCGCCTTTCAAGACTGAATTCTTGTTCAACTTCAGCATCATCAATTCCAGGTCCTTGAACTTTTGCTTCCAAGCCTCAACATCGCTTTCAGCCTTTTTCTTCTCACACTCCAATACCTTAATTTCAACCAAAAGCTGGAAGACCTCATCTTCCTCCCCGTTCTCCTCCGACAGATCACCAATTCCCTCCCCATTTTCTCCCCCACAAATTTTCTTCTTTTCATCCCCACCACTCTCCCTCTTCAAAGCCTTAATCTCTTCTTCCACCGCAATCTTTTCGCGTTCCAGCGCCCGAAACTTGGCCTCCAGAGCTTCATACTCACTCTCTCTCTTCATAATCTCCAATTCTAACTCCACACATCTCTCCTCAGCTCTCTTACTCCTCTTCTCCACTTCATTACCCCCACAACCATCCAAACCTTTTCGACAACCGACACCGCCAACATCCACACATTCCACTACCTCCATAACCTCCCTAACCTCATAGAAAAATCCTACCTTTCAAAATCATGAATTTCAGAAATCACCTCACCATTGCAGCGTTCAGAAATCGAAGATTTGGAGACAAAAATTATACAAACAAAGTTCCATTCTTTCAAGAAAAAATGATCAACTTTTCGCTTTCAAGCAACCAAAAAAATATTTTCATTGCAAGATGCAAGAAATGCGAACTTACTTTGCAGCAGAAACTGGAGATTTGCAGCACAAATTGGAACGGCAGCGGCAGAATCCGGCGATCGGAGCAGATGCTCGATTAGGGTTTTACTGATTCTGCAAATGGAATGTGTGTGAGAGAGAAGAAGCGTCTCAAACACACAATAACTGAAACGCAAGGCGGGCGGAGGCGCGGATAGCCGCCACGTGTCAAACTGTCACAACGGTCAATTTTCCTTATGAACAGAATAAAATTGAAGATTGGTCCTTGGACAATAACTGAATTGTAGGTTTGGCCTTTAAATTTAAAATAAATTTCATTTGTTATCTGAATTTTGCATACGAAATGTATATCACTAATGTGTTAAAAGATTAATAATTCACATTCTACATAAGTTTGGAGTGAATTTTAAAGGGTTTTTATCACCAATGGTCCTTGAAATTGACCAAACTCATCATTTTGGTCCCTCACTTTTAAAATTAATCAATATTGTCCCTGATATTCAACACCGCATATCAATTTGGTCATTCCGTTTAGATTATGTCAACTATTTCTGTTAGTTTGCATGTGAGACCCACAAATCCAATAAAATGATGACAAGTGGATTACACAAAAAAGAGTTTTTATCACAAATGGTCCATGACATTGATCAAACTCCTCATTTTGGTCATTGAGTTTCAAAAATCAATAAATTTGGTCCCTGACCTTCACTATCGCACATCAATAGAGTCATTCCATTAAAATTTCGTCAATATTTTTTGTTAATGTGCTGATGTGGTCTCATTAGTCCAATCTAAATTCGATAAAATCAAATCCAAATTCAATTCAAATTTGATAGGATTATAACCAACAAGAGAGAATGAGAAGTAAGTTCATGGAGGACAAGAGCTTTAGTGGTGTCATGGTGCGTTCCCTTTCGTATCCATGTTTTAAATCTTAAAAAAATGTTTTTTTAATAATTAATCCGTGTGACGCCATATGATTGGACCATATTATCACACTAACAAAAAAATATTGACGAAATTGATTTTTGAAACTTAGGGATCAAAATGAGGAGATTGATCAACGTCAGGGACCATTTGTGATAAAAAACCTTTCTTTTGCGTAACCACGTGTCACCATTTTATTGGATTTGTGGGTCATACATGCAAACTAACAAAAATAGTTGACGGAATCTAAATGGAATGACCAAATTGATGTGCGGTGGTGAATGTCAGGAACGACATTGATTGATTTTGAAAGTAAGGGACCAAAATGATGAGTTTGGTCAATCTCAAGGATCATTGGTGATAAAAACCCAATTTTAAAATGGGTCGTAAAGTTTCAGTGTTTTTATTTTGCACAATAAGATTTTGAAATTGTATAAATTTCTTCTTTCAATCATATTGATTGTTTAATCGTTCCTTAAATTGATGACATGATAAGTGTGGCTACGTGAGACTCTCATACGAGTTAACGTGTAAGTCACATTTGTACGTTGTTGATAAAACAAAAACTCCTGAGTTTAATAGAGTATTAAATGTTCAAAGAGACAATTAAACTGATACAATTTCAAAATCTAAGAGTCTGATGTGAAAAAATTAAAACTTTATGGAACATTGGGACTAAAATTGCAATTAGATAGTAGTCGAGGACCCATATTACAATTAGATAGCTCAACAGCGGGTTGCCATCACTAAATTTTCCCGAGAAACAAACGGAAACTAGAAAGAAGGAAACTTTTCCGACATCTCAGGCAATACTCAATCCCTACTCGCTGGAAAACCTTAATTTCTTCGACTGGAGTCGGGCTAATGAGAAATGTGGGGGCCCGAAAGAGGCTTTTGCGCGATCTCAGAGGACTCCGAGCTTATCATTTTATGCTTTTATCAGTGAGAAATTACATTGTGGAGTCTTGGTAAGGGGCATGTAGCCGAATTCGCAAGATTATTTTTTTCTGTCAGTTCTGTTGTAGCATCTGGGCATCTTATAATGAAGATTGTTTTCACTTTGCATTTTTCTGTGTACTTTTCGTATAAGGTGCTGTTTGAATACATGCCGATGCTTTGTGTACTTTTTCCGACACCATCACCTCACAAATATATGATGACGATAGTGTCAAAGTGGACAGTGTTAATACATAGAAGAGAAAAAGATTAGAACTAATTTATTTTCACACAAGGGATGATATCAGGAGAGAGAGAGAGAGAGAGAGAGAGAGATCAAACGCAAAATGCAAGAATGCTTTTAATCAACTGATAAAATGTTAACTAATTGATTAATCAACAAGGGCACTCATGTTTTTTTGTTGGATTTATCTATTATAAATTGACCTTTAAGTGGTCTACTACATGTAATAGGAATGTAATATTGGAGAATAATGTTGATTGTGATTTGATCTCTTAAAGATATCAATCCTATATAAGGTGTCTTATATTGGAAATATGATTGATGAAATCCTTAATTGAATATGATTATGATACTTGACTTGGAGGTTAAGAAAGTAAAGTTTAGGTTTCCTTTATGGATGGAAACCCTAGCTTTTAGCCTATATAAAACACCGGTCCCTATAAGCCCTAGAACACACAACATAATGCTTCCAATAGAGCAGTTGTATCCGGCTAGGAGTTTAAAGAAGATCCTGGTGTTGTTGTGCCCCACTACTTTTGTGTTTGATTTCCATGGCCGCCGTTGGAATCAGGTCAGTTACTCATTCGTTTGTGTTTTAATTGTATAACCTCATAAGGCTAACAATTGGTATCAGAGCCACTGGTTATATGATTAAAACCTATTAGGTTTGAAGTTTGGTTATATAATATCTTTCTTTTTGGACTGCGGTTTTGATCTTAAATCCTTATTGCATTTGGCAACATCACCATGTTGGACCTGCTTGAAAACTGCATAGTACGTTTCCGCATATGATTGCATATACTTGACAACACCACCATGTTGTTTCAATCGGTACAATTGATGATTGTTAATAAGTTATATAACCATCCGGTTTTAGTCAAGAATTTTAATAATTTTATGGCACAAATGCAAATCGTGGTATCAATCCTTGTATATAAATCATGGTATCATAACTATTTTACAATGGAAACCATGGGAGATTTTTCTATTTCAAATATAGTTTAGAGTGATTCCTTTTGACCAGCCATATTAAGCCATCGAAAATAGCTTGCGTTAGGGACACATCAAGTCACAAGTATAAAGCCGCGAACCAGGCACTGAGAAGAATAACAGTTTTGTTCTATTTCAATCTTCATCCTAGTGTTTTGGTTGAATTGATTCACCATGTGCCACTGATGATCTCAATTTTTGTAAGCATGCTATATTTGTTATGACCTTACTGAAGAGCTCCCTCCAATTAGCAAGCAGAACGAAGTCATCTCCCCAAAGCAAAATGGTTTGTTTCATTGACTTTGATTTCCATGATGGTTTATGGTATTTTGGCTGATATATATTTGGGTTGATCCCTGAAGGCTTAAATTGGTAATAAGATAAAGATATACTTGCATGAGTGATGTGCTAATTATTGTAAAGCATGTACATACATTGAATACGTTGTATCGGTTAAGTATGTCATGAATATGGATCCAATTTTGGATATATTTTGGCAATACATATCTAAATGGGCATATGCTTATTAAATAAGAACTAATATTATTTTCCATGAATTGTATTCTATATGAATTGCTACGGGTGATACGTTAATGTGACAAGAAACAATTGCATAAGTGCCAGCAATTGTTTGATCAAGCAAGTATACATAATTTTCTAAAGCCAATTATGTATCTACAGTTCGCATAACATGTATATGTATTTACATTTGTTCTAACCTTGCATTGGAGAATTTCTTAAGATCCCTCAGTCGAACAAGCCCAATGAAGAGGTTCGTATTACATCAGTATATGAAATTCTGTTATGATCTTTCCTTTTGGTCTTCATGATAAATTATATAAGGAATGGTTATGTTGGATTAATGAAGAGTTATATTGTTCTTGTAAAATCCAACCATGTCGTGACGTCTTTCTGATTATAGGAGACAAAATTAGTCATATCCTATAAATTATCAATACTATTGGGATATGTTATGCCTATGATTGTAATAACATAAATTACAGTAGTGTTGCAAGGAAGCATACGCTAAGTTTTATACATGTCAACTATGTACATGTCTGTTAATGAATTTGATAAAATTCCCATATATGAAAGTAAGTCGTACAGATTTTGGCAACATTCGTTAAGCAAATGGCGTGTACAGTGTTGCTTGTATGGCTAATTTGGTTCAAGCATGAGATTACATATTTTCAATATTGTCGTGGGTTTTGGACTATAGTGAATTGTAGTTTTGTTTCCACTAATTTTCAAGAGATGTGAACGAACTTTTATAGCATAAGAAATATGCATGACTAATCAATCAGGTTTGTCTACAATTTGCTTTCTTATCTCAATAGTCATTTCAATTATACATGACTAGTTAACTATGAAAAATTGATGTATAATTTATGGATTGACTGAGAATGACAGAAAGCATCCAGTGACAAGAACAAGGGTATTATACAAATGAATAAGGTTTGTAGTAATTATGTGACAATTCTCATTTGTATTTTTATCTATTCCTATATGAGAATTTTGGTTGATCATGTGATTATATATATGTTTACAAAGAAGTGGTAAACATATGAAGGCATGAGGTATGTAATCCATTCAAAGTATGTGGCTTAATTGATAAGCATGAATTTTCAAACATGTATTATTGTTTGTGGTTTTTCCTATGCCTAAAGAATTTAAACAGTGTTTTGATTAGTAATTTTTATATGTCATAAGGGGAGAAGAAAAGAAACTTTTCAAGGCTAATGTAGGGCATATATTGGAAATGTTTTCTATCAAAGAAAGTAATTTTGGTTGTTCCTTTTATTTAATTTGGTATTTACAACGCTAATGCATGATTTTAATGCTATGTTTAGTACTACGGAAAGAAATATATAAAAAGGAAAGGAACATTTTAACTTAAGAAAACATTTGAGCAATTTAGCTTTTGAGTAATTGACTCCATAATGATAAGTTTTGACATTCTTGTGGTGGAATAAAACTTGTTCTATATGTGATTAATCTCTTTCAAGTATGCTGTCAGGTTTTTTTTAGATTAATTTGATGTCAAAGGGAGTCATGAAGGAATTAGTGCCATTTGTTGGCAAGACTCAAAGCTCATAATTTTGTCACTTACAGTTAATTAATCCATGTGACTTCTTGTATTGTTTCAGGGCGGAGTTGACCAATGCCTTTTCAACTAAGTAAGACGCAACGGCTTAGTTGACGATGAGACTATGTTTTTGAATTACTTCGGTCAACTTTGCATCTTAATTAGAATAAAAGGGATAATCTTCTTGCCTATATGTGTGGATTACTTCTTTTAGTTTAATTAAGATGGCATAGTATGAGTTTTATTTCACAGAAGTTGTGAAAACCTTCATCTTGCCTACAGGTGTTGAAGTTTTTCATGAATGAACTTTTGTGACATAAAATCTAGTACTAGAAACTAGTTAATTTTCTTGCCTACATGTGTAAATTAATTTAGTTTCATGAAGTTTATTGGGATAACATTCCATGCCATTAGTGACAAATATTTCCACAATGAGCCCCATCAAAGGTTGTGGTTTGAAGGCATGGAAATCGGTTGCATCATGATGTATTTTGTATCTCTTCTTGAGACTTGTTGATGCAAAATATTGGACCCATGAAGGTTAATCAAGGATTGATAAGGTACGCATTGTTTAAGTCTTATGCTTGTAAATCTTTTCAATTTGAACTATGATGTCGGTTTAGAGGATGAAATTTGACTACTAAAGTTTCCTTTGGACATCGAAATTGAAATGATATGAAATTGAATTTGTTATGGATGCATAAATTCATGATAGAAGCACATAATTGTTTCTGGCAGATTACGTGTCTTGATTTAAATCGGGTGAATGACATGTCTAATGGTCACCAAATGACCTGAATTTTGGATATGTTTAACATATAGATGTCTAATATGTGTCTTCAAAGTTACGTAATTTTCTGCCATGTATGTTAATTATGGTGAATTTACTTGTAACCCATGCTCGTATAGACAGTTTTTACTGGCAGATTGTGTTGTTTTTTTTGAGACGTGACTTTAGACTACTATTTTGACCCAAAATGGCTCTGTATTTATATTTTATGAAGATTAGTATGTCTATATTGATCAGTATAAATTTGGTAGCAATCAAGCTTGTAAATTAATTATGATAAATTCTAAAGTAAGTGTAACTCATTGCTGAAATTCTGTTTGACAACTTTATGTTGGTTGTGATGTCTATTTTATTATGTCTAATATATAAAGAAATTTTCTTTAGGTACATCTTTGAAAGAATATATTAACGAGTGTTTTCCCAAGTGGGAGAATTAGTGAACAAAAATTGGGCTTCATACTCATTAACTTATTTGCAAGTATAAACTCTGAAAACTTAGTGGGAGTTGTTCTACAATTTTGAGCACTAAGTGGACTTGCATGAATCTATTAAAGCATTATTCTATCTTCCATGAATTTGTATTACTTGAATGTCTATAATATGTTTATGTTGCACAAATGGATACTTGGTATATGCGTACATTTTCTATTACTTGCAATCATTTAGATTTCTCAATTGATCATATTGTTTTGGGGCTCATAAGGACTTAGCGTAAATGTGGACTTATTAATACATATAAGATGGTTGTTGGATGCACGTTTTTTTTGTGTAAACAGCAGTGAATGCTTTCATGCTTAGTTGTACCTTTCATTGAGGTAATATGCATTCATTGACTAAGTAAGGCTATTCCCAAAGGCATATTTTCAAAAGTATGATTTAAGTATTGATTTGCAAATTAAGTAACGATGTTGCAGATCAGTGGGAGTTTGAGTTTCGTGTTAGTAATGCCTTACATTTGCAGATGACCTATAAAGTATGTGTTGATGCACAAAACCTGAGGTCTTGGAACAACGTAAATCCGACCGTGAATCTGCATGTAAAGTAAATAACACAAGATGCATCGTGGTTCGCCCCAAGGTTTGAGCTACGTCCACAGTATTTGTGAGGGAGAGAGTGTGGGAGCTTTGCTATAGATAGGAGAGGCTTTGAGAGGGGGTGAGGAGCCTTAGGAATTGGCATCCTCTAATTGTGAGGGTGAGGGGTCCTTTTATAGAACAATGACTCTTCACTTATTACATATTTTTCCCTTCCTTTATTACATAATTATATTTAAGTCCTCCGAGTATTTATACGAGGTCTAAATACGAGGCCCTAAATATGGTATAAATAGTAGTCCCCCAAGTTTTCAGTCAAGAGAGTCTTTTGGCTGGAGACTTGAAATTCAGTCCATGTGTGGACCGAAGTAACTAGATGTCGTCTAGAACTAATACTCGATATGAGGTAGTGTCCCATCTGAAATGATGCTCAACTAGAAGTAGCATATGTTGCGAGGCTGCTCAGCTTGTGGCTTATGTTGCCTTGGTTGGCTTGGTTTGCGGCGCTTAAAGGTGAGGGGGTCCCTTTTATAGACTAAGGGCTCGCTCCTTAATACATTAATGATGGGTTAGAGTTGATGCTTGCGGCGAGACGGTTGCTCAGTAGGCGGCGATGCTCTCTAATAGTGGTAAGGGAGTCCCTTTTATAGAACAAGGGCTCGCTCCTCAATACATAAGTGATGGGTTATGAGTGATGCTCGCGACAAGACGGTTGCTCAGCTAGCAGCGTTGCTCTCTAATAAAGGTGAGGGGGTCCCTTTTATAGAATAAGGGTTCGCTCCTCCATACATAAGTGATGGGCTAGAAGTGATGCTCTCGGCGAGGGGGTTGCTCAGCTGGCGGCATTGCTCTCTAATGAAGCTGAGGGAGTCCATTTTATAAAATAAGGGCTTGCTCCTTAATACATGAATAATGGGTGCTCTCTAATGAAAGTGAGGGAGTCCATTTTATAGAATAAGGGCTCGCTCCTTAATACATAAATAATGTGCTAAGTCCCCCAAGTATTTTTCATGAGGCCCAGTTGAGGCCCAATATATGGTATATAATGTAGTCCCCCAAGTCTTCGGTCAATAGAGTCTGTTGGCTGGAGACTTCAAATTGAATCCATATATGGGCCGAAGTGGCGGTTGTTCGGATGCGGTATTTGTATACCCTGCACTGAAGCTTTGTAAGTGAAGCTTTGTAAGTGAAGCTTTGAAGCTGGAGCTCTGTAAATGAAGCTTTTGAAGCTAGAGCTTTTGTAAATGAAGCTTTTGAAGCTGTTTGACATGAGTGATGCTCATGAATGTTTATATATGATTGATATGAGTGATGCTCATGAATGTTTGTGTATGATTGACATGAGTAATGCTCATGTATAATATGAAGTACTGGGCGTACTTTTGATCACCTAGTTGGTGGCATGAATGGGAGTACAGGTTGTATATTTCATCACCTGGTTGGTGGTAATAGCGGCGGGTTGCTGAATAATTTTGGAGTACTGGGTGTACTTTTGGTCACCTGGTTGGTGGTAATAGCGGCGGGTTGCCGAATAATTATGGAGTACTGGGCGTACTTTTGGTCACCTGGTTGGTGGTAATAGCGGCGGGTTGCCGAATAATTGTGGAGTACTGTGCGTACTTTTGATGACCTGGTTGGTGCTATTTTGGGCTTATGGGCCTTCGCTCTCCACAACATGTCAGCCCATTTATTTTGGGCTTTGCCCTTTTTTTTAGTTACCTTTTGATGGGGTTTATACATATTACCCTCTAATGGGGTTTATACAGATGTCTCCAAAAGATAATAAATTACATCATACAAAAACAAGAAAAGTAAACCACATCATTCTGGTGGGGTGTTTATTCCTTACTTTTGCTTTTTCTTTTACTTTATGTTTTTGCTTTCTCTTTTGCTTTCTCTTTTCCCTTTCGCTTTCCACTACGTCTCTGTCTCTGTCTCTTGGCGAAACTGAAAGGCTAAATCTCCTTGCTTTTCTTGGACAACTTGGTCTTGCCCATCCACTATCCCCCATCTTTTTTCTTTTTCTACTGTTTGAACACAAGCTGGTGTATTCCAGCTGTAAAAACCCATCAAAGTACTTTTCTTTTCTGCTCTTCTGCTTTTTCTTTTCTGCTCTTTTGCTTTTGCTTTCGGTGGATCCCTCTCTTCCCCGCCAAAGATCTCTCCGGTGAAATCTCCGGCTTTGTTGCTCAATTGGTAGCAAGCACTGCTGAATAAAAGTCGCTGGAGCAGAGGAAACGCCAGCTGAGCTTACGGGGTGTTGATAACAGAAACATTGAAGCATCTCCAATCACTTGAGATGGACTTCGCCGAAGGGCTTGCGGTGGAGCTGGTGAGGGATGCTGTTCTGATGACTCAAAATTCGTCGCACCGATTCATCGCCGATGACTTCTGATCCTTTCTCAGTCTCAACCGTAACTACGATCCTATCGGGGTCGTGAATCTTATAATACAACAAAACTCTATCCTGCAGAACGAAGATGAGCCGGACTCGGTCTGGGCCCACCGGAGTTGGGTGGTGGTGGGTTATTGAGTCGTATAATCCCAGAGAAATCAAAACTTAAAGATGCACAGACCGTATAATCCCAGCCATGTTTCTTAGTAAATGCCTTTGCAGCTTCTTCACTCTCAAAAGTCAGTCCTGCCTCACCAACAATAGTGTATGGATCACCTGTAGATGTCTAGCCCATCAATGGGTTTTCCCACTTTTGAGTCTAAAGAAAATTAATTTTTTCATTTCTCGACTTTCCCAGAACCTTGTTGGGTCGCGGTTCGAGCATGCGAATAGATTATAACCCATCGTCAGAGATGTTGTTCAGGGATTCCCGATATCATGCCTATGTCGGGGACTTTGTCCTCCACCAGTGCCTTCGCTGACTGCGACGACGCCCATCGCGGCCGTGAAAGAACGTGCGCTCGGGCGATGTTGAAGCCATGTCGTAGAGGTCGCGCCATTTTTTTTTGTGAGCGGAAAGCTTCGAGGATCTTCTCAGGTGAAAGCGCAACAATGGGATCATCGTGCTCAGATTTTTTGTAGAGGTCGACGACGATGTTTTTTTGGGTGATGGAGGTGAGTGCGAATGGATTTTTTGCGGAGGTCGACAACGGCCTCTTGTAATAGTCATCCATTGTGTTTGTGGGTCAATTGCAGAAAATGGGTTTTGCAAAACAGAGCAAGAACCCAATTGAAAGATTGGATCTTTTGGATTGTTGGAGAGAGAGAGAGAGAAAGAGAGGGATGAGAGAGATTTGGATCTTTTTCTGTTTCTGGGTTTTTTTTTTTGATTTTGCAGATTCACGGAGGACGTGAAAAAATGAAAGAGAACCAACACAGCTTTTCGTGTCGTTTCCCACATATGGCGCCAAATGTTGATGAACAAAATCGGAGGTCTTAGAACAACGTAAATCTGACTGTGAATCTGCATGTAAAGTAAATAACACAAGATGTATCGTGGTTCGCCCCAAGGTTTGGGCTACGTCCACAGTATTTGTGAGGGAGAGAGTGTGAGAGCTTTGCTCTAGATAGGAGAGGCTTTGAGAGGGGGTGAGGAGCCTTAGGAATTGGCCTCCTCTAATTGTGAGGGTGAGGGGTCCTTTTATAGAATAAGGACTCCTCACTTATTACATATTTGCCCTTTCCTTTATTACATAATTACATTTAAGTCCCCCGAGTATTTATACAAGGTCTAAATACGAGGCCCTAAATATGGTATAAACAGTATGTATAGAATCCATGTATTCATATTAATCTCCAGTTGGATTCATTAAGTCACATTTTTCATGTGCTAGTCAATTATTTGATGAAATATATATATCAGATATCAAGTTGTTATCAAATTGCATATTAAATGGCATGACATGGTTTGTGCACTACCTCAGTTTTGAGGATTTCCATCTTGCCCGCAGGTGTTAGAAATCACTATGAAAGTAACTGATATGGTGCATAGATTAGTGTCAAAACATATTAATTCATCTTGCTCACAAGTGTTGAATTAATTTGTTTTATGAAGTTTTTGGGATATTTTACTTGGACATGTGCCTATTTGGTATTTTCAGTTGTGTTTGTTGGCTACAAATATCGTTTGTATTATTATTGATCTAATGAAAGTGATGCATGATTGTTTTGGAAATGTATTCACACCTGCAGGTTATGGTGGTTTCATTAGATGAAGGATATCTGCATTGGCAGATTTAAGGCTTTGAAAAAGCATAAAGTGTAACTTGTGAGTTACAATAAGGTGGACCTGAGATGATATAAAATAAGACATTTTAGTTAATTTAAAGTTTATTTAAAGTTTCATCTCTTGATCATAATTTGTGTTTCATGTGAATGAGGATCTTAGCATGTGTGATTATGAAGGTTCTGGGTTGTGTCAATCCTACAACCTTGTTAGTTCCATGTTAAGAAATGCATTTGACAGAAGCTGCATTAAGGACGAGATGTAATCACTGTTACATGGCCACTAAAGTGACATTAATCTCCAATCTCAAGTATAAACATTCCTATTACATTTTGTAGACCAAGTGGGAGAATGTTGGATTTATCCAATATAAATCGACCTTTAAGTGGTCTACTACATGTAATAGGAATGTAATATTGGAGAATAATGTTGATTGTGATTTGAGCTCTTAAAGATATCAATCCTATATAAGGTGTCTTATATTGGAAATAGGATTGATGGAATCCTTAATTGAATATGATTATGATACTTGACTTGGAGGCTAAGAAAGTAAAGTTTAGGTTTCCTTTATGGATGGAAACCCTAGCTTTTAGCCTAAATAAAACACCGGACCCTATAAGCCCTAGAACACACAATATAATGCTTCCCATAGAGTAGTTGTATCCGGTTAGGAGTTTAAAGAAGATCCTGGTATTGTTGTGCCCTACTACTTTTGTGTTCGATTTCCATAGCCACTGTTGGAATCAGGTCAGTTACTCATTCGTTTGTGTTTTAATTGTATAACCTCATAAGGCTAACATTTTTGTGTTTGAGGACATTCTCTTGGAACAGTTTGGAGTTGGGACCTAGGCGCTTAATAAAATGAACAACCTGTACATCTCACCGATCGCCATTCACCATCAGCAAACTAATTAAAAAGCGATCATTCAAAGTTTTTTTCTCTTTGTTTTGGACAGAAATTTTTGAACAGAAAACATAGGCCGGCCGAAGTTGAAATGGCATTCAAGGCTACACCAAACAAGGAATCTCCACATATGCATGCATTGCATGTTTATAGTTTGTCCAATAATATTTTATTTTAATTTTGGCATCTATACATTCGTTCTCATCGGCTTGGAATCTAAAGGGGCCTACTGTCAACTTTGTTGCTCAGTTGATCTCCTGTATAATCTATATATACTTATTCTTCCAAAACATAAACAGTAATGTTTCATCCAAATTTGAAACCCTAATTGCAAAATGCATGTGAAAAGTGTAATTGTAAGTTTGCTGCAAAGGGGAGAGAGAGAGAGATGATATTTGTTTTATCTATCCATAAATGAGAAGAGACGCAGATGAACACATACTGCAGAACTAATAAAATATGATATTAGCTCAAATGAGAGTGGAGGAAGGGGGAGGTGCACCAAAATTAAGCTCCCAACGGCAATGGGAGCAGAGAGGATGGAGACATGACGCTCCAAAATTAAAATATGGGACACACAAAATCTAACATATATTAAAATTCATAAATATAAGCAATCAAAAATCAAGATTTTAAGATACAGGTGCCGCCCCTAATTGAATTATCCGACAGATCCATCTCAACGTGACCCACAATTCCCAACAACCCCCAGAGATCTCGACCCCTTACCGGCGTGGAACACGACGGATAAAATGGGGGATACTGTAGACAATATATCCTTAATACTACAACAATTTCATGATGAAATGAGTTCAGTGAGAAAACGAAAGAACATAAATTTGGTTGGATGTATTCATTTGAGATTTTGAAAAGTTTTTAATGACTATCAAGACTTAACAAATCGTGTCTCTCCCCTTGAGATTCTTCACTTTATAATTTTTATAAACTGAATTGTTCAATTTGTTAATCTTCATTTGCAAATCATTTAATACGGAGATCATTTATGCATCCAAATGTGTATATTGAACAAATATATACAGTGTGAGTATCAAGTAACGTATTCGTGATGAACTGTCCATTTATTTGATATATTCGAATTACTAAATGAACTCCGGTTCCAATAAATTTTTTGTACGAATGTTCTTCAAATAAAGATTAATAAAGGGGTGCAATATCCACACACCCCTTTTACTTCTCACACACCACACACCCTTTTTACTTCTCACACATCTTTCTAATTTTCGGCCATTAGATCAGAAGAATTGAAGAAGATCAAATGACAGAAATTAACAGAGGTGTATGAGAAATAAAAGAAAATGTGTAGAGAACACACCCCTTAATAAATTGAATCATTCCAAACATGGATACGATATTCGAGATATGTGCATGCCCCCAAAAGAGAATGCAAGTAGTATCCTTTGAGGGATTCCAATACATTCACATGGAGTCACTCATAATCCACATAACATCTATAAAGATCCATTAAAACTTCATCAACCACCGTAGAAATTGTTTTTTTTAATCTTTAATTTCAAATAAAACCCCCTAAATATATATGTAATAAGGGTGGAGGGTGGACTGTGCGGAGTAGTAATGTTTCTCTCATACATTGCGTGGGTGTTATAAATTGTATGTGGAGGGTATATTGAATGAGTTTGCAGATTTGGAAGTGAATGAAGTTTGAAGAGGAGGGACGGAGATGGTCCCAATGTATTGATTCTTGCCAACTTCGTTTTAAAATTTTGTCCCACATTCTCATTTATTTTTCCCTGTAGGAAGATATAAATGATGAATAGTGGTATGTTCCAATTCATTTACCACATTTAAACAGATCGATGCTGCTTCATGCAGAACTTATCTAGATCGGGTAAATCTATATCATACGTACGTAGCAGACTGTCGGAACCTATCTAACTTCTCTAGCTATGAAATTAGAAATGCACTACTGTTATTAGTATAAATGTCCACCCAAAAAGCAAAGATTCTGAATAGTATTTTGATTGAAATTTTGAAACATGTTTCATTTGTAGGGAACTTTATGCATTGTTATGTGTTACTGTTTTCAGTATATAAATGCGCACCAAACAAGAAGTTCGATCGATTATAATTTGGTTGAAATTTGAAAACAAGTTTGTAAAGTCTCATTTCTTTAGGTCTTCAGCCGATGACCACAGAGTTATGGTCACCCACCATTAACTGAAATTAAAACAATAAAAAGACATTCATTTGTTTTCCACTTTTGATTTCAAATGTATAGGTGAGTGACTATACATTTATTTCGTTATCAGGTTACCAAAAGAACACTTATGTTGTAATTTGTGTGTTATTGTATGAACAAATAGATGCCTATAAAAAGAAGAGTTAAGTTGAACAATAATTTGGTTGAAAATGTGAAAACAACAATTTCTGGAAATAAATATTTTAAGGTATATATTTCAGACTATTTTGGGGCATATTTTTAGCTTTTATAGGAAAACAAGATATATATATACACACACACATTTAAATTCGTCAAAAAAATATATAGAGAGAGGTTAATTACTAAAACGCATGAAATAAGTGTCCATAATTCCATAAAAACAAGCAAATTAACTTAAATCTACAAGACTGAGTAAAGATTTCATTTTCTTCTAAAGGCCATCTTATCAAGAACTAGCTTCAAAAAATAAAATGCAATCACTTATTTACTGATCAGTCTCATCATAATAGTTAGGAGACTCTACCCTACGGAGAGAGGATCCTCGCCGGATCTTATTTGTGAGGATTCCGAAGATCTTCCAATCATATTCGTTCATCATGCATCGTGCATCGTGAGGTCAGTTTTCATCAGGTACGGTTTATATTTAATTTTAAATAAGAAGATAATTACAATGATTTCTGACCGCACGATATACGATAAATAAATGTGATTTAAGGATCCGGTGCGGATCCTCACTCCTACCCTACGTACTCTTCCAACGTCACGTACATTTGTCCAAAATACTGCAGCAGGTACGGTGATACTTATATAGGTATGCAGCCTTATGGTTATGGACATGCTATGTATAGGAGTAGTGCGGATCCAAATTCTACAGTCAGATAGGTATGCAGTGTTCAACAGACACCATTACTACACATATTTATTTTACTGTTGTACACCAATAGAAAGATTCCATGGATGAGTTGTAAGAAAAAGAAAAGAAAAGAGGAAGGGTGGAATATATTACACATATATAGAGTATTAGCAAGAAGAGAGATTCGATGCTTTAAATTGTTTTGATTTGAACGCAGTTATCTGTATAACAAGAAGAATGAAGAAGAAAGAGGTATTAAGACGACAAATATACACAAAAACTACAGATTATAATAATATAGAATAGGTGAGAGTGAGATAAAAGAGACTTTCATATAACAGGCTCGTAACATTCCAAACTACTAATACAAGATGTTTAAAACTCTCTCCACATAGCTTTATATTAGCTGTTTGAAATGTCACAATGACGGTGAACTCATTCTACTAAGTAAAGAGAGAAAGAGGGGGAGGGGGGAGGTTGTTGAGGGTGGTAAATGTGCAAATTGATGGGTGATAACCTAGAATTGGACTCATATGTAGGAGTGAAGTAAATATGAGAAATCCAATTATATGGTACATACAGAACCACTTAAATGAAACGCGTACACTCCCATGCTATAACTTGCAAGTACTTCCCTTCCTCTTTGTCACTCACCCTTCCCGGCCACCATGCATTGCAATTTGCACAACTGCCCTTGGGCAGTTTCACACTGATTACTTGATTAGTGACGTATTGTATTGTATTATATTCTAGTTTTCTGGACTTTTTACAACAACTTAGATATTGCGTGCTGATTTATAGATGAACAATATATATACAACTAATTAGTTTTAGCATATTACAGCATGGCTGGTTCTTCCAATTGCTTGCAGCAGAAGGGGTATATACATACATACATACATACACACACACACACACACATATATATATATATATATATATATATATATATATGTTGCATTAGCAGTCGAAGTCCGAAACCTGATGTGTAATCTAGCTTATTTAATCCCTTATGACATGACTTAAGATTTCTCCTCCCTGGTTGCAATCCTTTGTTTTATGATGAATACAAATCATCGCTCTCTTTAAAATAAAAACATATTGTCGCGTGCAGAGAGAGGAGGGGTGTACAATATGTCAATATCTAACAAGTTGAAATTGATTTGGATTTCATCGTAGGCACGGAGATGCCGTGTCTGCACGTACATTGAAAGCCTACATTTCAATTCGCCCATATAACTATTAATATTAATTAGGAAAACAAGTTGCAGATCCTCTCAACTATATGTCCTCATCACCACCATCTGAAACTGGATCGATCTATATGGCTGCCTGCTGCCTGCTGTGGCCTGTCCCTCATTCATTTATTTCTACTCTTTTCTTGCCCAAACACATGTATTTGTTCAATTTGTCCCATTTTACAGATTCCTATATTTTCTATAATATCATAGATCGATATATTTGTACTAACTGTTGGGTATGAACTTTTGCCTAGCTATATATAAAGCAGTAGTTTAATGCAGACCCCATCATGCACCCAAAAAGAACCCAAGAACACCCATTAAGCTGCTTCTAATATTATTACTTAATTTTTAAACTCCAAACCCTGAATCTAATTTTTTCGAGTTTATATATAATTTTCTTTTTAAATTGGTTAATATTGGTACGTTTCTGAAGTTCAGATCATAATTTATTTATATTTCTGTTGACTTATTAATTAATTTCAAGACGAACAATCCTATTAGTGATGATGATCAATTCAACAGCAGATGCCTCTCTCTGACCATCAGTGATATATATATATATATATATATATATATATAGTACTATTACTTTTGGGGGAGAGGTTAATAATTCTCAGAGGAACATTCCCTCAGCCCTTTTAGCAATTGCAACAACAATGGCACATTCAATATCATACGTCTTTTCTTTCTCCCCTCCCTATAATTAAAGAACCAAAGTCCTTAAATTGATTCCTCACTTTTTAGAATTGTCTGCTGCGACCTCTGGTAAATTCAGATTATTATTAGGTCATTCTTTTCAAGTACGTACGTGCCTTTTTATGCAACCAAACCCACGCCATAAATTACTACAGCTTGCACCGAAACATATTTTCAAAAAATTGATACAATCTGTTAAAAAAAGGGATCTGCTATCCACACATCTCATTTTACTTCTCACACACCTCTTAATAATTTCTATCCGTTGATCTTCTTCAATTCATCCAATCCAACGGTCAAAAATTAAAAAAATATGTGAGAAGTAAAATGAAGTGTGTGGATATCAAATTTCTAAAAAAAAAGCCTAAACCCTACTGCGGCTTGCACCGAAACCCTAGCTTAGCTTCCTGTATTAGTCATAGCTCGTAGCTTCATATACCCCCAAGGCCTAGGTTTTCCGACGTTAGGAACGTTGATTAATTAGTTAGTACATTTGTTTCTAACTGAAAAACCCTATCAACGTAACAAGTTAGTGTGATTGACATTATCTTTGCCGAACTTACTTTACATGATACATATAGTATCTGGATTCTTTCATCTCTCATTTCCCTTCCCTCAATAGGCTCTAGTCCCCTTTTTCTAAGAAAATTTAAGACTGAGTCACGTCAATATCTTACATTAACTTCTTTATAAAAATAGAAAGATAAAGAGGAATGTGAAAGAGGAGGAAAGGGGAGGGAAGGAGATTTACAGAAAATCTACTCCATGTATATATACACACACATAATTTCTTGGGACCTGTCACCTGTGTTCCATTGGTGCCTCCCTGATTCTTGTACAAGATCCACGCAGATATAAATCTAAAAGTTGAATCAGAACCAAGAAAATTGAATAGGAATTAACCCCTCTCTCTCTCTCTCTCTCTCTCGCTCTCACATGCACAGTACTGCAAACCAAGCAAGCCAGAATCAAAGCCAATGCATGATAAAAAAATGAAAAATAGAGAGATGATGGCGATGGTTTAGTCTCTTTCACCTGAGCCTCTCTTATTTACTTCTTTCCGTATACCTAGCTACCGCTACATATTCCATACATACTTTCTCTTGATCTTGACAATCTCTCTCTCTCTCTCTCACCATCTCTTTCCTCCTCCCTCTCCCTCACCCACGTTTGGTCCTTTCCCTTCTGTTGGCTTCTTTTTCCTTTCCTTTTGTTCTTTTTTGGCTAACCAAAGCTATATATCCAGCAACCATAGATGGCCATGGACGATCGCGACCGTTCATCTGATTTTCTCGAAGAACATGAGCAGTACTACCACGGCGATACCGATTGTAACTTAGGCACTCTGGGAGACGATCTTTTTAGCATGTTAGAGAGCTTAGATGATCATGGGTTTGGAGGAGGAGGAGGCGGGGGAATTGTGGACTTTCCTCAGCCGTCAGCTACAGCTCCATTGGAATATGAACAACTACTTGCTGTTTTTAGCGCATCACCAAAAGACTTCTCCTCCTCAGCTGATCAGACCGAGCTTGATGAAACTAACTCTGCCCCCAAAACCAAGAGACTCAAGTTCTCATCAGCTGCCACCCCCACCGCCACTGCCACCACAACAACCATGAATCCTTCAGATCAGGATGGAGGGCGGATGTCTCATACAACAGTGGAGCGCAACCGTAGAAAGCAAATGAACGACCACTTGAGTGTCTTGCGCTCTCTTATGCCTTGCTTTTATGTTAAACGAGTCAGTATCCTGTCTTATTTCTTTTATTTAGTTCTGGTGATTTTTTTTGAAATGTCAATAACAATAACAACTCTCTATTTTTTTTCTTTTTTCCGGCATATGTTTTCTTCCTTCACCATCAACCTCAAACTTGAAAAAAGTAGAAGGCCATCACTGTTGAGTATTAACTAGCTACTTGAAGCACGAAGTGATTCTTCTTATTCAATAAAATTTCCCTTGCACACCATTGGGGTGTTATTTCAGAAAAGAACAAACAAATTCTTCGCCCTTTTTTTTTTCCTTTTTTTTTTAAATATGTGTATATATGAATTGTTTAGTAGTGCAATTGTATATATATATATATATATATATATATATATATATATATATATATATATATATTGTACCTAATTTTTTTGTCTTGATTGATTCATCAGGGAGATCAAGCTTCAATTATTGGAGGGGTGGTTGATTACATCAATGAGCTGCAGCAAGTTCTTCAATCACTTGAAGCCAAAAAGCAACGAAAAGCATACAGCTGTGAAGTGTTAAGCAGCCCTAGGCTGCAGCAAGTTTCCAGTCCAAGGCCACCTGGTCCTTCACCATCAGTCCTCAGCCCTAGAAAGCCACCTCTCAGCCCTAGGCTCGGCGGCAGCAGCTTACCACCCATCAGCCCAAGAACTCCACAACCCACAAGCCCTTATAAGCCAACGGCAGCCAGGACAATATTGCAACAACCACAAATATTACCTGCAGCTCCTAATATTTTTGGTAATTATCTGATTTCTAGTCCAACAATGGTTGCTAGCTCATCACTTGATCCATCCCCTACTTCTTCAAGTGCTACTTCCTCCATTAATAATAGTATCGACAATCTCAACGAGCTTTTCGCCAACTCCAAGTCCGCCATTGCGGATGTGGAGGTGAAATTTTCGGGTCCAAATGTTCTTTTGAAAACAGTGTCTCCTCGGATACCTGGACAGGCTCTAAAAATCATTTCCACTCTTGAAGACCTTTCGCTAGAAATTCTCCATGTCAGTATCACCACCGCTGACGAAACCATGCTTAATTCCTTCACCATCAAGGTAATTTAATTTCATTTTCTAAATTAAAACTTCATTGCTTTCGTTAATAAGTTACTAGTTTTAGATTTTGTTTAAAAATATTTGCTTAAACCAATCCTGTCAGACTTTAGTGTTAAAAAGATGTGCTACATTCGTTGCATGGGCTCAGCCATTGATGTGTTACATGAGACACCCACAATCTTGACAACTATTTTTAGCATTCATAGTGTTAACTACATAGAAAGACAATATAAAAGCTAAAGCAATCGATCGACTATCTAAACCTTGAGATAGTAAAATGGTAAATGACTTTTACCAGATCATATAATAGGTAAATATATGTTAGCTAGCTAGCTGCCATGGATATTATCTCCCCATTGTACTATACTTACAGTAATTTCATTTCCTGTTTCACAGAAAAAACAGCTACATATATATACAAGTACTGTGTTTGATTGTACCTGAACTGAGTAATGATTTTAATGCTTGTCTACTTGAAACCCCACTAGAAGAAGAAATTGTGGAAAACTGGGTCATCGATCTTTCATTTTCAGACATTGAATATAGCTACCAAGTACAAATGTATATGTTAAAAAGGGATTGTTTTAATTAATAATGTGGTGTCTAAATTGTGATTTTACTGAAGCTAGCTGCTAATGATTGGTATGTGCTTTCTTGCTAGATTGGAATTGAATGCCAACTTAGTGCCGAGGAACTCGTTCACCAAATCCAGCAAACATTCTGCTAAATGGGTCTCTTTTATGATGCTTCGAAGTATTTTATACACTGTAATTTTTAATCGTTAAATCTTTGATCATTGTATTTTTAACCAATGATTTAACGATTAAAAGTTTCGAAATATGGAATCTTCTGGAGCACACTAAAACATCCGCCGGTAGCTATCATATTTCATCACTCGGTCAAAATTACCCCAACCGCAATCTCTCTGTTTGTCTCTCATCTCCGAATGGTGCTCTAATAAAATAGAATGTGGGAAGCCATGCATTTTTCCATATTCTTAATATAACCAATGAATTGGAGACCACTAATAACTTTGTTTTACTTTTAGCAAGCCTATCTAGGGTAACCCTTTGTAATTGTCAATTGAGCATTCTCAAGGGTCTTATTTCATGTATACATCCATGCATGAATTAAGTTCGCAATTCTTTTTATTAATTACTGAAAAAAAGCTCCATGTGGATGTGAATATATCATGAACTTTAACTTCTTCTCGCTTCAAATTATGGAAAGTATTTAATTACGAATGTTACATAATTATAAGATGAGACTTGATCACATTCTCCTACAGCTAAGTCTTACTCATTACCATGTGGTATATAACCAATTTACTTATGCTATAACACATATATTAGTTTCAAAATTATTCCATAAAGCATAAACTCATTGTCACACATATAATTTATAACATGTGAATTCATTATACATAGTGTTTACATCTTTTATTCAACTTTCTATTTTCAAAATTAAACGATGTGGATGCTAGACTACTAGTACTACAACCGTTCGTTGAGAGTATGTCAAAATTAAATGCAAGGAAGAAGAAGATGTGAAACCCTTATGTATCCATATAAAGGTCTTCGTCTATAAGTTGGACATCATTTTCCCTACTACTTAAGGAGAGATTTTTCAATGTGATCGGAACACGAGGTGGTACGCCAAATGTCATTAATTACAGAATTGGAGGGAAACTTTTTTTTCAAGTGTCTCTTCACTTGTATAATGACATTTGGCGTATGTGCCCATGTTCCGAGCACATTGAAAAATCTCTCCTACTCGAGCTAAATTCTAGTTGTAGATAGCTAGGTAGCTCATGATTATACCAACTCAGCTGGACCAAACCCTAAAGCAATAGACATATATACCAGAACATTATAACACACATCAATATAGTGGGGCAAATTGCTATAAATTCCATTGGTTTTTTCTTGTGAGATGCCTCTTTTAGTTAACAAGCGGCATGTTTGAGGCTGGGAAACATATATTTATATTGATGGATCATTGACCACACTTCTTCAAGACAGCCAAATTCCATTTCATTTCCCCTGTAACTCGGTATATGTTAACAAAAAAGTCCAAACACCATTACTCTACATTTTTTCTTTCACCTTTTCCTATGTTTCTTCTTTTCTTCTTTTGAATTTTCCCATGGAGGAAGTAGCAAATGACTAAAAAAATATAGTTAATGGACGAATAAAATAATGTCGGTTTTAAACAGATCATGGGTATACAAATCTAAACGTAACAAAGTTTATTAGAACAATTCGTTCGCTATTCACCCTTCTACATCCGAGTTTGCATGTTCCTCCAGTTCACTTAGACTAAAATATCCCTCAAATACAAAAAGAAAAAAGAAATACTGGCCTGACCTAGCTACTATTGGACCTTATTCAGCCCAATATATGGTAAAACACAATTGTGGTTGGCCCTTACCCAAAAAAAGGTAATAGAAAAAAATCATTAAAACACATTATTCAGTTTATTTTTCTGAATAAAAATTGGGAAGAAACTACATATCAGTTTATTTTTTGTTTATGGAACATATATCAGACTACTATAACAGATGTTACATGACCGATTATTCTACACTTTCTCACAGATGCTACACACAAATATACCTAAAATTCAGAATGCTTAATTAAAATTTTGTATGCTAATCAATTTCCCCCACTTTCTGTGTTGTGGGAGCCTGTGAAATTAGGAAAAGAATCCTGGACCGTCAAATGAGAAGTTGGGAAACAACTGATCAGCCTGACCAAATGGGATATCTAAACCAACACTTGGAGAGTTGGTAGCTGAAGTTGGAGCTGAGATTATCTCTCCACTCTGAAAATTTTGGTCAACTCCAAAATCCCGCTGAGACATTGAGAAATAGTTTGTTCCTGAAGTTGTAGGTCCCGCAAATGGAGAAGAAAAACTTGCCACATAACTGTTGTTCAATGGTGAGGGACTGTTGAAGGAGGGGAACAGTTCCTCACGAGTGTCTAATCCTTCAGTAATGACTCTGAGGCCTTCCGGGAGGTTTAAGAGCGTGTGTTGTTGTGATTGTTGCTGGTTTTGTTGAGGATCCACTAGGTTATTCTGCCGTTCCGTCCTTTCGGGCTGCAACGGTGACGGGGAAGGAGGAGTACTTGTGCCGGTGGAGGCTTGTGTACATGTGTGCTTTCCTCTGTAAGTAATTTCAAAGATCGTCGGGTCTTCATCGGAACGTTGGACTTGCTTTGTGGCCAAGCAGCTTTGGACGTTTCGGTGAGTGCAGCGGTAGTAGCCTCTGCCAAGGTGAATGAATCTAATGTTTTTGTCAACGGTTCATTTGACCAGTCATAAAGGGTAATTAACAAATGGTTCAATTGACCAAGTCATACTTTCTAATGTTTACTATATATGCTCTTGTTGTAATTTAAGATAAAGGAAGGAGAAGACTTATATGAAATTGTTGAGTATTATTTCTCTGTTTCTCTTTCATTACATGACAATCACGTGATGAGAAAGATACGAAGAAAACGACAAAGAGAAAAATATATACATAATAAAGATAGCTAAGATTTTCTCGCATGGACTTGTTATATGTCATAGCTATCGATTAAACTATAATTGGAGCTAGTTGATTTGAAGACCTAAAGATAGATTATATATGTACGAAGAAAATCTAAAGTCCTATATACCTTGGATATTTGGCTCCAAGTATGTCCTTCTGGCCGTACTTCCTCCAACTAAATCCATCATCAAGAGGCCCCTCAAGCCCCATACCAGATGTAACTCTTATTTGATGTGTCCACCGTGGGAGATTTTTCCTGCAACATTCATGAAAAAATAAAAATCACAACCATTTAAGATCACCTTAAGTACTAAAACATTATCATGAAAATCTCTTTCTATATTAACCTCTTCCTAGAGGAATCTTTGTTGTCATGGTCCTTGAATTCGCGGTCGGAGTCTTCACTCCGGGGACTTTCATTTAGCGAATGCGGCGGAGACTCAACCATTCGAATTGCAACATGACCTGTGGGCTGTTGTTGCTCACCTCCTGAGGCTGAGCTGCTAGAGTTCAGCATGGAAAGCGCTTTTTCGTACGAAAGTATGATCTTTTGAACCAGCAATTCCCGGGTTCCATAAGAGGAAGATGGAACGTTGAGATGGATCTGTAGCTGCCTAGCCAGATCCCTCCCTTGTGCTAGCTCATTTACAAGACTCTTTTGCTCCCAATGTATATTGCAGTTCTCCATTTGTCAGTAGCAGCACATGAGATATAGGAACGAAGTTATCTGTTAAGATTTCGGAAAACAAGAACTGGGTTTTCAATAGATTGAAGTAAAATATGTATTTTTACCAAAATCAGAGACAAAAACTACCAGACCATGAAACGGGAGACAGATTTGTGAGAAGGGTAAGTTTTTGTGTTTGGATTAGTATGTGTAATCACTGTGATTAGTGATGAGATGGGAAGAATCTGAAGGTGGAAACTTGATGAGGAATGAGAGGGAGAGGTGGTTATGGGGATTTATGGGAAGGTGTTTTTGAATCTACAGAATGTGAGGGAAAGGAATAGAGAAGTTTGACTGGGAAAATCGAAGTGGAAATTCTTCATAGGAGACCAGTCTTTGGTCATAGGAATTGGGAGGTTCAAAGTTAAGAGTATAGAGGAAGTCCAATTGCTGACCGTTTCAGCCTTCATGCGCTTTCTCCCTCCAATAAGCTAAGCTAAGCACCAAAATTATACATCTCATCATCTCATTTGGTGATTTGATGATTTAGATTAAGAGGGAAATGAAGGAAAATCGACGACTAAGCATAAAAAGGTAGGAGGGAGACCAAAATTAATCTTCAAACTTAGATCCGCGTCGTTAATACTACTATTCTACTAAAGCTAAAGCAAAGAGAGATCTTTTGAGAAAACTTAATTACAAAATTGCCTCTAAACTTTAGTGGTTGTTCCACTTTGGTCCTCAAACATTTTCTCCCGTCACATTTTGTCTCTAAAGTTTTTAAAATGTGTTGGATGACAACGTTAGTTAAGTTTAATGGTGTGGGAGAGTCATTTCGTTCTTTCTTGGCTCTATTACACCACGGTCTCAATTAGGTTAGCAACAACGCTTTTCAAACTGACACTAAATTAATCAATTGATAAGGTGTTTAATGATATTGTTAGTATCCGTATAAATGATATTTCCCTCATGTTTGGCTATAGCAATAACTCAAAAATCTAAAGTCACTTGGCATCTTTGTCAATGGAACAAACCAAGGCAAAGGAAGTTGGGCGGGTTCAACCAGAAATGTTATACTTACACACAAGACTGCCCCTATTCCCGAAAGCTTCACGGGGACTACTTTACGATGATGGACGACCACCCATAGGGGGTTTACAGCAGAAGGCCCCTGCAGAGAAAAGCTTTATCCTAGGGAATAGAAGATGCTCAGCTCCGCACAACATAGAGATTAGTATCCTTTTTGGAAGAACATAGAATAGTAAACGAGCTAGCATGCGGAACACGATGATCATTAGAAATTCACAAGTTAGAGATGTTATACACCATTTCCCAAAACTTCTCATACCAGACCAACCCACTGAAATGCAAATAGAAATCAGAAATGTGGTCAATATATGAAGAATAAAGAGATACCGTGTATATCTTGTGACACTAAAACAACCACTCAAAAAGACACGTGTTAATAAAAAGAATATTAAATCATATTCTACCGTCATGTCACTTATTGTTGATTTTCTTATAGTTAAAACTAGTTTTATGTCTTAATTTATTACTTTAAGTCCCCATTAAAAGTGACTACTCTAACCAAAATGACATATGGAATTTGTTGGTTTTGTCCATTTTTAGCAATATGCCTAATCTCGAACATAAGTGGACACGTGTCAAGAAATAAAGAGAATTCTAGTTGTCACGTGCTACTCTGTTAACTTTTGTAACGATAAACCCTTCTATCCTTGACAAACACACTTTTCAAAAGTTTATGAGCCAATTTGAGACAAAATAAAAGGACCAATGTGGAAAACTCTTAAGAGTTTAGGGGACAAATAAGAACAAAGGAGTGACATATACATGACATCAGCTTCAAAACTTTGCTTACGTTAACGTGCAAATTGGATTGGATCTCCTGTATTCGAAGAGACAGAAGCGCAGACTTGATAATCTAATAGTTCAATGGTTGAAAATTTGATTAATTAAGTGTAAAAATACACTCAGATTGTCAGGGAACTAGCTACTAGCTAGCGTATTTTTCGTGCCTTATTATTAGTGAAGAACGGTCGGTCATGTAACATACTGAAGCTTAATTATAATATTTTTCCTTTAATTACATTTAATATTCATAATATTTACAGAAAGTTAAAAACTAGATAATTTCCCAACTAAGAAAAAGCAAATAGTGCAGTCTTCTGTCCTCAGTTCTCACGCGTACAGCAAGCGAGCGTGTTGAAACCTGAAACATACATGCATGCATGCATGCATGGTAAATTTGAACATGTTTTGTAACAAACAAGAGCACTAACTTTGCTTAGTATTTTATAAATATGGAACCTTTAGGATCGCTAATTAAGATTACACAGGGGAATGGAGTTGAATGATTAATAAAGTTCAAGTAGAATCTGTTTTTATGGATTTTTATTTTTTTATTTTTTTTATGTGGGATCTGATTGGTTCTAGTTCAACCAACACGTTCTTTAGAGCAACTCCAGTGTAGGAGCCCTCCCCCAAGACTATTCACTATTTAATCCACCTAGTGAACAGTAACTGCCCTTAATGAATAGTGCATTCCCCTGGCAATTGCCTTTTGCATCTCCGCCTCTGCACTGAATAGCCCTGGCAATTGGTAATAAAATATTATTATTTTTTAATTTATAAAAGAATACATAATAATTTTATTTGTAATTTTGGATAAGATTTTTAATCGTTCTCGTTGCGCCACGTGTCATTATCCGAAAGGCCAATAGCAATAAAATTTTTGTATTTTTGTATTTATAAAATAATTCAAAAGAATTTTATTTGTTATTTCAGATAAGATTTTTAATCGTTCTCGTTGCGCCACGTGTCATTATCCGCAAAGACAATTATTGGTGATGGATTTCCGATAAGATTTTTAATCGTTGTGTCAAGGTACATGTCATTATCTGAAAAGACAATTATTGGTGATGAATTTTTGATAAGATTTTTAACCAATCACGTCATGTCATGTGTCACAATCCGATTACAATCTTTGAGGATAGATTTCCACCAGATTTTTAACAAATTGCGGTATGCCACGTGACATTATCTACAACCTAATCTTTTCTGAATCCTCCATATAATTCACCATCCATCCTCATAAATCTCACACCAATTTTCTCAAAATCTTTATCATTATTCATAGTTTTTGCTTCCTTCTTCACCAAAATCCTTATCATTATTCATAGTTTTTGTTTCATTCTTCACCAAAATCCCTATCATTATTCATAGTTTTTACTTCCTTCTTACAATGTCTTCTTCTTCTTCTTCAAAGATGATGTGGGAAATCGATCAAGAAGAGGAAGAATTGTTTAACTAATCAGAAGGAATGTTCAATGTTGGGGATTGGGCCCAAAATGAGATGGAAGAGGATGACGAACGTAGACGGAGAGATGACGAATCAAGAATGGCAGGAGCCTCACAATCCCGTCGAGTCGTCCAAGTTGTGGCTCATATCTGCAGGCTCAACCGTGCTGTAAACATTGATAGAAACAGGCAACGACAAGGTCAGGAGCTCTTGGACGATTATTTTGTCCGTAACAGTGCATTCCCTGATACATACTTCCGACGTCGTTTTAGAATGGAACGACATTTGTTCAACAAAATCATGGGCGCTGTTTGCAACCATGATTCTTACTTTGTGCAAAAGCCGGATGCTTTTGGTGCTATGGGTCTCTTGCTTGAGCAAAAAATTACTGCTGCCTTGCGGATGCTTGCATATGGAGCAGCTGCAGACCAAGTGGACGAGATAACGAGGATGGGAAAATCAACCATTCTTGAGTCCCTGATGAGGTTTTGTTCGGCAATCGAATCTATCTACACCGCAGAGTACCTTCGGAGACCTACTCATATGGACTTGCAAATGCTTCTGAAGAAAGGCGAGATGCGAGGTTTTCCAAGGATGATTGGGAGCATTGATTGTATGCACTGGACTTGGAAAAACTGTCCAAGTGCATGGCAAGGCGCTTATAGGGACAGAAAATGATCAAAAAGTATCATTTTGGATGCGGTGACATCTTTTGATACATGGATTTGGCACGCCTTTTTTGGGGTTCCGAGAGCTCAAAATGACCTCAACATCCTTGCCCAATCCCCAATGTTCAACGATGTCCTGCAAGGAAAGGTACTAAAAGTCACGTATGAGGTCAACAAACATATGTACGATGGGCCATACTACCTAGTTGATGGCATTTACCCAAAGTGGTCAACATTTGTCAAAATAGTGCCACGTCCGTGAAGTGCAAAGGAAAAACACTTTGCAAGATGTCAAGAGAGGTGTAGGAAGGATGTGGAGCGTTGTTTCGGTATCCTCCAAGCTCGCTATGCGATCATCAGGGGTGCTGCCAAATTGTTTGATGTAGAGTCGCTTCGATCCATCATAATGACGTGCATCATTCTTCACAACATGAATGTGGTTGAAAGTAGTTGAGAAAATATGAAATTGTGGTGTAGGGTACAAGATAATGAGAAGATATTTATAGAAAAGTAAAATCAAAATTTTTTATAATTTTTCATAATTTTTTTTTTTTTGGATTTTTAAGAATTTTTTACATTTTTTTTTATTTTTATTCACCTAATTAATCTCTGCCGTTGGATTTAAAAAAATGTAAATTCCAACACTCCAGATTGTGCCACGTGTCATAACGGTAACATTTTAGATTTTAAAACTGTTTTTTCTTTTCTTTTTTTTTAAATTTACAAAGCCTAATAACGTGGACCGTTGATCGTAGATCAAACGGATGAAATTAAATGAGATTTTTAAATATTTTTTACCGTTGGAAATCCAACGGTCCATAAAATAGGACCGTTTCAATTGAACGGACATGGGGAAGCCACGTGGCTTCCCCAACGGTAACAATTAAACTGAGCACCGTGGGCCCCATACCTATTTTTTTGTCTGAAGACGCGCGTCCACGCGCACGTGACACGCACGCGCCTGACGAGCCCTCGGGCTCTCGGGCTGGCAATCCTCGACGGGCCTGCTCCTTGGGCCTCGCCTGTCGCTCGGGCTTCCCAACGCTGGAGGTCATCCCCCAGCAATTTGTTACTGTTTGGAGGCCTGGCCCCCGAGCAACCTCCCCTGCTAGAGGTGCTCTTAAGGTGAGTTACTAACCCAAAAGATTGAAAAGCAAATGACAGCTTTGTAACTTTTGTTTTGTTTCCTTGTACTATATATTGATATTGAAAGTTTGAAATGGAAAATAAGGTTATTAAGAGTAGGCATTTTTGAATCAGAGTATTCTTAAGTTATATCGTAATAAATCGACGCATCATATCAATAGTTAATGGAAAAAATTGTAGTATGCATATATATAGACTAATATAGACTAAAAATTGTTGTTGATTTGATACAACAATAGTAATACTTAAGAACATTACTACAATATAATAAGGTTGTTTGAGAACATTGATATAGTATATTATTTGAGAGCTTTTTCCACTTTTTCAAGTTGAGACGCGTATACTCAACATTTGCCCCAAATTTAGAGAATAAATGGCGCGTATACTAAACATTTGAACCAAATTTAGAGAATAAATGTTCATAAGAGTATAAAACAATAACATATGGTTGCTAAATTGCAAGAAATTAAACTGTATATCAATACCATATGGTAATTAAAATCACTAATCATATTTAAGATTAAGAACATGCATGTCGGTCTAAAACGTGTACCTTTGTACGACTTTCTCATTTGGTAGTTAAAATCCAATTTCAAGCTATTTTGACATGATGGTACAGCATGACTATGACAATATATTAAAAATCAGTAAACGTAAGACCTTAAACTTCCTTTTTAATTGTTTAATGTATATTAATTCCACTCATGAGTGTCATGAATTTTTCTTCAACTGATGATGTATATACATAATATACATGACCAATATGCTGATTAGATTTAGAAATATTGTTCATTAATAATTGATCATGGCAAACATTATTATATCCTCATAGTTATGATTAGTATTTCTAAATTGAACTCCATGTATTTCAACGATCCGAACCGTTATTTTTAGATCTTCCTTCAAAGATCATATCTACCAACAAACACCAAAATCTAAAAATATATAACTGTTGGATTAAGGGTTTAGGGTTTTTTTGTAGAATCATATTCGTTTATTTATTTTTTTCACTACAAATGAATGTCTTAGTGGTTTTGAATTTGTCTAATTTTTTGCAAGAATTATTTATGAATGGTGGTCTAAAAGATACGCAGTTCGAATCATTAAAATACATTACGGAGTGAGCTCCACAAAAATATATGTCAAAAGTTGTGTAAAAATAGCAGTGTCACGGATTTGACCCACATTTATAGATGGAGTAATGCTAGGGGAGACTAAATTTTGTAAAATAAATGACATAGAAGTTGATGATTTGATTATTACTTCAGTGTTGACAACTACTCATTTGTATTAGTGACGTATTATTTAATTTGCAGATTTTTTTAACAATTCCTAGTATTAAATTAACCCCCACACACACATATGTATATATATATACGCTGAGTCATTCAAAACATAAATTGGACCGAGTCAAAAAGTTCAATTATTGGCATAAAACTGACTCCACAAGAGCAAAAGGTGATGCCACGAAATGGGAGAGAAATTGCAGGGTACATATATATTTCATGTTTCTAGTTGGTACGTAGGTGTAGCCGCAAAATTAAGTGTTGATAAACTACTCATTTTTATTAGTGACGTATTATTTAATTTGCAGATTTTTTTAACAATTCCTAGTATTAACCCACACACACATATATATATATATATATATACACGCTTAGTCATTCAAAACATAAATTGGACCGAGTCAAAAAGTTCAATTATTGGCATAAAACTGACTCCACAAGAGCAAAAGGTGATGCCACGAAATGGGAGAGAAATTGCAGGGTACATATATATTTGATGTTTCTAGTTGGTACGTAGGTGTAGCCGCAAAATTATGTTCATGTTCAAACGTTCTACTTCTAGATGAATGCTGATTATGTTCACTTCATTTGTCCAAGTTGCTGACCAGAAACCAAAAGGTTTAGCCGTGTGGAAATGGTAGGACCGCAATGTGACTTTTCCAATACCTTTCTATAAAAAATTTGTGTCCAAGGGGACTTCATGATCATGAACATATTACGTAACTTTTAATAATTCTTATGGGGAAGATAAAAAAGTAATGAGACCAGCAATATGATACCGGTCAATACTAATTAATGAGCCATAACAAAGAGAGATTTTTTAGTGTGATCGTCATACGAAGTGGTACACTACGTATCTCAATATAAATGGTAGGTTATATGTGTTAAAAAGTTAGTAACTTAATAGGGGTGTAGTCAAACTTGAATTTGAAAGGATTTTAAAAAATTTTAAAAGGGAAAATTAGGTTTACATCATTCTTTTTGTTACTCCATAGATTAAAATCCTATTCATTTTCAATTTTTGATCAAGGTCCTTCGGTATTAATAACATCATTAATTATTTGAATAATAATTTTTTTAAATATATTCTTTTAATGTTAAAAATGTTACAATTAGTATATTTATATTTATGGCTAAATTTTTTACCATATATTTTTATTTTTAGTTTGTACCTATTTTTAATTTGCAAATATTTTTTAATTTGTACCAATTTTCTTTTCATTTTTAATTTGTACCCATATATTAGTTTCTTTTTGTGCCCATATTTTTTAAAGTTTTATTTGTGTTTGTACCCATGTGTATACCGTCACGTGACATTGTATATTTAATCAATGATAGAAAAATTACATATGGTATATTTATGTTTTATGCCTGAACTTTGTATCATATATTTATATTTTTAGTTTGTACCCACCTTTAATTTGCAACATTTGTTTTTAAATTTTTAGTATTTTCTTTTTTAGTTTTATTTTGTACCCATGTATTAATTTCCTTTAGCGCCTATATTTTTAAAAATTCATTTGTATTCATAATTTTTAATTTTTTATCTGTACCCTAATTTATTTTTAATGTACACATTCTTCTTTATTAATGTACCACTTTGTTATATTTGAAATGTGCCAATTTTTTTAACACTATGGATACATTCTTTTGCCATGTATTATTTCTTATTTTTACATAGTTTTTATCCATTTATTCAATCAAAATGGTTGATTTTTTTTATTGTAACCGTTTCTAATAGTATTATAATGAGGGATTTTAAATTTATAGGATTATAAATCTCATAAAATATTAAACAATTAATGTTAAAACTATAAAAATATTAATATTAATAGTAATACAATGAGGTGTACAAAGTCAAGGGACCTTGATCAAACTTTGAATACTATTAAGGTTTTAATCAAAGAATGTTAAGGATTAGGGACTGCATCCAAAATATCCCATTTTAAAATCATAGTGTAGTCAACTAATGGATTTTAATAGATTTTAAGGATCCATGTAAATCTAGGTGTAATCAATGAAGATTTTAATAGTTAGTTTTAAAGTCCATCCAAATTTAGATGTATTCAAAAATTAAAGATTTTGTAGGATTTCATTAAGTTGTGGATTTTGTAGGATTTAAGAGGAGGAAGTATATATAACAAAAACCAAATAGAATCCTACCTCACACCATAGGAATTCAAATCCTAGTTGAGCGACTCCTCTTTTTCTCATTGCCAGCCACTTTCTTTGCTTTATCTTCTTCCTTCATTTTTGCAATATTTTCTTCAATTTTTGTTGTTGGGTTGCATCATTTTATGCGATTTTTTCTTCAATTTTTTGTTGTTGGGTCGCAATCTTTCTTCATGTCCACAATGTTTTCGCTGTTGCTGGACCCTCATGCTAATTGCTGCTATGTGTGCAGCATGGGTTCATGTATGAATAACGTGACAACGAATGAATTCGTTTCTTCATGTCTGCTTATTTATGCTTTTTTTGTTGTTGGGTTGCAATCTTTCTTCATGTCTTCATGTCTGCTTATTTATGCTTTTTTTTTTGGTACCATAAATGAATTCATTTCATTAATAAATATTAAGAATAAATAAGGTGACGACGAAAGGGATAAGAATAAAGTGAGGGAGGAAGTAGGATTGGAAATGGGTGCACTGGGGATCTTTGAGGAGTTGGGTTTATGTGATAATCTTGACTTCTTTTTTTCGGCTCCAAGGGATGCAGCTCCAGATCATGAACAACTTCATTTGATTAAATTTATGACCTAGATACATTTATCATCATTTGATTGATTTGATGATTAAGATTCAACGTTACAAAATCTTTCAAAATCTATAGAAATCTGTATAATCCTATGAAATCCATCACATATCAAAATCTATTAAAATTCTCTCAAATCCAAGTTTGACTACACCCCCCTAAGAATTAAAAATTTTCACCACTTACATAAAAACACGAAATGTATTATCCGTGTTCCCGTCACAACTAAAAATTTCTTTGATAACAGGGCAATCTCACTGGATACAGCTCCCCCATCATTATCAAGAGTTTAAATATGTTCACAACTTCAAAACATAGGATCTTTAATTATATACCTCGATCGATTTTATGATATGCATGTCGTATGACTATTTCCCAGATATTTACAAATGATGTATGATCTCGAGTAACAAGTAATTAACTAGCCAGGCCAATATGTATAAGTTACTCCATTAATAAGTAATAAGAACTGTTATATATTTACGATGATGCAGTAAAAGTAACATAAGAAAAAATAGGATGAAAGTGAAGTTAAGGTTTTGTTTGGATCCGATTTTACACCATTTGTCCAAGCAATCGAGGCCGTTGAGAGAGCTAGCTCCTAACCGTTGGATGGAAAATGAAGATAGTTTTGTTATTATGATCGTTATCGTAATAATTATTTTTCAATATGATTCATTTTCTTTATACGACGGGATAAGTGGGATTCTCATTACCTCCAATGAAGGCAACAACAACAGAGTTCAAATTAATTGAGGTTATGTGATTCTATCTTGCATACAGAACTGCGTGGAGCAATTCTACAAGGATGTAATGGGATGATCAGTATGATGAGATGCCGTACATGCGAAAGTCTCTCAAATATCTACTATATATATATATATATATATAGTAGGCCTGCATGCCTATGCGGCTATGCCATGTGTACGAAAGTCTCCCAAATATCTATTATATTATTATATATATCACTATCTGGTCAGATGATGTGATAAGTCTTGATAGGCTTTTGATTTGTTTGAGAAAGCACGACAGTCTGAAGGATAGCCATCTGATATGGATCAAATTTCTTTTCACAAGTTTGAGTTGCAGTTTGACTTTACAAATACTGTCAGACCTTACCGAGCAGAAAATATGAACACTATAAATACAAGGCTCGGTGCAACGTTGAAAAGACCTCTAATTCAACACAGAACTGCCCTGCGCAAATTCTCTCAACAACTTTGAGATTTTTTCTTTTTTCTTTTCGCCGACACGCCTTCAGTTTGGATAAACAGCACTGTGGAGGCAACCGGTGATATCAGTTGGCATAAACAGCACTGTCGCCGTAGAATCAGCCGATCTCGTAGCATCTTCAGTTGGCATAAACAGCACTGCGTCGAGGCCGACTGGTTACCTATCCAAGTCTCGGTCAAAAAGGATTTCCGAATCTTTGTTGGTCGAGGTCATCTCATCAGCATTCTCGGCGAAGTGAGGTGTTACGAGTTACTACATTCAGCACATTGGAAGCCAAACATATTGAACTTCGCTAAGTTAGCAGCCTTGTCTTCAGGCTCTAAAACCCGAAGGCTGAGACAAGTTCCTTCCTCGGCCACAATCGCAAGATGCAGAAGTCAGCCACACATCCAACGCAACATCAACATATTTTACTCCTCGGCCGACGAGTTGGCACGCCCCGCACACAATCGAAGGACGTAGTTAGCTTATAGATTACTCGGCCTGAGCGCCACGTAAACTTGGTAGTTTTTAGGGTCAACAGGTTCACAAGTCAGAGCTCAAAGAAACGAATTCAAACTGAAGATGTCATAGAAATATAGCCGGGGTCTCTGTCATCTGAAAACGTACGTAAGTGTTAAAATTTGGCTCTTGAAGATTGGTGATTGGTTTGCTAATAACAAGGAATGATTGAGAAATAATCTGCACTCGGCAGACCGGTGACCTAATCACTAATAGGATTTGGCCAAAGCATTCTCTTTCTGCCAACGGTGGAAAGTATAATTTTATATACGTACGGAGTAATGATATTCATACCATGTTTTTATATTATATTTCTATACCACCTTAGGTGGCATCTGATGTCAAGAACCACATCATTTGAAAAATTTACAAAACCCAAGGAAAAAAAGGAGAAAGACTCCATGTATATCACAATTATCATTTAATTAACTAGTTTTTCTTGATTATTAGTTTATTAAATAATGAACTAAATTTAAAAATCTGATTAATTCAAATGATGTGACTATCCACATCAAATGCCACCTAAAGTGGTATGAAAATATGGTATAAAAACATGGTATGAATAACATTACTCATACGTACATGATTTGAACTCCAGGATAAATGCCTGTGTTCGTAAGTACATATTAATTCTAATGTGATTCCTGTATTGTTTGGTTAGAGTATGCTGTGGATTTGATCTCCAAATTATTAAGGAAAAATAATTCCTTCAACTATTTTTGACAGTCATCACAACTTCAGCTTCTTTTGCGTCACAAATCACATCCCTCTCAGGACGCATGGTTTCAATAGTCAGGATTAGAGTCTTCTACATAGTGGCTAAGAGGGAAACTCTTCTTTCATCAGCATAGCGCTTTGAGAAAACACTCAGGCCCATTGCTTTCACAACACTTTCAGCAAACTTCGGCGCAAGCATTCGGATCCGTGAGCAGGTCAGAACTGAGCAGCGAGCATATCTTAGAAAAT
This sequence comes from Malus sylvestris, assembly GCF_916048215.2. Classification (NCBI taxonomy): domain Eukaryota; kingdom Viridiplantae; phylum Streptophyta; class Magnoliopsida; order Rosales; family Rosaceae; genus Malus; species Malus sylvestris. Next base: position 28,421,592 of record NC_062260.1, read on the forward strand.
TGGGAACTTTAATGAAAAGCTTCTGGTACTGTTCATTTTAATGAAAAACCACATTTATACACTAAAAAGTCAATCTTGGTACTATTCACTTTACCCTTTATTTTGTATTTATCGTTAAAACTCAAAATTTTCAATCCCTTTTCATTAATTTTTCTCAGAAAATTCTTCGGACGCAGACTCTTTGGATTCCTCACAACTACCCTAGGGGAGCAGTTTCCTCTTTCTCACCAGGCAGTATATACCAAAGACCACCAACATTTATGTAGGTCCCACAAACTACAAACAAAGGAACCGGATCCCCTCCGGATCCTTGTAAACTGAGCCTCTTGACCAAGGGATTCAGACCGTTGAAATTTGATCTAACGGGTACAATTATTATAACTTTTAGAGGGACCCCCTGTTTGTAGCCGTTGGATTAAACTTCAACGGCCCGAATCCTTTGGTCAGGAGGCTCAATTTCAAAGGGTTCGGAGGGGATCTGGTTCCACAAACAAATACACCCCGTCCAATAGTAACATGCCCATGTGTCACCAACTTCATCCACAGCTCTCCACAGAGGAACCGGATCCCCTCTGGACCCAAATAAACTAAGCTTAAGAATCAAAGGATCCGGACCGTTGAAATTTGATCCAACGATTACAATTATTATAACTTTTAGAGGGGCCCTCTGTTTGTAGCCATTGGATCAAATTTCAACGGTTCAGATCCTTTGCTCAGGAGGATTAATTTATTTGGGTTCGGAGGGGATCTGGTTCCCTCCACAGATATCCTGTGGTCCAATCACAACCGGCCACGCCAGAGCTTCACAAACACCATCCTCCGCTCAAAAACAACCACACACCGTAGTTAATATTACCCGGGTCTATACGACCTACGTGTCCACGTATCTGCCGTCGATGTTAGAGTACCAGACTCCGGACCGTTGGTTCGGCTTACTTATTAATTTCTGGACACCGTATTTCCCGCATTTACGTTGTCACTTCTAAAGCTTCGAACTTTTTCGTTACCAAAAAAAAGTCTGGAACTTTCTTAAACTCTTACTCCTGAAATTCTCCGAAATTATTGTCATCGGATCAGTCGAGCATTGTTTTATGCAAAAGAGGTATGATTCTCTGCAACTCAGCTCTCGATAGCAGTTGGAATGTGTTTGTTTCCCGAGAAAATTATATATAAAGAATTGTGCTTCATGACCAGTAATGTTCTGAAATTTTAGTTGTCTAATTTCCCCTTTTTTCCATTGCGAGAATTATTTTATTGCTCTACTGATAATTTACAGGCTTCTTAGTTCTTAATTTTCAATTTTCTATGAATTTTGGAGGGTGTTAAATATTAATCATACAGTACAGAATCAATGGGATTTAAGAGTTGGGATTGGTGAAGACAACCAGACCAATTTAGTTTAGTATGTAGTTTTATTTTTATCATAACTTATAAGCTTCCGAATTAGAGACATTGGAAATGGCGTTAAGTGTATGTAGTCACATTGGATAGAGCGCAAGTGCTTCTTTTATGCACATGAGTTAGAATTTTCCTTCTGCACTATAGATCAACTTAAAGAAGAGTATCGCTTGTATAAAAGAAATGGAGAGATCAGAATTGGAAATTAAGAACTTGAGATAATTTTGAATATTTGTATATTTTGAAATAATTGTATATGTGCAATTGTACTAGACGGGGAAGGGCTAAAATATGGCTACATTTCTTTATATGTGCTTGCAGAGTTTGTGCACAAATAAAGCTGTCAACCTCATCGCTTCGACTATTTCTGAGGCAACTTGGCATGGGGTTGTGACAGTTTCAACCTCACCGGCAGGGACTCCGTTACGATTGAGCACAAAATCGACAAGTCAGAGATCTACATTCAGAAAGCCGTTGATAGTTGCATTTGAAACAGATGAATCCAATAAGACGGCATTGGTTGCACCCCAGGTAAAAATACCTTTGCCTATAGAAGCACCAAAACAGGCTAGGGAAAGCTAGAAAACTCGCGAAAAGTGTGAAACCTACCGCTACTGATGAAGCTGCTCCGTGTACTACTTTGGAAGTGGATTACAATGAAACAGCTGCCAAGCTGGAAAACTTGTACAAGTGTAGCCCCGAGATTGGAGCTGATTCGGATGTGGAGGATGCAGACGGCTTGATGAGGAGGGATCGGAAAAAGAGGAAGAAGACGAGCAAAGGTGATCATGAGAAAGAAGAGAAGAGAACAAGTGGTAATGTGGCTAGGAGCAAGACAAAGAATGCTAGAAGATTGAATCTTGATAAAAGGGTTGTATTGAAATGGAATAAGGATGAGAAAGTGGCTGCTTTAGTAGTTTGAAAGAGGAAAGATCAAAAGAACGAAAATGAGAAGATTGAGGCGCTGGTTAGGGAGTATTCGGCTTCAACTGATCTGGTCAGTTTGGAATGGAAAAAGATGAAGATTCCTCCGGTTCTAACTTCTTCAGAGCATGCTTGGTTGTTTAAGCTAATGCAACCTATGAAGGTGAGCCTTCTCAAATTTCCGTTTTCTGGCTGTAGTCTTGAAAATTGTCTTGTGTGTTGCGGAATTGTTCCCTTGTTGTGTTGTGTGGGATGTATTTTGCTGTTAAATAATTACATTTCATGATCCAGTGTCTTCATGAAGTGAGAGAGCAATTACAAAAGGATTTGGGGACAAAACCAACTAACGGCAAATTGGCTGAGGCGACAAATATGAGTGTGGTTCAAGTGAAAAAACATTTCGAAGTTGGTCGAGCTGCACGAAACAAGCTCATCAAGGCAAGCATTGTCTGGCTTAAGCCTTCAATACTGATTATATTAGTTTTAAATGTGAAGCAGAGAAACTGGTAATGCTGATATTTCTTTCAGCACTATCTCCGACTCGTGTTATTTGTCATTAATAAATCTTTTCAAGACTTTGCAAATGGTCCAAAATTTCAAGACCTCTGCCAGGCAGGAGTGAGGGGGCTTATTACGGCAATTGATCGCTTTGAACCAAAAAAGAGTTTTCAGATTTCCACATATGGTCTGTTCTGGATCAGGCATGCCATCATACGTTCCATGACAGTCTCAAGCTTTACTCGTGTTTCATTTGGCCTTGAGTCGGTAAGCATTTTTTTTACCTAAGCTAGGTCAGGGCTATAATTTTTCAGGACAGTATAATCATTGACATGAATCCTTTGACAACAATAGTACATAAGCATGGAAATTGGCGGTCTTAGCTCACAGAGATGAGGGTCCTAGACTTTGGCTATAAAGTTGGACTCGGTAAGTTTTTGTGATAGAAGAGGAAATGAATGGCAGCGTTATCTTTCTAGGAACTTTACTTGCTTAAGCGAATGGCAGCGTCGTAGAATGCAAGTTTCAAGTAATGAAAACTTATGCAGGTTAGGGCGGAAATCCAAAAGGCCAGCTCAAAAGAATGCCAACTGATGAAGACATAATCGAAAAAGTTGGAATTTCCCGAGAGGTATCATGAAGTAATGAGGGCCTCAAAGCCTGTTCTCTCTCTTCATTCAAGGCATGCAACTACACGAGAGGAGTATATTAACGGTAGTACTGATGTTGATGGTGTTAAAGGTGATAACCGGCGGAAACCTGCTCTTCTCAGGCTTGCTATTGATGATGTGGTACTTATCCTCTCCTAAAACCTCAGATTCATACTTCACTGCTTTCTGCGCTTGAAAATGACATCAATAGGATTATTATAAGCTACATTTTTTCAATTACGCTAATCCTTTCTATGCATATTCTCTCCCAGCTTGATTCCCTGAAGCCGAAGGAAAAGCTTGGTGATCAGACACACAGAGATACGGGCTTGATGGTAAGGGTGATAGAACATTAGGAGAGATTGCTGGTAACTTAAATATTTCACGAGAAATGGTTCGAAAGCATGAAGTTAAGGCTCTCATGAAGCTCAAACATCCAGCTCGAGTAGAATATCTTCGCAGATACGTAGTCTATGTAAGAATATGAACATGAGTTTTCGGTGAACTGTTATTAGCTATTTGGACCAATTAGTATAAGAAAGCCTTATAGGAAGATGAGTGTGAGTTCTTGTTGATGGAGGAGTCTATCATAGTGGTGAACTGATGTGGATTAGGAGACATAAGTTGTTTCCTGCAGGGATTTTAATAGGGAATCCTTATTGGATTAGGAGAGATATATGTCTATATATATATATATATATTGTGACCTCTGCTCTCACAGATGCATGCTCGATTAAGAACTAAGTCCTATTCTTGGTTAGAGCATAAATTCATTTGACAGAGAGGAGAAGGATTGCAACGCACTGAGACTGAATGGCAGCAGCTATGGCATCTTCCAATGGCAGTTCATCAGGTCAGTGGTATTGCAGAGTTCTTTACATATTTATGTAAGAGTTTTTCATGCTTTCTTGTTTGTGATTTATGCGACTTAATCTTGTTCTTGGCAATATAAGTTTACATGTGGTATCAGAGCCTTAGGTTTAAGTTCTTAAATTCAATCAAGCAAGGTCGATTGAAGCATAAAAAATAAAATAAAAAATAAAAAAACACTGAAAATCACCATAATAAGGTTTCGAAGCCGGTTCTAGGTCTCACAACAATTTTTCCTAAATGGTGCGTTTTTGGTAAAATAAGGTTAGTTAGATTATTATGAGGCTTTTTATTCAAATTGGTCCCTGAGATTTGCATCATCCATAAGTTTGGTTCCTGAGATTTAAAATCAATAGAAGTAGTCTCTGAGATTGTCCACCATCCATGATTTGGTCCTTCCACTGAAGCTTCTGGCCGGAAGTTTGGACAATTTTCAAAGCTTCGTAATTCAATCGTTTTCTAACCAAATTTGACCCATAATATATCAAAATGAAGATAGGAAAGTGTAGAATAAGATTATATCTATTTGGAAGCCCAATGATTGCCGGAGTTGGTCAGAAAATAGCCTCAAAGTTGACTGGTCCGAGGGAAAATTGGAAAACTTGCCGAAAACTCGCCGAAAACTGGGTAAACTTTAAACATTCATAACTTCTTCAATACTCAACGAAATCAAGTGATTCAAAACGAAAATCATACTTCTCAACGAGAAGAAGAGAATGATACCTTTTTCAACAGCTAAATTGTCGTGGTTTGGCCAGAAAACAGCTCGAAAGTGGCTGTTGAAAAACGAGTAAGCAACTTTCGAGCCGTTTTCTGGCCAAACCATGGCTATTTAGCGCTAAAAAAGGTACCATTCTCTTCTTCTTATCGAGAAGTATGATTTTTGTTTTTGAATCACTTAATTTCGTTGAGTAGAAGTTATGAACGTTTAAAGTTTACCCAGTTTCCGGCGAGTTTTCCAATTTTTCCTCGGACCAGTCAATTTTGAGGTTATTTTCCGACCATCTCCAGAAATCATTGGGCTTCCAAATAGATATAATCTTACTCTATACTTTCCTATCTTCATTTTGATATGTTACGGGTCGAATTTGGTTAAGAAACGATTGAGTTACGAAGCTTTGAAAATTGCCCAAACTTTCGGCCAAAAGCTTCAGTGGAAGGACCAAAATCATGGATGGTGGACAATCTTAGGGACTACTTCTATTGATTTTAAATCTCAGGGATCAAAATTATGGATGATGCAAATCTCAGGTACCATTTTGAATAAAAAGCCCATAATTATGACTGTTGGTATTCGAAATCTGTTCTTTTTTTTTTGGGTTTTCTAGGTTTGTTCTTTTGGGAAGGAAGACTTTATCTTGTTCCTTTAATCCCGACCCATTCATCAGCAATCTGAGTAAATCAAACCTTGTTGTTTAGTGTTCAATATCTGTCTAAAATGTTTCCGCTGCTGGGTGTTGATGTTTATCTCTTTAAAAGGTATGTGATCTTCAAAACTCGGATAAGCAATATGAATATCATATAAAATAAAATTTTATATGAATCTTGTAGAATGATCTTTTGATTAACATGAAAAATGTCATTCTTAAAATATGATTGCGATTTCTTGGAATAAAGCATGTTAAAATGATCATTCATAAGAAATATATTTGGTTCGAATTTATGCAAACTTAATGGTGCTATCAAAACCATGAACTGAGATTTATGGAACAAATCAGTACAAAAAGATGGTTGTTCCTGATTACATGGTGATCAGTAGACCTGTAAACAGGTCGGGTTTATTGAGTTTGGGTCGGGTTCAACCCGACATGTTAAGTTAACGGGTCATTTGAACTCAACTCGTTAAGCTAACGGGTCATCCAAACCCGACCCGTTAAGCTAACGGGTCACCCGTTTCATCCGTTAACAATTATTATTATTATTATTATTTTGCATAGAGTTTATATTTTGCTGTTAAGACTTTATTGAAATTATTAAAACATCCTCAACTAACGGGTGTTAACGGGTCTAACGGGTTGACCCAAAGTGACCCGTTATCTAACGGGTTGTTAACAGGTTCACCCGTTAGCGACCCAACCCATTAAGCATCCACCCAAATACTAACATTAACGGGTTGGGTCGGGTCCAAAATGCCAGGTCTAGTGATCGGTCCATGGTTTATCTTGAAACCCTTAATCCTATATGCGCCTATCAACTGTTTGTTGTTAAGATTGTATATATGGATATTGGTTATAAAGCTTTGATGTGCAATAGACTGTGGAAAAAAAAATTAGAACTCTAAATGTTCATATGGTGATTTCATATTCATCAGTGTCTGCAATATCGATGAGGAGCTTAAACTTGGCAAATATTTTGATCCTTACCGGTGGTGGCAACTATAAGAAGTGAATAAGGGATATCAGTTTACTATTGCCTTTAAATGAGTTTGATATAGCAATTGATAATCCTAGGCCTGTCATAAGTGATCAAAGTATCAGGGCAGAAAGATCAGATTTTGAGAGGTGGACAAGGGCCAACAAAGTAGCACTTTCCATCTTAGAAGCTGGGATGACTGATACCATCAGAGGAGGAATCAAGAAACCAGAATTGGCTGTGGACTATTTGGCTGCAATTGAAAAGAAATTTAAAGAGTATGAAAAGGCAGAAGTGAGCCAATACATATCCTTGCAAACTACATACAAAATTGAAGGTACTTGCTTTATAAGAGATCATATAATGAAAATGACAGATGCTGCTGAAAAGTTGAATTCCATGGATGTAAACATTGGAAAGAAGCAGCTTGTGTTTATGATCATTCAAGCCCTCCCCACAAAGTATGGTCAGTTGAAAGTCTCCTATAATACACAAGAGAAAAGCTGGGATATAGATGAACTAATTGCACAATGTGTGCAAGAAGAAGCCCGGCAAAAGCAAGAGAAAGGCAAGGAGATTGAAAAAGCAAACTATGTGCAATCTGGAAGAGAGAAGAGAGCATTCAACAATGGTGGCTCTTCTGGTCTTGGTAAGAATTCTAAATTCACTAAGAATTCTAACAAATTTAATATATCTGCTAAAGTAAATGACTCCCCTAGAAAATCTATCAAATTTAAGGCTAAACCTAAAGATGTGTCTAAACTTAAGTGTTTTTGGTGCAAGACTAAAGGGCACTTAAAAGTTAATTGTGAATTTTTTAAAGATTATGTTAAGATCAAAGAGAAAGAACAAGTACATGTCCGTGTTAAGTCAAATCTTTATGAAGTACTTGTTGACTCTTGGTGGTTTGATACTGGATGCTCAGTAGACATAACTAACTCTTTGAAAGGTTTTAAAAAACAAAAGGAAATTGGAAATGCTTTGTATCATGTCTATGTTAGGGAAGGGACTAAGGTTGCAGTGCATTCCATAGGGATAGTCAATTTGAAATTGACTTCTGGTTTTGTTTTACAATTAAAAGATGTGCTATATGTGCCTAAAATGAAAAGAAACTTGGTTTCTGATTCTAAAATAATAAAAGATGGTTATGCATTCTCTGCTGATGATGTATGTTTGAAAATCTTTAAAAAAGACTATTTTGATAAAATTTTGGGAATTGCCCTTTTGTCTGAAAATCTCTAGCGTCTAGATTGTCTAGTTGAGTATGTTGACCACTCAGTTTTAAACTTTAGTTCAAAGAGAATGCTAGAACAAGATACTTTTTATATTCTTTGGCATAAGAGATTAGGGCACATCTCTAAAGAAAGAATTCTTCAACTTTCTAAAGCTGAATTGATACCAAAATTAGATCATGCCACTGCAACAGAATGTGTTGATTGCTTAAAGGGTAAAATGACCAATTTTAGGAAATTAGATGCCAAGAAAAGTCAAGGGTTGCTTGAAATCGTACACACTGATATTTGTGGCCCTTTTCCAGTCAAAACAATATGTGGAAACAAGTATTTTGTTAACTTTATAGATGATTTCTCTAGACTAGGATACACTTTTCTTATTAGTGAAAAGTCTGATGCCTTTAAGTGCTTTATTATTTACAAAACTAAGGTTGAAAAATAGTTAGGTAAAGTCATTAAAATTGTTAGATCGGATAGGGGAGGGGAATACTTTGGCAGGTACACTGAATCAGGACAACAAAATGGACCATTTGCACTTTATTTGGAGCAAAATGGCATTGTAGCTCAATATACAACACCTGGCACACCTCAACAAAATGGAGTCTTAGAGATAAGGAATAGGACTCTAATTGGCATGGTAAGAAGTATGATGACAAGATCGAAGTTGCCAGGATTCTTATGGGGAGAAGCCTTGAAAACTGCCAACTACATTCTCAACCAAGTTCCAAGTAAATCAGTCTCTTCAACACCTTTTCAAATATGGCATGGTAGAGTTCCTAATTTTGGCTATTTTCATGTTTGGGGATGCAAGGCTGAAGCTAGATTTTACAACCCAAATGAGAGGAAGTTGGATCCTAGAACACAATCTTGCTATTTTATAGGTTATCCTGAAAAATCGGGTTTCGATTCTACATACCTAAGGGTCATACAAGAATCCAGGAGACACACAATGCAGTTTTTCTTAAAGATCAAGATGTTTCTGATTTGACAAAAGAAAACTTTAATTTTGAAAAGGTGGATCAGTCGCATGATATCTCTGAAGCTACCAACTACAACCAGGTCACATTATTCCGTCAATCATCATTAACTGAAAGATAAGAAATAATTGCAGATTTGGAGTCTTCTATAAATCAAACTATGGAAATTGATCACCAAATACCTGCACATGCATATATTTCAGATTCAGAACAACCAGTTTTAGTTGAGAACCAACTTTTGTTTGAACCAAGAAAGTCAACCAGAGTTAGGAAATTGACAACTGTGAGTGATTATGTCTATTTGCAAGAAGCAAATTTTGACATTGGTGATATTGATGACCCTCTTTCATACTCTCAGGCCGTGGAGAGTTCACAATCAACTCTATGGCAGAATGCAATGAAGGAAGAGCTAGATTCGATGTACAAAAACAATATTTGGATACTTGTGGAGTCTAGCCCTCAAATTAAGCCCATAGGTTGTAAGTGGGTATACAAAACCAAAAGAGATGTTCTTGGTCGAATTGAGAGATATAAAGCTAGATTAGTAGCAAAGGGTTTCACTCAAAGAGAAGGTATTGATTACAACGATACTTTTTCCCCAGTGTCTTCTAAAGATTCCATGCGAGTTGTCATGGCTTTGGTTGCATATTTTGACTTGGAGCTGCATCAAATGGATGTGAAAACAGATTTTCTGAATGGAGACCTAGAAGAGTGTATTTACATGAAACAACCAACTAAATTTATTGAAAGGGGGAAGGAAAACATGGTTTGCAAGCTCAACAAGTCGATATATGGATTAAAACAAGCATCTAGACAATGGTATTTAAAGTTTGATCAGATTGTTTATTCTCAGGGATTTGTAGAGAACAAATTGGATGATTGCATTTACATCAAGTTTTTTGGTTCACAGTTTATTCTTTTGGTGCTTTATGTTGATGATATCCTTCTAGCAAGCTCTTGTCCTTAGTTGTTACAAAGAACCAAGAGGATGCTCAGTGAAAGTTTTCATATGAAAGATTTGGGAGAAGCACACTTTGGGTTGGGAAATGAGATTGTACGTGATAGACAGAAAATATTTCTTGGCTTATCAGAAAAAGGTTACAATGATAGAGTATTGCACCAATATAATATGGAAAGTTGTAGTTGTGGCCAAGTCCCAGTTAACAAAGGGGATAAGTTCTCGAAAAATCAATGCCCGAGGACTGATTTGGAGATAAAGAAAATGCAATCTAAGTCTTATGCTTCTCTAGTGGGAAGCCTTATGTATGTAACCGTATGTGCACAACCAGACATTACGTTTATAGTAGGAATGTTGGGAAGGTTTCAAGCAAATCCAGGAGAAGCACATTGGATATCTGCCAAGAAGGTTCTGAGATACTTGCAAAGAACTAAAAACTTTATGTTGGTTTATGGCAAGAGTGAATCTTTGGAACTTGAGGGGTACACTGACTTCGATTTGGCAGGTGATGTGGATGATAGAAAGTCAACCAGTGGTTATATTTTCATGTTGAATGGTGGAGCAGTTTCCTGGAAGAGTGCTAAACAAACTATCATTGCTACATCTACAGTAATCAACACATATACATCTCGTCTTAAAAAGATCTTCCGCCTTCGGTTTACTACTGATTGTCATGTCAATGTTGTATACTAGTCACATTTGTACCATAGAAGAACTTTTGTAAAGTTCAGTGAAATAGAGATTGCATAACGTCTAGTGAAGAATCCTCTCACGTGTGGTAAATTTTCAAGCCTAACATGTGGACAACACAACGGGGTGACGTGGAGCGTGTCTGGCCGTTTGGCTTCACACGTGGGACAACCTGCTTTGATATTATGAAGAAAATTGAGGTTCCACTATAAAACCAATTAATGTAGAATTCCATGCAATATATTTCCTCTCATTAATGTAGAATTCATTCTCAACAATTCCACGGATGATATATAAAGCCTTTAGATTCCATAAACTTACCTTTTGTATACATGAAATGTAATATTTTTCACCCTTTTGTAGGATGAAATGTGCGATTATATTATTCCGATTTACGCATAAGTATTACACGAACTGTGTGTTGTTATCTCACCCCCGCTTTGCTTCGCTTTCGCTGCGACAACTTGAAATTTACCTTTTCTTTTCCCTCATTACAGTTTATCTAGAGAGAGAGAACTGCAAGAACTGAATTACTACACAATAACAGAAAGGCACAGAAAACAATCGAAAAGAAAGACTACTACTTAAATCCATAAAACATTTGACGACGATCAATATTAGAGCCCTCTATCTTATGTTGATTTCGTTTTTCAGCAAACGCATCACAATGTCTCATGATCCAGAACCTCTCTAGTACTTCTGCTTTTCGACCTGGAATCCGCCCAGCTATTAAATCCCATCTGAAACCAAGTAAAAAGAAGAAGACAAAATTCTGCTCATTCTTATACCAAAACACGGTGATTCAAATACCGCAAGACAATATTTACTATTATTCATGGAAGACCCTGATTTTGCAGTCTGCTTGGAATTGCTTCTGGAAATACTAAAAGCGCTTTACGCCTACCAAAACACTTTTAACTAGTTTGACAATAAAACTTGAAAATGCCTCTAGATCATAGATCGAAGTCCCTTCCGTCAACCATAAGCGCTTCCACTTCCTATAGAAGCACTTACGTTTTATATAAAAAAAAAAAAAAAAAACTAATGAAAAAGAATTAAAAACTTTGAATTTTAACCAAAAGCACAAAAATATGTTGTAAGTGAATAGTATTATGAAAGATTTTTTTAAGTAAAAATGTCCTTAACTTTAAAAGCGAACAATACCATGAGTTATATTAAAACTCCTAAAAAAATGACTTGTTTCCAATATTTTAACAAAAATACTAATAAGCAAAAGTGTTTTCGAAAAAAGGGGCTTGAGGATCCTGTATATAGGGATTCAAAGCCAAATTTGACGGTTGGACAAGGTAAATATCTAGGGTACAGCCGTGGAGTCAGTTGTGATTTTCAGAGTACAATAATCTTTAGGAGCAGCAATTTTTACAGACCAGACAGTAGAAAAGACAAAGTTTACAACTTCAGAGTGCGAGTACCAGACGTCTATTCTTTGTTTTCTCACTCGTTAAAGAAAAAGACACTACTTTCTCAGATGGTGTGTTTTTATTTGGAATTGAATAATCACATGGCTTTGTGTTTTAGAGTTTTAGTAGGAATCCGGATCCTCACCAAATTCTCTTTGTAAGAATCCGGAGATCTATCAATCATGTTCGTTCATCGCATATCGTGTGATCAGATATTATTTTAAATATTTTATTTAAAATTAAATACAAATAGTACTTGATAAAAACTGACCGTACAATGTACGATAAACGAACACGATTTGCGAATATTCAGAATCCTAACCAAAAGAATCAGGAGAGGATCCTCACCAAAAGGATCCGGAGAGGATCCTGTTGGTTTTAGTAGTGGATACAAAGTGCATTTTGTTTCTTACTTGTACTTTTTACATTTAACCAGCATTTTGCTGTGAGAGGGTTAGAGATAAAATAGAAAAGGAAAATTTTGGGTGGGAAAGGGTACTATTATCATGTATTCATTAAATATTCAAACACACACGTTCATTCTTATTTTAATTATTCGAGCAATGCTCTATATTTTATATAGGAGAGCCGCCGAGCTTGAGTGTAGAGGAGGCCTAAACACTCCGGCGAACTTGGTTACACTACGCTTCTATTTGCAGTCCTTCAATTCATCTTTCGATTGTTGCGACTAATAAAATAAGTCTATGCACTAATCTGAATCATAAACGAATTATTTTATAAAAAAAATATAAGGAATTAAGCCCTTAACTAAGTTCTAGACATTTAAAACATTTATATTAGTATTACTAGGTGCAAAATTAAATAGAAAAAACATTTGGATTTTGATTTGGAAAAAAACAACATACCTGGGTCCAACAAGCCTATACATTCTATATATGAGATCTTCTTCTTGTTCAGTCATGTTTATGAATTTCCATTCATCACTAATAACCTCTGCCCAAATAAATATAGAAAATTAAGTTTATTAAGAACTCAGACTTAACTGGTGAGTAAAAGTTTGTTGGGAAGGAATGAAATGCACACAGACCTTCAGACTGATCAGTAATGGTGATTTTGGGTCGCTTCTGGTGACATCGGTCCATGCTCTCCATTGATTCTTACACTAAAAACAAGAGAGCAAATGTTTGGGAGGGAAGGAATGAACGAATGAAGAAGGGTAGAAATGTAGTAGATAAATAGGGTTTCCGCTTGGAAAGTTGGAATGAGCTAGAGAATGAGATCACGAATGATACATACATATATTATATATATGTATATAATATATATGTATGCATGTATATTAAAAATACAAGCTTAAGCTGCCCAACAATCAACAACAACAAAGTGTGTTTACGTGAGAGAGTTTGTTTGTTTGTTGACTCGTAGGCCTTGTGGTTGTAGACTTGTAGTTGACATCAGAGAGTGCAGAAGGGAGGAAGAAAGAAGAAATGGCAATAGGCAAAAGCTATATCTATCTATCTACATATATATATATATATATATATATATATATATATATATATATGTATATATTTATTTATATGTATGTAAGTTGCCTAGCTATAACTGCTTTCCCTAAAAGGTTCATTCATCTCTTTACCTTTGTTAGCATATGCAAGGAAGGAATCAAACAGTATAGTATTTTCTCTCGAATCCGGATCCTCTTTGTGAGGATTTTGGGGATCCGTGAATGGTGTTTGTTCATCATATATCGTGTTATCAGTTTTTCTTAGATACTGTTTGTATTCAATTTTAAATAATAAAATTTAAAATAATTTCTGACCGCACGATGTACGATGAACGGACAAGATACGTGGATCCCCGAGATCCTCATCTGGAGAGAATCCGTATTCTTTTTCCTCAACACTTTTTCATCAAGTCGCTTATCTTACCATTAGTCAAAATTATAATTTTTGTCCAAAAATTACACTTGAGGCTTATATACGTAGTTAAAATGTCATTTCATGGCCTAAAACATTGAATTTGCTCGTGTATGTAAATTTTACGTGCAATTTTTAAACTGCGTTCGAAAGAAAATCGTAATTTTAACTATACATATGTATAATTAATACCTTTTTGCATTGCACTATTCGTTGATGAGAATGAAACAGTAATATTGTCACATGGGTGGTCTGCACAATTTGACAAAATTATTTTAAGTTGTTGAGAATGAATCTGACATTGATGAGATTAGGATCTTTGCATGTGCTTATAAATAGTTAGCTACTCCTCATATTATCAAGTAATTTTATGATAGAACCTCAACTTTCTTTATAGGTGAAACAATTTGACCAAATTTAGATAAAAAATAGACGGATTGAAATAGAATTGGGGGGGGGGGGCATTTACTGTTAGAATTCATTTGTCCCACATCGGCCAGAAGGCTTGAGAACAAGCCATTTATATAGAATTACCCCACTCTAACTAACACCGAGGCCTTGGGGGGGCATTTACTGTTAGAATTCATTTGTCCCACATCGGCCAGAAGGCTTGAGAACAAGTCATTTATATAGAATTACCCCACTCTAACTAACACCGAGGCCTTTTGTATTAAAACCCCACACCTGACAGATTGAGCAGGTGGCCAAGTGGGGACAATATCGGTGTTGTTGGAGCGGGCCCATGGCCCGTCTATTTGAAATTTAAAATGGTATCAGAGCCAGGGGACGGGTCCGTACATCCACGTGAACGGGTGGGTCCCTTTTGGCCCCGCGCAAATGGGTGAGCCCCGGCTTGGCTCCACGTGGTTGCCGTGCCACGTGCATTGGCCCAGCGCGAACGGGTGAGCCCCGACTTGGCTCCACGTGGTTGCCGATGTGTCGAACTCCACGTGTGATCCATAAAATGGGGTCTCACGTGCGGGGGAGTGTTAGAATTCATTTGTCCCACATCGGCCAGAAGGCTTGAGAATAAGCCATTTATATAGAATTACCCCACTCTAATTAACGCCGAGGCCTTTTGTATTAAAATACCACACCTAACGGATTGAGCAGGTGACCAAGTGGGGACAGTATCAATGTTGTTGGAGTGGGCCTATGACCCGTCTACCTGAAATTTAAAATTTACACCATTCCAACACGCATGGGTGACAAATCTTGTTCCCTTGTTTCGGATAGGAATTTTCATGATCTGACTTGTAAATGGGGTAGACATGCACGGGTTGATTCAATCTGATTTTCCTAATTGAAATATAAAAAAAAAAGTTAATTATAAAATATATCGATTTAATTTGGTTTGATTTGATTTTGGATACCATGTAAATCTAACTAAATTGGACTAGTTCAAGAACACTTGGTTTGATTCAGTTAGTTGAGAGCTCCATTTGGTCCGATTCACCCATTTCTGATTTAAATACTCAACTTTATTTGCGTTGCACTCGTAACATAAAAGTTATTTTATGTATCAAATCATACTAATCTATGATAGTAACATTGACTCAGTAATATACCAGCCTGTATATCATCATTAAAGACAGTTTGAAGTCTTGGTACGAAAGGTGCGTAGCATACGTAGTAAGTACATGGTGGTCAGCATTTGAACGATTCTTCTTCTTCATTATGTTGTTTGGGTCACATGCGTGGATTTTATCATCTTCTTCAATAATTCATTGTCTGTCCTACTGGATAGAGGAATCATGCCTTACTTTTACAGCACAGGAATATTGTACCGAATGGTTACATAGTTGCAGTGCTTCCACATTTTGATATCTATAGCTCGTACAAATGAGTAATGATAGGCAAATCAATTTTTTAGACAAAATTTATAAATTATGTAATTTGTGTCACAAATGAAAAATTAACATGTTAATCAACACTTCAGTAATAATTCAAATATCAACCATCACGTTATATAATTAATTTACAAAATTTGGTCTAAATAAATAATCTGTCTAGCATCACCCAGTACAAATATGTAAATTTAAAATACTCTGCATACATTACCACAACTTGAACCAAGACTAAGAGAGAGGATCCGGCAGCTTGAACCAAGACAAAGAGAGAGGATCTCGCTGGATCCTCTTTGTGAGGATTCCGAGGATCCTCCAATCACATTTGTTCATCGTACATTGTGCAGTCATTTTTTGTCAGGTATTGTTTATATTCAATTTTAAATAAAAAAATTTACAATGATTTCTGACCACACAATGTACGAATGTACGGTTGTGATTTGAGAATCCCCGAGATCCTCACAAAGAGGATCCGGCAAGGATCCTCATTCCAAGACAAAATGCCTTTCTATTTCAATCCTAGAACATGCGCCATTACTACTACTACTTGGTATCAAGCGAGGGGACATAGATTCACTCCGAGTCTCACTGTTCGGAGCCTCAAGATCAGGTAATCCGGATCGCTTAAATTGAATATGTCGGTCCCCATTAACCCATTTCGCTAGCCTACCTTATCACACAAACCAAGAGTTTTGATCACTTTTTCACATAAACCAAAATCCAAATTTTCTGGTCTTTAAACTCTGAACAATAAAGTTCGGTGAGGATCCAAATTTAGGTTCTAGGTTATAGCATTTGCCTTAAAGATAAATTATCATTTATGAGTGTTTTCATTGGCATATCTCAAGAGAAAAGCTTGAGTGGAGGTGTCTCACAATGTTACCTATATTACTTTTTCCAAAAACTTGAATATTAATGTGAGAGACAATTATTTCGAAATTTCTCTAATATTTAAGAATTTAGGACTAATATAGTCTTGCTAAAAACTATTTTTGTTTATTAGATTTTAGGACTTAAACAAGATTTTTTTTTAGATTTTAATCTGAATGGTTTTTGAAATTCAGTTTAAGTTCTTATTTTTAAAATTTACCATCTTTAAGTAATTATAGCACATTTATTATTATAAACTTAGCATATGTGTCACATCCTAGCCCGGGCCCCCACGACATCCCGGGTTCGACTCCACCGTAGCACGATATTATCCACTTTGGTCCCCGACCACACCTTCAAACGATATTATTCACTTTGGGTCCCACACCTTCAAACGATATTATTCACTTTGGGCCCCGACCACACCTTCAAACGATATTATCCACTTTGGGCCCCGACCACACCTTCACGATTTTGTTTCTGGGAACTCACACAAGAACTTCCAATGGGTCACCCATCCTAGGATAGCTCTCGCGCGAACTCGCTTAACTTCGGGTTCCTACGGAACCCGAAGCCAGTGAGCTCCCAAAAGACCTCGTGCTAGGTAGAGATGGGAATATACATATAAGGCTTAGATGATCTACTCCCCTAGGCAATGTGAGATGTAACAATCCACCCCCCTTAGGGGCTCGACGTCCTCGTTGGCACACTTCCGGCCAAGGATTGACTCTGATACCAAATTGGTACATCCCATCCCGGGCCCCCATCATATCCCGAGCTCAACTTCACCGTAAGCACGATATTGTCCGTTTTGGGCCCCGACCACGCCTTCACAGTTTTGTTTCTAGGAACTCACACGAGAACTTCCCAATGGGTCACACCCATCCTGGGATTGCTCTCGCACGAACTCGCTGAACTTCGGAGTTCCTACGAAACCCGAAGCCAGTGAGTTCTCAAAAGGCCTCGTGCTAGGTAGAGATGAGAATATACATATAAGGCTTACATGATACACTCTCTTGGACGATGTGGGATGTAACAATATGAAATTCTCTACTCATCTATAATTAATGTATTTTTTGTGTGCTCCAATTATATTAATACATAAAACAATTTATTCATAATTCAAATTCTTATCATTAAAAGAAAGTCAACAACAAAAAGAAAACAATTTATATTTTCAAAAACTCATAGGTACGGAAGTATCGGTACAAATAAATCGGTACACAAGTTTCGGCACAAATATATAGGTACATAAGTTTCGATATACAAATGTACCTAAGTTTTGGTACAAATATTTAGGTACATAAGTTTCGGTATGAATGTATCGGTACGTAGCTATAGTATCTAAGCATAAATAGGTACATAGTATGCATATGGAGAAATTTGCACACAATAGATGACAATATATGGATTTCTTATTATGAAAATTTAATGAATTATCAATGATATATAAGATTTTGGTTGAATTGTCAATTTAGTTCCTGAATTATCACCCAAGTGAAAATTAGATCTCTAAACTAGTTTTTAGAACAATCAGTCATTGAATTATAAAAATCTGCCAATTACATCCCTAATATTAGATTTGAAGATACTATATTCAATTTTCCGTCAATTCAAGTCACGTTACTTGCATGTGATACACATTGGAGGGTAGATTGATAATTTTTCATAAAGAAATAGTGTATGAAATTAACTTTAGAGGGTAAATTAGACATTAGATTCACAACATATATAGAATGTTAAGGGCCTATAGGTGAAAAACGATGGTTTTACACTCGAAAGTGTGTCAAGTGACTTAAGTTGACGAAAAATTGGATAAAATAGCTTTGAATATAATAGTAGAGATGAAATTAACAATTTTTAATAAATTTAGGGACTTATTTTTCCGAAAAAATAATTCAGGGACCTAATTTTCACTGAAATGATAATCCAGAGACTAAATCGGCACTTCTCCTAAGATTTTTATTGTTTAAGAGAATCAATATATAACCTACATAAAGAATTCAGTAATTATTACAGCCTAATTAATGTTTGAAAATTACAATTAAATACCAAGGACTATAGTTAATTTTTAATCTCAGACAAGGTTTAATTCAAAAAGTAATCTTCTTTAAGGATTGGAATAGAATATTTCAAAAAATATATATATAAAAACCGTGGAGAATGAAGAAGTGTGAAGGGAGGTGATGGGGTAAGATCTTAAGAGGGAAAATACAAGATATTATATGAAAAGAAGGAGTTAACAATAAAACTAATAATTTGAATTTGTTTTCAGTTTTTTGTTTTTTTAGTTTCATTTTGTGTCCCCTATTCGAAAGAAGACAATGAATGGAAGCATGAAAAATAGAAAACAAGGTTCTCCAAATGATGAGAAGAATGACTCAAACACAACTTCACCAACTGATGGAAGAATGACTCAAACACAACACAATGACACATCATCATCATCATCTTTGAGTGAAAAATTTTGACTTCCGAATTTATTCTTGAGCTTGATGACAACGTTTTTAATAAGTTTAAACAAAACCGTGTATAGGTTTAATTTACTTTGATTTGTTGTGATTAAATAATTAAGTTGCAAATCAACCTTTTGGCAAAGAAAAAGGAAGATCGTATAGACTACTAGGCCAGGGAACATAATATTACATGGTGAAGGTGTTAAGGCAGAATATCCTGTCGCGAACCTTCCGAAACAGGCAGCAACTTGGTAAGAATTTTCTTATTATATGCACTCGGATTCTTTGTATTTTTTATTTGTCATTCTTTTTACTGTGCATGGTTCATGATTTGGCTGCCTACCTACTTATTAGCACTAACATTTATCAACTTGAAAATGAAAAGCAAAAGACATTAATAGATTATTGAAATTGTCAAAGTAAAGGAAATTAATCCAAAATTATCTTTGTAATTATTGCATGCATTATAGGAATGTAATTTTCAATTAGCATTAATGTAGGATACTCATCTAAATATGGATGGGTAGTGCTAGAGAGACTAAATTTATAGCAAAATTTTGCAAAGTAAATGACATGTAAGTTGATGATTGGATTGTTACTTAATAATTGATAAACGTGCTCATTTCTATTGGTGACATATCATTTAATTTGCAAATTTTGTTTACAAATTTAGTTTCCCTAGCAATATTACCCAATAAGGATTTATATAGGGTTTATGATTTGCTCTCTTGATGAGTTTGTTATCAATAAAGCTATCGTTTTTATTATAAAAAAAATATTACACGGAGTGATATTTCTATATAAATGAAGAACCGAGAACCGTTCGAAAGTTTGTCTGGTATATATTGTTTTCAAATTTCTCTTTGTGGAACTTGAAAATGAAATTTTCCTAGGGGCAAATTTTAAATGTGAGGTTATACGATGAAAAGGCACGTGATAGAGCTCTTAGCACCTTTTAAGAAACTTCAGGGGTACGAGGTTTTTTTAACAAAAAAATGAAAAATAAATGATTACATTGCTGGCGAAAAATGTTTTGCTGAGTTTTGGTGAAAACTTTCAAAGCTATGATGAATTTTGGGTCCATCGGTTCTGCGAAACTACAAATTTTTACATCTTTGCCAATAAGATCACAGAATTGAAGCCCCATGTTTAGTTCTGGAAATATATTATTCAAAAAATGTGAATGGACGACGGTCGAATAGGATGCGTAGCTCATGAGCTTGATCAAGCTCCACTCAAAATGGTTTGACCAAACCAAAAATCCTCCACTCAAATAATATATTGCCAATGGTTTCCTTCCTTCGTCACAAAACCAAAGCCAATTAGTTTGTTTTAAGAAAGCAAATATTCATGGAACTTCCTTGTTATTAAATGCTTTTCCGTTTATACGCCCCTTTTGATGAAGGGTGGTGGTATGATATTCATACATTCATTTTTATGTCTTATACATTTCTTTTAATTTTTAATCGTCGAATCAATGTATTTAAGAATATCAATGGACAAAAATTAACAAGAGTGTATGAGAGGTAACAATGAGTGTGTGAATAACACTATGCTTGATGAAAATCTCGCTTTTCCTTCTGAATTTGCAATTCTGCGGCTTTGCTTTATGTATTTTCATTCCGAGTCTCAAGTGACCTCATTACTTCAAGTTAGGAAAATGTTAACTTTGTTGTTGTAGAACTAGAGAGAGAGAAAAAAAAAACAATGTTTCGAGCAAAACATCGATTCCACACAGCCAAGTTAGCAATTTTTCTGATCAACTAGATAAAACTGGATAACATAGATCAGGTAATGAAAGTGTATGAGCAAAGGCATACAATGGCTTTCCTTTTTGTTCTCTCCTCAAACTAGGGACTAGAGAGTTGTTTCAAGTAGAAAAGTAAGATTTCCGGAATTAAATTTAGGGTTTATGAAATTCAGGAATATACAGAATAAATTGTGTAAAGAATAATGGAAACCACATCATCAGTGAAAACAACATTTGTGTGTTTCACAATTCTAATCACTAGCACGTCTAGAATTTATTTACAAAACCATGGTGCAGGTTAAGTTTGAAACAAAATATAGTTGCCGAATCATTCCTAAAAGTGAATAATTCTAGATGTTCGTTTTTCAATCTGAATGTATAAGAAAATGTAATATTTCGAGCAAAAAATCAGTTATGCATCAGCTAAAATTAACTATTTTTCTAACCAACATAACGAAATCAGGTAACATGGGACACGAAATGATAGTGTTAGATTAGACTTAATTAATCTAAAATCCTCTTCGTAATTGGAAAATGTAGTATAAGAATGTAATTTCCAGCTGTAATTATTATAGGATTCCTACCTCAATAGGGATTAATATAACCCTATATATGTTGTAATATTTTTACACTTCAATACAAGGAGTTACAATTCTATATACCATTACTCGTTTAGATTTTTTCTTTCATCATCCTCCCACTTATTCTCGTCTTCGTAATTCTACACAGAGTGGATTTTCCGGTATATACCGCAGGGATCATACAAACAAATAATCCTTGATTAAATGCAATTACTGTTCTTTATGCACTCTCCTGGATTGATTAGGGACTAAAAAGATGCTTGAAGTAGAAAAGTAGGATTTCACAGTAATTAACCTTACTGCAGCATGATTAAATGGAAGCCACGTCATCAGTGAAAACAGCTAACACTTCTCAACTTGTATTTTGCATGTCTTCCAACTAGAATATATGCATGCGTTGCTCCTGTGCAGCTTCATTCTGAACGCCAAAATCTAAGATGCAAAGTCAATCCACAAGTTTATAAAAAACACAGAGCACTTGTTCTGCTTTTAATTTTTTTATTGTTCTCTAACTATTCATCTCACTCACTCGTATATATATATATATATGCATTCCCAGCAGGCTGTACATATCGGTCAAACACTTCAGGCTATTCATTCTTAAGTCCTTAGTGAATACTAATCTCGTCTTTAACTACAAATCATTGCCGAGGGAAAAATCAACGTCCAAGATGTTGCGATTGGTGATCGGAGTGATGGGTGAGCGATATATACTTACTACATTGTTCATAAACCTCATACTGATGTAGCAGAAAGGTTTCTTAGCAATGTTAATTATATCATAATTTGTATACTGTTTGTTGCAGGGAATGCTGCCGCTTTGCTGCTTTTCGCTGCTCCAACGTAATGTCAACTGTGAAAACACTCTTACTTTTATTCTACTACCTAGTTCAAAATTCGTAGCTGATAATACTAAATGTGTTTCCTGCAGATTGACTATGTCGCGAATCGTAAGGAAGAAAAGCACAGAGGGGTTTTCGTGTGTACCTTACGTCACTACGCTGCTCAACTGTCTCCTTTACACTTGGTATGGACTCCCAGTTGTAAGCAACAAGTGGGAAAACGTTCCGCTCTTCACCATTAACGGCACAGGGATTCTTTTCGAGCTCTCGTTCATCATCATCTATTTGTGGTTTTCTACAGCACGAGGGAAGGCAAGTTTCTATTAATTGACACAATATTTTGGTTTTCATAGAAAAGTTTCAGGTGCCATGCAACATCTGCATGGGATGCGTGAAAATATAAGGTGAGGTAATATACGTTAACTGTTGAATACTATGGAATTGCAGATAAAAGTAACTGCGACTGTGATACCTGCTATTGTGGTGTTCTGCATCACCGCCATTATCTCAGCCGTCGTTTTCCATGATCACCAACATCGAAAAGTATTTGTCGGAAGCGTCGCTATAGTGGCCTCTGTGTCAATGTATGCTTCTCCCCTGGTGGTTGTGGTAAGTAATTTCTTACGCTTTGTTTCAAACACCATTAAAATCTTTCTATCGGTTACAAAAAATAAAGCTTCTCAAATGAACATTTATAATTGCAGAAGCAAGTGATACTAACAAAGAACGTCGAATACATGCCATTCTACGTGTCTCTTTTCTCGTTCATCTCAAGCTCCCTCTGGATGGCTTATGGACTACTCAGCCACGACATCTTTGTTGCGGTTCGTATAAAAAAATTATACTCTACACCTTATTAATTGTTGTTCTGATACAAAAATGGAAGTATGAAAAGGATTAACTTGAATTTTTCAACTTGAATTGCAGTCTCCTAATCTGGTCGGAACCCCATTGAGCATCCTTCAACTAGTGCTGTACTGCAAGTACAGGAAAGCGGGAACAGTGGAGTTACCAAACAAAAGGGATCCTGAAGGGAATAAGGTTAACGACGAAAAGACGATACAGCTGCAGGTTGTGATTTGTGACACAGAAAATGGCAAAAACTGAAGAAAAAGAATACTCAAGGTTGGTTTAATTAGAGTGCTTCCATTTTCTTGAAGAATAATAGGTTTAGTATGTTCAGTATATGTTAGTGGAGATTTAACACATTTACAATTCTGTCGCAGACTCGCAGCTAGTTGAAAACACAGTTTCTCACAGCAGTTATCGGTTTAACTCAATAATTCTCCGAGGGGGCGGTGAAAGCAGTAGGGTGTTGTAAAACAGAGCTCTTAAACTGTCGCAATTTCTTATGAACTTACTAAGTGTGTCAAATTTGTATATAAAATCGCTGATATGTAATGAAAGGTTTATTTTCTTACTCAGTATCAATTCGTAAATTTTCCGATGTACGCCATAGAGAGAAGTAACAGCGATAATTAGCTTCGACAAAGAGCTGATATATTAACTCTTACGATGGTAATCCGATTTTCGTTACCTAATAATCAAGGTATAAAATATCGATGATATCGGAAATATCGGTAGTCCAAAAATACGGAAATTTCGATGGAAATATCGGAATATTATCGATATCGATAAAATTAAAAACCACGGAAATTGTAAGAAAAACTTGGAAATTTTTATTAAAACTTTGCAAAATATTTATTTAGTCAATTATCTATTAGTTTATCACAAAAAATTGGAAAGAAATGCATTGCATGATAGATATAACTGATTTAAGTTGATTATATAGCGAGCTGGCAAACATTATGAGTGTAGAAAATATGTAGTAATTAATAAAAGAAGTTTAAACACACCATAATCATTTATATATAATGAATTAGTATAATATTTTACACTTTATACATTGCATGGTAAGATACATGAGTGACTTAGCAAGGTCTAAAATATCGATAATATCGGAAATATCGGTAGTCTAAAAACACGGAAATTTCGATGAAAATATCGGAACATTATGAATATTTTAGACCATGCTAATAACACAATCAGATTGAACGCTAAAATTTATATATATTTGCTGTCAGATACTCCAATGTTTCATAAATCAGATTACAATGAAGATGGGACTTATCTTCTACACAGAATACATGAACTTTCCTGTTCAGCTCAATCCAACTACATCCAGGATCCTTTTTCACCTCCAAGTTTCTCAATCGCTTCCTCGTGTTCATCTTCGCCCCCCACTTTCCCAGTACTGCATATATGTTCGATAAGAGTATATATGCGGAGGCTGGTTTTGGATCGAAACATAACATTTTCTCAGCCACCCTCTCGCCCAGTTCCATATCTATCCAGAACCAACAAGCATTTAGCAGAGCTCCCCAGATAACCCTATCTGGTTCAGTTGGCATTTCTTGAATAAACTCCATAGCTTCTTGTAAACAACCAGACCGACCGAGAAGATCCACTACGCATGCATAGTGTTCAAGTGTAGGGTTTACTCCGTAATTTTTTTCCATCAGGTGGAAAATTCTCATCCCTTCGTTGACTAGACCAGCACGACAGCAAGCAGAGAGAATTGCCACAAAAGTAGCAGCATTCGGAATGATTCCTTGCTTTAACATTTTCTCAAACAGCAACATTGCCTTTGAGACAAGCCCGTACCGTGCATACCCGTTAATGAGAGCTGTCCAAGCTGCCACATTGGGTGAACCAATGCAGATGAATGATGCTTCGGCATCGGTGATGCTTCCGCATTTGGAGTACATATCTATCAGGGATGTCCCAACATACACATCTGATTCAAATGGTGTTTTAATCAAATGACCATGAAGTACTTGTCCTGATTGAAGGGATCCAAGGCATGAACAGGCATGAAACAGAGCAGAGAAAGTGGATCTTGTACGGTCTATTGACAATTTGTGCATTGTTGCGTATAACTCCAAAGCCTCCTCATGCTGATGATTTTGAATGTAACCCGACATCATGGCGTTCCATGTCACAGGGTTTCTTTCCTCCTTTGTTTCTTCAAAAATCTTTGAAGCCTTATCGATATCACCATTCCTAGAATACACAGAAATCATAGTATTTGAAGAAATTATAGTTCTATGAGGCATACTCTCAAATAATCTCTTTGATTCATCGACTTGACCACTCGTTGCATAACCTTTAATCATCAAGTTATACGAAACTGAATCCTTTTCTTTTAGTATATCGAAAATTCGCTTTGCATCTTCAATCCTATCCATCAACACAAGTCCTCCAATAAACGAATTCGAAGCATTTAAACTCGGGCTTTCTATTCTATCATAAACTCTCCTGGCACAATGAACAGCTCCACAAACACAATAAAATTCTAGTAATGCACCACCAATCGATTCATCAGACTCAAAACCATGTTTGATCAAAATTCCATGCACAGCCTTCCCTACACACAGCTCTCCTAATCTCCCACAAGCCCTTATAACACAATCCAAAGTAAACTCGTTAGGCGCCACCCGATCACTCATCATCCATTTAAACAGCTCCAAGGCTCTCTTACACCCATCCTCGCTCTTAGCGTACCACGAAATCATTGTAGTCCATGCCAAAACATCCCGCTTCGGCATGTTCACAAACAACTCTGTAGCTTCACTCATCAAATTACACTGCACATAGCCCACAAGCAATAAGCTCCACAACAAATCATTTCCACCGCGCAGCTCATTGAAAACCTGCTTAGCATCCTCAATTTTAAGGCAACTAGCGTAAAAGTACAACAGAGAACTACCCAAAAGCTCAAAGCACTCTAACCCAGATTTCAAAATCAAGCAATGAACCTCCTTTCCCTCACTCAAAGACCCCGAACGCGCGCACGCGCTGAGAGTTGTCATAAAAGTCGTCTCATTTAGCCTTACATTGCCGTGATGCATATCTGAGACCAACCATAAAGCCTCGCTGAATCTTCCCCACTTTGAATATCCAGAAATCATGGTGTTCCATGAGACGACGGTTCTCATTGGCATTTCGTCGAACATTTTCCGGGCAACATCTAGCTGCCCGCTTTTGCAGTGGCGAGTTATGCAAATGTTGGTGGAAACTATGTTGGGGTCTTGGGTTTTCGTAGTTTTGTAATGCAGGGTTGAGAATTGTTCAAGGTTTGGCTTCCATCGGTTGTGCTTCCATGTTCCCGCCATCAACGTTTTCAGAGAGAGCAAAGAGGTGAATGCAGGTGACGACGTCGTCATAGTATCAGCCTTAACCCCCGGTTTATGAATATAACAAAATGATGGTTGGTGTTCATATCTTCAGTATGCAACTCTTTTTGCAAATATATACAGCTCCTTTAAGAAAGCGACCACTATTTTTTGGATTTGGGATGTCAATGCCAAAATGTACTATATATTATCGCTAGTCCATTATCAGAATTCGTCATTCGTAGACGTGCTGCTAAGTCGCAAAGTTGCCTCTACTCGATTCTGAGACCTCTGTAAGCCCATTGAAAACGTCAGACTGGAATCTACTCAGTTATTACGTCTTCGTTGGCCCATACGTGTTACGTGTTTCGTATCCGATATTTTTTTATGTATATCCTACACATATTCATATTAGGACTAGAAAAAATTCTCAAAATTTCCAAACCAAACCGAAAAATCTCAAACCAAAACCATCCCCAAGTTCGGTAATCTCATCACCAAAAATACCGAAGTAGTCGGATTGGTTTTTCAAATCTTATCCCAAAACCTTTTGTTTTTTGGACAAGGATTGTCTGCCCTCCACTTCCGATGTTCTTTCCGTGCCCTCCTGTTTGTGTGGTCACGGTTAAGTCACGTCAACATTTTATATTACTATTCATTTTTATCTTATTATATCTATAAAAAAATAATATAAAATATTAACGTGACTTAACCGTCATCATACAAAACAAAAGGGCACGACGAAGACACGGGAAGTAGAGGGCAAACAATCATTGTCATTGTTTTATGAGGGTTTTTGGCTTTCGGTCCGTTCCTCTAGCAATAGCTATCTTTCTTCTTCACCTTTTTCATTTTTTATTCTCCTTTTGTCTGCCATCTTCACCAACCGTTCATTTCCTTTTCTTTTTTTTATTTCTTGATAGCATCATTGTCTGCCATCTTCCCACTCCCACTGACGAGAGATTTTTCAGTGATCCCATCACACGAAATGATACATCATGTGTTTCTAAATAAATAGTGGGTTATATGTGTTAAAATATTAATAATTTAAAAATTAAAATTTTTCACCACTTGCATAAAAACACATAGTGTACCATCCGTATTTTCGTCACAACTAAAAATTTTCCCTCACTGACAGCCATCCTCTATCTCTTCTCTCCCTCCACCGACTCCCTCAAATGCACGGAAGGAAGCAAGCCCAAGGCCTCCAAATCCTTTCTCAATCTTTAAAAATTTATACTTTGGATGCAGTCCCTAATCCTTAACATTCTTTGATTAAAACCTTAATAGTATTCAAAGTTTGATCAATGTCCCTTAACTTTGTACACCTCATTATATTACTATTAATATTTATAGTTTTATAGTTTTGACATTAATTGTTTGATATTTTATGAGATTTATAATTCTATAAATTTAAAATCCCTCATTATAATACTATTATAAACAGTTACAATAAAAAAATTCAAACATTTTAATTGACTAAATGGATAAAAACTATGTAGAAATAAGAAATAAGAAATGGCAAAAGAATGTGTCCATAGTGTTAAAAAAATGGTACATTTTACAAAAAAATTGGTACATTTCACATATAACAAAGTAGTACATTATAAATACATTAGAGTACATATAAAAGATTAAAAATTATGAGTACAAATGAATTTTTAAAAAAATATAGGTGCTAAAAGAAATTAATACATGGGTACAAAATAAAACTACAAAGAAAATACTACAAATTTTTAAAAAATGTTGCAAATTAAAAGTGGGTACAAACTAAAAATATAAATATATGATACAAGGTTTAGGCATAAAACATAAATATACCATATGTAATTTTTCCATCACTGATTAAATATACAATGTCACGTGACAGTATACACATGGGTACAAACACAAATAAAACTTTAAAAAATATGGGCACAAAAAGAAACTAATATATGGGTACAAATAAAAAATGAAAAGAAAATTGGTACAAATTAAAAATAAGTACAAACTAAAAAATATATATATATGATAAAAAATTTAGCCATAAATATAAAATAAAATAAAGTGGTACACCATACATCTCTAAATAAAATAAATAGTGGATTATGTGTGTTAAAATGTTAATAACTTAAAAATTAAAATTTTTCACTACTTACATAAAAACACGTAGTGTACCATCTGTATTCCCATCACAACTAAAAAATTTCCCCCCACTGACAGCCATCCTCTATCTCTCTCTCCCTCCACCGACTCCCTCAAATGCACGAAAGGAAGCAAGCCCAAGGCCTCCAAATCCTTTCTCAATCTTAAAAAAAAGTGAGTGTTACTCTGTAGCTTTTTTTTTTTTTTTTCTTGTTTCAGATCCAAAAAGCTTCACGAATTTAGGATTTGGAAACAACCACACATCGATGTCATGGCATTAGAATTCTACGAAGCGGCGCCATCGCTGCAAAGCAGAGTAGCCCTCCGATGGCAATTTCTTTCTGCAAAACATGGAAAAGCTCACTCATCGACGATGATGGGTACCTGATTATGTTTGATGCATGTCGCAAAGCTCCCCGACTCCCAAAGGCAGCAAAGACAAACCCAGGAATAAGAGGGATGGAGATGGGGGTGGGGAGGTCGAGGAATCTGGGACGAGGTGTGGCCGTGTGGGCTTGCAGGGGAGTGGGAGGTCCACGAATCTCTGATTTTAAATTGGGGTTTTAAATTTTGATGCAGGTTCAGTTTGGTTTCGAAAAATCCCGAAATACCGAAAATATTTGGGAATCCCGAACTTCGGGAATACATAAATTTTGGTTTGTGATCGGTCCTCAGATTTTCGTTCCGAAAATAAATGGTTTGAGACTTGATATGCTTTTTCCGGTTTGGTATTGATATGCTTTTTCCGGTTCGGTATCCCATACCGAACCAAATATTACATGTTTATTAAGTTTAATCGTCTAAAATAGGAAAATGCATACTAAAATATACCTATAACGGTGTTTAATTGTTAGAAAACAAAAATTATTGTAAATTTTTCTTTTGTAATTTTCAAGTTGTTAAAAAAACATATAGACGAGTGAAAAATAGATAAATAGGTAAAAAAAAAAAGATAAACGGATTCAAAAAAGGGTAAACGGGTTAATAGTTATGAATAAATTGGTAAACGGTTATGGTTAAATGGATACACGGTAATGGATATAGTAAACCGTTTATAAACGGTTATAGGTATGAATATAACCGTTTATGCAATTACCCAACGGTAACCGGTTATGCGAGTATGAAAATAAACGGTTATGCGAGTATGAAAATAAACGGTTATGGGTAAATAATCGCGGTTATCCACCCACTATAACAGTTGCCCATCCTTACGTGTTGCTTCCCAATCAAGTTACACATCTTCTGGCTAGGAATGCCCTTATATGGAAAAGGATCCTCACTGGATCCTTTTCATAGGGATCCCACAATCATGTTCGTTAATCGTACATTGTGCGGTCAAAATTATTTAAAATTTAAAACTTAAAATTCAAATATAAATAGTACCTAACGAAAACTGACCGTACAATGTATGATGAACGGACACGATTACTGGATCCCTAGGAAAAAGATCTGGCGCAGATCCTTTTCCCACTTATATATCTTAGTGTTGCATGTAAATAAACATTTCATTTTAGTGCCTCATATATTAGAGTGATTTTTAGTATGCCAGAAAACAATTAGATTTGGTGTAATTTAATACAAATGGTTAAATATTAAAAACATTCCAACTGTTTGTATTATAATACTTAATATATTAGATTGTTTCTCGCACATTAAAAAACCTTCATATTTGCCTGTTGATCTATCTTTTCCAGATTTTAATTGAAATAGCCTTCAAAGTGGAAAACCTGTACCATTATTAATAACTTTAACGATTTGAGCATGTAAACAGATGATATATTCAAAGAAATTGTTAAAACTTTTGCATTATTCAAATATTTCTTTTGATTATATAACATGATTTATTTGTGAATTTATTATAGAAAACTTTAACGAAAAACTTTCGGTACTGTTCACTTTAATGAAAAATCATATTTTTATAATAAAAAGTTAATCCTAGTATTATTCACTTTACTCTTTATTTGATCATCATTGTTAAAACTCAAAGTTTTCAAACATTTTTCTGGCCTCGTTTGGCAGCTCGGACTGTACTGACTATTTCTGTCGGATAGGATAAATAGCCACCGGATAGTACTGACTAAATTAGTCGGGCGTTTGGTGCAGTATCGGATTAATGACCGTATTATTTATACTGTGTTTGGTTTTATACCGGATAGGCTAAATCAAACTTAAAATTAAATTAAACTTATAAAAATAAAAATAAAATCTGAAACCATCCCTTCTTTTTCCCTGTTCTCTCCGCCGGACCCCTCAAACGCCCTCCCTCTCTCTCCCTTCTTCTTCCCCGCCTGCCTGCACATTTGGTGAGCAACCATGAGTCATCAGATCACATCAACCCAAATCAAGATGCAACAAACGAAACAAACTAACGATTTGTTGACAAGGTTACCTCCTGCACTGCAGCATCGCAAGTGGAATGGACTGGCGACGGTTTGACAGAGAGAAGGGGAGTAGTTTGTTGGCGTTTTGAGAAGAGAGGTTTCCCAGACACCATGTCGGGCAAGAGAGTGCATGCTTCTTTGCAAGACCCAGTTGCAGGGGAGGACGACGACGTCAACGGGGAGGACGACGACGGCGACAGGGAGGACGACGATGGTGAGAGAAGGTGACGGGGGGGGGAGGACAACGACGCCTAGAGAGAGAGAGAGAGAGAGAGAGAGAGAGAGAGAGAGAGAGAGAGGGCCGAGAGAAGGCGAGATAGAGAGAGGGCCGACTAATAATCCCGGCCTTTTGGTTGGTTTTATTAGTCCGGTGTATACCGTACTAAATAAGCACACCGGTTAATTTAATCCGGCGCTTATTTAGTACGAGTGAACGCCAAACACCCGCGTCCGTATAATTAGTCCTATCCGATCCTCTATCCGATCTGCCAAACAGGGCCAGTTATCAAATTTTCCATGATTCACAGGAGAACTTCGTGTCGATTCAAGCTCAGTCCCAAGCTGCCACGTGTTGTCAACCCACCATTAAAATCCCAAACACGGAAAATTTTTAGTTGTAACAAGAACACGGATGATACATCATATGTTCTATGCAAGTGGGGGAAAATTTTAATTTTTAAGTTATTAACCTTTTAACACCCATAACCCACAATTTATATAGGAATACGTGGTGTACCACTTCGTGTAACGGAACCTGAAAAATCTCTCCCCAAACACAAGCGTCCTCCATGCACGAAGCCACGTACCAGTTCTGTTCTCTCATCACTTGCAGAGTCTGTCTTGTTCTTGCCCCATTCACTCACTCTCAGCCCAGGAAACCACAAAGAAGAACAAAGCTGAAAAGCCCTTTTCATAATTTTATTAGTTCACAATAAACATACAGAAAATCATTAATTTTCTCAGATATATATTGTTACACAATGGTGAAGCTGGCGTCGGCAAGGGAGTTCCGAATGTACGGCCCGCGGCTGAGCCGGAACCGTGCCGAGTACATGAACGCGGGGCTCTACGTGTTTGCCACCGCGGTGCTGCTCCTCGGGTTCGTGGCCCAGCTGTCGAACGAGCCCAAGTCGGGCCGACTCCTCATGCTTATAGCCTTCTCGTTAATTTTGGTGGTGAATTTGCATGATCTTGTGGCTCACCTGGCCATGTTCGATTACCGGATGCCGTTGATGGAGTTCGACTTGCAGCTCGCCCTCGTCGAGTTTGCTGTCCCGGTGGTTCATGCAGTAGGCACGGTTCTATCGTTCTTGGGGATTCTTTTCCTTCTTATTCAGGTATTTGATCACAAATATCACATATTTTGATTGAATAATTTGGAACTATCTACCTTAATTGTGTTTCGTACTAGTATTTGACTTCACTCTAGTAATTAGGATCTAATTAAGTATACATCATTAAGATTGTTAATTCATGAATAGTGGAGTAATAGCTTAATCTTTAAGCAACTCACAAACTATAAATATTGAATTTGTACCATTCATTTCGAAATCACGGAGCATATTCTTTCTTTATTTCTCACTCTAAAAATACTCTCATTCTCGATTTCTCCCTAGCTTTTTAGTTAAGAAAACCAACTAATATTGATCATACCCCTTTTCCGCGTACAAACTCGTACTTAATATAAACACCTACAAATGACCCATCAGATGGTGAAAAGTGAGCATTGAGATGGTGCAATAGACCCGTGGAGTGGTATTAGTACACCACTCAATGGGCCAAAATCATGACGATTTAACGATTGTGGGTTTTTCCAAGTATTCGTATTCAGTACGTGTTCATACTGTAATTGTTGACAGACCGTTGATTATGTTGGACATATCTTTGCAATGTGTTCATTTGTTTGTGACTTGTGAGTGCTACGTATTGTCACGATTGGCAGTTGGAGAAAGGATATGGGTACTCTAAGCTTGAGAGGCATGCAAAGAACATGCTAATTGCTGGTCCTGTTCTGTGGCTGCTCGGATCGATCCACAACTCGTGCCAAATCTACGAGAGGGCAGACGGGCATGTCCAAATACTTCAACAAAGTGTGCATATCCCATTTCTGATTGGGAGTGTGTTGTTCACAGTAGCTGCAATTCTCAACAGCCGTGAGCAACATGGACTGTCCCTTCATGGCCTACAGATACTGGTAATTAGTCCTTAGTCCTTCCTCCTCAACTTAATTAAGTTCCTTTAAGTCTGATTATTATAATCTTTTACACAAATAATTTATCGGTAAATGTGTGCAGGGTAGAACTTGGGTGTGGCTGGGGACGGGAGGAAGCCTGTTGTTCCTGATTGGAGGACTAGCAAATGTGGTGAAGGTCTTCAAGATGCAACAAATGGGTGATGGACTGAGGCTTGAGAAACTGCGGGGAGGGGCGCAGGAGAGGCTCGTTCGCGGAAGGGAAGGCCATGTTCCGCTTATCGTCGAAGATCATCGGAGGAGATCGTCACAAAGACCATCAGCTCGTTACGATAACAATCATCATACACATCATGTGGAACCAAATCCAAATGTAGCTGCAGAACCAGCTCCAACTCCTTGCAAAGATGTTCTTGTTGGTCAGACAAGTTGAATAGTATATACTTAAAGGGCCATGCAGTGTAGTTTGTAAGCACTCGGTGCCAGTGAGTGATATTTTATTATTTTTCGCGTTAAGGAAGAACAAAAGGGATTTGAAAAGCTTGAGTTGCATACAAACAGTTTCCGGAAGCCACAGCTGCGAGTAAAACGCTCAACGGTCACAACAATTGGAGAAAGGAATATGACTAACTTTTGCACGATAAAGTATTACGCCAAATAACACCACAGTTCGAAATGGTTCGGTTTAGGTCTTAAACTAGT
This sequence comes from Malus sylvestris, assembly GCF_916048215.2. Classification (NCBI taxonomy): domain Eukaryota; kingdom Viridiplantae; phylum Streptophyta; class Magnoliopsida; order Rosales; family Rosaceae; genus Malus; species Malus sylvestris. The sequence continues at coordinate 28,455,361 of NC_062260.1, forward strand.
AGTATGATTGAGGATTTTCTTATTCTGTGATATTTAATCTTTAGATTCTTAGTTAAATATGCAATAATCAAGATTCAACAGTTAAAGTTCTCGATGTACTAATATTCCAAAGCACCATAAAATTTTCGGTACTTGTTTAGGACATGTTTACTTACCATGAGAAGAAACCGGGATATGAAGGATTAGGCGGCGAACAATCTAGCATCACAGTTCGAAATGGTTCAATTTAGGTCTTAAACTAGTAGTATGATTCAAGATTTTCTAGTATACTCCGGGGTGTTCTATATTCTGTGATCTTTAATCGTTAGTAAACACATGAATGAGAATAATATGAATTCATTTCTACTTCATTCTTTGTAAGTAAATTACAAGCCCTTAGTTTCCGATTTCAGTTATTTCTTCTCATAACTCATAAGCAATTAACCAAATGCAAAATATTATCATATGACATAGTAGAACTTCTGACTTGTTTGATAGTTCTTAGATTGAATCAAAAGCGTTTCTCCCACGTTAAATGGTAAAAGTTAAAAGCATTTAAGGTAACCAAACACCTGAAAAATGCACTTATGCCTTTTATATTATCAAATCATAAGTAGAAAAAGACAAATAGAAGAGGTAGCTAGCATTTCTCTTTCGGAATAAAAATCCGATTTTATGCAAAACGTTACCAAATGGGTTCCAAAATAATATTTCGTTTTAAGTTAAATGGGCTCGAAGCCCACATTTCAAGTTTTGTAAATCCTTCTCTTTCTTCCTCCCGAAAACATTTTGCTGTACTAAGCAGGCAAGGTGGAGTACTGCGCAACACGGGTACTCAGTCGCAAGAACCCTAATTTGCTGACAACCCATCGAGGTTCTAGTTCCTTTCGATTCTTCAGGTGCCCAATTTTCCTCCTTTTTAATCCTTTCGATTTTTTCCCCCAATTTTGATTTTCAATTCGCAATTTTCATGGTTCTTTTTGTTTAGTTCGTCTCAAATTTTGCTTTTGCCTTTTCGATTTTTCACTCTCGACATGCATGTAGTTACCATTGCTAGCTTGGCTGGGATATTGCACTTGTTATTTGCATTTTTTCACGTTTGCTGGGTTCGGCTATATTGTGAATTATTATAATTTATAAACAAGGTTGAATTTGGAGGACATTGATGTTTTTTCCCGTCATGAAAATATCCTTACTTTGATTTGCATATGCATTTACAATCGTTCACAATCAAATATACAAATAGTTACATGCATTCCATATATATGTGTGTGTGTATGTAGGGCATACGTACGGATAGCTACGTAGCCCTTTAAAACATTCCAAATAACTGCCTGATGTTTTGAAAATTGGACATCTGTTAGGTCACCCGCGATGTAAGGGATCATGTGGACAACTATTGAAGAGCGTTTTCACTCCCACATCATTTATGGAGCTCTAAATCTCTAGATCGGCTCCTTTACCCTAACTTGACTAAAAGGAGTTGATTTGGGGAATGGAGAGCTCCATAGATGACACGAGGGTGAAAACCCGATCCAACATTTGTCCACGTCATCACTTAATGCTTGTGATGAATCACTTAATGTTGGTGAGCTAATGGATGTCCAGTTTTCAAAGCTTTAGGTTGTTATTTGGAATGTTTTAAATGGTTGAGATCAATCACCTGTAACGGTTGGGCAATTATGTGTATATATTACGGGCATGAAGTGTAATTTTTCATTGTGCGTGGTTAAGATGAAGAGTAATGAGTTCATTTTCTTGTGATGGAGAATCTAATTGTGAAATGCGTCTGGGTGTGGTGATCAGAGGGACTGAGTATTTATCTGGTGTTGTTTTGTAGGTATTGGGTTGGTATACAGAATGGCTTCTGTGTCCAGTCAGCCACAGTTCCGGTACACTCAGCCACCATCTAAGGTGCTTCATTTGAGGAACTTGCCATGGGAGTGTACAGAGGAGGAATTGATAGAACTGGGAAAACCATTTGGTAAAGTTGTCAACACAAAGTGCAATGTAGGAGCAAACCGTAATCAGGCATTTATTGAATTTGTGAGTGTAATTTCAGTTTTTAGCTTTGGTTCATTCTGCTTTTAATATATGTTTTACTGATTATATTTTTCCTTTAATATTTCATGAATGTTTTTAGGCAGATTTAAATCAAGCTATTGCAATGATATCATATTATGCGTCATCTTCAGAACCCGCTCAAGTAAGAGGGAAAACTGTTTACCTACAGTATTCCAACAGGCAAGAAATAGTGAACAACAAAACTGCCGCGGATGTTGCAGGAAATGTACTGTTAGTAACAATTGAAGGTGCAGATGCACGCCTTGTCAGCATAGATATTTTACACCTGGTAAGCAATTTTGCCTGCTTCCATGTTATAGTTAAAGAGGTAAACATTTCAGTACAAATATGTTAGCATTAAGGTATTGTGTTTGGGTTGTAAATCCTCTTGTTCTAGGGTGCTTTTGTTTGACATGAATGTGAATGGATCAGCAGGCCTATTTCAAGAGAAAATCTTCAATGGCAGCTTAGTGCATCGGGAGAAAGAGCACATGTGTGTTTGTCTCCTTTCTTCTTCTCTTAACACTACCTCTTTCTTCCCTACTCTTCCTCCTCATGATCCTAATCCTACCACTCTAATAGTGTGGACTGCTTTCATTTCTTCTCTTTTGCACCCTGCATATCCCCTTTTTTTAATTTATACATGCTTGTTTTATAGAATTTTTGTCTGTTGCTTTGTTTCGTCAGCGTGATTGTCTCACACTTTTACGTTATAGTATCTCTCAAGTGTTTAATTGCACCCCCCTTGTAAATTTAGGAGAATGTTATACAGAAACTGGCTATATGCTCTAATGAAATTTGTTAAAAGATTAATGACATCACTCTTATTTCCTTTAACTAAACTGGAAATTCATGGCCCCATAGTTCTGTACACCATTCCAAAGTAGTAAGGTTCTATTATATTTTGTAGATAAGATAATGATTTTTAAATATATTAGTTGAAAATTAAGACACTCCCTAAAAATAAACTCAATGTCACTTTTGTTTTTTAATAGGCTATAAAGAAAAGAGTAACAATTGTAAGCTTTTTAAAGTTGGGAAAAAAAATTGTGTGTTTTTATTATTTGATAATAATTTGTAGAGGGCTTATCTCTGAAAGTTTGTTTTCAAGTTTCTGAAGTGTATTTCCCTAAGTATATTTTTCTGAATATTATTCTAGTGATGCAGGTATTTTCAGCTTTTCCCTATGTATATTTTTCTGAATATTATTCTAGTGATGCAGGTATTTTCAGCTTTTGGGTTTGTGCACAAGATAACTACTTTTGAGAAGACTGCGGGATTCCAGGTCTTTATGAGTTAATTTTCTTCTAAATTTATAACCGGCTTCCAATTCCCTCTCTAAATAATCTCATTTTGTATTCTTCTTTTCAGGCACTGGTGCAATTTTCAGATGCAGAAACTGCCACTTCTGCCAAAACTGCACTGGATTCAAGAATCATCCCTAGGTGACAGTTGTGTTAATTGTTTTACGTGGTATCAATTATCAGATTTAAAAAGTGTTCACACATATAGGATCTCGTCACCTGTTGGATATTAGACAGCCTGTAGGGGACGAAAGCTCTCTCGGAAAACAGATTTTTAAACTTTGGGCGTGTTCAAGTGCTATAATCTCCATTGGGTGGTGGTTGTAAATATTGCTGATGGCGGCTCATTTTCTGCTTGTATTCTTTCTAATACGTGTTGTCTTCTGACTTGTTTTTCTTTGGTACAGGTATCTGCTGCCTGAGCATGTGGGACCATGTACTCTCAGGATAACATATTCTGGGCACACTGATTTGAGTGTGAAATTTCAAAGTCACCGAAGCAGGTATTCACATGTTTGTTTTTGTTATTCCAGTTCCTTGGAAATAATACCTAATTTCATGTTGCACCCTCCTACATTGTTTCTGTATTTATGATGTTTCCTGTTCTTGTAATTATTTATAAAACAAACAAATAAATAAATAAATATTTTCTATTATTGGACCGTCTTTATCTCTATGTAGGTGACCACTGTTCTCACTTTACCCATTTTGCTGATTCAGGGACTACACTAATCCTACCCTTCCAGTTGCTCCATCAGCCATAGATGGAAGTGGTCAGGTAATGCAGTGATGGGGGAAAAAATCTGTTATTAGATTATATCATGAGGGTGAGGCAGGCAGACCTTTCTGTACCAAGGCCCTTATTCATTTCGATCTTGGCATGCATGTCACATAAAAAGTTCTGTATTTTTATGAGGTGTTTTTGGTACGTATCAATAGATTGGGGAAAACAGGAATTAAATTCGTCTGCTGGTGCTCTTTCTAGGAAATACTTGAGACTAGTTCAAAATTGTGATATAAACTTGTATCTTCGAGCATGTTATATCGTACCTCTATTAATAGGGTTCATTGTTTCATCATTACAGCTAATTGTGGGATTGGATGGGAAAAAACTAGAACCGGAGAGTAATGTGCTTCTTGCATCCATCGAAAACATGCAGTATGCTGTCACCTTGGACGTTTTACACATGGTATATCTGATTTATTTATAAATATGATCGTGTTCTTTTCAACCATGTGGATTCAGTTGGAAACTGATCTTTTCCTTTTCCTGCCACTAGGTCTTTTCTGCTTTTGGGCCTATTCAAAAGATCGCCATGTTTGATAAGAATGGAGGGGTTCAGGCCTTGATTCAGTATCCAGGTACCTTTCTACTAGCTCTCTTTCATGGTTTTCAAAATTGGAAAGTAAGGGTTTGATCTGACCTGATTAATCGGGAACCAGCCAGCTGACATGTGTATGGTTGAGCCTAAGTTTTTCGGATTCTGAACCTAGGCCATACTGATTTTGAGCCTAAGCCATACTGATTTTGAGCCTACGCCCTATGGATTTTGAACCTAAGGCATACTGACTTTAAACCACCTTAGCCTTGCTGAGTGAATGTTAGGTTGTTTATTACCCATGTACAAGGTGCTGCATTTTACAATTCCTGCAGAAGTAAACTGCTGATTATACATGGGGCTAATTATGTTATGGCATGCAGATGTTCAGACAGCTGTTGTTGCCAAGGAGGCCTTGGAAGGGCACTCCATATATGATGGAGGGTTCTGCAAGCTCCACATCTCATATTCACGCCATACCGATCTCAGCATAAAGGCAAGTTAAATATATTCTCCGAAGGTCTCCTGGAATGGTCATTTGCACTTCTTGTTGGTGTTCCTTTTTATTTTTCAACTTTCCCATGATTTCGGGAGACGAGCTGTGCCTAATGTTCTGCGCCTACCATGCTGATTACAGGTGAACAATGATCGGAGCAGAGACTATACGATCCCTACCATTCCAATTGTGGCCGCACAACCGTCAATTCTGGGACAACAGCCAGTTCATCAGAGTCCTGCAGTGCCTCCATACAGCAGGGCTCAGTATGCTGATCAGGCTGTGATGCCTCAGCCTTCTGCAGGGTGGGGACCAACTGTTCCGGCAGTTCCTCAGTCCTTGCCGTTTCAGATGCATAATCAACCGTACATGCCACCCGGAACTATGCCTATATCTTCTCCTCAAATGGGCCCTGGGATGATGCAGAGTGGTCCGCCGCCTCCGCCCTATCACCATGGTCATGTGCAATGACACCTCTCTTATGGAATTAACCGTTAAAGTTGTCGAATCTCCGGTCATTGGATTATGGAACCACCACCTCTGCATATGCAAGGAGCATTTGAACAAGGGAGTCTCCCATCTGCAGAAGCAGCCTAATTGGGAAAATTTCATGATCCTGTTTTCTTTTCCTTGAAATTTTGATAGTGAGATTCTGTAAAATCAGTGGGTTTCAAATACTTGATTGTGTTGTTGACTGTTTTAAGGTTTATTAAGATAATAATATCAACTGTTAGTTTAAATGAGTTATAGGTGTATGGGACAAGGAAATTAGGCGTTTGCTGCCTGCCTTTGGTCCAAATTTGCAAATTACAATTTTTCTCACCATAGTATTGCCGTCTTCTACCGTATGGTCTTAGTATGAATTTTTATAGTAAAAATATATATACGGTCGGATCTGTGGCATCACTTCTTTTACACAAACGCACATTTTTGTAGGTTTGTTTCGTAATGTATTTTAATGATCCAAATTATCCATTTTTTAGGTATTTCCTCAAAGATCATGTGTATCAAAAAGCACTCAAATCCGAAATCATATAATTTGAACTATTCACATTTTAGGTGGATCAGCGAAGATCATATTAATGAAAAATTTTCTAAAATTGAAAGTCGTTTAATTATCTAATTGTGGCTTGATAAATAGACAACATTAACAATGAAAAGTATGAAATAATAATTAAAGGCTAAAGATTTTCAATTTAAGCGAATTTTTGCAAATTGATCTATAAATGATGATCTACAAAATAAATGGCTTCAGATCATGAGATTCTTTTGTGCATCGAGCTACTAATTAACACTGTATAAATTTACTAATATAATCATATATAACTCTTACTCAATACATATTTGAATTAAGGTACGATAAATTTTGTATTTTTTGTGAAAATCGAATGACGTAATCTGAATGACTCCACCCAAAATTTTCTTGGTCAAGTAAGCCCAATTGTTACTATTTCTTTCCAATTGAAAATTTCCGTTTGTTTTTATTTTTAAGTATACGTTTCAAAAGACCTCCATCTCCTGTCAGCACTAGGAATACCTAAACGGTTGATCACCAAGAAATCCTGTGGCTTCTACAAAAACAGAAATAAAAGGGGTTTTTGAACATTAGTCCTTGCAAAAGATTAAAATTAAAAAAAAACCTGATGCTATATTAAATATTCAATTTAATCCCTTGAGTGTACTTTTATCAAAATTTACATTCAATTTTTCTTATTTAATGTGTATTTTTATTTAATCTCCCCATATTAAATTTTAATTTTATTAATATGCACATATTTAATTTGTTTTAATTAGAAATGAACGTAAATGAGAAAATATTAAAAAAAATTGTGATACAAAAATATATAGATACATAAGTGTACAAAAATGATTGTGCCAAAATATATAAAATTGACTTTTTTGTACCAAAATATTTGTACCTACATGATTGTACCGAAATATATTATAATGAACCTAAATGTATGTACTGAAATGTATTATATTGAATTAATGTACCTAAAAGTCAATACCGAAATGTATGTACCAAAATGTACGAACCTAAATGTCAATACCGAAAATGTATGTACCTACATAAAAAAATGTCAATACAAGTGTACCTAAATGTCAATACCGAAATGTATGTACCTAAATGTCAATACCGAAAATGTATGTACCTAAATATCAATACCAAAATATATGTACCTAAATGTATTTACCGAAATAATAATTGAATTAATGTACCTAAAAGTCAATACTCAAATGTGTGTATCAAAGTGTACGTAACGAAATGCATTATATTGATCGAAATGCATTATATTGAATCAATGTAACTACATGTTTGTACCGATAAATATACCAAAATATTCAAATGTATTAATGTACCTAAATGAAGAACATACAAAATTGTTATCGGAATATATATTATAAAAAATTTAGTTGCCTAAATGTAGACATTAAAATATATTATGGTGAATGAAATAAAAATGAAATGTAAATGTAATTAATACATTAAAATAAAAATAAAAAGATAAAAGAAAACATCAAAATACAACTAATAAATGATATGATTAAATGTGCTAGGGACTAAAATTGGATTTTAATCTTACATATGGTTATAATCTAAAACTCATCTTTTTTAGGGATTAAAATGAAGTTTTCTAAATAAAAAAGCATCACAGCCGAATAGTATAAATAGAGGGAGCCTTCGAGCTTCCATTGCATGCAACAAAGCCAAACACCCCCTCTTCTCTTCTTCACTTCTTCTTCTGCAGTCTTTCGTCATTGTAAGTCTTTCTCTCCTCAACGTTGAATATTTAGGGTTTGCACGTTTTCTTCTTTTGTTTTTCACTTCGGTGAATCGATCGATGTTATTTATTTATTTTTTACGCTCACGAGTTCTTGCTTTCTGGGAACTACCAAGCAGATGGTTTAACTTGTAGAACAAGGACTCCTAAATACTTCAACTTCCTACTTGTTTGATACTTTTTCGTTGTACGATTATATGTTTTTATCTGTTTTTCAACTTACTTTAATTGCTCCTTTTCTCGAATCTCGTATTTTTTTGGATAGGTTTTAAGTTTTGAATAGGATTTGATTTAGGTTTTGGTTTTAGGAAACCTCGATTCCTAAGAATTCTTGCTGGTTAGAGGTTGATTTGTTGTTTTTTCTTCAACTCGTGTGTTATTTTTTAATTTTTAATTTTCCCTTTACTCTATGTTTCTTCCATTCTTTCTGAAATGTATCGGCACATTATCGAACAAATTAGGGTTTAGGAAAACTTCTGATTTTCCCACATTCTACAAGTACACATATATATAGGGCGACCCAAGTCAACAAGGCTCACAACTTTGCGAGAGTCTGGAGAGAAATTGCACTTAAACTGATGTGTCGTCTTTGTTAAACTATTGATAATCTCTGCATCAAATCATATTAATTTGCATTTTTCACTCTTGGATTGCAGGTGAGAAATTGTGCTTTTATAAAAAGCTATGTTCAATAGTTAACTTAACAGTTTGGGAAAAGATGGGAGCAGGGTGCGTTTGGTACGCAGACGGGACGGGACGGGACGGGACGGGACGGGACGGGACGGGACGGGACGGGACGGGACGGGACGGGACGGGACGGGACGGGACGGAACGGGACGGGATGGGACGGGACGGAACGAAGGTGTAATTTTTGAAAAAGACATGGGGTATATTTGTCTTAAAATGGTAAAACATTGTGTTCCACAGACGTGGAACAAACCCGTTCCAGGGGGGAGGTGGAACGCAAAAATACCCAAAATCTGTCCCGTGGAACAGCCCGTTCCACCCATCTGTTCCACCCATTTTTGGCGCACCAAACGCGGGACGGAACGCCTCGTCCCGTTCCGTCCCGTCCCGTCCCACGTACCAAACGCACCCTTAGTGATCCTAGTGAAGCCGAATTGGACTTCCTTCAACAAAGGCAACAATTCAAAGAACGCTTTCGAATCAATCATATGAAGGAATCGGGGTCTGCTAATGATCGTCCCATCGATAAGAATAAAAGTGACAAGTTTTTCTTTCTTTTCGGATGTTCATCGACGAGGAAGGAATTGATAAAGCTGCATTTGGTTTGAGATGGATGAGTTGTTTTTCGACACATACAGTGTCTTCATCTTTGCAGCTTCGGGACATTCTTTGGACCCTCACAACCTACCATATCGCGAAGAGTGCTCGAAGAAAGAAAAGCACTAATGCCGGGATTAACGAAGTTGGCATCCAAGGTCAGACGTTCTGATGATCAGGTATGCAATCAATGAAACCTTTGTCATGAAATTTATTTGTATCGTGATATTAGTGTATAATTTTTCACCTCAGCGTTTTAATTTCTTCTCTAGGGTAAAAAGAGCCTGAAGACCCCTTCCTCAATTACAACAAAGTCTGGTTCGACATTAAAAATTATAAAGAAGTCCCGGGATTACTCCTTTTTGTCGTTAAACGAAGCAGAAACACCGGCAACTTCAAAAGGGGAGTCTAGACTCCGTAAAGATTCTGTCTCGAATTCAAGCAATGCAAGAACTCCGGTTTCTGGTACGAATAGAGCTCCTGTGGCGAAGTTGAAGCCTGAAAAGAAGCAACATTGGGAAGATAAGGAGAGACATCATGAGAAGAGACAAGATTTGATGCCAAGGCAGTCTTCCTTGCAACGTAAGGTTCCAAAAGTGAATGAAACTTCTTCAACGAAGTCACTGCCTGCATCGAAGAAAAAATTGGAACAACGAAAGGATTTGCATCAACCTACAAAACTAAAACCAAAGCCAGATAAAACTCAGTCTCCTCCACAAGAGAATTCAACGAAGTCACTGCCTGCATCGAAGAAACAATTGGAGCAACGAAAGGTTTTGCATCAACCTGCGAAAGCAAAACTGAAACCAGATGATAAAACTCAGTCTCCTCCACAACGACAGAATCTTGATAGGTACAAAGCCTCCTCATCAAAGTTACCATCTTCGACAAAGCACGACATTAAAAAAGAAAAGCAAATCCTCCAACCCAATAACACAAGAGTGATGCCGAAACGGCAAAACTCCTCGAAAAATAAGGTTCTTTCTCACTGACATGCATTCATATTTTCCATTCATTTGTTTGTTCATATTTCTTTCCATCTTTCTGTGACGAAGCTCATGAATTTCTCTGAATCGAATTTCAGCAGATCAAACGCGACGTGGCGGAGAGTTCTTATGATGACAAAGTCGACGTTTCTTCTATGATCCAATCAATTTTTAGGTAAAACTTCTGTCTTTATGTTTTGATTTCTTGGTTTCCACTTTTCATGTTTCGTATTGTCTTAATATTTTGGGTTGTGGTTTTTCAGACGTAAACGTAAGCATATTCGGGAGGAATATTCCGATTCCGACAAGGATGACGCTGCAATGGTTTCCACCTTTCACGATATTATTAGAGAAGAGAACAGGAGGTGCCATACTTTTCCTCTTCAAGTAATGAATTACAACAACTTAGTTGTATATTTACGTGCAAAATCTAAGTGTGCCTCTCTTTTGACAGTTCAAAAATTGCTAGGAAGGAGGATGAAATCGAGCGTCTACGGCCCGAAGAAGAAGAGAAGCAAGAGAGGTTAAGAAAAGCAAAGAAGCAGAAGCTGAAAGCATACAAAAGCGATTCCAACTCTTGATGTAAATGACCTAATTGATAGATAAAAGTATGATATTTTTATGTTAGTGAAATCCACATAGCTTTTGAAATCCGGCTAACCACTCGCCAAACTTAACATAAAATGCAAGCAGAAGCAAATGTACAAACGCCGTCTCTCGGCACATACATACACAACCAAAATCATATCACCGAAACAGAACCCGAAATTCACAGAGAAACTAGTCCGGTTTTTTCTTCCTGTACTTTTCATTCGCGAAAGGGTTACAGAAACCTTTATGACGGATGTGGTTCTTAAGATCCTAAACACAGGAAGTTTAACAATCTAATTTTTTTGTACCGATGGAAAACAAGGGAAACAAAAATATGAGCGTGTTTCACGTGTGTGAAATGGAAGTGTACAACTGCCTGTCCGTCTCCAAAACCTCCGAGTTAGGAAAGCCTCGGAAGCTTCATCCATTGCAGTCTTTGGCCGCCACCATGTGCTATCGGTTCCAATTTTCAGAGCCGATCAATTGGCTCAGTTTGGTCCTGTACCGCAAGTCGCTCTGAGACGTCAGAAAGAGATTTGAGATTGCACTGGATCAAGGCTTCAACAAAGTAGCAGGTCTCATCCTTGGTGTTCCCTTCAGGAATGTCAACTACAAATGACTCAATCACCAGAGTCCCCGGTCTTCCGTCAATTATCTCTGGATGGAGGGAGATGATTGAAGAGTAGTTCTGGGAAAAAAATAATACAAACAAGTTAAATATACATAGGATGGTTGCATAATAGCAGAACAAAAGGATAAACTGAAAACAAGGACTCCTCATTGAGTTTGGAGATCCACTGATCCAAAATATTATAGGAGGATCAGTTTCCGACTCAGAGGCTTGTAAACAGGCCTACTTTAGTCAACATGGCAGCACCCTCGTTGCTGCTTAGTGCAGATAGCGTGAGAGTTTTATGGTTAACCCTAAGGATTGATATATATATGTAACCATTCATATATATTTTATATTATCAGTAGGATTCACGTCAATAACCTCATCCGAATTCATCCATAAGCCATCAAGTACCAATTTTGAACTTAGAGACAGATGCCAGTGGTCACTGATTAAAAGGAACAAGGAACCAACACCGTAAATTTAAATTTTGTGCAGCCAAAGCTGAAGCCTGTTTCAGGAAATCTTTTTCTGTTTCCATTAAATTTTGATGAGATCAAGTTCAACGGGCCCAAAACTTCAAAACTAAAATGCAGAGACTCCGGTGAACACAGAACTTCATATTAAAATCTTGTGAACTAGTTAACCTTTTAGCTTGTATGCTCAGAAATGTGCAACCAAATAAAAGGAAAAGATAAGTATGTGCTGGATTATAAAAGGAATGAATCTCCATACCCTGAGTCTGTGATCCCCACCAATTATTTTAATGCTAAGAATATGCTCGTCATCGTCAAGAAGTTCCAATCTCTCAGTACTTGTTGTGGCAGGAAGCCCAGACTTAACATCAACTTCTCTGAGACTTCCAATCTCAAGATTTCCCTGCACCACACACCTGCTGACAAATGGCTTATACTTTTGCGGTTGATCAAATCGTCTTACCAACGACCAAACCTGAAGAGAAACAAAACAATTCACATTCCGGAAAAGGGATAACCAAAAAACATATTTATACTAATACAGTAGTTTCATGTCAACCATCCAGAGATGCAGAATTGCAGTCAGTATTTATTGGCAAACTATCGTTGCAGTTATCCTGCCCATTCTCAACGAGGATCTCTCTCAAATACACCTTAATCTTCCAGTTTCCTGGAAACAAGGTATTAAAAACAATCGAACATTAAACAAGAAATGCAGTAATTACATTTCTGAGCCAACGAACAAGAACATAAAAAAAACCCCAAAAAAGCAATCAAAAATTCCTTTTTTTCTCTGTTTCTCCTCAATTTTCTTAACTGCACGCACAGAGACGCCGTGATAGAAGAACTACAATGACCTAATCGATCGACACCCCCACATTAACGTAGGCAAAATCATTAAGCAACCCATCCGAAAACACCACGGATCAAAACCAGATGCTCTCCAAAAATGCAATCAAACATGTCCTTAAGGAAAAAGAACAATACTTTACAGACCAGAAAGAGCAAAAACAATCCGAAATCGATCCCGGTAACCCCAGTTTCACAAACTGATACCTCAACTCCTATATCAAACTCCAAATCCAATTGTAACATAAACACCCACCTCCCTATATGTTACATGCATGATATTTACATCTCCAATATACAAATCCCAGATCAAACAAATCAAATAAATCAAAAATCCTAGAGCTTCATAGATAGATAGATATCCACAGAGAGAGAGAGAGATGTACAAGATGGACAGGGGCTTTGATGTGCCGGACGAGAGTAGATGTACACTGATGGTCGTTAAGGTCGTGCTTGTGGTGCCTCCGAATGTAGTCGCTCACTATCCCGCCAAAACCACCTCCTCCACCGCCGCCGCCTCCTCCGCCTCCATTCCTATTCCCATTCATCTTCCTCTAAACCAATCACAACACTGTCGATCAAAACCAACAAAAATAAATCGCCTTTCACAATAAACCAACCAATCAAACATTCACAAACTCACCAATCAAAACGCCGCCTTATCTTCCACCTTCAAGCTCTAAACTTTCCGTCTGCAATTCCAATACTGGTTGAGAGAGCGAGAGAGTCAACCCCGTTCGACTCGGTCGGACTCGATCAAAGCTTGGGATTGAGAAAGGAAGAAGTTAGGTCGCTAGTGAGAGAGAAAAGTGTCCAAGGACCCGATTCGACTCTGTCAAAGCTTGGGAGTGTGAAAGGAAGAAGTTTGGTCGCTGGTGAGAGAGAGGAGACTCACCGCCATAGAAGATGGAGAAGAAGCGCCTCAGGCCTCCCCATCATCCTCATCACCTATCTCACCTCCTTCCTAATAAATTAATACTTTAAAACCCCCAACCAAACAAAAAATAGACCTACAACTTTAATTAATTAAAGCAAGTTAGCAATTACCTTTGTCTGTTATTGCAACTTGCATTAAATTATACTTTTCTTGTCTTGCAAATGCCTATCTTCTGGGAGGGATTTATCAATGTGTTCCTAACATGGGGCGGTAGCTGCGATGCGTTATATGTCATTATATAAGTGGACATAATTTTTTTTCTGAAGTATCGCTTTACTTATTTAGACACTTCACTTATTTAATGATATATGATGTATGTACTCGTGTTTCGAGCACATTGAAAAATCTCTTCTCTTTCAAAGGATAAATGTGAACATGTCATCACTCATTGTCTGTTTATGAGGATTATGTTTTTCTATGACTAAATTGTCCTCTAAGGTTGCTTGATTTACACTTCCGATTTACTTGACTGTTGCGTAAGGGTTTTGGTATGGCAACGTGACCAGTTGGATGGTTTACCGTGTGGGCACCACTCGCACTATAAATGGTTTAACTCCCATCTCTTATGAGTGCGGCCTCTAACAAGTTATCTCCTCACAATATTATTGTAGAGCTAAATTCATAGTTGATCTTGCATGATTATGTGTTTAGTTTCTTCACGTGACAATACTTGATTCACCACAATGACTTCTGAGTGTAGGTAAGTTAAGAATAAATATTGTAGTTGTCGTTGGTAATTGATGAAGCAATCTTAAGAGAATTCCGCTATTGAGATTATGTCATTAATTAATGTCAAGTTAGACTACTATTCAATTGGGATTCTCTCTTATTTAAACGGTCGCATTACATTACGTTTACATCTTGTTTTGAATTTTTTATATAGTGAATAAGACAAAAAGAAGAGTGTGAGATGGGAGACTGGAAGATGATAGTAATAGGAGAGAAGGGAATCTCATTCCATTCAATTGAATAATTAATTAAAGGTCATTTACTTGTTTGATTCTTACAATAAATAAATTATATTGTTTTGTTTAGCTTATAGTGGCCTATGCCCTAAAGAGTTAGGGTCACATGGCCTTGAATGAATAATGGATAACACCAAATGGTCTTATGTACTATGCTATATATTTTTATGGGAGCTTTAAGACTAACACTCAAATATATTTCATACAACTTCACTAGTTTTGTATCATTCTAAAGAAAGATAAAAGTTCAAACTCCGATAAACCTAGTCCAAAAACAAGTAAACTAAAATTTTAAAATTTCAATTGTGCCCCCAATAGACTTATTACTTAACCAAACCAAAACTCTAGACTGGCATCATCTGTAAAGACTTCAAATTGATTTTAGATCTGTGAAAATATTTTTGCACTTCTACAAGATTAGTTCATAATTCATGCACTTCTGTAAGATTAGAAAAAATAAGAGAGAGAATGGCAAAGAAGATGTAGGAGGAGAGAGAGAGAGAGAGAGAGAGAGAGAGAGAGAGAGAGAGAGAGAGAGAGAGAGAGAGAGAGAGAGAGAGAGAGAGAGAACGATAAGGAGGATGAGGGGAGAGGGAGTGGGGGATAGGAAGGAGAGAGATAAAGGTAAGAAGGAGGAGAGAGAAAGAAAATGACGAAGAAAAAAAAATGAAGAGAGAGAAAGAAAATGACGAAGAAAAAAAAATGAAGAGAGAGAAAGAAACAATATAAATAAAGAAATAGAGACTCATCTTTCAATTTTAGAGACATAAAATTATCACTGTAAAGTTTGTAATCTCTACTAATTAATAAAATACTCATTGTCAACAAAAAATTTATGAAATTATCAGTTTAACCCTCTAATATTAAAACAGAACATGAATAAGAAGTATATGGGGCAGAAATGTAATTTCACACAACCAAATTTTGCCTTTTTTTTTTCAAAGCATCACCTACATGTAATCCTAACATATCTCTAACAAAAAAAATAAAATAAAAAACTTCTCACTCCTACATTCTCTATCACTCTCTTCCCCTCTCATTCTATTTCAAAAATTAAAAATTAAAAATTTCTCACACACTTTGTGTGTGCCCATATGCTAGTAGCAATTAAAAAAAAAACAATCATGACATTACATTTAACGTAGATAAATTTTATCCATCTCTGAAATAAATAAAAAACTTAGTATTTCTCCAAAATATAGTCTTACAATTTGAATATATGTTTTCTTATTCTTGTTTTTATATTACACTCCAACCAAGATCATTTATCTGAATTTTGAAAACAACGCAATGTTCATTGCACTTACAAAAGAACCAAATAATCGAATACAAAATTTCGAACGTAGAAACATATCCAACTATTTAAACTACAAATTCGTTAATTTAATCGAACATATAAATGTTCATTGCACCTACAAAAGAGTCAACTTTGACTTTTGGAATAATATTATTTTCGTTTAGTTTTCTTAAATAATTGAAACTCAACTAAAAACCTGAAGGTCAAGGCACTCTTAAGAGTAGTATTAACTCTTAATTACTCTTATAATTTTTTTTTATTATTTTAAGCAGGTGCCTCGAATATTCTCTATTGTCGTTATTTGTTTATGAGATGGGTCCCGCGGGCCAGAAAGCAGCGGTCCATTTCCGACGCCACGTGTGGATTCGAAGCACACAGCGGGCGCATTCTTACCGAGAAAGGCTTTCCCGTGCAGGTGAGGATAAAAAGATGGGTTATGGGTCGTAATTTATGTGAGGAAATTAATATGGGTCATGGGTCTGGGTCAGACCAGAAAAATTAAATATGGTCATGGGTTGTGTGTGAGATTATGAACTGCTAAATTCATTTTAAAATAAAGATCTTTATCTAAAATAGTTTTGGAAATTTGTATAAATCCTCATTTTGGTCTTTTAGATTTTAAATTGATATAAATGGTTCTTGAGGGTGTCTATTGTAAATTTTTTAGTCATTTTGTGAGAAATCTCCGTGAATTGAGAGGATTTTTGTCAAATCAACTCCCCCCTTGACTGGTGGTTTATCCAGTTTAATAGAGATTTTTTACCACATAGACCTTTTTAAATAAAAAGCACGAAAATATTTGATTGTCTTGATTCCTTGGCATGGGTTTAATCCATTGGGTTGGCTTATATCTTTGTATTCAACCAACCATTGTCGGTAAAAACTACAACTACCTTGTCCGACTTTTATGAACTTCATTTCATTCTTAATTGGGCTTAATTTTTGTATGAAAGTGACATGACATAAAATGGTAAACCAATAAACCAAAACTTATGCATGCAGAAAAGAGTATCAATTAGCTTTTGGTTAGGTGTAGATGTCATAATCAGCTCACACAAACGAAATATTTTTTGGCACATCTGAGACACATGACAGTATGCCGTATATTATTATGTAATTGGAAAGTTACTTGAAAAAAAAAAAAAAACTTTTCACCAGTTATACAATGACAAATAGTTTACCATGTCGCGTTCTAAACTCACTGAAAATTTTCCCCACACAGACCAAAAGACGAAATATGTTTGTGACGATTTTGTTTCCTAAAAGCTAACTCTGACTAATGACTACATTGTAATGAGAAAAAACTTACATTAAATAAGAAGGCCAGCTATTCATGTGCCGTCATTGTGATGGTGCAACTCTATTGTAAATGGAAAACTGTTATGGAGATAATCTTTTTCGATCATTTTGTAAATCACATAATATGACGGTTGATGATTGGACTTCATTTTTATTAGTTTAAAGAAGAAATTCAACTATTAACCGTATATCATATGGTCTAAAAAGATATCCACTTTAGCATTGTCATGCAAAAAAAAAAACCAAATTCTGTCGTGTCGGGCGTTTTTGCTAACTTGCAATTATCTGGAAAAAAAAAAAGTACGAGGGATATTATTTTGAACTGTCATCTAATTACAACAGTTACCAAATTAACGTTGGTATGAATTATAATTAGTTACCTAATCGGGTTTATGCACACAATCATATTGTGTTACCTAATCGGCCAAGGACATTCATGGTCCCGTGTGTTGGATCGTTGATTGGATCGTTGATTGTGTTATCTCTATACAGTCGTGACCACTATATATGTATCGAATCATTGCATGAGTTTTGCTTTAGACACACAATCACACAGTAATGTGCTTTCGCATGTGATTAGCAGCTTAATTTCGAGAAACAGTGATCATACTCATGGCTTTGCCTTTCTTATTACCAATACAGTCTAAGCAACCATATCCTAATGCCTAAATGGGAAGCCTGAAAGTTAAGTAAAAATTGTTCTTATCCAGACACAAAACAATTTAATAGTTTTAATAAGACACTTAAATGATAAAGTCCATTTACCAATTATCTTCTGGTTTAGTTGTATTTGTCTCACTTAAGTAGATGAAGTTTTTTTTTTTCCCGACGCCCACATCCCAAAAGGATAACTAATCTTTATTGGGTTCCGGAAAGGTTAAAGGTATTTCAGCTCACAAATAGTCACAGTTAAATATCATACGTCATCCCAAAGCTTTAAACCAAAGAATCATTCATGTTTTTGTCAATTTTGTGCATCAAACCCAGAACTAGGGAGCACAACTAACTTGAAATTATATTACATTTCCACCGAAGATTTGAGAAATTAACGTGGGCTTGATTTTGGGACAAGTTCAATAAATTATATTCTGTTTAGGTTCTCATCAGATATATCTTGTTTACTGCATTAGGGCCAACATACTGGTTGTGTTGTAGGATGATAAGCTCATATTTATATATATTTTACATTAAATTCACTTGTCTTTTCTTAGTTAGTTCCTTATATTTTTGAGCTATTTACTTTGTTTTTGTGTTTTGTAGGATTTGTCAAACAAATAAAAGAAAAATAGCACAAGTGGGATTTTAAGTAACAAATTCGTCAAAACTGCCTGTGCAGGTCAGCTGACTTTGGAAGCAAGTTGCGAACAGCTCAGAATGAATTAGAGAATGAGCCTTATATGCTTGGAAAGCTAAGGGTGTCTATTTTCTAGAGAATTTCGCGGATTGTTAATATCTTTTTTCTAGAAGAAGTTATGGCCGTTTTAACACTGAAAGGTTTCCAATACGCTGAGCAGTTTGTAACTGCATTGAAGGCAATAAATCCAATAAAACTAGCAGCCAAAACTGATGCAGCCAAGAACAAGCCAGCTGACACCTCTTCAAATATCAGATGAAATGGAATTAAAGATGAGGATTAAGTGGGAGTAATTGGCATAAAGGTTGCCCAAAAAGTTACAATTGGTTTACCATTTCCTCTCACTTATTGTCATCACTAAATGGCTGTTAATGGGGTGAGTTATGGAGCAGAAATGGGGCAGCAAGCATGGGCATAAAGGCTGCAGGTTGCAGCAGCAAAAGAGAGTTCTTTAGAGGAAAAAAAAATAGAAAAAAAGGAAGGAAAGGAAGGAAAAAAGGCAAGGCTGCTGCGTTGAGAAATGAAGGAAAGGAAGGAGGAAATCTTGGCATTCTCTTCTCTCGGTTTTATCTTCTCAAACTCATGTCTTTCTTTTGGTTTATTTTGAGAACTATGTGTAACTAATTTTTTAGAAGTTAGGGGCTGTTTTGAAGCACCGAATATGATTGCAATTTTGTTATGACATTTCGTTGAATTACTTTTATGAATGGATGAAACTTGGTTCACTACTTGTCTCATTGATGAATTCTTTATTTGTTTTCTATGGATGCATACGTATTAAGCATATATAGGATTTTAATGCTATGAATATGTGTGTGTCTGCCCTTGTCGAATGAGGACCTACATATGTTCTAAAGTAGTACTTGTTAATTGCGATTAACATGTGAACCAATTTATAGGATAAGTAAGACAACGCCAGTACTTACGATGCCTTGTGAAGACTCAAACTCTTTTCGTTCTTAATGATTTCTACTTGTTAAATCTATGAACACGCCATTCTAGATTGCATGTTAGGGACTAAGTTAAGTTGAAAACGCCATTCTCTTAACATACTACGTAAGAAAGAGTAATAGGTTGAGTTCTAACATTGAGCCAACTTGAGCATCTTCATCCGGAAATAAAAGAAATTTGAATGAAACATAACATGTTTGCATGATTATTTGGTGGTGGATAGCAATACCCCTAACTCGTTTTTCTTAATTTGTGAACTACTTAAAATTTGTTTCTATCCTGTTTTTGTTCGATTTAATTTAAATAGAAAATCAACTCCAAAAATCCTAAAAAATTGTGTGAGTGTAGCTTTGTGTGTCTAGTATCTGCATATAAAATTTCGTAGACTTTTGATAAGTATAAGTCGGTCTAATAATTATTTTTCGGTGGCTGGTCAGTAGGGACAGCAACCCAGTTTTTGTGACATTTTAGGTAGTTAGATAAAACAATCTTCTGTGGGAAAGACCCTTATTTTCATATGCTACAATTGACAAATCTTAGTGTTAATAAGGAAAATCAATAAGACATTTGTGTGCTACTTTGTGGTGTGCTTTTAATCCTATCATAGGATAACGTTGGAGCTACTTAGGGCAAAACCATATCCAATTATCCATGCATGCAGGACTGTACTCAATTCCTTACCTTCAGTGACACTTGCCGGAATCCATTTGTGCAGTGTAGCTAACTAGCTAGAGTACTATATCATCTTCTAGAGGACACCTGTCAAACATGCAGCAAATAGAGACCATTTATATCCATGCATTATTGTTTTGAGCAACGCAAGGAATCATTTCTTTGTTTTTTTGTTGGGTCGAGCAAGGGGTCATTTCTAAATGTAAACATTTTAGAGTACTACTAGTGCAGGTCCTATATATATTTTTATTTGATGTGTAATGTAATTAATTACTTTAGAATACGCTTACTTAACAGAAATCGAAGAACATAGAAATAAGGAAAGTAAAGAGAATTGAATCAACTAACTTCACTCCCTTCCCCCTAATTGATCTGATCCTAATTTTAAAGTGTTTAATTTTAATCTTTATTTTGCTTAGGTAAATATGACCTTAGTAGTCGTTTAATAACATAGTATATGAGATTTTTGTAAGAAATTAAAGATTACATTATTCATAGATTAGCGCTTCATCCCAATAAAATGGTGGCCAAAATATCTAGATCCTTGTCGGCAAGGTTTACAAAACTAATTAAGGTTTACAACACTAATTATATATAAGGCAAAAAAAATTAAATATGAGGAATAAGATAGCGTTACGTACATCCGCCAAGTGTATTTTATATAATTTGAATTAGAGCACGATGGAGCAATTTATGCAAATGGCTCTTCTTATTTATTTAATTTTTCGGTGGATCTATGCATCATTCATTTAAATAATCAAAGTGGTTTTGTGCATAAGAACTCACCAAATTAATTAATATATCGAACTGGCTAGCATGGTAGTTGGTACTGTATGCAAATCCTGGATTCTGGGGATTTTGAAATTAGCTAGCGAGAAACAACGATGGTTGATAGTGATCCGTACTCTCACAAAGGTGGAGCATCAATTCTTTCCTTTATTTATTTTTTATATTTTTTAGCATCAGTTCTTAATCTTTCCTTAATTGTTAATTAGAAATTATTGGTATGTAGTATGACAAACAATGAAATTTATAATTATATATTTAAGAACTAATCAGCTTCTCCAGAGTGCATCAAGGCAGCAGCCACCAGCCCGCCACTAGCACATAAACTAATTATTTTATTAAGATTCAAATTTTTTATAATCTCTTATGTTATTTATATTAACGACCATTGATGCAAAGTGCAAAGACGAGGCCTTGTCAATTTCCATTAGTATTTTCTTTGCCTCTGTACGATTTGTATCTTTGTATTTAATCAATTTTCCCAAGAAGAGTTACAAAAGTTAATTGAATAAATTTTGGAAGAACCCTAAATCGGGTCTTCTATGAACTGTCCAACATTAATATCTAACAATGGGATCCACGATCCACCAGTATACAAATTGCAAAAGGCTCAAATCAGAACATGTATAATTCCAAAATAATTCAACAAATTTGTCCGAAGATTTGATGACTATCTACTTGAGAGTAGTTATACACTTAAGGCAGAGTGTTGTGACATATATTTTAGAATATGTGTGATTGTGTAATTTATTAGGAGATTGTATTTAGGATACTAGAAGATATTATCCGTTTATGATTGTATTATTTGCATAGCAAAGAATCCTCCTTGGCTTACTATAAATAAAGGCATAAGCCATGAGAGATAGCACACGCTCAAGTCATTCTCCATTTCTCTCTCTTTGTGGCACCCTTTTAGTAAAATAGGTCACAACGCTTTATCAGCATGTTTTTGTTGCTACATTAAGAAAAAACTAAAAGTTATTTTATACAAACCTAATCAAAAGATTCATCTTCAAAGACGTTGCTCAAAAGAGGATCTTTTTTTGCTAGGAATTCAGGAGTTTGAAGTCTTTTTCCCCCTTCTTGTAAAAGAAATAAAAGCTGGTAAATGTGGTTGAGAATGTTACATAAAGTAGACTAGAATATAGTAGATGCATACGTTTCGCGGTTGAGACGGGACATGATTAATCAATTAGATTGACGTTTTGTTATAGTTACCTATTTTATAAATTTATAAAGGTTTAGACTAAACTTTTGAATTGAACAGTTCGCTATATCGTCACTGAAATTTTTTGTGTCCGACGTTAATGAAACTTCATACAAAATCATGTCGAGTATAAGCCACCATAGGACTTAGTCTCCTTTCCCTAGTCATGAAGTCTCTCTCTCTCTCTCTCTCTCTCTGTTACTAATCTTGTTATTCGTTCTTATCTTCTGCTTTTGGCATGTGCGGTGAGATGTGATATATAGGATAATCGCTTTTAAGTAGGACACTGTAGTTTGTAATAGTTGTTGCTAATCATGTAATCAATTTCTCATTATTTGGTCAACTTAATTCAATAATTCATTCTTTCTAATGAACAAAAAATAGAAAAGAACATGTCAACTTGTTTTTTGATGAGTCAAGACCCAAAAGGCGTGGCCCAATCTTAAATATTTCCTTGAGCCTTCAAGGGTTCCAAGTCTCTATTAGAGCCCCCATTCAGCTGAAAACCAAATTAGATAAACGGTCCTCATAGTGATAAAGTAATAGGAAAATAGCTTGCATAGTAAAAAAATTAGAATTTAAATCCACGTAGTTTAGTCCAAATTTAATTCAAAAGAGATTTTTCTGTTAAATGTCGGTTTAATGTATAGATAAAACTATACCATGAAAATACTCCAATATTAACCAGTATATGCACAATATTTCATGATACAGCACACACATACATATGTATGTATGTATGTTAAATGCATGGGGATGGGCCAGAGTTTCACTGAAACAGACTAAAACATAGCAGTGAAACTCTATGCCTTCTCCAACAACAAAAAGTAACTCTATTCCTTCATTTTCATCGACCGATAACTTAGCTATATATATTAGGGTTGTTAAGGCCATAACAAATACTGACCTTAATCCTAATAATATTTCTTAAATGTTTATGCACAAAATCTAGTTAATTGACTGATCTAGGTAAATTCCCAGGACCCCAAATTTGAGCAAGTGACCTGCTAGAAGAAGACTCTTTTCTCCACCTTGCAAGCCGCAACAAGAAAGTTAAAACTTCTGACGGATCGTGCAGGGAATAGCAAGCTTTGGTATCCTTCGGGGTTGAAGACACAATTATCGGAAACCCTAGTCCTCTACTTCGTATCACCTGTATGTATGCGCAACAAGTAGCTAGAATGAATCCACAAAACTAACTGCAAGTATGAAAATTTATCAAACAGTACTATGTCGTACGTACCTTGAAAGCATCTTCATCAGTCCGATCGTCCCCAATGTACAGCGGGAGGACGTCACTGGAACTGCTGAATCCAAGAGTGTCAAGTATATATTCTAGGGCATGACCTTTGTTCCATTCTATGGATGGCCGTACTTCCAAGACCTGAATATATAAAGATGCAAATGAAGACATGTTATTGATAAAACAATATGTACGCAAGTTATAACTTATTACAAGGAAGAATTTCTTAGGAAATTTATATATACCCTACCTTTTTGCCCAAGGTGAGATGAAATTCGGGATAGTTTTTAAGTACGTACTTCACCTTTGCTTCTAATATGTCATAATCCTACAATTGTACATACATCACTTATCAAATCAATGAAGATCAAATACAGGATTGATATGATAGAGAGCTAATTTGAATGTTCTTAATTAATTACCTCATCCCGGACCTTGCGGAAATGAACAGAAATGCAGAATCTGTTGTCCTCTACCCTAGCACCTTCTACTTTCCTGGTTATCTCCTCTAACAGTGTTCGTATCTGCATTTCCAATTAAAACGTACATGAAATTTCTTGTGTAAAAAACACAGGCGCATCTGAATTCTGTATGTCCAACTAAACACAAGGCACATTTAAATTTCTTGTTAGCTAACCTCTTGGATTGCAGGCAGAAATCTTTTAGCAGGTTGAAAGAGAACGTCACTCTCCTGCAACGTTAATAGTACTACTGTGTTGTTATTGACCAAGCCACACACACACACACACACACACACATTAGGGCTGCGCCAGTCCATAGAACTAGACTGATCAGTGATCACTGACCTTTTTATCAATGGCTGCAGTGTGGTTCTTGGCATCACAGGGATTTAGTGGCCCTGTTGGGACCAATATATCCATCCCATGGCTTCCAGCATAATATACATTACTTAACTGTACAAATTCTTTTACCTGTAGAACCAAATTAAATGAGAAAATTATTTTATGTGCAACACATTGTTTATTGATGAATATCTCAAATTTGCTCGAGATCATACTGATGTTAGACTTATTCATTACCTTATCTCTACTCCTTCCACTAATTACTGCCGTTGGAAAATACTTGGCAACTTCCCGCACTGCTGCACGCATCTGCCGGCATATGGAACATAGTCAATATAGTTAGGGTGGATTGAGCCGTGTAAAGATAGGAATCTTGTTATCAAGAAAATTAAAGATTGTACCTCATCAGACATGAAGGCACGATCAGGATCATCAACAATTGGTGAAAGGGTCCCATCGTAGTCTAGGAAAACAACCACCCGCTTCCCTTTTGCTGCTTTCATCATCCGATCAAATGAGCCTAATGCAGAAGGGTGCTCGGCCTAAACATATAAGCCCCCGAAAATAAATTATAAAATAAAAAAGAACAGGGATAATGAAAGCAATGGTATATAGTAAGCATTGTCATAAGATCATCATCAACTCAGTCCAAATGGCTAAAACGTACCACCCATGAATTATAAGCTAAATCTGAGGAGATTGGTCCATTAGGGGTAGAGATATCATGCAAGTTTGAGGTGATTGATGCTAAGGAAAGATCGACACTGTTCTCGTCATTCTTAACTACTTTCGTGATGGGTTGCACCTTCTGCTTATTGGAAGTTGATGACCTTTGGAGTCCCATTGTCCGGTTCAGCTTCGCCGAGTTTGTCATGTTCACCTATTCTCGTACAATCCCAAACGAAAATATGATGAGGCTATATATAAGAAAGAGTGTCACACAATTATATAAACCAAACTTTACCATTTTTAACAAGGTTATGAGGTAGAGAAAATTAAACAATTCGAACTTACAAAGAATAGATGAACTGAATTCCTTTATATATGATCTTAAAACATAGTTCTATAAGTTAAGGAAACTGAGATCCTCTTAGCTTTTCCTGGGTCCAGAACCCTTTCGCTTCTAGCAAGACATTGTTTTTCTTTTTGCCACCTATTAGGTCAAAGTCATTCGCGTTATCCTCTCCTTTTTTATTTTGACATATGACAGGACTTGAATTGAAGACCTTCAAGTGCTCCAATTAGCAGATGCAATTATGAGATAGAGGATCAGAACAAAAATGGTAGATGAAGACTTAAGAAGACTTGGAAAAAGATTTGGAAAAAGACTCTAAGAAAAGACATGGAGTACTTGGAGCTAATAGAAGACTTGACATAGAACTTAAGGCAGTGACGTTTTAAGATTCATACAGCCAACCTCACTTAAGAGATAAGACTTTGTTGTTGTTAGATGACAGGACTTGGCACAATCCACGGCCCATCCCGGTTTTTCAAATCAGCTTTTCTTGATGCAGTTTATTATCAAAAGAAGTTGTAAAGATATTAGTAAAATCCTAAGAGTAAAAAGGGAACCATCTTTCCGAATATTGAAAAAATATTATTTAGAATGTGGTTGGCGTGCTTAACTAGTTTGAAACAAATAGTTCTCATTTGACTTGCTAAACAATTAGTATGGTCATATTTTCACACGAAAAGCAAGCTACAAGGATAATTAAATACGGTCAAAACTGATTTCTTAATCAATTAGGCTAATTTGAAAGTACTTGTGTAGCTAATTTCAGTGTGCTAGAACAGAATGATCAAATTAAATATTAATATGTGTGTATAATTTAAAAAGATTAAGGTCGTTTCCGGTTAAAACACCTTTTTCTTTTCAAATGGAGCTACATAATGTCATTTTCAAGTGATCGATAACATCTTTTCGTGGAGAAAAGACACAACAAAACAAGAACAAGATGACCGATTTAGTGTCTGAATAATTAGATTTGGTGACTTGACGTTACATGTAAAACCTAAAGGTTTGTCCCAGGGTGAGTCATCAATCTGGCTGATTCAGATGATGACACCACATGTATATAAAACGATTTTTTTGTAAAATATATGGTTGGTTTTTTGGACCCTACCCTAACTCTCATCTTGCCTCATTCCGACTGAACTACTACCCAACTGATAGGTATCGAATCATAATATAAATTGTTAACTTATATCTGTTTCAAAATAATATGACTACAGTACTAATTAGTACAGTTGTTTTCAACCAAAAAAAAATTTCTGAGAATACGCAGTGCAAATACATGATCAAAATCAAATATTCAAGGAGAACGCAATAGTGTACTTTTTAGGGAAAAATTGGACGAGACTGGGCAGAATTAGGTATGTTAGCCAAGTGAAAATCCTATAAATTTAGGAATGATTGATCGAGGATTCAAATATACTTCGGTATACTATACACCATTAAAGATCTAATAACTAAAATCTGACAACTGAAAATCTGGGAACATACTAGAACTTACATGGGCGATCAAACTAAGAAGACAACCAACGAATTCAAGAATGTTTCTTGAAAGGTTCATGGTTTGAAAGAGTAGGACACTTGCACGTTGATCAGTTCATGTTTCTGAAGTTCACAATACACGTGAAACAACATGCATTCATGGTATAAGAATATCATTGCTGGCTAGCTAATTAATGGAAATATAGACTCCCATGGAATTTGAGGTTTTGATGAATTTTAATGGAATTATACTCCAATGGATGCCAAAAATCACATTGAAGATGATAAAAAGAAAAGTAGAAAAGAAAGGAAGATTTCTACGGTGATGAAGGGGAGTAGTGTTGGCAAGTACAACATATATTTGGGTGATTAATTATGGCACACCAAGATCAGGTAATTAAGGAAATTGAACGAACAAACAAAAATAATATCAGGCAAGGAAATTGAAGATTATAATTCGATTGAGTTGAATTGGGATTTTAGGGTTCTCAAAACAAAAAATAAATTGGCCATGAGGAGAAGATAGGAAAATCGCTGATCACTAGTGGTCTTCCTTCCTTGAAGAGAAACAATAAAAAAATTTGACCATACAGAGAAGATAGAAGAATGGAAAAAAAATGAAGTCTGCGTATTTCTGGGCGTGTTACCTTTATATGTCTGCTTAGAAGAAGAGTTTGTTCATATCCAAGCCATCTCATATTTTGTAGGGGGAGGAATCACGATGAATTTTAGAGGTATAACGGTCAAGGTATGATTTGTGAAGGTTTTTGGTATTTATATGTTTCACTCTAGAATCCACTAAAAACCAGATTTTGAAACATTTTAAAAAACTCAAGATTGAATATCACCAAATTTTAACATACTCATTTAAATCAAGATTAAATACCAACAGAGTTTGACAATAGCATTTAAAATCTTAATTAAATACACTTGAATTTCAAAATCTTTTAAAATCGATTAGAATCTCAATTGGATACACCCCTACCATACCCGGATCGGAGGTTAGTGAACCCCGCGTAAATAAAATAAAAATGCTGAAATAAAGGTGAAAAAATAAAATCTTCTTATTCATACAATCCCAAAACCTTACAATTGTACAAAAATGAAAGAAAACCCTTAAGTCCCAGTCTAACACAAACTCAGCTCGTCTAGTCCATATATTGCTAAATAACTCATTTATAAAATAAAAAGGTGATGGGTGAACAACACCCACCGCTGGCCAGTGAATAAAATATTCAATACGTCATCAAGCAACATAGTTTTACACACTCTAAAAAATAAAGTACTTATATAAAATCACATACCACATAATTTCATCACATCATTTCTGTACGTGTTTATTATACCCTTCATCAAATATAACTCACCACGTGACCCTTAATGGCTTTTTTTGCCCTGATGTCTTTGTGTACAGTTTACATTTATCCTTAAGATCATAAAGCAACAAAAAAGTTCTCATGCTCCCTCAACAATCCACTAATCAGATATATAATAACTCTGAAAGGAATTTTCCAAACTAAACATGCTTGACTTGAAAATAGAGAAAACTCCATGATATAGCTCATGGTTTTCACATGTATCATAAATAAGAAGTTTTACGACATAGTATATAAACCACTTACCTCGATAGATAGATAGCTTGAACCTTGACAAGCCACTGACACCTAAACTCTCTTACTTTCTTTTCTACACGTGACACTCTAAATGCATGCTCTGCATGATGCCTTACTTTTTACTATGGAAAAACAATGGGGCAGAGCTCCCTATTTATAGCGATAGGAGGTCGCTGCAACCGTAGTGGCCAAGTTTACTTATAATCATATAAATGTGTGGATGGACATATAGGAAGCAAATATATTATATAAGGAACACAATAATAGCTTTTTCAAAATAATAATAATTAAACAAATATTTTCAAAATACGAATTCTCACAACCCCTAAATTATTAGGAGGGCCCGGCATGATCGATGTTTTCCTTCATCTTCCTACTACTAATGCTGTAACCGAATTAACTAATACAAGATCAATCAGGGAACATACTTTATTCGTTTTTTTGTTTATTAAAGTTCTTCAGCTGACTCAAAACCCACTTTATAAATAACCAACTGACTTGAACAAACCAAATACAATTCTTTGAATATGCAGAATAAAAAAGGTCGTTGATAAAATAACATAGGGTTGTAGCCTTTTGTAGTTGTGGGACGTCCACCATTTATTTATTTAAAAGGAAAACTAATCACAATGACTTGAAAACTTTGAGTTTTAAAAATAACGACAAAATAAATAGTAAAATGAATAATACCAGGATTGACTTTTTAGTGTTAAAATATAGTTTTTCGTTAAAGTGAACAGTACCTGAAACTTTTCGTTAAAGTGAACAGTACCAGGAGCTTTTCGTTAAAGTTCCCTTATTTAAAACACACATGATGATAGAAATTAAAACAAGTTTTTTTTAGGGATTCTTAATTAAATGGTCTCGATACTGTTCACTTTTAACGAAAATGACATTTTTACCTTGAAAAGTCACTCATGGTGTCACATACCGGGCTCGATTCCGCCGTAGCACGATATTGTCCGCTTTGGGCCCCGATCACACCCTCACGGTTTTGTTTCTGGGAACTCACGCGAGCAGAACTTCCCACTGGATCACCCATCCTAGAAATGCTCTCACCTAAACTTGCTTAACTTCGGAGTTCCGATGGAACATGAAGCTAGTGAGCTCCCAAAATGCCTCGTACTAGGTAGAGATGACAATATACATATAAGGCTTACATGATCCACACCCCTGGACGATGTGGGATCTAACACCTGGTACTATTAACTTACATTTTAATTTTGTCATTTTCATTAAAACTAAAGTTTTTGATAACTTTTCATCAGTTTAATTTTTTTTTTATGCCCCTTTGAAAGTCGACTCTAATCACATTTTGCCCTTTAAAAACTTAAATATCACCATATGGCAATGATGAAAGAGGATGCGTTCTTTCGAGTTAGGAGATGAGGTGGCAACTGGGTAGCCACGTGGCAAACATGTCATCAAGCTAGTGGGCTTCACTCATGCCATGTAGGATATTTAACAAAATTTACTGATGGAATTGACGAAATCTTGCAAAGTGAAGTGAAAATTGAGTTTAAGAGGCTAATTATAATATTTAAATTTCAGAAAGCAATATGAAATTAGTGTTGAGTTCTAGGGGCATACAAAAAATAAGCCTTAAAACAAAATTTCATTAAACATTTATGAAAAGCAAACAAGTCACGTAGTGTACTATTTTATGATTAAATAAGGGTAATGGGCATAAGTGATATGCCATACTAATAATATATATTAATTAAAAGTAAAACAAATTCAAGTGTTATAAACGAAGTTAAATGATTATTCTATGTGATCATGTCCTGAACATAACGAAAATGCACTCCCAAAACTGCCGTGGGACACACGTGTATCCAAATAAGCAACAATTGACCACTCCTAATTAATTTTACTTCTTTGGTTCAACTGACATGGCCCTTTAAGTTTCAGAAAATTACATATCAATTGTTTTTTAAAAGAGGGTTTGAACCCTTGACTTTTCCTAACCTAAAGTTCAAATGTTGGAAATATGGGGAAAGCCATGGATGCAAATATATATAGAGAACAACTTTAACTTGTCGACTGGATCGACAAGCTTTGTACGTTTTGGTTGTATACAGAGGCCACGTCTAAAACAAAGATTGGAGAAGAGAAAATGGCAGCTGTAGTATTCAGAATTTAGAACCAGACATGTCGAATAGGACGAACTGTCCAAGTCACAATGAAACTACCAGGAAGTGAAATGAAAGTGCTATAAATAATATTAGCAGCTAATTAGATATATAATTATGCTAATTAGACGACAAAACTAGTGTTCTTGAGGAATAATATTTCTCTATTTAAAAAGTGAAAAGATGGTCAGTTCGTATGACTTTGTGTGCGACGCGTTTCGTGTAGGTCATATGATGTGCATTTCATCGTTTTGTACTGAGGAAAAGAGACCCAATAATGGGACTTGTATGTTTAAATATTCAAACATTGAAACTAGAACATATGAGAACTTATAGGAAGCTTTACTAGTTCTAATTTAAGAGTTGAATTCTTTATACAATTAATTGACAATAAAAATAATAGTTTCAAGAAGCAAAACTTTATATGAAGCATACATGCAAAGTGTTAATTTTTCTACCTGGCATTCTCACTTTCAATAATTTACAGATCAAGTACCGACCAAACCTTATTCTGTTGTGAAATACGTAGACCAGACCTTTCAAAGTATGTTTGAAAGAGAAAAGAGAGGACTTCAAAGAAAAAAGAAAAAGCAAGCACTTAGGACCCCACATAAACAAATCTTGACAAAGTGGAAAAACTAATCATGTTGTTAACATCAAAATAATTTTCCCACCTTTTTTTTACGAGCACTAAATTGGATAAATTAAGGATTAAAATTAAATATAAATATATAAAAAATTATAAAAAATTACTTTCCTTGTTAGTATACCTAAAAACTCATAACTATCTTCTCAACATTTAGGAATATAGTCACTCGAGCCTCCATTAACATTACTCAAACATTCATTCACGCCCGAATTCTCTTGAGAACCCCTCAATTATGAATAAGGTTATAAAAATTCTAGAAAACTGGGCTAAAACTATCTTTTTCCAGAATAATTTCCACAAAAAATCTTCCAAGATAATTCATCTATGAAAGATGCAATAAATATAAAATGGAAAAAACATAAAACAAATTATGTTTGTTCTAAATTTCCAACGGTTCTGGGTATACTAGCAAATCGAACAAGCTAGCTAACATAGTCAAGATACAAATAATACAAGCAAGCATTTGTTTATGTAAACAAACAATAAAACAAGCAATCAATTGCTTATGTAAATGATCTACTAATATATAAATATAATTCAAATATACATTTTGACACACATCTGTCGATCTTTACTTCAAATTTCATCTCTGCCAAATATAATTATGAGAAACATTTGTTGGACATATTCGTAATGTATTTCAACGATTCAAACGCCGACTATCTTTTATGTTTTACCTCAAATATTATATCTTCCAAAAATCACCCAATTCCTAAATCATATATGAATATTGTATTAAATTTAGTGTTTTTTGTAGAACCCTATTCGTCTATTTTATTTATTAAACATGAATGACTTACTGATTTTAGATTTGTCTAACTTTTTGCAAGGATGATTTATGAATGATGTATTAAAATATAGACGGTTCACTGGAATACATAACAAAGCAGACCCTAAAAATAGGTGTTAAAATGTGAGTAAATAACGTGTTGTCTCGGATTCTAATCTATATGTATACATATATAACACACAAAAAATACAAATATTATATCACACTAAAATTTTAAAATAAAAGGAAAATACCAGAAAGATGTTGTGGCCATATTGCCAGCAAATGTTTAATTTTGCGTCCTAGAAATCTTAAAAAAAATAAAAAAAACAAAACAAAATTTATGATCTATTTTAAAGTTGGAGGTCAAACGAATAATTGATTAGGACCGAAATACAATTAAATTGATTAGGAGGTGGAGGTCAGACGAAACGACCACCAACCGCTTTCTTGTTCGACCGCTGAGTTCTCCATTAAAAAAAAACCGTAAAAACCGAAAACTTTGACTTTTAAATAATAATTGAGCAAAATAAATAAATTCAAAACTTCAACACACAAAAAGAATATTAAATCAACGAGTAAATTGTTCAAACACCAATTTGAATTACAACATTCTACGAGACCAAAACATACACGAAACAATATAAATAATAAATTTGATAACAAAGTTTTGTAAGTTTCATAGCTTAGTTGGTTAACGGGTATTTAAATTTGCACTCAGGTCTTCAGTTTTGATTTTCTTTTCCTAATAAAAACGTGATAACATAATAATGAATAATGAAATCAAAGTACGGGAATGTAAGCAAAGAAAGACTCACCTAATGAAATCTTCGTTGCCTAGAGCTTGTAGTTTCCTAGCCTAGCGAGTAAGGAGCAGGATGGAGGTGAATAAATAAAAGGAGTCTTCAGAGAGAGAGAGAGAGAAAAGGGCGGGGGGGGTGGTACCTAGCGAGTAAGGAGCAGGATGGAGGTGAAGAAATAAAAGGAGTTTTCAGAGAGAGAGAGAGAGAGAAAGGGGGTGGGGAAAGAGAGAGAGGGAGGCTGAGAGAGGTTCAATGTGAGAGAGGGGGAGGGGGAGGAGGATGAAAGGAGGGATGAGGAAAGCGGGGAGGGGGTTTTATTTATAGAGGGAGAGGAGGGAGAGGAGGGAGAGGAGGGGGCGGGGGAGGGGAAGGAGGAGGAGGAGAAGGGAGGGTTTATTTGTAAGGACAAAAGGAGACGTGGATGTATGCCACATGATATACATATATGGGTTCAGTCTCGCATTGCATTACAACTTCCTCCAACAACAAAATTTACCCCAACCCCACTTTTTTATTTGAGGGAGTCTTCTAATTTGTTGGACTTTAATCAATTAACTGCTTACACCAAAGAGAAATGCTAATGATACTCTCTCGAAGGTGAGATTCTTTAGGGACTCTTTGTCGCTAATGTTTTTTGCAACAATATTTTATAATATTGATACAAGAATTGACGCTAAATTGTAAGGTAACAGAAAATTCATGAGAAGTCTCATTTTAAGAGAATCCCATTAGCATTTCTCTACACAAAAATAGGCGCAAGGTACTTTTCATATTTCCCTAAATCATTTGAGATACATTAATTAAATTTATAATATGGGAATTGAGACTTGAATGAGAGTGCAGAGCACCGACTTCTCAATATTATAACACGTGGAATAATATACCACGTGGCTAATGTTCCCGATCCTTATAAAAAAAATCGAGAGAAATAATGAGAGCTATTAACCTAGTCGCATGTACCAGCTATATACATACACAAACAAAGTATAATACCGTAATCTTCTTTTTTGGTATGTAATTAAATCGTAATCTTCTCTTATATGTGAGTATTCATTGTATTTAATTATACCATGTAATAATAAAGTCTCATTACTCATCATGATTTTCTAATCGAGAATTTTAAAGCCGTGATTGCCTGGATTGATAGGTGCATTAAGGAGTAGGATTCTCTCCCTCCAAGGAGAGACAAAAGAATTTGGAAGGGAGAGAATCCTACTCCGTGCAGTAATGTCATCACCGTGATTCTACAAATTCACTTTTTTTTCTTTTTATTTATTTATTTATTTTAAACAAAGTGATATGGCCCATTGTGAGGCTAAGTCCACTCCTAGTATCATTTGTTCAAAAAAAAAAAAAAAACCTTGAGTTGTAGGAGTATTTAATGTTAATGTTTGACCTACTAATTTCTTATGTTTTGAATGCCTATTTCGTCCGTGAATTCCAAATTAAGTTATTGAGAAACAAATTATGTACGACCATGACAAGGAGATAGAGATGGCAATATACAAGATTAGGTTTGGCATTCACCGTGGGGGCTTATTCTACGTCGACAAAAAAAAATTAGACAGAAAATTACAATAAAATTAGTAGTATCCAGTTCAATATACATGATAAAGTTACACAAACAGCCCTATATCATGTGATTTACCAGTACCAGGAATCGAACTTAGAACATGTCATGTGAAATACAGACATGAAATTCGTCTCAAACCACTAACTCACTGAGCCACCATGTGGTGGTTGCCCATGGGGTACTAGACCTAACGTATGTCTCCTAGAATGACCTAATATATTAATGCGAAAAAAATAAATTGGTATTGAACTCATCATTTACGATTTATGAATCTAAGACCTTTCAGGCTTTCACCTATAAGTGAATATGAATACCACTAGATCGTATTACGTATTACTAAATGGCATATTGATGTATAATTTAATTTTTGTTTCTGACAAAAAAGGTAGAATATTATACTAAAGTACAGGAGTCCACGTATGAATGTGTAAGTAATTTGCTCAATTCCTCTAGTTTTTATTCGTTCAATTGTTTCTGAAAAAGAATAAGCTAGTAGCAAGTCCCTTGTATGTGGACCATACAAATTATAAATTGTATATGATGATTCCGGTTCGACATTCATGGTGGAATTTTCGTGTGAACCTTCCTTGGACTTTAGAATTTTCAGGAGCTGCCGGCATTTGCATGGCCTTCGACCCACATGACTTGACGATGAAAATCAACCCAGATGTTCATAAATTATTCATATATTGGTCGTCCTCTTCTGTATATTTATATATATACACGCATATAAGATTCTCCGTCTCATGCAAGGCAATGCAAAGCTTATTTGCATCGTTGCTTGGATGACTGTATGTAATGCAACTCTTACGCGAATACACGCAGTATTGAGAGTCAAAGTCTCCTTCCTGAATCCTTACACACAAAGACAAAGACAAAGACAAAGACAAAATCACTAATTAACTATTTTCTAAATATCCGACTAATTAGCCTTTAATTTGGTGGTATTTGTCTCTTTTTAGTTGGGGCTTGAATGTGTGGGTGCACCAAAAAGGATATGATTAATAACGATGATATATGAGGTAAAATAGAAGTGACCGCAATTGAAGATAAGATAAGAGAAAATTAGTTAAAGTGGTTTGGACATGTCAACTAAAGACCTATAGATGCTCGCGTTCGAAGATGCAATTATGAGATTGAGGCTCAAGACAAAAATGGTAGATGAACTTAGGAAGACTTGGAAATAGATTATAAGAAAAAACATGGAGTACTAAGAGCTAACGATGTAAGGTTGTGAATGACAATGAATGCTGTATTGGATTACTTATGTTGTAGGCCACTTGTCTATCGGGTTGTTAACAACTTAAGTGATCTGATAATCCTAATGAAATAAGGATTATGGAGTCTTATCCTTTGCAATTGATCTTAAAGAAATCGGATAGATTTCACTATGAAGATATAGAATCATGGTGGGACTTAAACACTCAAGTGATAGGGTTTGGTTTTCACAACCAATAATAGGCCGACTGTGATGAAAACCCTAATGGTATAAATACTATGGTTATGTTCATGCTTCCATACCCCCAATCTCTCAAAATACGCTAAACCGTATTCACAGCAGAGAGATATTTTGAAGTACTGAAAGTACAAGACGAACTAATTTTGCAATGGCTTCTTCAAGTAAGTTTCACGTAAAACTTATATTGCATAAATGCATGTTGTACTTGTTTGCTGCACAGAGGCATGGTCTGTGTAATCCTATTTCCTTTTTGTTTTGTCATCGTATGCATGTTTGTGTATGCATATTATTTATGTAATCCTTACGAACGAAATACTTAGCTCAAAATCGAGCACAGTTTTAGAATTCATTTAGCCGACCCCACTTAGTGAGATAAGATTTTTTTGTTGTTGTTTGAAGTCTCGAAATCGACTGACATGAATGACGAGAATGATACAAGAGATGAGTTATATACCTAATTGTGATTAACGCCTTATGTGGATATAATTTCTAACGTCGTTGTGTCATAATACATTGTGAAATCTTTACAAATACATAATCGTGGGTGAAAATATTGATAATTTCCGATGAATCCAATAATATTTTAGACCATGTACGTAGACACACAGTCACACACATTCGATAGCAGATGCAAATGTTTGTGTTCAGTCAAAATTTACATGGTGTCAATTATATGTGATTATTTTTTTTTCCTTTCTTTTTCATTGACAAGTAGAGCATTGAACTTCTATTTTGGTACGTGTCCTTCGCTGCTTAGCACTTTACTTGATGACTCCTGATACCAGTACAAATATATCCCACTTTGTCAGGATTCAGGAAGATGATTTCCGCAATCTTTCTGCTTCTACACGTCTTTGTTTATTTTTGCAATTGATTTATTTGATCTAAGGACGAAAAATACGCATAAATGTGCAATGAGAAAAAGATCATTGGGTTTTTAACAGAAAAAAAATGTGCAGTGTGCGCGTGGGCTTGCATTTGAGTCAAAGATTTCCAGGACGCACATTCCAAACCTGCCAAGTCACAACAGATAAGGGATGGGCACGATTCGATAACCCAACCGTGTGAGAAGAACTGGTCGCCAACGAACAAAACCGGCAGAAGCAACCGGAAAGCCATGTCGGTTCAGCCAATTTCGTGGTTTTTGGGTAAGAATGCCCAGCGCTACAGAGAAGATGTATCTGTGTGCCAGACCATATATAGTTCACAGATGAAAAGGTAAATATTACTGCAGTAACTAGTCAACTGAAAGACGTAAATAAAAGTTAAAACCCACGATGCCAAACAATCTTACAGTTATAAAACTGATCGTCAGAGAGAACAGGCATGAGTAATTTGCTCAATGCCTCTAGCTTTTAGTTGTTCAATTGTTCATCGACAAGAATAAGCAAGTTCCTTGAATGTGAACCATATTGTTGGTGTATGTCAACAATCCATGATTTAATTATATATATGCTAATAAACAATAAATGCGAATATAAAAATTATTGAACAGAGTATGAACGACGAAATAAATTTAAACAGAAAAATTGATGATCGAGGCTTGCATACCGCAATGTCCTTGAAACAGAAATTTCGTCCCTACTCAGTGCTTGTAGTTCTACGGACGTCTGCTTCACTAGGATTCAACGATCAAGTTAGAATTCCAGTACCGGAAAACTTAACTTCTGGCGAATTTCTGTGTGGTACTCTCAGTAAGAATGTTATGGATTATAGGAGATTTATGCTTTTCTGTACTCTAAATGTCATGCAGACGAATGTATATATATATATATATATATATATAGAGGGATTAAGCCTGTTCGCAATAGGTATGGAGAAGAGATACATCTGTTGGAAAGCATCTTCTCAGAAGGGGTGCTTTGCTCTACGTTCTTTCTGAACTCTCAGACTTCATCTGAAATGATGAGTCTTTTCATAAAAATTAAGTTAATTAAATTCGAAATTAATTAAAAATAATTAATTAAAGAATTTAATTTTCAGAGCGCAAGAGCCCGAAGGGCCAATGCCCATCTTTTGATAATTAAATATATATTAAATATAATTAAATATATATTAAATATAATTAATTATATATTAATTACCAATTAATTAGTGCACCCCAAAGTCCAACCCCAAGGGTGAGCTCAATTGTATTCTCCAAGGCCTATTACTCCAATTACTTTCTATAAAGGACAAAACCTTATAAAGTGTGATGAAAGCAATTTTATAATATAAATAGAAGGTTCTCCGTCTCATGCAAGGCAATGTAAAACTTCTTTGCATTGTTGCATGGATGACTGTATGTAAAGTAACTCTTGCACGAAGACACGCCAGTATTCAAAGCCTCCTTCCCGAATTCTTACACACAGACAAAATCTCTAATTAAACTCTTTTTTAAATCCGACCAACCAGCGTTGGTATTTTTCTCCTTTAATTGAATGAAGTCTTGGATTCGACTAATACAGATGACGAGAATGATGCTATGGATGACGAGAATACACCTAATTGTGATTAACTCCTTATGCCGATATAAGTTGTAACTTTGTCGTGACAGTAAGGGTACATTGTTAAATCTTTACAAATACGTAATCGTTGGTGAAAAATATTGATAATTCCGGATGAATCCAATGATATTTTAGACCATATGTGTTGACGCAGTCGCACACATTCTTTCTTTTTGAAAAATACGTAATCCTTTCTTTTTCTTTGACAAGTGGAGTAGAGCATTGAACTTCTATTATTGTACGTGTCGATTTCCCCATACGAAAACAAATATATCCCACTTTGTCAGGATTCAGAAAGGAATACGATTTCCGCAATCTCTTTCTGTTTGTTTACTGTTATCAATTGATTTTTCTTTTGGTTTATTTAATCTAAAGCCGAAAAGTAGTCGTAAACGTGCAATGAGATAAACGCATTGGGCTTTTAACAGAAAAAATGTGCAGTGTGCAGTGTGCAGTGTGCAGTGTGCGCGTGGGCTCGTGTTTGAGTCTAAAAGATTTCCAGGATGTCCATTCCAAACCTGCTAAAGCCACTACAGATAAGGGACGGGCACGGTCCGATAACCCAACCGTGTGGGAGGAACCGATCGCCAAACCAACAAAACCGGCAGAGGCAACCGGAAAGCCATGTCAATGCCGGGCGCTACAGAGAAGATGTATCTGTGTGCCAAATCATAGTTCACAGATGAAAAAGCAAATATTAATGCAGTAACTAGTCCACTGAAAGATGCAAAATAACCTTCATTTTCCAAACTACAATTATAAAACTGATCTTCAGAGAGATCAGGCATGAGTATACAAAAGTTTTCAACTTTCCTAAAATCCAATGACCATCTGACCTTTCATTTTCCACAAAAAATGCAAAAAAAAAGATGGTATCACCACCAACCTGCTAACCAATTGCTGCAAATAATGCGGCAGCATGTACATTTGCAACGGGTCTTAGCAAAAACAAAAAGGGTTAGCATAAACAAAAATGGCCAAACCTATCCAGACAACCGGTATTATCTTCTAGCAATGTCCATAATCTACGGGTGCTGCGCTTATAGCTTCAGTTTCCTTGGCCAACTTGGCATGCACCACTGTTGTCGGTCATCATTGGTTGAGTTTTTGGAATTTCTTCATCTGTTTTAACATCATTCTGTTTCATTGGTGCATCATGAACTTCTGTTATAACTTGATAAAGTTCCGAAGGGAGAGCTGCTGGATCCAATTCCCAACAACCCATTGGGGCATTATACACTTCTTCGCCAGTAAGCAAGAGACTAGGGACCAGATGCGAGAAACGGAACATCTCCTCTTTAGGAATCCTCTTCACTTCCTTGGGGTCTGTGTGCTTACGGAACACTGTTTTAAAACCAGCAACCTTAGATAGAGGAGCAACAGACACGCCGTGTTCCTCAGTAAAGTCATCGAGCAGTTCCACCATGTCATATTTGTTGATTACTGCATCTGGGGTATGCTGGTTCCAATCAGGGGACCAGTTCCTATATAGAGCCCAGATTTCCCCCTTTGTAGGAAATACACGAATCACCCCTCGTGTGCCTTTTGTCCAATTAACCTTGCTTGAGAAAGAATTTAAAGTACCAGAAATTTCATATTTGCCAGGCCGGAAATCCCCACAGGTTTTAGCAAAACCAGAACCTACCCAGTTCAGCGGACCCAATTCATTGTTGCTTCTCGAGTTGAGCCAACTGATCCGCATCTTAAACGGCCTCAAGGAGATCACCTTCTGAATTCGAGCATAATAACGAGGCATACCATCATCATCATATGCAGCCCAAACTTGGTCCTCTCTAAAGGATCTTTCAGTTCGATCCAAGTCAAAATTATGAAAATCGGGATCTGGAACGTTGATCGGCATTGGTGACTTATCCTCTACATTTGGACCACTGTTTGTACTTGTGTCAACATTTCCCACGCTCTTCTGTTTCTTATTTACTTTCACAGTTTCTTGCTCTTTGTTTGCCTGCTTTGCTTCAGTTGCAGAGCTCCGCTCAAGAAAATTGCGAATTGAAGTTAGTGCCATCACGACCAAAGCTTTTTTTATTACCGGATATGGAACCTCTCTGAGGACCTTAGGCCTATCGTATGTACTAGAGAAACCATAAATTCTTTTTGTTCCAGCATTACCTTTACTCAACTCAGATATAGCTCCCAAGTCGGCTCCACCATTTCCCATGGACATTTGATTCGCCTTGTTTTTATCATAGCCTTTCAAATGAGGATCATCCATTCTTCTCCTTTTCAATGAAGGATTTCCGTTCAAATTTTGACTCCTTTCCCATTCAGCAATTGACTGTCTCCGCTCTGCATCCCTCTTTACATTCTCACTTGTCTGCTGACCCCCGTCCACAGCAACATGACCCGATGCAACCGTGCTACTGATACTAGTCATTTTGGAGATAGAGCCCTGGTTTAAGTTTGTGTTGTTGTTTGAATTAGGACCCAAAGACCCCCCAGCTCCCACATTTTGAGTTGCAGCGCAGTGTCTTCCAGAACTATTTGAGTTACCAGCAGCAGCATGTTGTCTTGAATTCTGATGCTGCCGGGAAGAAGAGCTCTTGGACGCCTTGAAAAGCTCCGCAGGTGGAGCCAGTTCTACAGCCAAGAAAGTATTCCTACAATTAGGGCAGACAAGAAGATGACGAAGATACATCCTGACATACTGATAATGAGTTTTGCAATGGTTGCAAACAGTCCAAAAAGTAGCAGCTTTTGCATACGAAGGTATCAGGGTGGGACCATGCTGGGTCCTTGCATTCATAACATTCTGAAAGGTAGTTGCACTATGTTGCTTAGTCTTTGCATTCGTAACATTCTGAAAGGTAGTTGCAC
This sequence comes from Malus sylvestris, assembly GCF_916048215.2. NCBI lineage: Eukaryota > Viridiplantae > Streptophyta > Magnoliopsida > Rosales > Rosaceae > Malus > Malus sylvestris. The sequence continues at coordinate 28,496,432 of NC_062260.1, forward strand.
TAGGTTGCTGGGTCTTCGCATTCATAACATTCTGAAAAGTACTTGCACTAGGTTGCGTTGACGGACCTCCACTACAGTGTGCAGCTTCCTGTTGAGACGTTTTTACAGTCTTCCTGACACTATTCATAGAATTTTGAAAGGTGCTTGCACTAGGTTGCACGGACGGACCCCCAGTATGGGACGCTGCTTCCTGTTGAAACCCTTGTACATTCCTCTTGTGGTTACATGCTACCCTCTTGGCCTTGTCTGATAACAAACTCCAGGCCTCTGAAACCAACTTAAATGCGCCTTCTGCACCAAAAGACTTGTTTTTATCAGGATGAAGCATGAAAGCCAACTTTCTATACTGTTTCTTAATCGTCTCATCATCAGTATATGGAGTAACACTAAGTACTCCATACCAATCCGCTTCCCCATTAATTTTATTCTCCGAAGAGATGTAAACATCAAGTATAGTCAACATTTGGGAGAGACCCTCAAGCTCGGGATACAAATTTAGAGCCTTCAAAACAAACTTCTTAGCACTAGCATAATTTTTTTCTGCAAACTTCTTCTCAGCAAGTTCCTTAGCCTTGACCGCATCATCTTTATTGCACTCCATAGTTTCCTTGAGAGTCTCAGTACACTTCCTCTTTACTTAACTAGAGCAGTAAGCATAATATGAGAAAAAGTATTAGATTCTACAACCCTTGTTGAATAGAAAAATAATACCCAATACAGTTATGCTAAAAACTTAAAGTTGGATGCAGAAACAAAAAATTCATATCGAAATGAACATTGTTCGAATACTGAATTTAAAACCCTCCCCCACCGACACCGAGCAAAACCAAGTCTTTGCCATAACTTTAGAAAATAAGAAATCCCATCACATTGAATAGAAACAAGTATCACTTTTATTGACAGAAACAGATCATGTACTAAATTAACTTCAAATCTCGATAGATGCCGTAGCAAATTAGCAATGCATTCTTAAGCTCTGCCTTTCGACTTGAACCACAGACTTCCCCGTTCAAGGACGAAAGGATTCCGCTTCATTACAAAGGCTAGGCATGCGTTTTCATCAAACACTTGGAACTACACCAACAGAACTCCCCAACACAACAATTCCACTACAATTTCCAACAGATCTAACCAATTGATGAAGCCATATATGGCACGCCATTGCACATTATTACAAGAAATTCAACAAGAAATTACCTTAATGAAGCTTCGCCAAATGCATACAACATGTCACATTATCAACAAAATGCAACAAATAAAAAAGCCAACTTTTCGAGGGAAAAAAACAAGAAAAAAACCCCTCCAAAAAAATCCCCAAAACCCACTTGGAGGAAAAAGTCCCCAACAAAATAATGATCAGAATTCTGTGCGGGTTCACAGAAACAGAGCTTTTAGGGTTTCAGTAACACCGCCCGAACTTCTGATATAAACCTTCAATATTTTGAGTGGGAAAGGTCTGAAATTTAGCACTTTAAAAATTTCAGAAGGTCTTACAAACCCTAGCTCTGTGCCAATTCCCAAAATTGAACAAAACCAGAAAAGCAGTTAGCAAAAGCGAAAATTGACGAGAAAAAGTGATTACCCACAAAGAAGGAAGAGGACGAGTCTGACTTGAAGGAGTTTGATTCTGAGACGACCATCAACGCCAGGTACACTGACACTGACCCATTAGCCCCTGGACCCCTAGAGAAATTTCTTAATTGCAGATTTAAAAATTGAAAATTTTTAGGGAAAAAGTAGGGACGCGTTTTGGTGCCTCTAGGCTCTAGTATTGTTTAGATTATATAGTGGTTTGATTTAACCCAAGAAGATTAACTAGGGTTAAGTTTTAACCTCGGCGTAAGATTTACGCTAGATGGACGCCACACGTTCTAGATATAAAAGAACCGTTACGCCAGACGGAAAACTAACTAGGGTTAAGTCAATGTAAGGTTTACGCTAGATGGTCACCGTACATTTTAGATGTAAGAGAACCGTTACGCCAAATAGAAGACTAACTAGGGTTAAGTTTTAACCTCGGCGTAAGATTTACACCAGATGAATGACACATTCTAGATGTAAGAGAATCGTCACGCCAGATGGATGCCAGACATTGTACATGTGAGAGAACTAAAATTATAATCGAAACATGTCTTGAATTCGATTCTCAACGTGTATATTAACTTTTAAGAAACGTACTGCGACCGTGTTCCGTTTAGTGGGTAGAAATTTAGTTTAATTAAAAAAATATGCAACTACCATATTTCTTTAGTTCTTTAATTTGTTTTTTAACATATGGTACACACAAATTTTATATGCAATTGGGTTGGCAAGAAAAAGACTAACTCTTGCCAATAATGTGGATAAATGTTACATTCCAAACATTCTTAAATTTTAAATGATTAAATTACATTATATATATATATATATATAAATTACATTTTTAAGAAATAAGATAATTAAATATCAATAAAACATTAACATTTAGTCATATTATAATTTTAAGCATAGGTTAGTATGCACTCTTCCAACTGTAAACCAAATTTCATTTGGTAAATAGTATGTAATTCGATTAGTTAAGAGTATTCGTTTTTGCATTTAACGTTCTACGGTCATATCTCTCTTCCCTAATTTAAATAAATTTAATGTAGAATATTATTATTGTTTGTCAAAATAATTGTAACTAGAAAATGAAGGTGAAAACCACAACTAGGTCAAATGAAACACCATATATTGTCACCAAAACACAAAATGAAAACCAAAAGGACCAAGCCACGTACAACATCAACAGCACAGGGTACAAGCAGCTTTACTCAAAATTTCACCCCCATAAAAACACAAAAACTACAAAACACCGCATGTTCTTTTGCCACTCAGTACTACGGATCTGATAGTATGCCTCTTTACTCGAAAGTGAGAGATTTCAAATCTCATAAATGACGAATTCGTAAAAACACAAAAAAACAAAACACCACCTGCCTGCGACCGACGTTTTCACTCTGTTTCCCTTCCCACTTGGTTTTAAATTTCTAATGCCTAAGCTCTGTCACCAACGTTTCAGTAAAGCCTGCCTCTGGAAACCCTAGCAGTAGCAGTAGCAGTCCTCCTCTCCGAAGCCTTCCATTTTATGGTAACTCCAAACCTTTTTGTTTTTTCCTCCCCCCACACGATTTTTGTTTTTTTTTTTCTGGGTTATTTTTCTGCTTGTTTTTGCTTCAAGATGCTTCCTTTCAGTTCTCTTATCATAAATTTTGATGCTTGTTTGGTTGCTGAGAAAAGGGTAGGAAGAAAAGAAGAGAATTGAGTTGGAGATTTGGGTTTGGGGGGGGGTGATGTGTTGTTTTATTTTTTTCTTTCTTGGATTCTCTTGGCAACCAAACAAGGGTTCAGGGGGAAGTGATCATTGGTTGTTGGTTTCTGAGATTTGTTCTCTGTTTAGATGCCGAGAGTTGATGGAAAACGAGAAGGATTGTAATTTACCAATTAATTCCAGAAACAGAAAAACAAAGTTGTTCCTTTTACATAAATGGATGATTGGAAGTGGTGAAATCAATCCATTTCCTTGTTTGGCATGTTATACTAATCTTGTTAGATGAAAATTTGCCCGTCTTGCATATTCGACATTCCAATTGTTCATCCTTTTGTACACAATTTTTATGATATTTCAGGTCATAATTGGATTTATTGGTCTCTCAGATTTAGCCATCATAGAAAGTTGAACGGAAGATCTCGAGCCAAACAAAAGCTCGGTGTTTAGGTGCATTGAAGTGAAATGAAGATATTGCAGGTTTTAGCATCATTTATATGTATTCTCAATCTGCGAGTTATTGTTGATTTTATTAATCTGACAGACAATGATAGCACCCGAATTTCTCTAAGCCAGTGTTGATGTATGAAAAGCTCTTAGCTGTTTGTTGCCATAAACCATACAACTGAATTGTTTCCCCCCACCTAGATAGCCTCACATTTTGATGAGTTCAAAACAGTACATTTATTTCGCAAGTCTTGTTTACTTCTTTGAGCTTCGTATCCCTAAGCAAGAGGACTTTCACAGGATAAACAGAAATCAATGGAGAAGCAATTTCCCCATAATGACCAACAAAATGGCGTCAGTGAGGTTCCTACGGTGGACTCTGGTTCAGTATCTATTTCCAGCAACAAGAGTACAAAAGTCACGCGTGAAGATATTGAAGTTGTAAGACATATTTTTACTTTACTTGTTTGAGCTTGAGTTTGATTTTGTTCCAAGGAAGAAACTTAATTACATTGTTTTGCTTGGGTAATTAATGAACATTGTAGGTCCAGAATTTGGTTGAAAGATGTCTGCGGTTGTATATGAACAAAAATGAAGTCATCAATACCCTATTAGATCGTGCTAGGATTGAGCCGGGCTTTACAAGCTTGGGTATGCCGCTACATACATAATTTCCTTTGTTTTTTCTTCCTCCAGACACATGGAAATAAAGCTTTCCATTCCCTTTTATATGACATCTTCACTTTTCTTCATTGTTCGCAATGCATAAGTATTACTAGTTGATAGCGCAAAAGAAGATTTTGACTTGGTCGTTATATTGCTGCTATATGTTTCGAATTGCTCTAATTGTCATATTTTTTATTTTTTTTTATTTAGTACTTGAGAAATTGGAAGTAGAAAATGCAGAATTTTTCAAGGCTTACTACACGAGGCTAAAGCTGAAAAATCAAATTGTTATGTACAACCGTTTGCTTGAGCAACAATACCATCTGATGAAACAGCAAGAGCCTCCAGAGATTCCATTGCCTCCCTTGCATAATGGGATGCATTACATGCCAGGTATTTTCTTTTCAGAGAACTTGAATGTATAGGCACACGTCAGCGTTTTAAATTTTTGTAGAAGAAAGGAGTAGGAGCTGCATTCCATTTTCTCTTCTTTCAATACCAATGACCAGTTTTTGAGTTCCAATTCCAACTTTGGTAAAAAGGAAAATTATACTTGAATTCAGAAAAATACTCGGGGGGAATTTACTCGTAATTGAGATACACCTTGTTTGGCTTATTTGTTGAGACATTTCTTTCCTGAGCATGGTCATGTAAAGTGTAGGCCATACTGAACGCAAATGGCTAAAATGCATGTCTTCTCGTATTTAAATTCCTTCTCACTTTTGGTGTTGGTTTATTGGAAGGTTGTTGCCTACTTCTAACTGAATTCTATGCCATAGATCTAAATGTAATGTGATCCCTTATTCCTCGTTTGTTTATATTTAGTGCAGTTAACAATTTACCTATGGGATACCCCGTCATGCAGCAGCCTTCATTTCCGTCTAAGGGTCATCACCCAATCAATTCCATGGGCACTATATCGAGTTGTCATTTGGTCAATGGAATCCCTGCTCATGGAAATTTCCACCATATGCCCCTAAACTTATGTCAAGAGTGAGGATTCTATCTCACATCCACTTTTTCTTTAGTTGTTCTAAGCATTCAGTAAAGTTTCTGTCACGCACGCACACAGTGACCGTTGTTTGTGATGTGTTCTTGATCATCCTTGACAGCGGTATCAAGACAGAGATGGTTTCAAGTCCTGTATCAGTGTCCAATGGCCAGTTTCCTTACACTCCATCAGAAATATCAGGGCTAGGCGCAGACACATCGATGCTTGATCCTGCATTTACTCACTTTGCAAATTTGGAGAGGTTCGGTAATGGAACAGATGGTGGAAAGTTATCGGGACAGGCTCCTTGGAATTTCGGCCTCGTTGATACTGCTGGATGGCCAAACTTACCAGGTAAGAACAGTTTTCCTTGATGCACAATCTTATGTTGAAGAACATGGACACGGGAAACGGTCAGTATACTGAACTAGAGTTTTTAATAAGTTTTGGTTGTGAAGCCATGGTGCGCTTGTTAACCGTTTCCTCTTTTATTGATGGATTCTTCTTCAACTTATTTCATGAACAGATCTTGGATCACTTGGAAACTATTCGGGTTCACCCTTTCTGCCTTCCGACTCGGACATAATGCTTGATTCTCCAGAGCAAAATGACATGGGTACTAAAACCACATTACTCAAATGCTTCGTCCCTCGATGTTTCCATTTGAACATTCTTTTCGTTTCTTACTAGTTTGATTGCATCGATGATTCTTTGATTTGGAGAAGAAAACTAAGTACTACCTTACGCGTTATTTTCGCAGTGGAAGAGTTCTTTGTCGACCCTGGTGAAGGCTCTCAATCGGAGTAACCTTTCTTACGCGCCAAGGCAACGCGGTCTCGTGTATTTTGGAGCTCTCTTTTGTTTAGGATGAGGTAGATGCTATTTTTGAGCAATGAGTACATGTAAATTTTGAGTCTCGATTCTCTTCGTTTTTGTACGTACTTTTTCGGGTTCGACTTTTACGGGTCCGACTTCAGACTCTACATGTTTAATAATTTAGGGATTGAGCCCTAAAACATGAAGTGCGCCACTCAAAACACGCGATCCGACATTTTACAGCTATGCAGAAGAGGTATACAATGCAAACATGTACAAATACGGCAACCAAAACAGGTCGAAAACCCCGTCTTCTACGTACAGGAAATCGAAAAAATTAGATACAAAACTAATGAATAAACAAAATTGCTTTAATTTCTATAAGCACATTCATCCATTTGCATGCGCAAATGTAATATTCAGTTTTCTTAAAAATGTTGACAAAACCACACCTGCAATATGTAAAATTTCTAATCTTGGTGAGCGCTGGCTGGCTCTGCTTTGTCATGCTGGAACTTCACCACAATGCACGTTATGTTGTCGGCACTGCCACGGCAAAAGGCGACCGCCGTTAACTTTCGAGCTGCTGCCTCGGGTTCTTCTTCTGTTTTGGCAACTTCAACAGCAACCTGAAACATGAGGCAGAAATAGATAAGCAGGGAGCCAGGGTTCTTATCATTGCAATAATATTGCAAAACAACCGTTCGCCTACACAAAAGAACTCGCCCATCCCATGTCCGATCATGAAAGGACCGGTGAATGGCCTTGTGTCTGCATATGTGTCAAAATCGAAGGTAACAGCCAGGATAGGATTTACCTCATTCGTTAGCACATCCCATACCCCATCACTAGCAAGCACTAGAAACTCAAAATCATCATCCACCACCTGGTCCTGAAATAGAAAGAAAAAAACTGATGAAAATTTTGCTTTAACTTCCAATCTGTGTTGGTTTTCGAAATCGGGAATGAAAAATCTTCCAATCTAGGGGATACAAATATATGTAACATCCACGAGTAAACAAGTATTTTGTGATATATGCTACCAAAATAAGACTCCTCGGATACAACAATTAGTAGGAAATTACTATTTACCATTCAGAAAGAGTAAAGACGGGTTCACCACACGGACAGATTAAATCCTCAGAAAACAAATAAAGAAATAAGTTAATCCAGAATCAAACAGCGACAAGTTCAATGATCACCTGGATCTCAGGTTCTGCAACAACATATTGCTTCAACATGCGGTTCCCAAAAGCCCGAGACATAGCCAGCACACCTCCTACCCTCCAAGTGCCTGAGAACATAGCAGAAAGAAGTAGGTCACTTGCTGATTTATCATAATGTTGTAAACAGTGAAACCGTATAGAATTTTTCAAGCCCATGAATAAAATCAACACCTGATGCTTGAATAGCACATTACCTGCCCACATTACAACACCCCCAGCATTTTCAATTCTCTTCCTCTCATCACTTCGATTTGGTTTATGATCCTCGGATAAAGCAATAGCTGTCCAAAATGGGAAAAACAAAAGTTAATTTTAGATATCCAGCATATCAAAATATTAAACTCTTACATTCAACATTTTCAGCATGGAAAGGTGTCGGATATACTTCATGATGAATTCTGTTACGTATCATAATATTTTTAACCACTTTTCAATGACTAATGATTCAATTTATACCTTTTCCTGCCTTTGATATTACTGTACGTGAATCTCCAACATTGGCAACATATAGATGGTTACCAACCAAGACTGCTGTTGAAGCAGTAGAACCATCATCCCGGTATGTATCTCTTTCAGAATCCAAAAAGTCTGCATCGGTCTGTTGATACGATTCACCTGCAAGGTCACCCAAGTTACCCAGAAGAACCAAACAGACCTATGTCACAGGGTAGAATAGTGTTCAGTGCAGGACCCCACAGCTTGATGAAATGACAGGCGTAAAAAAATTTCATCTCTTTCCAAATGAACTAAGAGGACACAAAACTAAATAATTCCACTTGTATGGGATCCTGTGTCAGAACAATAGACATGCTACAACCATATCACCCTAACACTTTATTGTATGTGCTGCACAAATTTAGGTATAAAGGAACGCACTAATAGCTAACTTTGTGTCTGTCATGAATTGTGGATGCTTCATGAGATTGTCAAATAGATGCTCCTTCAAGTATTGAGCAGCACGAGAACCACCGTGACCTGTAAAGACAGACAAAAAAATTAGAAAACCTTGCATCATACATAGGACAAGTACTTTCTACTTTAGCCAGTAGGCAAAATGCTTATATTTGACTGAAATCTCAGGACAATTACATCTTAGGAATAAGGTCAAAGTTGTGTAGCAGAACCCTCAGATATATGCGAGTAATATCAACTGACTCCGTAATTAAAATGATACAAGCTTTGATTTTTTCCTTTACGTGGAAAGTTACCACACGTAGCATCTAAAGCAGCAAAAGTTATCAGTTTTGCCCAACCGTTTGCCACTGCAGTTTCCTAAGGGTTCAGCCACTAAATGGTCCCAAATATGTTCGAAAAACCTAAATATACTCCACGTGTCCAAACACTCTTGATTCTTATGTAGACAGCATTCCATAGACATTGTAACGAATGATTTTTAGCCCTACATTTAAGACTTTTAGTAATCAGAACATATTCCGTTATCTAAAACAAAAAAGGAATATAACGAGAATCTAACCATCGAAAATTCCAAACAGGCAGACCATTTGCCCATCAATTTTGGACATTTTAACATCATAAAAATCCTCCATGGTTGCTCTTTTTCCCCTGAAACTTGAATAACCGCAACTCAGTTTTCCACCTTCGCTGTCAACGAGACAAAAACAGGAACATGAAGGTAAGTCCAAAAGGCACCAGTTAGATCATTCAATCTCAGAACGGGTCAACTTATAGCTGAATAAGGATATCACTTTCGCCTATAAATTGTACCCAAAAAATAAAGACAAATAAGGAGAATCGATATAAACCTTTTACACCCTCCACTGGTATATTCACCATCCTCATCTTTGTCAGGCAGCACATCAAAAACGGATCCCTGGTTATCCGTCGCACCTGTATCAACCATCATCCTTAAACTCACCCTAAATGCTCGGTTCCGCGAATTGGCAAGCATGCAAAATCTATCAGTATTGTTGAAATGCACCCTTGCTAAACTCGCCCTAAATGCTCGGTTCCGCGAATTGGCAAGCATGCAAAATCTATCAGTATTGTTGAAATGCACCCTTGCCTTCGTAGACGTTACGATATGCCCAGCTTGAACAATCACACTCCTTATGTAACTTTTGCATATCATCTAAACATAAACCGGTCTACCAGCGGAAACCAGATCTTCTGCAAATGCACAGCAGAAATCGAAAATCACCAAAAGATGCCAATGTAACTAACAAAATTTCGAGTAAATCGATTAATCGAGCCTACTCCGATTGAGCTAAAGCTAATTTCATAAACAAGCAACAGAAAGATGCAAAATGAAAACAACATTTTCTAGTTTCTATCACTTTCCTCCTCAGCTTTCTCGGCAACCAAACAGGAAGTTAATTGACAAGTTCACAAACAGAAAACACATACGCACGTCCACAGGTAATCAAAAGCAGATCAAGAGCTAAATTCGATCAAATTTCGCGATGAAATTAAGGAGAAAAAGTTGAATTGATTACAGAATTGTGGATGGAAATCTTCGAGTTCGAGCACCGAGTCGGATCGGATCGGATTGAATAAACCGGGCGCAGACGGCAAGGATCCGAATCTAAAAGTGTGATCCAATCAGCTCCATGCGTGCACAGGAATGTTTAAAGTACAATTTTCTCGCTCTAAAAACCTGATAGAATATGGAACCCTAGAGAGAGAAAATAAGAGAGAGACTGAGTGAGCGAGTGCGATTCAGGCGGTGGATAGAGAGAGGAGAGAGAGAGAGAGAGAGAGAGTAAACGAAGTGAGAAAGAGAGATGCTTTTTGCAGCTTGTCAGTGAATAGAGGTGGCCACGTGGCGGCTTTCATACATCCACTTTAGGAGTCATATGGTGCAGCCGCATCCACGAGGGGTTTTGAGACTCGTAATAATTGTATGCCACGTGTTTTTCTACTTTGCTCCCTGTCCTTAATCGGTAAGAGAGATTTTTTAGTGTGACCAGTAAACGTAGTGATACACTATGTGTTACTATATAAATGATTAGATACGTGTGATAAAAATTAATAACTCAAAAAATAAAATTTCCTACTATATATATAAAAACACGTGGTATATCACTCATGTTTCAGTCACAATAAAAAATTTCTCAAGCGGTAATATTGCTAGGAATACAAGGAAATATGTCGTATGTTGTTATATAAGTGGAAGAAAGTAAATACAATCTCGATAATTTAACATCCAACATTAATAATAAGTCTCGACTTGAAGATAACGTGCTAAATTAATAATTTACTAAATTTATAAGATAATACATTATACAAAGTTTCAAATAGGTCTCACATAACATATATAAATTAATAATTTTGTGATTTCTTTACATGGTTGAGATTAGAAACCATTGTTGCATGTATGATGCGTTGTGTTACTATAGTTTTTGTTTATTTAAATAGAGTTTTCACTTGGTTAAATTTTCGTAAAATAGAATAATTAGTACATTAAAAAATGACCAATCTATTTTAGAAAAAAAAAAAAAAAAGTAAATGCATAAATTTTATTTGGTTAAACATATATAAAATTGTTAGTTCGTAGGGCAAAAAACTAATAAAATGTACAATATTTAAGAAAATAAAGAATACCTTGATAAATTTAATATTTGCTAGATTAATAGATTTTCCTTGGTTCCAAGGCTATTAATTTATAGAAGTTTAATTGTAGGCTGTTTTTTTAAGAATACATGTTGAGTGTGACGTGAATGCACATAACCTAATGGGCTCAATATGTCGATAACAATCAACAACAACAAAACTTTTTCCTACTAAGTGAGGTCGGCTATATGAATTCTAGAACGTCATTGCGCTCGGTTCTATGTTATGTCCTCCATTAGATCAAAGTACTCTAAGTCTTTTCTTAGAGTCTCTTCCAAAGTTTTCCTAGGTTTTCCTCTACCCCTTTGACCTTGGACCTCTGTCCCGTAGTCGCATCTTCTAACCGGAGCATCAGTAGGTCTTCTTTGCACATGTCCAAACTACTGTAACCGATTTTCTCTCATCTTTCATTCAATTTCGGCTACTCCTACTTTACCTCGGATATCCTCATTCCTAATCTTATCATTTCTCGTGTGCCCACACATCCAACGAAGCATCCTCATCTCCGCACATGATTATCTCCCGCACATTTGTTTCATGAAATAACGATTGAGATTTAAGTTATTAAGATTTAGTTAAATCTTAACCGTTTCTTTTTGTCTTTTGATGCTTATGAGAGAAAAGCTCATTAAAATACATATGAACATCCATCCTAAAATCAATTAGTGGTAAGAGGCACATGAACAACAACATTTTGAATAACTTTATTGCTACAATTTCTATCGACTGCTCATCATCCTCTGGTTGTGGCGTCTATGGAGTACCTCAAGTTATACTTCTGACTTCTAAACTTCAATGGGGCAAATTCTCGATGGTCTATCAAATTTTGACATATAATGAGCAGTGTGATTTGAGAGAAACCAACCTACAACACGGGAAGAGAGTTTCAAACACGAAACTTCGGGTGCTTGAGCAAATAACTAATGATTCTTTACTTAACCCTATATAGAAATAAAATCTACTTGTTACAAAGTAGCAGCACAATGGAGAACTTCTCAATAATTAATGTCTCATTCGCACTGTCGAGGTTTCCTTTTTATGGCGACGCCAAGCTGCTTGCAAAGCATAAGCTGCCCTTGGTTTCCATTGCTCCACGTTAAAGCTAGTATTAAGGCTCGAGTGGCGGCGTTGCTCTTTGGTGAAAAGCCACCAGAATTTAGAGACTACCGTCTTCAACTGCTGCGCCCTTAGAACAAACACTTCAACTTCCGTTTGCGCCTTGACAGTTTCAGCTGACAAGGGGAAGTTAGATAAGCTGGCACAGTTGATCAGCACCCAATCGAAAAGCTCTTCTCCATAGAAGTCATCTTTGCCAAGAAATCTTACCCTAGCAGTAGCAGAGGCGGTGTAAGTCAATAGCTTACCGCGTGTGACAAAGAGCATCTCAGCAAGTGGCTCTCCCTCATGAAAAATGATGCTGTTCTTTGCGTACAGCACCCGCGTGAGATGTTTGCAGATAGCTTCCAACAGTTGTTCGTCCATGGTTTGAAGTATTGGCACTTCTCTGAGTGGACCTGAGCAGAGATGCCATTTTATATCCTTACAAAGTTCCACGGGAAGAAGGTGAAGAAAATTCTCCACGTCAATGCGTATGTTTTCTTTCAGTTTGTGTTTCATGGATTGCCAAATCCGAGCCTTAAGACTCCGAGGAAGTGAATGGTAATACATCCACAATTCTATTTCTTGTTCCTTCAATCTCATTTCCTCCGATCTCGCAACTTTTGACAGCAAATATTTCTGTGTGACAAGTGATAACAAAAGGCTGCTCATCAGGTTTACATAAGTAAATTAAATTATCTGATAAACCAATGCGCAATCAGTCATTTGATAATTAGATAAAGAACTAGGAGGGAATGGTTTAGCACCAACCTGCAGATTTCCAGCAAGAATTGCAAGTAGCACCAAGCCGGATATTGAAATAGAAAGTGAAAAGAGTATCTCCCATATGTAGGTTGTAGTGGATTTGAGGCTTTGGCCGAGGGAGCTGCAATAACACGATACAACTAAACATATAAGAGGATATTCTCAAAAGTGCTTAATCCAGAAGCAGTATAAAAGAGATTCTGTCAAAAGTAGGATAATTTGGATAAGCAAAACCTTAGATTTTGTATCCCCCACCAGAAGCAGTAAGAAATCCTTTGTACAAAATGAGTTGAATCCAGAAATATAGAGTCAAGAGCATCAGAGTATATTCCAAAATTCATTGGCTTTGTAGAGCAAGAGTCGTCTGCGAATGCTTTAGCTCCAAATGTGTCATCGCAATATAAATAACAGTGCGCACCTCCATGATATTCACAGGCTTCTCGCCAGCACGTTGCTATTCTTCGTATAGAGCAAAAATACCAAAAGGCTCCAGTAACCTACGTACAGAACCAGAAAATTGGAATATAGAAGAACAAAAGCATTTCAGAATGTTGAAGAACTGATTAGAAAGGAAAATGATAGGGAGACCATCTCTTTAGACCATATTTTGTAAAACACATGATGTGGCGGTTGATGATTGAATTCCTTCTATATATCAAAATGGTCTCTCTAGCATCACCCGGTTAGAAATGGTTATGGAACTTACATGACCAGCAACCATAAAACGAAAGAGATCAGGCCATGCAGATTCGGCGAAGATGCTAGAACCCCTTAGAGCTACTTTTAACGAAGAGCCGATCCGAAAAGCCCTTAGCAGATATTGAAACACAAACATCAAGAGTAATAGATTTGTTTCACCGAAAAGCCTCGAGTTATTTCGTTTTGGAATGACAGCAAAAACTAGCACCTGGACAGATCAGAGCAAGCTTATAAGCTAGCATACCTTGTAAATATTATAGCTCAACTATATATAAAATAGCTTTCCTTACCTGTGGAAGTGGAAGAATTATAAACATGTCGAGTAGTAGGTACATCAATAAATATTTCCGTGCTCTTGCCCGAGTCTCTGCAGCCGATTCGCCTTGTCGAGAGGCTTGAAAAGAATGAGCAACAATGCTTGCACGGAATTGAAAAATGATATGAAATATATAAAAGAAATCGATGCTGAAACGCAGAAGCGCAGTTACCGTCCCCAATGTTTTGTCCAGGGCAAGGCAATTCTGCTCGTTGTTAACCGTAAGGAGGTAAAAGAACAAAGGATCGGTTGAGAGAGCGATAACACAGAAAACTAGAAGTATATGATTCCACCTCTGCAGGACGAACTCCCGTAAATCAAGAAGCTTTTTCTTGGGGAATTTTTTCAGTGCTTCCCTAATATTCTTTGGGAACTTTTCTGCAGCATTTTTTTCTAAGTCACAGTGATGTAGCCTGAATTATACACATATTACAAACGGAAATTGGCTTACAACTTTTATCCTAAAAATTCAAAATGGCAAACATAAAAAGGATAGCATTCGCTTACCGCGGAATTTGAACCTCCATGGCCATTTGCCAGTGCCACAAATTTTAACCTAGCAGATTATTTACCGGGATAAAGAAAAGAAACGACTCGAAAACGAGGGAAGAAGAAAGAAGTAAAATGATCAAGTGTCAGAAAGGTTTCATGAAAACCAGTTGAGTTCCAAGAAATGCAATAGTTGGAAGTAAAAAGTTGAAGCAGTGGAGCCGCCCAAGTCAAGGGAGCCGCCCAAGGCCATGGATCCAATTCACACACACATTGACCTCCTGGAGCTTTCATTTTTCACTAGTCAACCAATCCAAGTCACCTAGTTAGGCACGGTGCAGTTGAATTTGGATCCTCATCGGATCCTCTCTTTACGAGGATTTCGAGAATTCATGAATCGTGTTCGTTTATCGTACATTGTGTGGTTAGAAATTATTTTAAATACTTTTATTTAAAATTATACACAAATAGTACTTGATAAAAATTGACCGTACGATGTACGATGAATGGACACAATTTACGGATCCCCAGGATCCTCACCAAAAAGATCCGGATAGGATCCTGTTGGGGTGTAGTTTGGTCTAGCTCTACCCTAAAAGTGGAATCGGAATTAAAAAAAATATCAACAGTTCGGTTTAGTGCGGGTTTGCTTAAATTTATTACTAAAATAACTCTGATTCGGTTTACGACAACTCCAGTTCAGTTCATGTCGGTTTACAGTTCCGAATACTAAATCATTTGAATCTTGCAAACATAAATTTAGAGCACATAAAAAAGTCACATAATTTTATAGTAAAATATAGTAATTGGATCACACAACGAAGAACAAGCATGATCAAAATAGTTGAAGGAGATTTAAAAGTTAAATGGCACCAAAACTTTATAAAGCTAACTCTCTCTCCTCTGTGAGAGACCTTATCTCCTTCTGTGAGAGCTTCTTCCCCCCCCTTCTGTGAGAGCTTCTCCCCCCCCCCCCCCGTTTTGGTGCGGGTCTTCCTCTTGCCCATCTTCTCTGACGCCGACTCTGGCTTCGGCTGGAGTCGGTCGCCCCTTCTCCCTTCTTCCTCCTGTTTTCTCCTCCTTTTCCCTTCTTTGCCAGTTCCTCTTTCTTCTATATTTCTTCTTCTTCTTCTTCTTCTTCTTCTTTTCTTTTTGCTTCTTCCAATGCTTCTCCCTTTTCTCCCATGCTCTCATTTCCGATCTGACCATTTCTTCCTACCCCCAGCGGCGTTCCTCCTTGTTCATCTCTGCTCCGATCTGCAGCCGTTTCAAAACCGTGATTTGTTGCGGTATTTCGAGATGGTGTGTAGAGTTCCGGTGGTCCCACCGGCTAGGGTGTTCAGCACCACCACCTTCCTTTCTCTCGTACGCTTGTAATTGGGCACAAGTGAGTGATCATGCCTGTTGATTTAGTGATAGGCATATTTAAGAGTTTTTCATGTGGTGAGACTCATCTCACACGATTTGGGAAAGGTTAATCAAATAACTTCTTCTAATGCATTTTCTTTGAGAGTCCCATGCAAGCGACATTCCCAATTAATTTGAGAACTTTGTTTACAGTAAACTTCTTATTTCTTCCCTTTTTTTTATATTTTTCTTTTGAACTTTCAACCCCATTTAACCATGGGGCTTTGAAACCATTTGACCTAAGTCTTCTGACAGCAAGCTTTACTTTTTTTTTTTTATGTGACTTTAAGGCTTCTAAGTTCAACAACCCCTCTTCTTCTCCACGTGAGCAAACTCCACTTGAGGTGCAGATTTTATTCACCCCTCCTCCCCTTGCGAGATGGCTTAAAAAATCCCCTTTTCCCTTGGTTCTAGTACATGGTGTTCTTCCACTAGAAGCAAAAGGTAGTTCTGCAATACTTAGGCTCCTGTTGATTTCGCAATGTTTTTGAAATTCCTCTTGGGTTTTTTTTAACCGTTGAATTCCAAATGAAGACGTGTAAGATTGGTGGAGTTCAAACTAGGGGTGGGTTCAAAAAACCGAAAACCCAAAAAAATCGAAAACCAAACCGAACAGAACGAAAAAACCGAATCAAACGAAAAAACCAAACCGAACCGAAACATTTAAATTAATATTTTTTTAATTTTATTAACTTAATTATTTGATTTTATTATATTAGAATATGATACTTCAGACTGTAGCTTAAACCATAGAGGTTTTTTTTTTTTTTTTTTTTTTGCAGGTCACGAGCTCTCTTTTCTTTCTGCCGCACCACCTTGCTTGTGCTCCTTCTGTGGACCGAAAATTCGAAGTGAAAAGGAGGAGAAAATAACCAGCATGTCACCCCATTTTCGTTTTCTATGTTCTGGGTTTGATTCGGAGTGGGTTGAAACTTTGAACTGCAGCTAATTGGTTTAATTATTTCATGCAGGCGTCACTGGCAACATTATTTCTTCGATTTGGTTGTTGCTGTGTCCTTTAGGTAATGAGCTTGATTGGGTTGTAAAAAACCTTTCTGTTTGTGTAATGGTAGATGATAAGCCTAATTTGATGTTGGTAGCTTCCGTAGTCTAAATTCATTTAGCTTTTTGTTTATCACGAGTAGCTTTTTAGTATCAGTTTGACTTGGTTTTTTACCCTTTATCTTTCATATACATATTGTTAAGGCTTTAAGCCATCTTTCATTGTATTTGTATGTCCCTTATATATATAGTGAAATACAATGAAAGCAAGCCTCAGTGGATGTAGTTGATTTGGCGAACCACTTAAATCTTGTGTTGTTTATGCATTTACATTTGGAGATCATTGCCATGAGAAGCACTTCCACCAAACTATCGGCAATCTCTATTTATCTCCCTTGAGGATGATGTACAAAAAATGTGAGACAAATCCCATAGAAATACATGAAACCTTACCCAACAAAAATCTCCACCAAACTCACTGTCATTTTCATCTATCAAAACAAAGATACCCAAAAACTAGAAATTCGTCCGGCCTATAACAGATTAAAACACCATCATCAAAAGATTATATCATAATACTTTCTTCATGAGAGTTGTTTGTCTGTCTCTCTACTATAATATATCAAAATTTCAGGAAAATCTAACGGTGCAATCTTCCAATATGTTTAAAATACCAACTCAGTCGCTGATCCCGCAGAAAACTGGACAGCCATGTTATGAGTACCAAAACCCCATTTTTCATAGCTCGGATCAAAACACTTCCTTAACAAAAGTTGTTCCTTATCATCTCCTATATAACATATCCAAAAACCACGACAATCTAATCTATGTGTTGACTTATATCCCAGTTCGAACAGCTAATAGTTTCAGCTATATTAAAGAAGAAGAAGTAGAAGTGGTGAGCTAAAATAAAAATAAAAGATGATGTTTGGAAAGGGAAAAGCTAGAAACATGATTCCATGCCTTGTGGCCTTTGAGACATATATTTACTCTAACAATTATTTTCTCTAACATGGATGTCTATTCTTTTCTAATAAAAACAGGTTGCTCGACCAAGATGGACAAGACGTTGGAAAAACATATATGGAGTGGTTAACGAGCAACATTTTATATGATGGATTATAAATTATTACTTTGTTATTAATATTATGATTATATTATTCTTGTTACTAATCAATTTGATTTATGTTTAAGCTTGCAGGCTTGTAAGATAAAGTGTGAGTATTGATATCTATGTGAACATGACATATACATATGCACTGCAAAGCAAGAAAAAGAGTTGTGTTGTGTCAAGTGCTCACTTGTGTAAAGTGTTTAAGTTATGAGGATATTCAAGAGCTGAAGTTTGCCTTAAATATAAACTAATGAACCTTGTTTATGTCAGGCGTAGGGTACAGGGCTTGAGTATACAAATTGGTTGATTATAAAAATAATGAAATCTTGTATATGTCAGGCATAGGGTGCATGCTTGAATATACATTTGGGCGTCGAGGGAAGTGTCCGTTTAATAAAGTGAAAACTGAGAGTTTAATTATAAAAATTGGGTTAAGGGATGAACGGGAGTTAACTCATATTCTAACGTCCTCGGAGCCAAGTGGTATAAGCATGATATGGGACGTGCAGGCTTGGGTGCCTTAGGTATGTGTTGACAGGATTAGAAGGGAGTTCATTCATTCATGCATCTCATTGCATACATTTTATGTATTGGCAAGAGCTACTCATTTCAATTATTATTTTAGTTGGTACTTTTGTTATGAATTAATTTTGTATACTAATATTTTATTTTCGTTGCGTATCCAATAAATTTGTATGTAAGATTTTGTTGATGTATGGTGTAATTGTTGTAATTTAATTTTATCTTCCACCATATCTTGGTTGTAGAATTTATTTCTATAGCTAAGATATGACTCACACCCTAACTCGTGAATAATGTTTATTTGTGGGTCGGGGCGTGACATATTCTCTCATTGGAATGCAGAGAATGACTTTGCATATAAGCAAGGCCGGTCCAGAGATTTTTGAGGCCCGGGCGACGTCAAAAAAAAATTTCCTAACTTCATGTAAGAAAATTATTTATTTTCACACATAAGACATAGAAAAAATTATACTTAGAAAAACACTTCAAACTTAATAATTTAGAAACACAGAAAGACTAATTTATTTTGTATTGAGAGAGGGAAACAAAAAAAATTCGGGCTTACAAGTAGATAGATGATGAGTTTTGTTTTCCATCTGAACTTTGAACGTGTTTTTGAATAAATCATGAGATGTTTTTTTTTCTTATTTACTAACCTTGTCAATATGAGACTAAAAAATAATGATGTTTTCGAGTCTTTAATTGATATGTATTATTAATGAATGGACACTAAATTAAACATTGTAATGAAACGTCATATAATTTGCAAATTTGGTCTACGTATTATTCTTTGTTGAAGATTAGACTTGAATTAAAACAAATATATAAAAATAACAACACACATAGCTACTACATAGTAACTAAAAATAAATTAACAACCAAACAAAAAATTTTAAAAATTGAAAAAAATAAACATGCACATAGCATTTCGAACTTATGACCTCTTGTTAATTTTAAACAACAAAAATAATTGTTTCTAATTAAACTTCTTGATCCTTTAAACAAATTTTATAAATTTATACTCTTATAAAAAGAAATTTGTAAAAAATGGAAAGTAAATGTTGTTTTGAACCCAAGACCTCCTCATTATTTTCAAATGACAAACCACCACTTCTAGTTAAATTTTTGTGTCTTTGAACCAAATTTTATAAATTTATACTTTTATAAAAACATATATAAATATATCACCCTAATAATTTTGGTGCCCCTAATTTTTTTGGGCACTGGACGGTCGCCCTACCTGCACTGGGCCTGGGCCGGCCCTGCATATAAGACTTGGCTTCCTGTGTCTGCTACCTTAGCTTTACTTTTTGACAGATGTGAATAAGAATGATCTTTTGTCTCTTAACTTATCCAACATGATAACCATGTGAATAGCATTCATGTTATCTAGAAAACTTTTCTTCCTTCTCCTTCTTTGGAGTAATCTTTAAAGTCTAGGACATCAGTAATATACCACCTTCTTAGAGCATATTGTTTTACTTTTGCCAACAAGCTTATGCACCGTTGGTGATTGAATGAAGAATAGGTTGCTGTCAATATTTGGGGTTGAATGAAACTTGCTCTTTCTTTATCCAAATCCATTGCTTTTCGTGACATTGATTGCTCATTTCTTTCTTGGCATGGACGTCGAGCATGGATCTCTTTAGATTTGATCGGAACTTCACGGGGTGGTTTAGGCCACCCCAAAGAAATTTATGGAATTTTGGAGATTATTTCCGCTGATGTTAGTAGGGAGTCTAGATCCTCTTCTTCGTTTTTCTTTTAAACGTTGCAATTTTCTTGTATAAATTGAAGGTTACAGACTCTAGGTAGTTGATTACGCCCCTTTTTTTTTTTTTTTTAATTTTTGTCTGCAACACAACATCAAACAAGAAAAATAAATAATTTAATAGAACTTGTTTCATACCTAGTGTCACATGTTTTTCTTTGGATCTTGATTCAAAAGCACAAATGGTTGAACTCCTTGTTCACTTTTCCGGCAGCACTTCGTTGCTTTTGATATTTTCTCTCAAAGTTTCTCTTATTTTCTGCAGAGTATCCCTTCTCTTTTTCTGTCCTTGCCTTCTTACTGCAACTGATGCCTGTTTATAAACATCTTAGGAGTGCTCTAGAGCTTTTACGTGGGGGAGATAGATGCCATGTCTTCCACCTTTTTTTTTAACTTCCTTTACTGACTCCACGTTCTTTTGTTTGCAGAAAATGGGGAGTTCCTGTTTTGCACATCACTTCCCCCTTTTGTAGGAAAGAATTCATATATTATGTATTTATTTATGGATGTTTGGTTTGTATGAAAAGCCCATCCTCAACTTTTGGGCTGGATTACATTTTTGGTTTATCTTGTAGTCTGATCCAATTTGTATGGGCCCTATTCTTTTATATGTTATACATTTTTGTTGTTCAACAGTCACCGTAAAAATTTATTCTCCATGAAGTGCGAGTAGCTTCATTCGATCGCCGTTCAAAGTAAAACTCTCATATTTTTGAATCTTCAACTTTAGAAGTCATCACAAAGCTAGGAAATACTCATGTTATGTCCCTGCTAAGTGGTAAGAAATAGAACGTAAATAAGAAATATGTAGAGGCAGTAACAATAATGACTGACAAACTTCAAGCTAAATATATTGCTTACTTAAATGCAGGAGTTTCATATTCTTGATCATAGACGGATGCTTCAACACAAACTCCTTCCACTCTTCTTCATCAATCCGCCCATCACCTTTCTTATCTTCGTTATACGTCCACGAAAAAAAAAAAGAAAGACAAAGAACTTAAGAACATTCAGCTAACTGAGCAAAGAAGAAGAGTCGTCGCGATAAATATATATGTATATATATGAATTCGCATCTTATTCACAATCATTTCAATGACATTCATTCATCCGTGTTCCGTGAGTACCAGATCAGATTCGTGCAAAAGTGCCAGCACCATCTCCTTCGATCAACAGTGACAGGACGGAAATGCCCCTTGCTTTACCTTTCATTTTTCACTTTTCTGTTGCGCAACTCTCTCACAAATCTCCTATCCTATCGCTCTCGATCTCACCCTCCCTTGCTCTCCAACCGTGCGTTCTTTCTCTCACAACATACCCACAAAGGAAACCCTGGTTTTTGTTGTTCTAGGAATTTTGTTTGCGGCTTCCATATTCGGAGGAAGAGTCGATCCTTGGAAACCCAGATTTCTCGACGTTTTGTCAAAGCCCTCAAATTTGTTTCGACCGTTTTATCTCGATCTCACAATCGCCGGCGCAAGACTTTGAGAATATCGGCCTTTATTTTCGTCTCCAACCCCTGAGTTCGGACTGGCTTTCCGACGAATTTTTAGTCCAATCTGGGCACACCATGCCTTGAAATCACGGCCAGGTGCATCATATGGGAATTATATATGAGTTTTTATTTCGAATTTGTGTCGATTCGAACGAAATCTTAACACTTTCGGTTTCAGGCCTGTTGAATCACTCACTCTCCTCTTTGTATGTGTGTTAATTTGCACTTTGCAGTAATTGAATTCTCAATTGGATTCTTCTGTTTCAGATGCTTCCCAACTCATCTTTTAATACAATCGTAGACCTGGTCTTTGTCAAACACTACAATTAATTTCGATCTGTTATTAATCCTTTTGTTAAATTTAAATCAAGATTATCGATAAATATTTATACTTTATGTGCAAATACATATATGATACTGTCTCTATAGTCTGTATAATGTTGGTAAAAATATTGAGTGTTTTTTGTGTGTTGTTCATGTAAATTCATGATTTGAGATATAAAATTAGGGAGAAAGAATGTAAATTTAAGGAAGCTATTACTGGCACTTCACAATAATTAGCTTGCAATTGAAATTTTAGACAACCACAAAGAAAATTTTGTGTCATTGTAGCTCAAAAATGGGATCAAAATAGTAGCTAAAAAATAATGACGCTTAAATTCAATTAGAAATCATACGCTGTGTATAATTGAAGCTCACAAATGGAAACAAAATAGCAGGAATTCAATTCAATTGAAATTTCCTTTATTTTAATTCAAACATGTTGAAGTCTCTTTTTGCATTTGCATATTCTCTGGCATTAGAGCCTATAGATTGTGGTAACCGTTGTAGGAGAAGTGGTGTTGAAACTAACTGATCGACAAAGAGTCTTCTTTTTTGTTTTTTCATTGTCTTAACGTATAGATCCCCTCACTCGATTTAGTTTTTTTTTTCTTTTTCTCAGGAACAGTTTGAAGGATTAAAATGTGGCAGCGAGATTGCACTCTTCACTACTTTGTAAGTTCGACTGACTCATCCTATAAGAATTGTTTCGGTTTGTGTTTGCTGTTTCCATTCAATGTAATCCCTCTTCTCATTTACGTTTTCAAAATTGTTTTCTTTTAAGTTGCGCAATGTTTATATTTTTTGCCATGATGGTAGTTTTAGGATCTATGATTTCATTTTTGGTGATGAATGTCCATTAATAGCTATTAATTAATTAATTTATTTAGATCTTGCAAGTTCGAGGCATTGGTGATGGAGATAAATTTGTTGCAATTTACAAATCATTTGAGCAGACGTTTCCTGATTGTAAAATGGTTTTACCAAGTCTTCTTCCTTATAGGTAATAGATCTTGGGTTGAATTCGTTTGCTTCATAGACAATTTCTGAAATTCTTTTACTATTTCTCTCCTGATTTCAGTCAACAATGCTAAGCAAAATGAAAACAAACCAATTAGATTAAAGAATGCTACTCATGTTCCTTATTGTAGATAGTGTTGTATGTACATTTTCCACATGTATATAAGTAGTATGGCTTATCATACATACATTTAAAACTTTATACATGTTTTGTACAGTTTGAAAACCTGCAGCACCGTGCGGGTACTCTTGCTAGTAAAATTTACTTGTTACAAAGTAGCAGCACAATGGAGAGCTTCTCAATAATTAACTTGTCCTTCGCACCGTCGAGGTTTCCTTTTTATGGCGACGCCAAGCTGCTTGCAAAGCATAAGCTGCCCTTGGTTTCCATTGCTCCACGTTAAAGCTAGTATTAAGGCTCGAGTGGCGGCGTTGCTCTTTGGTGAAAAGCCACCAGAATTTAAAGACTACCGTCTTCAATTGCTGCGCCCTTAGAACAAACACTTCAACTTCCGTTTGCGCCTTGACAGTTTCAGTTGACAAGGGGAAGTTAGATAAGCTGGCAAGGTGGATCAGCACCCAATCGAAAAGCTCTTCTCCATAGAAGTCACCTTTGCCAAGAAATCTTACCCTAGCAGTAGCAGAGGCGGTGTAAGTCAATAGCTTACCGCATGTGACGAAGAGCATCTCAGCAAGTGGCTCTCCCTCATGAAAAATGATGCTGTTCTTCGCGTACAGCACCGGCGTGAGATGTTTGCAGATGGCGAACAACAGTTGCTCGTCCATGGTTTGAAGTATTGGCACTTCTCTGAGTGGACCTGAGCAGAGATGCCATTTTATATCCTTACAAAGTTCCACGGGAAGAAGGTGAAGAAAATTCTCATTGCGTATGTTTTCTTTCAGTTTGTGTTTCATGGATTGCCAAATCCGCGCCTTAAGACTCCGCGGAAGTGAATGGTAATACATCCACAATTCTATTTCTTGTTCCTTCGATCTCATTTCCTCCGATCTCGCAACTTTTGACAGCAAATATTTCTGTGTGACAAGCGACAACAAAAGGCTGCTCATCAGGTTTACATAAGTAAATTAGATTATCTGATAAACCAATACGCAATCGGTCATTTGATAATTAGATAAAGAACTAGGAGGGAATGGTTTAGCACCAACCTGCAGATTTCCAGCAAGAATTGCAATTACCACCAAGCCAGATATCGAAACAAGTAGTGAAAAGTATACCTCCCATACGTCGATTGTAGCGGGCTTGAGGCCTTGGCCGAGGGAACTGCATAACACGTTACAACAAAACATATAAGAGGAGATTCTCAAAATTGTTGAATCCAAAAGCAGTATAAAAGAGATTCTCTCAAAAGTAGGATAATTTGGATAAGCAAAACCTTAGATTTTGTATCCCCCACCAGAAGCAGTAAGAAATCCTTTTTACAAAAGGAGTTGAATCCAGAACTACAGATTTAAGGGCATCAGAGTATATTCCAAATTTCATTGTGTCTGTAGAGCAAGAGTCGTATGCGAATGCTTTAGCTTCAAATGTGTCATCGCAATATAAATAACAATGCGCATCTCCATGCGATTCACAGACTTCTCGCCAGCACGTTGCTATTCTGCCTAAAGAGAAAAAATACCAAAAGGCTCCAGCAACCTACGTACAGAACCAGAAAATTGGAATATAGAAGAACAAAAGCGTTTCAGAATGTTGAAGAACTGATTAGAAAGGAAAAATAGGGAGACCATCTTTTTAGACCATATTTTGTAAAACACATGATGTGGCGGTTGATGATTGAATTCCTTCTATATATCAAAATGGTTATGGAACTTACATGACCCGCAAGCATAAAAAGAAAGAGATCAGGCCATGCAGATTCGGCGAAGATGCTAGAACCCCTTAGAGATACTTTTAACAAAGAGACGATTCGAAAAGCCCTTAGCAGATATTGAAACATAAACATCAAGATCAATAGATTTGTTTCACCGGAAACGCTCGAGTTATTTCGTTTTGGAAAGACAGCAAAAACTAGCTCCTGGACATATCAGAGCAAGCATATAAGCTAGCATACCTTGTAAATATTATAGCTTAACTATATATAAAACGGCTTTCCATACCTGTGGAAATGGAAGAATCATAAGCCCGTCGAGTAGCAGGTACAACGACAAATATTTCCGTGCTCTTGCCCGAGTCTCTGCAACCGATTCGCCTTGTCGAGAGGCTTGAAAAGAATGAGCAACAATGCTTGCACGGTATTGAAAAATGATATGAAATATATAAAAGAAATCGATGCTGAAACGCAGAAGCGCAGTTACGGTCCCCAATGTTTTGTCCAGGGTAAGGCAATTCTGCTCGTTGTTAACCGTAAGGAGGTAAAAGAACAAAGGATCGGTTGAGAGAGCGATAACACAGAAAACTAAAAGTATCTGATTCCACCTCTGCAGGACGAACTCCCGTAAATCAAGACGCTTTTTCATGGGGAAATTTTTCTGTGCTTCCCTAATATTCTTTGGGAATTTTTCTGCAGCATTTTTTTCTAAGTCACAGTGATGTACCCTGAATTATACAACATTTACAAACAGAAATTGGCTTAGAACTTTTACCCTTAAAATTCAAAATGGCAAACATAAAAAGGATAGCATTCGCTTACCGCGGAATTTGAACCACCATGGCCATTTGCCAGTGCCTCAAATTCTAACCTAGCAGATTATTTGCCGGGATAAAGAAAAGAAACGACTCGAAAACTAGGGAAGAAGAAAGAAGTAAAATGATCAAGTGTCAGAAAGGTTTCATGAAAACCGGTTGAATTCCAAGAAATGCAATATGTTGGACGTAGGAAGCAGCAGCAAC
Source organism: Malus sylvestris (assembly GCF_916048215.2). Lineage (NCBI taxonomy): Eukaryota > Viridiplantae > Streptophyta > Magnoliopsida > Rosales > Rosaceae > Malus > Malus sylvestris. Next base: position 28,522,304 of record NC_062260.1, read on the forward strand.
AGCGACCCTAAGAAGTGCTAAAACAGACTAGTTCCTTCAAGTCAACAGACCCATTCAAGGGCATGGATCCAGTTTACACAGTATTCTCAAAGAAACTTCGAGGAGATTTCATTCCTCACAAGGCAACAAATAAAGTCAACCAGTCTTCTGAGTCTGATGACTTGGGCTTATGACATTAATTATCGTTTAATTTTCAAATGTGGTTGTTGAAAGTTTTGAGACTCTTGTCCCACATTGGAGAAAACAAGATTCACAAGGACATTTATATAGATTTAATGCTTTAATCTAGTAATTACAACATGGGCTATTTGGAAATGGATTGAAGGCTTGGGCCTTATGGTTGTGTGGATTAGGCTTGTATATTATAGCCTAAATACAATTAATATTAATTAATCAAGACAAGGGCCTTGGAATTTAAAATTAATCTGATTCATTAATTTTAATTTTCGGATTAAGTTTTTAATTAATTTATTAATTAAAAACGTTTTGATTAAAAGACACAGCTCTTAGAAAGAGTTGTGTACCTTCAATTACACTGAACAGGTATTTGAAAGGGTGTGAAACAACCTATATATCTGCAATCACAGTTTTCAAATGGATTATCTTTTCTTGTTCCTTTCATCTGTACGAATTTCTAGAGAGTAAACACACAAAAAGCAAATTCGCTAGAGTTCTAGAATCCAGTGCGGATTGTAGAATTAGATAGTTGAATCCTGGTCGAGCAGACGTTGAAGAACCACAAGCACAAGAGTAGGACGAAAATACTGTTCGAAGGACGTAGCTTTTACGCTAACCTCTACCTTCTGTAATCAAGTTAGTAACATTAATTTCTGTATTCATTGTATAATTTTCATTCTGCACAGCAAGTATATTTTGGTTAATAAAATAGTAGAATTTCTGTTATTTTGTTTATTTCTGAATTGTTCTCCAACAATTGTTTCATCTGAAAATTTTTGGATGCTTGTACAAGGTGATCCTTCAAGGATGAATTTTTGGATCCGTCATTGGTTCAACTTCGCATCGACAAGAAGAAGAATTCAAACTTGTATGAAAACTGACCGCACTGCTCTGACCAATTTGCTTAACATGCATCTGCTTAATTCAAAGTTCACATACACTTTTGTGTGTGCGATATTAAAGGACGATCGCTCACATGCACATCTGAACATCTGGTTCTAGGACGTTGATTATAAAAGTTAAAACTAAGAGCATGCTTAACTTATTAGCTATACTTATGCTTGAAGTAATTAGAAGAATCAATTTCGCTTCGAAGGATCGGCTTGCATACATAACTCTATGAAAAAGTCTTTATCACCGAACATTTGATGTTGAAGAATCATTACAACTACAAAGGGAGATAAAAAGTAAAAAGGATTGGAATGACTACGTGATCTGCACTGCACATATATGGACAGACTATACACTTATCTTTGCCAACCCTAGAGTTGAAGAACCAGTTGAGACCTTGACGATAGCATGAATGCATGCAACTCCAGGAATGGCTTATATATATTCGTCAGCAGTTCTGTTACACCCCACCCCTATTTTATTTAAAAATGGTTTTTAGTTTTTAATTGGTGAGCCCAAGGGGCCCACCCTTGATTTTTTTGTCCCCCGAGTCTCTCTTATCTCTTCCCTCTCAGTCCTCTTTTTCTTCCCTTTCCCCGTGCTCTCTCTCTCTCTGCACTCTCCTTCTGCCCGAGCTCCACACACACACTCTCTGCCCGAGCTCCACACACACACACACACCCACATGCACCCATCTGCATTTCCTGCTCGAGGAAGACACCACCATCATCATCAGAACCTTTGCAGTTTTCTCTCTCTCTCTCCTATTGCTGTAGGGACGACGAAACCCCAGAAACCTCCGGCGAGGTTTTCTTAATTTTTCGGTTAGGTGAGCCTTGAACTTCCTTCTTTTTGTTCTAGATTGAAGTATGAATGTGTTTTAAATGGGTTTTATTGCGTTGTTGTTGAGGTTTTAGAACGAAATCAGTTTGGGGGAAAGCACACCCATCTCTGGCGAACCCGTGTGAGTCGAGGGATTTTCCGGTCACCTCCAGCCGTTCTACGGAAAAAGGAAGGTATAAAATTGCTTCCTTCGTCTTGTGCTTCATTTTGGTACCTAGATCGAAGCCTAGGGTCGTTGTTTGTAGTCGGTCGGAGCTGTAGAAGCTCCGGCGTTCTTCTCCGGTGCACCCAGGTCTTTCAGGGCGTTTCCAAAACACTCAAGCCTTAGGCCCGTGGTGAGCTCAGCCCAAAACCCTTTTTCCCTTCAGTTTAGTTATTTAATTTTGGTTGTTTTAATTGTTTTAAGACCCAAAGGTCTTCGGGCCGTTCCTAATAGGCCATTCGGCCCGTTCTTTCTTCGACCCAAAAACCCTTGGCTTCCAGCCTTAGGGCCAGGAGGAACTCGGGCCTCAAGCCCATTAAGCCCATCTTCTTTTTATTTAAAGTAATTGTTTTAAAAACCCTTAGGGCCCTTGGGCCACTTTTATTAAGGGCTTTAAGCCCAAACCCTAAAAACCCAACATCCTAAACCTATTTCCCTAAACCCTCTAAACCCAAAACCCTTAGGGCCTATTCGACGCAACCCAAATCCAAGCCCAGTCTGACCCTTTGACTAGTTGACTCTGACTGTTGACTCGGTCAACGGTCAGCGTTGACTCGGTCAACAGTCAAAGTTGACTTTGACTGGTCAACGGTCAACGGTCAACGTTGACTTTTCAGGGTTTCGTCCGGGACCCTTCTTAGGCTAATTTCGACGTCCTGGACCCGTTTTTGAAGTCCGTTTTCCTAAATTCAATCATTTGAATAGAGTTTGACTAAACGTAACCTTTTATATGAATAGGTGCAATTATTAGTTGTGATTCCGTTATTCCTTTTTGGTACAACTGTACACCATCTGTGTACGGTGAGTGGACCCCTTATAAAATTACATGATTTCATAGTTTAATTGCATAAATAAATAGCATGCATTACGAGTTTATGACTAATTGTACCCTTTATGTGCTTAGGGGCAATTATTGCAACGTTTCCGTCTTCGCTAGTGGTGCATCTTTTGGCAGCTAAATACTGTGAGTGGACCACCTTCGAAAATTGCATGTTTTATTGATAGAATTGCATAATTTAATAGCATGCCTTGCAGAATTATTGATTTGAGGAATACTTTATAGGAAGCATGATGATTTAATTATGATTGATTATATATATATTTTTTGAACTATTTTCATTATATTGTATTTTCTATAGAACCCTCACTCTGGTAGACTATCTGATCGATGACGATAGGATGCTAAGGATGTGTTCCAAATGACTTTCGAACACCTCTTCGTAGTATAGAGGATCGATTAATTTATTCTACGAAGTTGTATTTTAGAGATGAATTATGTTTTGTGGGTACCTAGTGAACACTATGCCGCCTAGGGCGAGGATCTGGTGTTGGCATTGAGGTCGGGAGAAATAATCCCTAGCAAAAGGCTGAGGGACACGGAGACAAGCATTAGGCCGGGAGGGAGATATCTCTGGCTACGGGCACAGAGACTGAGGTGCAAGCATTGGGCTGGGAGTATTATTATTCAGTGCACTCACTAGCAGCACAACTTGTGTTATGCTTCCTGATATGATTTCTGATATGATTTTCTGAGATTGATTTGCAGATGGATATATGAATTGTTTTATGGCATGCTAGAGTTTTCTGAAAAGCTTATCACTTATTATTCTAGTAGTTTTCATTATTAAACTGTGGGGGTTAGTATGTTCATAACTGTTTTCGTACTATGTATGTATATAAACTTGGTCCACTCACCCTTGTTTTGCGCCCCCATTCAGGAATTTGAATCAAGGCATATAATCCTGGCATCAAGGTACTTCCACAGTGGCATTTCTGAGTCCTCTCGGGGTAGGACCCACTCCTTTGTTCATTCAATCTTATCTTAATTCTTGTTAGTGACTAGGTTTAGTTGTATGCTCTGAACACGTTCCTAAATTGTTAATTCATTGTTTTTTTTTTAATTCATAACCCGTATTTATTCCTTATTCTCAGCTTTTGCATTTAATAAATGGCTTTCGTCACCCTCGGGTGTCGGCCAGCATGTGCCTATCCTGGTATTTGGGTAATATCAGGGTCGGGGCGTGTTATGAATTTCTGGAAGCTAAACATGTGTTACAACGAAGGGTTATAAAGATCTTTATTAAAACTTTGATTTCAAGCCCGTTCACTCTGATTTGTTTTTCATCCCTCCATGTTTTATTAGCAGAGCTTTATTATCGATGAGGATTCGTGGCAAATCTTGGTATTGGAGATTACCTATAATTGTATGATTCACAATTCACTCTACTGTACTCTACTTATGCTCTGACATCACGTGTGAAATGGGTTCATTCCCGCTCACAGCGCACTCCTAATTAGGCACGTTTAAGTTTAAAATTATTCACATTTTCCACATCACTACACTTTATGACTTCGTCACCTTCCAGGTGTCGACCAGCACAGCTTGATTCGGAATCCTACTGAACTTTCCAGGTCGGGGTGTATCACCCCTAGCCTTCCAAGCTAACGATGCGGGTTCGATTACTGCTACCCGCTTTTGCTTTATTTTTTATGAAATTAATAAGATAAGAAATAAGAAAATGATTAAAGGATTTGGAGAATCCAGATAAAAGAGATGCGAAGAGCATCCTAATCCGATATTTGTGAGTTGTGGCTCTCTCGAATACAAATTATCGACAATTCCAACCAAAAAATGTTTATAATATCGACTAACCATCATTGCTCACGCAATACTTTTCACGTGGGATTTAAAATACTAAATATTTGTAATAATTGCTTAATAAAAAGACAATTTTGGATTCAAACGTACAAACCTAATTGAAAAGATATTATTCAGGTATAACCAAAAGAACAAAAAAAATATTTAAGTGGGATTTTCTTTTTCAATTTCAGAAATAGAAAGCCAGAAAATAATTGGGAGAGATTTGGAGTGCAAATTTATGATAGTCCTACATTCTTACAAATTTTAAAAAGAAGAATTTTGTTAGTGTGACGTTATTTATTCACTTATTTTATCTTTCACACAATCATTGTTAATTTATGTCTTTTAATCTTCTTTAATTATTCGTTTCGACGATTAAAAATCCAAAAGTTTGTGTAAAATGTAAAAAAAAAAGTGTAAATATCACCACACTTTAATTAAATCATGATAAATTAATAAAACAATCGAAAGAAAATAACCCCACCCAAGATAGATTTTTCAAATAAAAATAAAATATTTAAAATACCAATAATTTAAAAAAAAAAAATTGTTGCACGCATTAGAGTTTGACGAGAGGTTAGTAAAAAATAAATTCTAAATTCCAAAAAAATAAAGAAAAGAAAACGGTTGAAACTGGAAATAAAAAAAGATAAAAAGCAGCCATATTCCCGGGAAGCACGCGGGCACAAATTCACTTTTCGGTCATCGACGAACTTAAGCACCGTTGCGAATTGCAACCGCAGAGAGCGAGAGAGAGAGAGCACAAAATATTTTAGTTCACGGGAGTGGGATCCAGGCCACAAGACTTTGTTCATCTGCCTAATCACAAACTTTGTTGGACTTCCTCTCTCTCTCCCCGTCTCTGTCCGAATGCCTGTCTCAAAATCTATAATTTAATCACGACGGAGTGTTCGACTCACTTGACTCGGAGACCCACTGACTCACTTCCTACGCATTTCCGAGAACCTTCGTCTTCTTCTTCTTTTGCTTCTTCTTCCTCTCTAATCAATCAATCTCTCTCTCTCTCTCTCTCTGTCACTGATTGAATATCGAGCACGAAAAGCTATCTGGGTCTTGGGAGATAATCACAAGGAGAAGCTTCTGTTTGGGTTCTTCCGCCATGGACAATCTGTTCACTTAGTCGCTCTCAGACTTTATTGTTTGGTTTGGTCTTATCGTAGACATTGAAATTTCGGTGGCATAAATGTTAGCCATTGCATTAAGATTACATTTGTAAACATTGAAATTTTGGTGAAATAAATGTTGACCATTGTATTAAAATTACAACCTTCATTCACTTCACCTACATCATACACTAAGTTCACCTACAACATCCATCAAGTTTCACCTACAAACATCCACCAAGTTTCACCTACAACATCCACCAAAATTCACCTACAACATCCACCAAAACAAATGGATGGTGGTGATTCGTTCCCAAAGCCTATAAATAGGCCCCTCCATCAAAGAATCAAGAACCAATTCACAAATACATTTCTCTACTCCCAAAATGGAAGAGAATACTCCCCACACATCCAAAATCCTTGAAGCTTTGAAACTCTAAAGCTTTCAAGCATCCAACCTCCTAAATTCAAGCAAATCCCGAAGGATCAAGAAAGCCCTCTTCGTTCTTCGTCAAATCCTCCTTCAAGATCAAACCCTAACGGCCCTTGAAGAAATTTCTCCTTCAAGATCAAGCCCCAATGGCCCTTGAAGAACTTCCACCAATTCAAGATCAAGCCTCGACAGCCCTTGAAGAAAGTGTTCAACAAATCCACACAACTGTTCATCCTAAGATCAAGCCCCGACGGCCCTTTTGGATCAACAACATCACCAAATCCACATAACTGTTCATCCTAAGATCAAGCCCCAACGGCCCTTTGGATCAACAACATCAACAAATCCACACAATTGTTCATCCTAAGATCAAGCCCCAACGACCCTTTGGATCAATAACATCAACAAATCCACACAACTGTTCATCCTAAGATCAAGCCCCGACGGCCCTTTGGATCAACAACATCAACAAATCCACACATCCAACCGTTCTTCAAGATCAAGCCCAAAAGCCCTTGAAGATCCGTTCATCACCGTTATTCAAGATCAAACCTTAACGGCCCTTGAAGAAACACTCATCCTCAAGATCAAGCCCCAACGGCTCCTTTAAGATCCGCTCAAATCCACCTTCAAAGATCAAGCCCACGGCCCCTTGAAGAAACTTCCAACAGTTCATCCAAGATCAAGCCTCGACGGCCCTTGGATCAACGAAACATCCACAAATCAACACCTTACGGAGATCGAATCAGAGGATCAAATTTGAGAGAGATTGTAACCCAAAATCATCAAACACAAATATTATTTTGTGCACGTTGTTCTTGTCTCTTTCGTTTCAGGAATTTTCCGTGTTCACACTTATATATCAGCAGTTTTCGTTGTTGGGTTTTCCTCAATTTGCTATTTTTGTTCATTTTTTCTTTTGGTTTCAGTGACATGGTTTTTCCCCCAAAGATTGGATTTTAGTTTTTGGAATGTTAAAGATTTAGTTTTTTGGTCTTTTTTGGAAAGGAATCCAAAAATATCAAATTTTTTGTTGAAATTCTTTGGCTTTTGGTTCAAATTTTGAATGCAAGAGATCCTGTTGGTCCATTTGTGACCATATTTTTTATTTACTTGATTATATTTTATTGTTAGCAATGAATTTATGAATGTATGAAAAAAAAAATGCTAAATTTAGGGAGATATTGCTCAAATGACGATATTTTTGTATGGATATTTAGCATTAGTGCGATTTCTGCTCTTTGAATTGGGGCAAACAACATTTTGATATTGCTCTTGGACCCCAGATAAAGTTCCCCTTTTATTAACACGTTTAGGCGAGTAATTCTACGAAACATCTTGTGAAATTACAGAAGTTTCTATGTTGAACTCATTTTGCTTCACTTTGAATCGTTGTCTAGGGACTGCTTTTGGGAACTTGCTGGTGCACGAAAAAGCTCTTCGGGTTATTCAAATGTTCGGAGGTTAACTTTTTGTTTGGAGATTCGATCGAAAACAAGTTGTAGTCATGAATTTTCAGCAAGAGAAGTTCGTCAGGTTAGTTCGACGATTAGTAGTATAACCTCACATACATGATATCATGTTGACTAGTTTGCAACTATACAGCAATTTTCTGGCTTTTGGAGCCAAATAAGTCAGGATTTTGATGTTATGTTGTCCTGCTACTTTGAAGTACTTGCCGGGAGTTTTATATCACGGTGGCGATGGGATGCTAATAATGTGCCACTACTGTTGCTAATATCACTTCTTTCACTTGTTCTGTCCACACATTGGCACATAATTCCACACCCCGTCCCTGTCCTTTCGTTCCGAATTATGTTTAACTGTTGTATGTAATGTCTTGTTTCAGGCTTCAGGATTGGACTGCAGAGAAAAATGTTGAGCCACTATATTCTCCAGATGATGACATGCCACCAGGGAAGTCAAATTCCAAAGAAGCTTGGAATCTGGTTCTGAGCGCATTAAGAGTCATGGAAATCTTATTCAATTGACAGTGTTGTCGGCAACAGCTTTGGTAGTGGAATTCTTGATCCTCAAGGGCCATTCCTTCAGAAGTGGAATAAGATATTTGTATTGGCATGTATTATTGCCGTCTCCCTTGATCCCTTGTTCTTTTACATCCCTGTGATCGATGATAAGAAAAAGTGCCTTGGTTTGGACAGGAAGATGGAGATAACAGCTAGTGTTTTGCGTTCATTCGCAGATATATTTTATATTGTTCACATAATTTTCCAGTTTCGTACTGGATTTATTGCTCCTTCTTCTCGAGTGTTTGGAAGAGGATGGATTGAGATTTAACTTATTAAGATTTAGTTAAATCTTAACCGTTTCTTTTTGTCTTTTGATGCTTATGAGAGCAAAGCTCATTAAAATACATAGGAGCATCCATCCTAAAATCAATTAGTGGTACGAGGCACATGAAAAACAACGTTTTGAATAACTTTATTGGTACAATTTCTATCGATTGCTCGTAATCCTCTGGCTGTGGCGTCTATGGAGTACCTCAAGTTATACTTCTTACTTCTAAACTTCGATGGGGCAAATTCTCGATGGTCTATCAAATGTTGACATATAATGAGTAGTGTGATTTGAGAGAAACCAACCTACAACACTGGAAGAGAGTTTCAAACACGAAACTTCGGGTGCTTGTGCGAATAACTAATGATTCTTTACTTAACCCTGTATAGAAATAAAATCTACTTGTTACAAAGTAGCAGCACAATGGAGAGCTTCCCAATAATTAACGTCTCCTTCGCACTGTCGAGGTTTCCTTTTTATGGCGACGCCATGCTGCTTGCAAAGCATAAGCTGCCCTTGGTTTCCATTGCTCCACGTTAAAGCTAGTATTAAGGTTCGAGTGGCGGCGTTGCTCTTTGTTGAAAAGCCACCAGAATTTAGAGACTACCGTCTTCAACTGCTGCGCCCTTAGAACAAAAACTTCAACTTCCGTTTGCGCCTTGACAGTTTCAGTTGACAAGGGGAAGTTAGATAAGCTGGCACAGTTGATCAGCACCCAATCGAAAAGATCTTCTCCGTAGAAGTCACATTTGCCAAGAAATCTTACCCTAGCAGTAGCAGAGGCGGTGTAAGTCAATAGCTTACCGCGTGTGACGAAGAGCATCTCAGCAAGTGGCTCTCCCTCATGAAAAATGATGCTGTTCTTTGCGTACCGCACCGGCGTGAGATGTTTGCAGATGGCGAACAACAGTTGCTCGTCCATGGTTTGAAGTATTGGCACTTCTCTGAGTGGACCTGAGCAGAGATGCCATTTTATATCCTTACAAAGTTCCACGGGAAGAAGGTGAAGAAAATTCTCCACGTCAATGCGTATGTTTTCTTTCAGTTTGTGTTTCATGGATTGCCAAATCCGCGCCTTAAGACTCCGTGGAAGTGAGTGGTAATACATCCACAATTCTATTTCTTGTTCCTTCAATCTCATTTCCTCCGATCTCGCAACTTTTGACAGCAAATATTTCTGTTTGACAAGTTGACAACAAAGATGTCTCTGTTAGTCCAAGTCGTGATTTTGTTACGGTCAAAACTACTTGAAGTGTTTTAAGTTGACCTGCAACTCTTATCTCACAAGAAGTTGGTTAAGTCTAGGACTTATTTCAAACGTTTGTTGTAGGTTAAACAGTCTGTAGCTTTCTTTGCTTTTCTGTTTGTATTTTTGAATTTCAACATGTAAATTGGGTTTTCAAACCCTGGATGTAATCTTCAACGTATTATAAACACATATGCAATTGAAGTGAAACGTTGAGTTCTTTAAGTTTTACAGGCTCATCAGGTTTACACAAGTAAAACTAGATTAAGTAATTGATAATTGAATACATGCGTAATCAGTCATTCGATAATTAGACTAAAGAACTAGGAGGGAATGGTTTAGCACCAACCTGCAGATTTCCAGCAAGAATTGCAAGTAGCACCAAGCCGGATATTGAAACAATAACTGAAAAGTTTATCTCCCATACGTAGGCAGTAGTGGGTTTGAGGCTTTGGCCGAGGGAGCTGCAATAACACGATACAACTAAACATATAAGAGGATATTCTCAAAAGTGCTTAATCCAGAAGCACTAAGAAATCCTTAGATTCTCTCAATAGTAGGATAATTTGGATAAGTAATAACCTTAGATTTTGTATCCCCCACCAGAAGCAGTAAGAAATCCTTTTTACAAAGGGAGTTGAATCCAGAACTATAGATTCAAGGGCATCAGAGTATATTCCAAATTTCTTTGTGTTTGTAGAGCAAGAGTTGTATACGAATGCGTTAGCTGCAAATGTGTCATCGCAAAATAAATAGCAGTGCGCACCTCCATGATATTCGCAGGATTCTTCCCAGCACATTACTACTCTTTCTATAGAAAAAATATACCAGAAGGCTCCAATAACCTACGTACAGAACCAGAAAATTGATATACAGAAGAACAAAAGCGTTTCAGATGTCGAAGGACTGATTAGAAAGAAAAATGACAAGAGACCATCTTTGTTTTAGACATATTTTATAAACCATATGATTGGCGGTTGATGGTTGGATTCCTTCTTTATATCAAAATGGTTTCTCTAGCATCACCCGAATTAGAAATGGTTATGGAACTTACATGACCGGCAAGCATAAAAAGAAAGAGATCAGCCCATGCAGATTCGGCAAGGATGCTAGAACCCCTTTGAGCAACTTTTAACAAGGAGCCGATTCGAAATACCCTTAGTATATATTGATGCACAAACATATTGTTCCATAGAGATGCTTTAAGCCCCATATGTTTTAGTTTTGGAATGACAGCAAAAACTAGCACCTGGACAGATCAGAGCAAGCTTATAAGCTAGCATTACCTTGTAAATATTATAGCTCTACAATATAGAAAATGGCTTTCCATACCTGTGGAATTGGAAGAATTATAAGCATGTCGACTGGTAAGTACATCAACAAATATTTCCGTGCTCTTGCTCGAGTCTTTGTAACTGATTCGCCTTGTCGAGAGGCTTGAAAAGAATGAGAAACAATGCTTGCACGGAATTGAAAAATGATATGAAATATATAAAAGATATCAATGATGAACCGCAGAAGCGCAGTTACGGTCCCCAGTGTTCTGTCCTTGGTAAGGCAATTCTGCTCTTTGTTAACCGTAATGAGGTAAAAGAACAAAGGATCGGTTGAGAGGGCCATAACACAGTAAACTAAAAGTATCTGATTCCACCTCTGCAGGACAAACTCACGTAAATCAAGAAGCCTTTTCTTGGGGAATTTTTTCAGTGCTTCCCTAATATTCTTTGGGAATTTTTCTGCAGCATTTTTTTCTAAGTCATAGTGACGTAGCCTGAGTACAACATATTACAAACAGAAATTGGCTTAGAACTTTTTCCCATAACTCCAAAATGGCAAACATAAAAAGGACATTTGCTTACCGCGGAATTTGAACCTCCATTGCCATTTGCCAGTGCCACAAAATTTAACCTAGCAGATTATTTACCGGGTTAAAGAAAGGAAAAGACTCGAAAACTAGGGATGAAGAAAGAAGCAAAAAGATCAAGTGTCAGAAAGGTTTCATGAAAACCGGTTGAGTTCCAAGAAATGCAATATGTTGGAAGTAGGAAGCAGCAGCAACGGCGACCCTAAAAAGTCTAAAACCGACAAGTTCCTTCAAGTCAACAAAGCCATTAAAGGGCATGGATCCAATTCACACAGATATTCTCAAAGAAACTTCGAGGAGATTTCATTCCTCACAAGGCGCAACAAATAAAGTCAACCAGTCTTCTGAGTCTGATGACTTGGGCTTATGACATTAATTATCGTTTAATTTTCAAATGTGGTTTCATCTGAAAAATTTTGGATGCTTGTACAAGGTGATCCTTCGAGGATGAATTTTTGGATCCGTCATTGGTTCAACTTCGCATCGACAAGAAGAAGAATTCAAACTTGTATGAAAATTGAGCGCACTGCTCTGACCAATTTGCTTAACATGCATCTGCTTAATTCAAAGTTCACATACACTTTCGTGTGTGCGATATTAAAGGACGATCGCTCACATGCACATCTGGTTCTAGGACATTGATTATAAAAGTTAATACTAAGAGCATGCGTAACTTATTAGCTATACTTATGCTTGAACTAATTAGAAGAATCAATTTCGCTTCGAAGGATCGGCTTGCATACATAACTCTATGAAAAGTCTTTATCACTGAACATTTGATGTTGCAGAAGCATTACAACTACAAAGGGAGATAAAAAGTAAAAAGGATTGGAATGACTACGTGATCTGCACTGCACATATATGGACAGACTATACACTTATCTTTGCCAACCCTAGAGTTGAAGAACCAATTGAGACCTTGAGGATAGCATGAATGCATGCAACTCCAGGAATGGCTTATATATATTCGTCAGCAGTTCTTCGCGGCTTCATCTTGAACTTGAAATTTCTTTATGCCGTTGAAGTGTCACCATAAAAATTTATCCTCCATGAAGTGGGAGTAGCTTCATTCGATCGCCCTTCAAAGTAAAACTCTCATATTTCTGAATCTTCAACTTCAGAAGTCATCACAAAGCTAGGAAATACTCATGTTATATCCCTGCTAAGTGGTAAGAAATAGAACGGAAATAAGAAATACGTAGAGGCAGTAACAGTAATGACTGACAAACTTCAAGCTAAATATATTGCTTACTTAAATGCAGGAGATTCATATTCTTGATCATAGACGGATGCTTCAACACAAACTCCTTCCACTCTTCTTCATCAATCCACCCATCACCTTTCTTATCTGCGTTATATGTACCCGCGGAAAAAAAAAAGACAAAGAACTTAAGAACATTCAGCTAACTGAGCAAAGAAGAAGAGTCGTCACGATATATATATATATGAATTCGCATCTTATTCACAATCATTTCAATGACATTCATCCGAGAGTACCAGATCAAATTCGTGCAAAAGTGCCAACACCATCTCCTGTTGACTTTTTGTATTTTAGGTAGGATCCCTAATTGATTGTAATTCCGTGTATTCTCATGGAATCACTTGTAATTAGTTTTCTTTCCATTTATGTTAGGGTTGTAAACCTATAAGTACCTCTTATTGAGAAGAATATAATATCATTTAGAGCATTCCCTTCCTGGCATCAAAGCCAAGTCGGAAAAAAAAAAAAAAAAAAACCCTAGCTGCGATAGCGCTGTTGTCATTGCTACCCTTTCTAAATTCGAAACAAACAGCGAGCGACGCCGTCATTGCTGACCCGAATTCGTCGAATTGTTTCACTCTCCGTTGTGTGATACGACATACCAATCGGCCTGTCTGCTTCTGATTTGATCTGAAGCCGTGAAGGATTGCACAGATTGCCGCCTAAACGACTTATGTTGTTGCACCGTACCCGACTCGAGGTTCGACGACCCACGAACCAGGAATTGCTGTCTGAACCACTAAGCCACAGCGAACCCCGACCTGCAGCTGCACTGCTGCAACACTGAGCTTTGATTTGTATTTTGTCAGCCGCGAAGAACCCACCGTCACCGCTGCTCCATTCCGATTTAAACCGCTGCTGTTTAGGAAGGAAGAAGAAAAGTTGAAGAAAGGAAGAAGGAAAAAAATTTGAAAGAAGAAAGCTTGCTGACTGAATCGTGTTTGACTGAAGAATAGGAAAAAAGAAGAAAGCTTGCTGGTTGAAGAAAAGAAAAAAGGAAAAGGGGAATCAAAAGTCCACGTGAGTGAAGACTTGGCTGGTTGAATTAGGCAATATTTTTTTTCTTTCTTCGGCCATCTTGATTGCAGCGGAGCTTGGGCTTGATTTGTTTGGCTTGGGCTTTATCAATTAGTTACTCACGTGCACCCAGAGCAATGGTAGGCCGTACTTGTGGGACCAATCGTGACCGGTTCAAGTCGTGTGCATTAGTTGCCGAAGCTAAGGTAGATTCTAATCATACAGGTAATGATGGTAAGGCTTTAAAAATCTCTGCATCTGTTATGAATAGTACATGGATAATTAATTCTGGTGCTACTAAACATATGACTTGTGATTCTAGACAAGTCCAAACCCTAAAACCATCCACCAATACTATAGTTAGTGTTGCCAATGGTAATGTTGTCCCCATTATTGGGGAAGGCGATGTCTCCCTCTCTGATACCCTGAATCTTGACTCTGTACTTGTTGTTCCTTCCCTTGACTATAATTTATTATCTGTTGCTCAAATAACTGTCGCCCTACATTGCCTTATTATTTTTTGGCCTTCCTTTTGTGTTTTTAAGGACATTCGGACTCGTAAGACGATTGGTTATGGTATTCGGAAAGGAAAGCTCTACTACTTGGAGCTGACATCGAACAGTTCTCGAAATTTAACTCAAGCTCTTGCCGTGGAAGGATCTCATGGGGAGAGGGATAAATTTTCGGAGGTTTGATTGTGGCATCGTCGACTTGGACATACTTCTTTCGGCTATTTACGAAGGTTGTTTCCTAGCCTACTTGAAACACCCCAACCCCATTTCATTTAAAAATTATTTTAAAACCTTAATTGGTGAGCCCGTGGGGCCCACCTTGTTTTATTTTTGTGTGTTTTCCCAGCTCTCTCTCTTCCTCTCACCTGAGCTCCCTCTCCCTCGTCTCTCTCCTTCTCGTCCTCCCATGAGCATACCCATCACCACACCACCCTCTCCGACGTCAAAGGCGTCATCATCATCATCATCAGTTCGTTCTCTCTCTCAGTTGCTGCGAGGACAGCAAAACCCGGACAGCTCCGACGCAGACAGCCCCTTTCGAGGCAATTTCCGGCCAAACCACGGCGAGTTGGCCGGCGTGAAAGGTATCAATCTCTTCTTCTCCCTGAGCACTACAACTTTCCCTTTTGTTTCACTCAATTTCGTTGAGTATTGAAGAAGTTATACTCATTTGAATCTTACCCAGTTTTCGGCGAGTCCGACGGCTTTCGAGGCATTTTCCGGCCAAAACAAGGCGAGTTAGACGTCGTGTGAGGTACCATTCTCTTCGCCTCTTCAAGGGCTACAACTTTACTTTTTGTCTCGCTTGATTTAGCTAAGTAGTGACAAAGTTATAGCCGTTTAAAGTTGGGTGGTTTTCCGGCCGAATCTCCGGCCTTCTTCCTCGGCAACCAGGCCTTTCAGGCCATTACAACCCCCGGGCCTTAGCCAATTGGGCTAGCCCAGTAACCCAGCCCGCTCCTTTTTATTTTTAAGTTATTTTGTTTTCAAAACCCAAAGGCCTCGGGCCTTAATTTTTGAAGGGGCCTTGGGCCGGTTTAATTCAAAGGGCTTAAAGCCCTGTTTGTTTTTAATAAGGCCTTAGGGCCTTTGTGTGTGTGTGTTTAGGGTTAGATGTGTGCGTGTGTGTTTAAGTGCATGTGTGCGTGTGTGTATATGCATGCTATGCATGCATGCATGTGCATGTCGTGCATGTGTGTGTGTTTTTGGTGGTATATATGTGTTTGGGCTTAAGCCCAAACCTTATTTCTTTACCCTAAAATCTATTTTAACCCTAAAACCCTAGGTTTCTAAAATCTATTAGGGCCTCATCCATCCAACTCAATTTCCTTATTTAGTTCAAACCCAATAAATCCTAATCTTATTTAAACCTAAACCCTAATCCGGATTTCAAGCCTAAAACCCGTTAGACCTAATTTGACCGTTGACCCCCGGTCAACGTTGACTTTAGGGTTGACTTTTCGGGTTTTCGTCTGGGACCTTTCTTAGGGTAATTCGAAGTTCTGAATCCATTTCCAATGTCCGTTTTCCCAAATTCAATTGCTATTATATAGTTTTATTTATTGTACTCTTTATGTGCTTAGGCGCAATTATTGTGACGTTTCCGTCTTCGCTAGTGGCGCAGCTTTTGACAACTAAGTACTGTGAGTGGACCCCTTCTAAAATTACATGATTTTATAGTAATTGCATAAATGATTAGCATGCCTACAAATTTTGTGAATTGATTTATATCAATCCTATTTACTGAATTTATTGATTTCGTCTCGTGTTTTGGTGAGGAAATAATTGTTAGCTTATATTGAGCCATATTTTAATATATATCATATTTTCTATAAAAACCATGAACTGGTAGACTATCTGATAGATGACGATAGGATGCTAGAACATGTTTTTGAACCCCTCTTTATAGTGTAGACGATGATCGGTAACCTATGCTATGAAGTGGTTATTCAAGAGAGACGTAACTATTTGTGCGTACCTAGTGGACACTATGCCGCCTGGGGCGAGGATTTGGTGTTGGCATTTAGGCCGGGAGAAATAATCCCTAGCGAAAGGCTGAGGGACACGGAGACAGGCATTGAGTCGGGAGAGAGTTATCTCTGGCTACGGGCACAGAGACAGAGGTGCAGGCATTGGGCCGGGAGTTATATTTATTCGGTGATCTATCTAGCAGCACACCGCGCTTACGAGACGATTTATGAGACGTTTACTGTTTTGATTTCTGCGATGAGATTCCGCAATATGGCTTTTGAGATATTTTTGGCATGCTAGGCTTTTTATTAAATCCATCATTTATTATGCTAGTAGTTTTCATTATATAAACTTTGAGGATTAGTATGTTGATAACTGTTTTATTATTATTATATATATAAACTTGATCTACTCACCTTTGTTTTGCGCCCCCATTCAGGACTTAGAATCAAGGCACCTAATCCCGGCGTGAAGACACTTCCGCAGCAGCATATTTGAATCCTCTCGATGTAGGACCCACTTCTTTATTCATTAAATTTTATCTTAATTCTTTTAGTGATTAGGTTTAGTTGTATGCTCTGAGCACGTTCCTAAAACTTTTAACTCATTGTATTTCAAATTTCTAACCCTTATTTATTTCATTATTCTTAGCTTTTGTATCAATTAATGGCTTTTGTCACTTTCGGGTGTCGGCCAGCACGTGTCTATCCTAGTATTCGGGGAATATCAGGGTCGGGGCGTGTCACTATTTGTTAAGCATGACGTTTCTAACTTTAAATGTGGTGTTTGTGAAATGGCTAAAAGTCATCGTACTTCATTTCCGTCCAGTATGAATAAAAGTTCAGTTCCATTTATGATAATTCATTCTGATGTTTGGGGGCCATCTAAAACTGCTACGTTTGGTGGTGCTCATTGCTTCGTTACTTTTATTGATGATTGCACACGTATGATTTGGGTATGTTTGATGAAGTCCAAAAGAGAAGTCCCTTCTTTGTTTCAGCAGTTCTATAAAATGGTACAAGTATAATATAAGTCTCACATACAGGTTCTCAGGAGTGATAATGACGGTGAATATGTTAACTCGGACCTTCGTGCCTTTCTTGATCATCATGGCATTGTTCATCAAACCACATGCCTATATACTCTACAACAAAATGGGGTTGCAGAACGCAAAAACCGTCAGCTTTTGGAGGTTGTTCGTGCTTCTTTGCTCGAGGCTCATCTCCTATTATCCTATTGGGGAGAAGCCCTCACCTCAGTTGCGTATCTCATTAATTGTGTTCCATCCCGATCCATTGATTTTCAAACACCACTTTAGACTCTCTCCTCACACGTTGATGCTCATGTAGTCCCCAATCTTTATTAATCTATATCCTTTGATTCTTTTCAATTATTCGTTGGACAATTAAAAATCAAGAAGTCCATATAAAATGTAAAAAAAAAAATGTGTAAATATCACCTCACTTTAATTATCAGGATAAATTAATAAAACAATCGAAAGAAAACAACTCCACCCAACGTAGATTTTTCAAATAAAAATAAAATATTTAAAATAACAATAATTTAAAAAAAAAAAATTGTCGCACGCATTAAAAAAAGATAAAAAGCAGCCATATTCCCGGGAAGCACGTGGGCACAAATTCACTTTTCGCTCATCGGCGAACGGAAGCACCGTTGCGAATAGTAACCGCAGAGAGAGGGAGAGAGCACAAAATATTTTAGTTCACGGGAGTGCGACCCAGGCCACAAGACTTTGTTCATCTGCCTAATCACAAACTTTGTTGGGCTTCCTCTCGCTCTCCGTCTCTGTCCGAACGCCCGTCTCAAAATCTACAATTTAATCACGACGGAGTGTGCGACTCACTTGACTCGGAGACCCACTGACTCACTTCCTACGCATTTCCGAGAACCTTCGTCTTCTTCTTCTTTTGCTTCTTCTTCCTCTCTTTCTCTCTCTCTCTCTCTCTGTCACTGATTGAATATTGAGCATTAAAGCTATCTGGGTCTTGGGAGATAATCACAAGGAGAAGCTTCTGTGTGGGTTCTTCCGCCATGGACAATCTGTTCTCTTAGTCGCTCTCAGACTTTATTGTTTGGTGAGTTCTTATATATCAGCAGTTTTTGTTGCTGGGTTTTCCTCAATTTGCTATTTTTGTTCATTTTTTCTTTTGGTTTCAGTGACATGGTTTTTCCCCCAAAGATTGGATTTTTAGTTTTTGAATGTTAAAGATTTAGTTTTTTGGTCTTTTTTGGAAAGGATATGAAATTGGAAATCCAAAAGTATCAGTTTTTTTGTTGAAATTCGTTGGCTTTTGGTTCAAATTTTGAATGCAAGAGCTCCTGTTGGTCCATTTGTGACCATATTTTTTTATTTATTTGATTATATTTTGTTGTTAGCAATGAATTTATGAATGTATGAAAAAAAATGGATGCTAAATTTAGGGAGATATTGCTCAAATGAAGATATTTTTGTATGGATATTTAGCGTTAGTGCGATTTCTGCTCTTTGAATTGGGACAAACAGCACTTTGATAATGCTCTTGGACCCCAGATAAAGTTTCCCCTTTTATTAACGTGTTTAGGCGAGTAATTCTACGAAACATCTTGTGAAATTACAGAAGTTTCTATGTTGAACTCATTTTGCTTCACTTTGAATCGTTGTCTAGGGACTGCTTTTGGGAACTTGGTGGTGCACGAGGAAGCTCTTCGGGTTATTCAAATGTTCGGAGGTTAACTTTCCGTTTGGAGATTCTATAAAAAACAAGTTGTAGTCATGAATTTTCAGCAAGAGAAGTTCGTCAGGTTAGTTTGATGATTGGCACTATAGCCTTACATACATGATGTCATGTTGACTAGTTTGCAACTACGTACACAGCAATTTCCTGGCTTTTGGAGCCAAAAAGTCAGGATTTTGATGTTATGTTGTCCTGCTACTATGAAGTACTTGCCGGGAGTTTTATATCACGGTGGCGATGGGATGCTAATAACGTGCCACTACTGTTGCTAATATCGCTTCTTTCACTGGTTCTGTCCACACATTAGCACATAATTCCACCACCCTGCCCCTATCCTTTCATTCGGAATTATGTTTAACTGTTGTATGTAATGCTAGATGCGTGGAAATCTCCTTGCGTGCTATTTAAATTGGAAGATTTATAATGTCATGTTTCAGGTTTCAGGATTGGACTGCAGAGAAGAATGTTGAGCCACTATATTCTCCAGATGATGACCTGCCACCAGGGAAGTTCAGAAGAACGATTAACTCGGTGTCAGTCAAATTCCAAAGAAGCTTGGAATCTGGTTCTGAGCGGATCAAGACGTCATGGAAATCTTATTCAATTGACAGTGTTGTCGGCAACAGCTTTGGTAGTGGAATTCTTAATCCTCAAGGGCCATTCCTTCAGAAGTGGAATAAGATATTTGTATTGGCATGTATTATTGCCGTCTCCCTTGATCCCTTGTTCTCGTTTGGTATGCAGACAGGACGGGATGAGACAGGACGGGACAGAACGAAGAGGGAGTAAAGATGCCCTCGAATGGAGGAGACTAAGAGGTTATAATTCTGTGTTCCACGGATGTGGAACGAGTCGTTCCAGGAGGTGAGGCAGAATGAAAATTCCCCCAAACCTCGTCCCGTGGAACAGCGCGTTCCACCCGTTTTAGGCGCACCAAACGTGGGACGGAACGCCTCGTCCTACTCCGTTCCGTTTCGTCCCACGTACCAAAGGGCCTTGGTTTGGACAGGAAGATGGAGATAACAGCTAGTGTTTTGCGTTCATTCACAGATATATTTTATATTGTTCACATAACTTTCCAGTTTCGTACTGGATTTATTGCTCCTTCTTCTCGAGTGTTTGGAAGAGGATGGATTGAGATTTAACTTATTAAGATTTAGTTAAATCTTAACTGTTTCTTTTGTGTTTTGATGCTTATGAGAGCAAAGCTCATTAAAATACATAGGAGCATCCATCCTAAAATCAATTAGTGGTACGAGGCACCTGAAAAACAACGTTTTGAATAACTTTATTGGTACAATTTCTATCGATTGCTCATCATCCTCTGGTTGTGGCGTCTATGGAGTAACTCAAGTTATACTTCTTACTTCTAAACTTTGATGGGGCAAATTCTCGATGGTCTATCAAATGTTGACATATAATGAGCAGTGTGATTTGAGAGAAACCAACCTATAACACAGGAAGAGAGTTTCAAACACGAAACTTCTGGTGCTTGTGCGAATAACTAATGATTCTTTACTTAACCCTATATAGAAATAAAATCTACTTGTTACAAAGTAGCAGCACAATGGAGAGCTTCTCAATAATTAACGTCTCCTTTGCACCGTCGAGGTTTCCTTTTTATGGCGACGCCATGCTGCTTGCAAAGCATAAGCTGCCCTTGGTTTCCATTGCTCCACGTTAAAGCTAGTATTAAGGCTCGAGTGGCGGCGTTGCTCTTTGGTGAAAAGCCACCAGAATTTAGAGACTACCGTCTTCAACTGCTGCGCCCTTAGAACAAACACTTCAACTTCCGTTTGCGCCTTGACAGTTTCAGTTGACAAGGGGAAGTTAGATAAGCTGGCACAGTTGATCAGCACCCAATCGAAAAGCTCTTCTCCAAAATAGTCACCTTTGCCAAGAAATCTTACCCTAGCAGTAGCAGAGGCGGTGTAAGTCAATAGCTTACCGCGTGTGACGAAGAGCATCTCAGCAAGTGGCTCTCCCTCATGAAAAATGATGCTGTTCTTTGCGTACAGCACCGGCGTGAGATGTTTGCAGATAGCTTCCAACAGTTGTTCGTCCATGGTTTGAAGTATTGGCACTTCCCTGAGTGGACCTGAGCAGAGATGCCATTTTATATCCTTACAAAGTTCCACGGGTAGAAGGTGAAGAAAATTCTCCACGTCAATGCGTATATTTTCTTTCAGTTTGTGTTTCATGGATTGCCAAATCCGTGCCTTTAGACTTCCAGGAAGTGAGTGGAAATACATCCACAATTCTATTTCTGGTTTCTTTAATCTCATTTCCTCCGATCTTGCAATTTTTGACAGCACATATTTCTGTGTGACAAGTGATAACCAAAAGGCTGCTCATCAGGTTTACACCAATAGATTATCAGATAAATTAGATTATCTGATAAACCAATGCGCAATCAGTCATTTGATAATTAGATAAAGAACTAGGAGGGAATGGTTTATCACCAACCTGCAGATTTCCAGCAAGAATTGCAAGTAGCACCAAGCCTGTTATCGAAACAACAAGTGAAAAGTATATCTCCCATATGTAGATAGTTGTGGGTTTGAGGCTTTGGCCGAGGGAGCTGCAATAACACGATACAACTAAACATATAAGAGGATATTCTCAAAAGTGCTTAATCCAGAAGCAGTAAGAAATCCTTAGATTCTCTCAATAGTTGGATAATTTGGATAAGTAATAACCTTAGATTTTGTATCCCCCACCAGAAGCAGTAAGAAATCCTTTTTACAAAAGGAGTTGAATCCAGAACTATAGATTCAAGGGCATCAGAGTATATTCCAGAATTCATTGTGTTTGTAGAGCAAGAGTTGTATACTGCAAATGTGTCATCGCAAAATAAATAGCAGTGCGCACCTCCATGATATTCGCAGGCTTCTCCCCAGCACTTTGTTATTCTTTCTATAGAAAAAAAATACCAGAAGGCTCCAGTAACCTACGTACAGAACAAGAAAATTGGTATACAGAACAACAAAAGCGTTTCAGATGTCGAAGGACTGATTAGAAAGGAAAATGACAGGAGACCATCTTTGTTTTAAACAATATTTTATAAACCATATGATTGGTGGTTGATGGTTGAATTCCTTCTTTATATCAAAATGGTCTCTCAAGCATCACCCGAATTAGAAATAGTTATGGAACTTACATGACCGGCAAGCATAAAAAGAAAGAGATTAGCCCATGCAGATTCGGCAAGGATGCTAGAACCCCTTAGAGCTACTTTTAACGAGGAGCAGATTCGAAATACCCTTAGCAGATATTGAAGTACAAACATATTTTTCGATATACTTGCGACAAAGAAAGCCCTCGAATGTTTAGTTTTTGGAATGACAGCAAAAACTAGCACCTGGACAGATCAGAGCAAGCTTATAAGCTAGCCTACCTTGTAAATATTATAGCTCAACTATATATAAAATGGCTTTCCATACCTGTGGAAGTGGAAGAATTATAAGCATGTCGAGTAGTAGGTACATCAACAAATATTTCCATGCTCTTGCCCGAGTCTCTGCAACCGATTCGCCTTGTCGAGAGGCTTGAAAAGAATGAGCAACATTGCTTGCACGGAATTGAAAAATGATATGAAATATATAAAAGAAATCGATGCTGAAACGCAGAAGCGCAGTTACGGTCGCCAATGTTTTGTCCAGGGTAAGGCAATTCTGTTCGTTGTTAACCGTAAGGAGGTACAAGAACAAAGGATCGGTTGAGAGAGCGATAACACAGAAAACTAAAACTATCTGATTCCACCTCTGCAGGACGAACTCCCGTAAATCAAGATGCTTTTTCTTGGGGAATTTTTTCAGTGCTTCCCTAATATTCTTTGGGAATTTTTCTGCAGCATTTTTTTCTAAGTCACAGTGATGTAGCCTGAATTATACAACATTTACAAACAGCAACTGGCTTAGAACTTTTACCCTAAAAATTCAAATGGCAAACATAAAAAGGATAGCATTCGCTTACCGCGGAATTTGAACCTCCATGGCCATTTGCCAGTGCCTCAAATTCTAACCTAGCAGATTATTTGCCGGGATAAAGAAAAGAAACGACTCGAAAACTAGGGAAGAAGAAAAAAGTAAAATGATCAAGTGTCCGAAAGGTTTCATGAAAACCAGTTGGGTTCCAAGAAATGCAATAGTTGATGTAAAAAGTTGAAGCAGCGGAGCCGGCCAAGGCCATGGATCCAATTCACACACGCATTGTCAAAGAAACCTCCAGGAACTTCCATTCTTCACAAGTCAACCAATCAAGTCAACTAGTTAGGGGTGGGTACGGTGCAGCTTAATCTAGCTCTACCCTAAAATTTGAACCAGAATCAGAAAATACCAACAGTAAGGTGAAGATGGGAAAAGATAAATAAGAAATTAATTCTTGGCCGTTCGATTTTCGGTTAAATGGGCTGAAATTTATTTATTTTTCGTTTATGTCTTAATATAGGAATTCATACATTTTCTATAAAGGAGCCCAATGAAACCAAAGTTTCATGTTCAATTTTGAATTAGAAACGTGAAAAATGATAAATCAACTTTGACTATTACCCCTAGCCTTCCACGCTAACAATATGGGTTCGATTACCGCTACCCGCTTTTGTTTTATTTTTTTTATTAAATTAATAAGATAAGAAATAAGAAAATGATTAAAGGATCTGGAGAATCCAGATAAAAGAGATGCGAAGAGCATCCTAATCCCATATTAGTGAGTTGTGGCTCTCTCTAATACAAATTATCGACAATTCCAACCAAAAAATGTTTATAATATCGACTAACCACATTGCTCACGCAATACTTTTCAAGTGGGATTTAAAATACTAAATATTTGTAATAATTGCTTAATAAGAAGACAATTTTGGATTCAAACGTACAAACCTGATTGAAAAGATATTATTCTGGAATAACCACAAGAAGAAAGAAAAAAATTCAAGTGGGATTTTCTTTTCCAATTTCAGAAATAGAAAGCCAAAAAATAATTGGGAGAGATTTGGAGTGATAATTTATGATACTCCTACGTTCTTACAAAATCTAAAAAGAACAATTTTGTTAGCATGACGTTATCTACCTCACCTATTTTACTTCTCACGTACTCATTATTAATCTGTGTCTTTTAATCCTTTTTAATTATTCGTTCCGATTAGAGAAAGTCTATGTAAAATGTAAAAAAAAAAAGTGTAATAGCACCACACTTTAATTAAATCAAGATAAATTAATAAAACAATCGAAAGAAAACAACCCCACCCAACGTAGATTTTTCAAATAAAAATAAATATTTAAAATACTAATAAATTAAAAAAAGAAAATTGGCATTAGAGTTTGGCGAGAGGCTAGTAAAAAACATAAATTCTAAATTCCAAAAAAAAAAGAAAAAAAAGAAAACGGTTGAAACTGGAAATTAAAAAAAGATAAAAAGCAGCCATATTCCCGGGAAGCACGCGGGCACAAATTCACTTTTCGCTCATCGGCGAACGTACGCACCGTTGCGAATAGTAACCGCAGAGAGAGAGCGCAAAATATTTTAGTTCACGGAAATGGGACCCAGGCCACAAGACTTTGTTATCTGCCTAATCACAAACTTTGTTGGACTTCCTCTCTCTCTCCGTCTCTCTCTCCCCGTCTCTGTCCGAACGCCCGTCTCAAAATCTATAATTTAATCACGACGGAGTGTTCGACTCACTTGACTCGGAGACCCACTGACTCACTTCCTACGCATTTCCGAGAACCTTCGTCTTCTTCTTCTTTTGCTTCTTCTTCCTCTCTCTCTCTCTCTCTCTCTCCCTCTCTCTGTCACTGATTGAATATTGAGCATTAAAGCTATCTGGGTCTTGGGAGATAATCACAAGGAGAAGCTTCTGTTTGGGTTCTTCCGCCATGGACAATCTGTTCACTTAGTCGCTCTCAGACTTTATTGTTTGGTGAGTTCTTATATATCAGCAGTTTTTGTTGTTGGGTTTTCCTCAATTTGCTATTTTTGTTCATTTTTTCTTTTGCTTTCAGTGACATGGTTTTTCCCCCAAAGATTGGATTTTTAGTTTTTGGAATGTTAAAGATTTAGTTTTTTGGTCTTTTTTGGAAAGGATATGAAATTGGAAATCCAAAAATATCAATTTTTTGTTGAAATTATTTGGCTTTTGGTTCAAATTTTGAATGCAAGAGGTCCTGTTGGTCCATTTGTGACCATATTTTTTATTTATTTGATTTTATTTTGTTGTTAGCAATGAATTTATGAATGTATGATAAAAAATGGATGCTAAATTTAGGGAGATATTGCTCAAATGAAGATATTTTTGTATGGATATTTAGCGTTAGTGCGATTTCTGCTCTTTGAATTGGGGCAAACAGCACTTTGATATTGCTCTTGGACTCCAGATAAAGTTTCCCCTTTTATTAACGCATTTAGGCGAGTAATTCTACGAAACATGTTGTGAAATTACAGAAGTTTCTACGGTGAACTCATTTTGCTTCACTTCGAATCGTTGTCTAGGGACTGCTTTTGGGAACTTGGTGGTGCACGAGGAAGCTCTTCGGGTTATTCAAACATTCGGAGGTTAACTTTCCGTTTGGAGATTCTATCGAAAACAAGTTGTAGTCATGAATTTTCAGCAAGAGAAGTTAGTCAGGTTAGTTTGACAATTAGTACTATAACCTGACATACATGATATTATGTTGACTAGTTTGCAACTATCAGCAATTTCCTGGCTTTTGTAGCCAAATAAGTCAGGATTTTGATGTTATGTTGTCCTTCTACCATGAAGTACTTGCCGGGAGTTTTATATCACAGTGGCGATGGGATGCTAATAATGTGCCACTACTGTTGCTAATATCACTTCTTTCACTGTTTCTGTCCACACATTAGCACATAATTCCACCACCCTGTCCCTGTCCTTTCGTTCGGAATTATGTTTAACTGTTGTATGTAATGCTAGATGCTTGGAAATCTCCTTGTGTGTTATTTAAATTGGAAATATAATGTCTTGTTTCAGGTTTGAGGATTGGACTGCAGAGAAAAATGTTGAGCCATTATATTCTCCAGATGATCACATGCCACCAGGGAAGTTCAGAAGAACGATTAACTCGGTGTCAGTCAAATTCCAAAGAAGCTTGGAATCTGGTTCTGAGCGGATTAAGAAGTCATGGAAATCTTATTCAATTGACAGTGTTGTTGGCAACAGCTTTGGTAGTGGAGTTCTTGATCCTCAAGGGCCATTCCTTCAGAAGTGGAATAAGATATTTGTATTGGCATGTATTATTGCCGTCTCCCTTGATCCCTTGTTCTTTTACATCCCTGTGATCCATGATAAGAGGAAGTGTCTTGGTTTGGACAGGAAGATGGAGATAACAGCTAGTGTTTTGCGTTCATTCACAGATATATTTTATATTGTTCACATAATTTTCCAGTTTCGTACTGGATTTATTGCTCCTTCTTCTCGAGTGTTTGGAAGAGGTGTTTTAGTGGAAGATGCTTGGGCTATTGCAAGGAGGTATCTCTCATCATACTTCCTAATTGACATTCTTGCAGTCCTTCCTCTCCCACAAGTAAGCTAATCCTTCCTACTTTGTATGAGGTGCATTAATTTACTGTTCGATTACTCATCTAATATGGCGGGTTGAGGGGTATCTTTATGCACAATCTGTACTCTCTCTGCACATGATGTGTAATCATTTTGGCCCAATATTGTGTATACTTTTGGTGTTGCATATATTACTTAATCGTATGTAGTATCTGCTACTTTAAATTCGGCATATAGTGTGGTTAGTGGTAGTTGATGTCTTGTTTAGATTAGAATGTTTGTGCATCATTTTGATTCCGCTTTGGACCCCTAATGATACTATGAAATATGTCCAGGTGGTTATTCTAATTTTCATTCCAAAATTGGGAGGCTCAAAAACGTTGAATACAAAGAATTTGTTGAAGTTTGTTGTTCTGTTCCAGTATTTTCCAAGGTTTATACGGATATATCCATTGTATAGAGAAGTCACAAGGGCTTCTGGTATACTTACCGAAACTGCTTGGGCAGGAGCTGCATTTAATCTTTTTCTTTACATGCTCGCCAGTCATGTAAGTTTGATCATGATATTCATAGCAACAATACAATTGTCCTTCTTCTTTGAATCTTCTGATTTTCAAGTGTTATGCTGTTCTTAGGTACTGGGAGCTTTTTGGTACTTGTTCTCTATAGAACGTGAAACCAAGTGCTGGAAAGCAGCATGTGGGAACAATACAACCATATGCTCGCACAAGGATTTATACTGTGATACCGTGAGCCCGAATGCTTTTAGTAAGATCACATTCTTAAATTCTTCCTGCCCGATACAAGATGAAGATAAAACACAGTTTGATTTTGGAATATTCCTTGATGCCCTTCAATCTGGTATTGTTGAGTCAAGCACAGATTTTCCTCAGAAATTCTTTTACTGCTTTTGGTGGGGCCTACGGAATTTGAGGTGTGCCTATACAACTTGTCTTTGTCTGCATTCTTAAGGTCTTCTGATGATGAGCTCAGTAGAGTTAACTTATAAAACGAGTATTTTATACTTGATACAGTATCTTTATTTGGTATTGATTCTTGATATTTTCATTTTGCAGTTCACTTGGTCAGAACCTTGCAACCAGTACATATGTATGGGAAATCTGCTTTGCAGTCTTCATTTCTATCGCTGGGTTGGTGCTATTTTCATTTCTCATCGGAAATATGCAGGTTGGTACTTAATGTTGTGCCTGTAGTTTTACAGGATTGACATATCGTTTCTATTTCTGTCATGAGGTTCTGATGAACTTTAAATTTTTGAAACAGACATATTTGCAATCTACAACCACACGATTGGAGGAAATGAGAGTGAAAAGGAGAGATGCAGAACAATGGATGTCCCACCGCTTGCTACCTGAGAATTTGCGAGAGCGCATCAGGCGGTATGAACAATATAAATGGCAAGAAACCAGAGGTGTTGATGAAGAGAATTTGATATGTAATCTTCCCAAGGATCTTAGAAGGGACATAAAGCGCCATCTCTGTTTGGCTCTGCTTATGAGAGTAAGTTTCTCCACCATTGTTATTGTCATCTTAATGTGCATTCGAACCACTAGATATTGATCCTTACTCTTTCCTTGACTGCATTAAAGGTGCCAATGTTTGAGAAAATGGATGAACAACTGCTCGATGCAATGTGTGACCGTCTCAAGCCGGTACTATATACAGAAGAAAGCTATATCGTTAGGGAGGGAGACCCAGTGGATGAGATGCTCTTTATCATGCGGGGCAGACTATTGACTATGACCACGAATGGTGGAAGAACCGGTTTCTTCAACTCTGAATATCTCAAGGCCGGTGACTTTTGCGGCGAAGAACTTTTGACATGGGCTCTTGATCCCCACACATCAGCTAATCTTCCCATCTCGACCAGAACTGTCCAAGCCCTCAGTGAAGTTGAAGCCTTTGCCTTAAAAGCGGATGACTTGAAGTTTGTAGCCTCTCAGTTCAGGCGACTCCACAGCAAGCAGCTCCGGCACACATTCAGGTTCTACTCACAGCAGTGGAGAACTTGGGCAGCTACTTTTATACAAGCAGCGTGGCGCCGTCATATGAAGAAGAAGCTAGAAGAGTCTCTGCAGGAAGAGGAGAATAGGCTGCAAGATGCACTGGCCAAGGCTGGGGTCAGCTCCCCAAGTCTAGGGGCCACCATTTATGCCTCACGTTTTGCTGCTAATATACTGCGTACTATACGGCGTAGTGGTACGCGGAAGGCAAGGGTGCCAGAGAGACTACCGGCCATGCTACTTCAGAAGCCGGCGGAGCCTGATTTTACTGCTGAAGAGCAATAATAGGTATATAGAGGTTTTGATTAAGTTATATGATTGGTCGTCTTCTTGTTGTAAAATGTAACAGAGAAACCGTTTTAACTGTTAAAAGGGAAGAAAACTGTAACAGCGTAATGGTAGAGAGCCACATTTTGTAGAGTGTACCAACTTCTGTAAAATGTGTGTTGTATATGGCAATGTCCGACTCTTTTTTCTCATTTTACGGAATATGAGAGAAAGGATTGCATTTTTCTTTCGTTTTACTGAATTTTTTTTACCTTTGGTCCATCGATATCGTACTTGCTTAGCATCTAGCAGCAATTGGATGACGCCACATCTGAGCCTCTCGATTTCGTTGTTCTCTAAATAAGAGCCTTCCCTTTCACCTTTTACATCCTTGTCTGAATTCTTAAGTCGCCTTCGTCCATCCACCCGCATATCCAGTCGCCTTCGATTATCGATTGGTAATCGAGGAGGGGTTGACAAAGAGCTAAGTGTTGGAACTTTAAATTAGCAAGAACCCTAAATCACAATCCACATACATGTATCTGAACAAGAGTTTGGTTATCAATTCAATCCAAATGCATTTGATAGAAAGAAATTAATAACTTCTCACCTTTGACTGATGTATGCCTGATAAAGCCGTGAAACGGTGAATAAGGAAGAATCTTCTACTCAATGGGGACCTTATGTTCTCACTAGAATAGGGCTAGTTTCTGTATAGAACCTTTTCCTCTTGAGCAGGGACCGTTCCATATATAGATGCTGTTCCAAACTGCATTCCACCTATTATGGACAGCAGTTGGTAACTGAAAGCACTACTCAATCCTTATAGACGTGGGGCTTTCCATCACTTCAACATGTTTGCCTTAAGGTCCTACTTTAAAGGAAGGAAGTTAACCTAATAATTAACTCTAACTGATTATAATTATAATGTGACAATTCCTTATCATGATTTGTAGAGTCCAAATAAGATTCCAACATTCTCCCACTTTGGACTTTACTAATCATGTTTATTCATCAACATTACAACGAGAATCAGTTCCTTAGTGATCACTTGAGTTAATTAACCATTCCTCACACATCTGTCATGGCTAATTTAGAAGGTCGAACTCCAGAAAACTTTGCACAACAGTTAGTGCAGGCACTCTGGAATCACAATCTTCTTCACTAACCATACATGATGCTATAAAACATGTCAGTGAAACCGAGAGTTTTGCCATTATACCCCCACAAAAACAGCCCTGTCTGTCTTGATGAAGCTATCATTCATCCGCTTCATCAACCACTACCTTAAGGTTGCTGCAGTTTTAACAAGCCACCCTCAGCTATCTTGCACACTGAAAAAGAGTTAAAACCACTTGAAATTTTTAAACAAGCAACCAATGCCACAAGGGAATGATACAATGCCTAAACATTCCCATAGCCAAAACTTATCAATAATTCATGTCAATACAATACATGGAATTAAACACCAAGTTCCATTCATTGGCAGCAAACAGCCATAAAGTAAACAAACAAGATTGGAAGTTCGCTCCCACATATATACTAAATCAAATGATTCCGATATTCCCATCTTTGCAACGTGCTCTTTAAACATTGCTATTTTGGTCCTTTATCAAACTCCAATGAGTTTGCCAATATACTTCCAGTGAAGCATCAATTCTTCCATACACAATTAAACTAGTTAATAGTCTTAAACAGAAATAACGTAGTGTGAACAACACTCCCACTAATTTAGCATATCAACAACTTAATGTCTAAAGGACTTTCGTATAACAATAGAATTAGCCAATTATTCTAATTGGTTAGCCACAAGTATTCTTTATTGTGCGCATCCTTTAAACAAACCAGAAGGAACCTTACGGCATAAGCGCATACATTACAAATTAATATGCAAGATATAAGACAAAACAATATAGAATTAAAGAACCCATTAGTCTACAACATCATATCTTGAAACATGCATGCTTTGGTAGCAAATTTACTACGTCAATCAGTTTATACATAAGCATATTACCATAAAATTTCCTTGCATGCAAATTAATCACAATTTCAATGAAAGAATGTCACAATCTTTCCTCCACAAGATATCCCTTCCATTCCTTAGCATTCACCATTTAAACATGTATGATGGATACTCAAAATCATACCAAAAATAATCCAACAGTAAGAGCTAATAAGACCAATAGAGATATAATTTATGGTTTTGCTTTTTCGAAATGCAACCTTGACTACAACTTTTATAATCACTCGAAAGGCTAGCTGCTGCCATCATGCATTGTTTAATATGCATGTATAAATAACTTGCTAGTTACAATTGCACAGAACAAAACCAATCCATGCAACCATCTCTAAAGTAATGTCAAGTATAGAACTTGGTTACAAAAAGTTATTATGCACATTTCAGGAGATGTATCAATAATTTTAGGTCTTATTGCCTGCAAAATCATTAGAAGGATCAACATGTAATCATCCAAGTGCATTCTTAATCATGTTGTCGACATAGAAGGGAAAACAAAAAAAACATATGCATTCAAAAACTTTACTACACTTTCAACGTGACTAGGACAATACAAAAACAACTCCCACATACATTTAGAACACAATGCCTATGGAACAATTTAATGAGTATGTAGCCCAAAACTTTTTACTTTTATTCTCCCACTTGGGAAAACACTCATTCACCAAAATTACTCATAAAATACGTATTCAACAGGTTATAAATTATCAGAAAATAGCAAGAAGTACGGTGCTGGAAAAACTTGCACCAGTGGTAACACATAGTCAAGAGCTGCACTGAGTTTTGGAAGAGCTTGTGCCCAAATGGAAAATGAGTGTGGAGTTCTACTGAAAACTCTTGGCACATGGTCAAAACATATTATTACCATGACTCATTTAAATGAAAACTGAATGCAAACATATTTCAGGGGCCGGTATCTAGTATCATACCAAATACAGTTTCTATGTCATTCTTCCAATAAAATTGATCACCAAAGCTGCGGAATCATTGGTACAAAAAAAACATACCCAAAAACTATGAACTTCGCCTTCTTCATCTGCTCCGCTATATTAATTTTCATTATTCATGCATGATTATGTTACACCTTTAGGCAAGAAACATAAACTGCCATAATTCAGTAATAGATTATGTAACCTTATTGTATAATAGTCATGTAAAAGATTAAGAAAACAACCAAGATTTCAAGTCTTTGGACAAGAAAACAGTCAACTTAATTCTCTTAAAAAATGTTATACCCATCTCAGCCCATTCATACATTCCTCTCTTTGGAAAAGAATATTGACATGTTATGAGTTTTTAAAACGATAATTTACATAATCCAATTCCTGAAGTCTTTTCACTTTGGTGAAAAACATATGTACACAAGTCTGCATTGCGAAACCTCGCTCATATATATTTTTCCTGAAGAAGTAGAGGTTAGTGTAGAAAATATTATCGTAGAAGACTTTATATTTATACAATTAACATTGATGTATTAATCCGTTAAGAATAAAAACATCAACCCTCCATGCAAGTTTTATTTTCAGCCGGAGAACTAACATTGGTTCTTTCTACAATACTATAGGGCACATCAAAAATTCGTTTACAATCTCAATTTCATTCTTTAAACATAAAGATAAATATTAATGCCTGGTTTCTATCATTTTGCAAGTTCCGTATGTAACAAAAAACTTTGTGGCTTTCTAATTAAACCTTTTTACCAAGCTTCCACTAAAACAACAAATGCCAGCTCCATAATGATTATGCCCAACCCTTGCATTGTAAGAAGATATATATGATTCAGTACATTCACAAGTCAATTTAATGGAATTTAGGGTTAGCCACATGCATAGATTACAACTCAACATAATTGCAAGTTTTTGGAACAAAGAGCAAAGAACAAACCTGATGAAGCCAGAGAGTTGATAAATAATCAATTGACACAGCAATGTAACACCTTTGGGTACGATACACAACTGCAATTTCTGTATATCATATCGATATGCACCCTTATTATGTAGCCTTTTTAATCAAAGCTCAAGTTTCAACTAATACTCTAATCTTTGGAAAAGAATATAGTTGGCTCAAAATTCATTAAAAAACCCTTATGATGATTTATAAAACCAACCGGCCAACATATTTACCCGTAGTGGATTATGAACCACAATTCCATGCAACCTCCTTAATAAACAAAATTTCCTTAAAACCCCACTTTGGTGAAAGTTCTACAAACAATTGTTTAATGGTTTAATAGCGTGATTATTTGTCTAGTTAGACATGTTGCAACCTTGGCATCATTCTTGTTGGAGTTTGATTCCTTTTCTCTCTGCCTTTTTTTTATGCCATCTCTGTTTTTCCTGAAATTCCACCGAAAGGAAAGCTCCACAGAAACTCCAACAATTCCTGAATAAGACTTACCAAGAAAAGCATTAATGTGAACAATTATAATTAAAAAACAATTATAATCAAATCCAAAGAAAGCTCTAACCAGAAAACCATTAAAGCCATGTACATTAGTCCACCAAGCTTGTGCCATTCGTGATATCATAGGCAACCAAGCAATCTTCCAGACCAACCCCATTGCTGCTCGGCTTTTGCTGAGTTTCCTTCATGATGCCCTTAACGATGCCGTTGTTGTGCCTTGGCTTCCAAATTGAAGGCTTTAATTTCCTTTAAAATTAAAGGATAAGCAATTGGCATGCCTTCCCTCATTCTCTCCATTTAGTCAAAACAACCATCTGACTTTTCCTTTTATTAATCCACAAAGTCACACAATCTTAATTCCATGTATTTATGTGATTAACTTTGATGCTTCTTTCCTGCTTTCGACTTGCTTCTGGAACCCTTTTACTTTGCACGCCTACCACTCTAATCAATTTGGTCTTCGGTCTTTAATTGTTGCCAACTCAATTATATGAGCCAATTAATCACAATTTGCCTCCCCTCACATCTTCAATAGTTGACTTGCGCCACTGATGCTTGCATGGACTGATGCCCTCGGGTGTACGCGACCTTTTGATACAGGCGGTCACGGTTTCTGTATCGGATTCTTTTACTATCCCGGTCTCTTTCTCGTTCTCAGAGGGTTCATGTTTTTGAAGGAGAGGCCCAAGTTGTTTCCGGTGTTTTCACCATAGTATCAAACGTGATCACAATACCCAAAAGAAAACCAACAAACATTAATCGAAGAATTATAGTGCCCAGGATCAAAATATAATCAACAACAATAGTAATTAAAAGAATTGAATTTAGGGTGAGCTAATACATGCTCTGATACCAAATGTTGGAACTTTAAATTAGCAAGAACCCTAAATCACAATCCACATACATGTATCTGAACAAGAGTTTGGTTATCAATTCAATCCAAATGCATTTGATAGAAAGAAATTAATAACTTCTCACCTTTGACTGATGTATGCCTGATAAAGCCGTGAAACGGTGAATAAGGAAGAATCTTCTACTCAATGGGGACCTTATGTTCTCACTAGAATAGGGCTAGTTTCTGTATAGAACCTTTTCCTCTTGAGCAGGGACCGTTCCATATATAGATGCTGTTCCAAACTGCATTCCACCTATTATGGACAGCAGTTGGTAACTGAAAGCACTACTCAATCCTTATAGACGTGGGGCTTTCCATCACTTCAACATGTTTGCCTTAAGGTCCTACTTTAAAGGAAGGAAGTTAACCTAATAATTAACTCTAACTGATTATAATTATAATGTGACAATTCCTTATCATGATTTGTAGAGTCCAAATAAGATTCCAACACTAAGAGGATAAGTCTTGGTCCACAGGAGCTCAATATTGAAGGTTCCTGCACTAATTACATTTCTTGACTTGCAAGGCCGGTGCAGTTGAAGTCTTCGTCTTCTCTCTCTCTCTCTCTCTCTCTCTCTCTCTCTCTCTCTCTCTCTCTCTCTCTCTCTCTCTCTCTCTCTCTCTCTCTCTCTCTCTCTCTCTATGGTTTGAGCATTTTATCCAGTCTTCTTTCTCCCTGCAGATAACTACTAGATTAAGATTTCTGGTAATGGCGGTCAGATGAATTTAGTATAATTATTCTGTCGTTTGTTCGAAAAAAAGCTAAAAAAGATTAGTTCCATAATATAGCTAGAGTTTTGGGACATGGGTTTGAAGAGGATATTGATGGATTCTATTAAGACAGTTGGGGACTCTAGTCATTGTTTTGCGGTTCTTCGTCGATTTGTTTTATATAATCCATATGGTTTTTCAATTCCGTGCTTCTATTGTTAGTCCTTCTTCTCAAGCTTCTGGAAGAGTTGAGTTGGTTAAAGAGATGCAGGCAACTGCATGGAGATATTTGTTCTTCTACTTCCCGGCAGACGTGTTTATGATTCTTCCACAGGTCAGGAATTTCAACTCCCTTCACCTTTAGTTATATTACTAGCAAAGATGCCCCGCGCTCTGCTGCGGTTTGAAACCATAACCACAATTTAAAACACTTATTTCTAAATAATTTAAAAACCGATCAAAGCAGCTGAACTCAAATGGTAAAAATAAGTCTTCAGTTTGTATGTATATTCTATTGAATTTACATTAAGAGCTTATGTACAATTAAAATAGCGGCTTTCTAAGTATAAATCACAGAGTAAATAAATTGTTCACATCATCAATTTGAACCTAAATTATACTAACTTTATATCAAGGATTTAAATATCGAAAATATTCGTTTTTTTGAGTTACCGATATTTTAATGAGTATCCAATGAGTTTTCGTCAAAATATCGCGATATGACATCCAAAAATTCTTAAAATTTTCTGAAAAGTATCAATTTTGAGACTAAAGGGATTCGAACCCCCTCCCATTTGACTCCTTAACACCTTAACCACCATATCACTTATGTTGTTGTGATAACATGCTACTATATTTATATATATTGTTTTGTTTTGAATTCTTTTTATAAGAAACAAATTTGCACATATTCCAAATTTTTTGTGGTATTATATTTTAAATTGTGTCAATTAATTACTTAGTCAATGGCATGTGGTTTTTAATTTTTCTATTTTTTATTTGGTCACTTACATGGTAGGGCTGGAAAAAATTCCCGAAAATCCCAAACCAAACCGAAAAAGTCCCAAACCCAAACCGAAAAATCCCAAACCAAAACCATCCTGAAGTTCGGGAATCCCATCCCGAAAAATACCGAAATTTTCGATATGGTATTGGTTTCCAAATCCCATTTGTTTGGTAATCCCGAAAAATACCGAAGTATTCGGTTTCCTATTGACTTTTGGGTTTTGGTTCTTGAAAACCATTGCCATGGTTGCTGACTACTCTTCACAATACACTTACTCTACAAATAGAGATGATGAAGATAGTGAAAATTTTGAACCTCATAGGAACTCTATGTGGTACTAAGTCACTCATGTATCTTACCATGCAATGTATAAAGTGTAAAATATTGTACTAATTCATTATATATAAATGATTATGGTGTGTTTAAACTTCTTTCATTAATTACTACATATTTTCTACATTCACAATGTTTGCCAGCTCGCTATATAATCAACTTAAATCAGTTAAATCCATCATGCAATGCATTTCCTTCCAATTTTTTGTGATAAACTAATAGATAATTGACTAAATAAACATCCTGCAAAGTTTCAATAAAAATTTCCAAGTTTTTCTTACAATTTCCGTGGTTTCCATGTAATTTTTATTGATATCGATATTATCCCGATATTTCCATCGATATTTCCGTGTTTTCGGACTACCGATATTTCCGATATTACCGATATTTTCTTCCTTGCTTTATATTAACAACCTATGTACAACAAAAATGATTCACGTGCTTTATTTCTCAAGACTTAATTTCTTACTTCACTGTTCTTGGGGCTCATCACATTCTTCTCTTGTCCTGCATTCGGAGACACTTTGAAACTTACTTTCAAAATTGTAAAAACACTTTGAAACACTGCCAAGTAGAAACAATATTGAGACAATGAGTTCACGGAAAGCTCAAACAGTGAACAATTCATGATTTTTTTTTAATTTAGAAAACATACTAACAAATAACTAAATGAATGCCGATTACCGATTAAACTCCTTAAACCATTGTTGTGGAAATAAAGATAAATACTTCATAATAAAGTTGAGATAATTATGTAATGAAATCACTCTTTGATTTGGAAACCATTAAATCCAAAATCTACCCTCTTCTTCAACACCATATCTCAAGCATAGATGGCAATTTACAATCATCAAACACAGAAAAGATAAATTCCATATACAAACCCGCACTAAAGGGTGCTTAATTTGTATGAAAGGTATAGAATTATAAGTATTGGGTTTAATTCATATCGTGTGAAATCCAATTTAGAGAATGTGGATAATTCGTTGGTCTAATCATTAATAACAACCTCCATGCAATGTACAAAACACTTTAAACATTATCAGCATAGAGTTGAGCAGCAATTATACACTAGGTGGACAGTCCCTGGTTTAACTAAAGACTTGGAGACAATTACCTTGATTGAAATATTTTCCTTGCGCTTTTTCAAGATGTCTAGAAGCACCCGAGTCCAAAGCCTCCAAACTCAAACACCATAAAACACAAACAACAACAACAAAGCCTTTTTTTCATTAAGTGGGGTAGGCTGTATGAATCCTATAACGACATTGCGCTTGGTTCTGTACCACGTTTTCCGTTAGATCTAAGTACTCCAAGTCTTTTCTTAGAGTCTCTTCCAAAGTCTTCCTAGATATTCGTCTAACGCTTCTGCTCTGAATCTCTGTCTCATAATCGCATCTTATAACCGAAACGTCTATAGGCCTTCGTTTCACATGCCCAAACCACCGTAACCGATTTTCTCTCATCTTTACTTTAATTTCGGCTACTCCTACTTTACCTCAATTATCCTTATTCCTAATTTATCCTTCTCGTGTGCCCACACATCCAACGAAGCATTCTCATCTCCGCTACACTCATTTTGATGCTTCACCGTCCACCATTTCGTGCCATAAAGCATTGATGGCCTTATTGTCGTACTATTAAATTTTTCCTTAAGCTTTAATGGCATACGACGGTCGCACAATACACCCAATGCACTCTTCCAATGTAAAATCTCACATTGATCAACGGAGAGGGGGTGATGTGCCTTATATGTACATGCCCACCTCCATACAGTACAAGGCCTTTTGGGAGCTCATTGGCTTCGGAGTTCATCGGAACTCCGAAGTTAAGCGAGTTCGGATGAGAGCATTTCTAAGATGGGTGATCCCATTGGGAAGTTCTCATGTGAGTTCCCAGAAACAAAACTGTGCGGGCCGGGCCCAAAGCGGACAATATCGTGCTACGGCGGAGCCGGTCTGGGAAGTGACAGAATAGTATCAGAGCCACTCTGCCATGTGGTGTAAGTGTGCCGATGAGGACGTCGGGCCCCTAAGGGGGGTGGATTGTAATATCACACATCGACTAACGGAGAAGAGGTGATGTGCCTTATATGTACATGCCCACCTCCATATAGTACAAGGCCTTTTGGGAGCTCACTGGCTTCGGAATTCGTCGGAACTCCAAAGTTAAGCGAGTTCGGGCGAAAGCATTCCTAGGATGGGTGATCTCACTGGGAACTTCTCGTGTGAGTTCCCAGAAACAAAACCGTGCGAGCCGGGCCCAAAGCGAACAATATTGTGCTACGATGGAGCCGGTCTGGGATGTGACATCCACTTTATCCATTTAGCTTGTATTCTATGGTTAAGGTCTCCATTCAACTCTCTGTTCTTTTGCATGATAGATCATAAGTAGCGAAAGTGATCGATCTTTGGTACTTCATCCGTAAAACACAACATTGAAAAAATCACAACTAAAAAATGGTTGAAAAATTAAAACTTGGTAAGCAAAAATCGGAAAGGGATCCTCTCCGAATCCCTTCCACCAAATTCACAAAATCAATCAATTCAGGCCTTGAAATTTGATCCAACGGCTACAAACAAAGGATCCCTTTAAAAGTTATAATAACTTGAGCCGTTTGATCAAATTTTAAGAGTCCGGATTAGGTGATTTTGTGGATTTAGTGGAAGGGATCCGGATAGGATCCCTTTCCGCAAAAATCAAAGAGGTCTAGCAAAAATAAATGGTGTGTGATATCCCCACACCCCATTTTACTTCTCAAATACTTTTTTAATTTTCAACCGTCGGATCGGATGAATTGAAGAAGATCAACGAACAGAAATTATCAAGAAGTGTGTGAGAAATAAAATGAGATATGTGGATAACACATCCAAATAAAATAAAAAGCGCAGTTGACTTGAAGTCTTCGTCTTCTCTCTCTCTAAGGTTTGAGCTTTTTATCCACAAACTGTCTTCTTTCCCCCTGCAGACAACTTCCAGATTAAGTTTCTGGTAATGGAGGTTTGATTAGTATAATTATCCTATCGTTTGTCCAAAAAAAGCTAAAAAAGATTAGTTCCATAATATAGCTAGAGTTTTGGGACGTGGGTTTGAAGAGGATATTGATGGATTATATTAAGAGAGTTGGAGAAACAATGACCTCTTATCATGGAGTTTTGGGTTCCAAGAGGAGTCGACTTGGCCCGCAGGAGATCCGAAGGTTGAATGATGTGTATCTAACTTTTTGTGTAATTGCGTTCTCACTGGATCCGTTATTCTGTTATATCCTTGTTTTTAATGTTCAGAAGAAGTGCCTTAGATTGGACACAACACTGGGGACTCCAGTCGTTGTTTTGCGGTTCCTCGTCGATTTGTTTTATATAATCCATATGGTTTTTCAATTCCGTGCTGCTATTGTTAGTCTTCGTTCTCAAGCTTCTGGAAGAGTGGAAGAGATGCGGACAATTGCACGGAAATATTTGTTCTTCTACTTCCCGGCAGACGTATTTGTGATTCTTCCACTGCCACAGGTCAGGAATTTCATCTCCCTTCACCTTTAGGTATATTATATGACTGCATTTGTGGACTCATAAGCTTTGCATCATTGTGTTCAGGTCCTCATTTTTGCTATTGTTCCAAAACTAAATGCTTCAAGGGTTTTGGGTGCAACAAAATCATTGAACTTCATAGTTGTCTTTCAATATGTGCTGAGGCTCCTTCGCATCTGTTCCTTATTGAAAAAAGTTACAAGTAATTCGGGCATCCTCGCTGGAACTGCATGGGTTAATCTCTTTCTATACATGCTTGCTAGTCATGTAAGTCCCGTAACCATTTCCCATGTTTTCTTGCAGAATTGATGCTTTACCAATGTATAATTAGGAAATTTGTGCAGATTCTGACAATCCAGTGTGGTTTGTTGGCCCTGTAGGTTGTTGGAGCCTTTTGGTACCTGTTTTCTATAGAAAGGAACGTAAGTTGCTGGAGGGAAGCATGTCAAAATCATACCGGTGTACATTGTTCTTTATTTTGTGATGACACCTTCGGAGCTAGATTATTTCCAAACAATTCTTGCTCTACAAAGATACCAAGCTCCACACCTTTTAATTTTGGAATATACGCTGACGCCCTTGAATCCGGTGTTGTGAACGACTCAGCAGATTTCGTACAAAAGATTTCTTACTGCTTTTGGTGGGGACTGCAAAATTTGAGGTTCAACATTTCATCCTATCGCATTTGTTCGTTAAGGATTTTTGTCTGCACTATTTAGACTAGCTTCTCATATGTTTCAGCTTTATATTCTGCAGCTCCCTCGGTCAAGGCCTCAAAACGAGTACATATGTTTGGGAAGTCTACTACGCAGTTTTCGTTTCACTTTCTGGGTTGGTACTGTTGTCATCTCTAATTGGAAATATGCAGGTAGGTGGTATTTAGTCCATGTAATCGCTCTCAGTTACGTGGCATACATAATGTCCCTCCAATTCTTTAGTCTAATCTCTAACGACCAATTCATCATGCATATATTGTTTGGATATACGTATAAACTATACAGGTATGACATGTTTGTATAACGTTGTTTAGGATATGATCGATTAATAAGTGTATCTTGTTGTGGATCACAGACATATTTGCAGTTGAAAACTGCAAGATTGGCGGATATGAGATCCAAGGAGCAAGAGAGAGAATATTGGATGGCCTTTTATGCACTTCCCCCTCATCTCAAGAAGCGTATTCGGGAATACCCAAGAGACCAATGGCAAGAAAACACAGGAGTTAGCATGGAGAATTTTTTTCTGAGTCTTCCCAGGGAAATCAGGAGTGATACGAAGCGCCATATCTGTTTGCCTCTGCTTATGAGAGTGAGTTTCTTCACCATTATGTTTTGTCATCTTAGTATGTCTTTCAAACCACTAGATATGGTTTCTTACTTTTTCCTTGACCGCATTAAAGGTGCCAATGTTCGAGAAAATGGATGAACAACTGCTCGATGTAATGTGTGACCGTCTCAAGCCGGTACTATATACAGAGGAAAGCTATATCGTTAGGGAGGGAGACCCAGTGGAAGAAATGCTCTTTATCATGGGGGGCAGACTATTGACTATGACCACGAATGGTGGAAGAACCGGTTTTTTAATCTGTGAATATCTCAAGGCCGGTGACTTTTGCGGCGAAGAACTTTTGACATGGGCTCTTGATCCCCACGCATCAGCTAATCTTCCCACCTCGACCAGAACTGTCAAAGCCCTCAGTGAAGTTGAAGCCTTTGCTTTAAAAGCGGATGACTTGAAGTTTGTAGCCTCTCAGTTCACGCGACTCCACAGCGAGCAGCTCCGGCACACATTCAGGTTCTACTCGCAGCAGTGGAGGACTTGGGCGGCCCTTTTTATACAAGCAGCGTGGCGCCGTCATATGAAGAAGAAGCTAGAAGAGTCTCTGCGGGAAGAGGAGAATAGGCTGCAAGATGCGCTGGCCAACACCGGGGTCAGCTCCCCAAGTCTAGGGGCCACCATTTATGCCTCACGTTTTGCTGCTATCACACTGCGTAGTACATGGAAGGCAAGGGTGCCAGAGAGACTACCGGCGATGCTACTTCAAAAGCCGGCGGAGCCTGATTTTAATGCTAAAGAGCAATAATAGGCATGCAGAGGTTTCGATTAAGTTATATGATTGGTCGTCGTCTTCTTGTAAAATGTAATCGAGAAACTGTTTTAATTGATAAAAAGGAAGAAAAGTGTAACAGCATAATGGTAGGGAGCCACATTTTGTTGAGTGTACCAACTTCAGTAAAATGTGTGTTGCATATGGCAATGTCCGATTCTTTCTTTTTCTCATTTTACGGAATATGAGAGAAAGGATTACATTTTTCCTTCGTTTTACTGAAATTTTTTTACCTTTGGTCCGTCGATATCGGACTTGCTTAGCATCTAGCAGCAATTGGATGACGCCGCATCTGAGCCTCTCGATTTCGTGGTTCTGTAAATAAGAACCTTCCCTTTCACCTTAATGAAGAAAGGTTTTGCATAGCATTAAGATCAGTTCTTACGGAACAAGTAAAGCAAGTATTTGTTTTCTCTAAGGATTTTAATAGGGAATTCCTTTCTGGTATGGAAAAGATTATATGTATATATATAGTGGCCTCTTCTCTCACAGGAGACACGCTTATATTGAGACTTAAACCTATTGTAAGTCGAGTTCTTGATTTTCTGCAAGA
Source organism: Malus sylvestris (assembly GCF_916048215.2). Classification (NCBI taxonomy): domain Eukaryota; kingdom Viridiplantae; phylum Streptophyta; class Magnoliopsida; order Rosales; family Rosaceae; genus Malus; species Malus sylvestris. The sequence continues at coordinate 28,564,875 of NC_062260.1, forward strand.
GAGAAGAAGGTTCACTGAAAGCTTAGCTCTATGGCTTCTAGTTCGGGAACTTCTGCAGGTATGTGTTCTTCTTGGTTCACTCACACACAAATTCTGGTTAGTTCTTATTAGGTTGTAGTTCATGTTTTAGTCTTGGTTAGTGCGTTAATTCTTACATTCTTAAGTCGCCTTTGTCCTGTAAGAACTCTAACACAGATCGATGATATGCCAATTGAATTACCAATGTTCTGAAACAAGTCAAGTGACAAAACTTATGAACAAGAACAAGGATTGCTGAGAACATACCTGCAGAATTTGAACTTGAAGAAGCCATAACAGCCTCTGTGTTCAAAACCTTCTCCTCTTTTACGATCACAATAGCTTTTCTAATCAATAGGACTTAGAACAACATAAGCTAATATCGCAAGAGCAGTGGTTTGAACCATAAATATATAGTGCTCCTTCGTCCATTCCCTATCAGAATTAGACTAGGATTCAAAGACATACAAACCATAAAGATTCATGAGACTTTATAAAGTTCCAACACAAAGTTCTTTTCCAAAACCAATTGGAACTTCTCTCAAGACTGCATTCCTTATCAGATTTAGACTTCTTTATAATATCAATTATCCCAAGACTTATAAGAATCATACTCATACTCTTACATTCTCCCACTTGAGTATGATTCATCACAACAGATAATCATCTCAAATTATTATAAAGGTGATCAGATAAGTCATTCACCATCACACTAGTACATAGACACAACCTGCTTACATAAACCAAAACAATGAATTTATAATTGCCTCTGCAACACAAAATACAGATTTAACTTACAAATCACAATGTCCAGTTTATGTTCATAGCAATGTATCTAAGCTCAAATTGATATAAAAATTACCAAATGTTTTGGATAACAAAAGCTTATCCTCACATACAACTTACCTATGCATTTTAAAGTATTGAACTTAAGAATCTTTTCTGTTACATCGCAGAATTAACTCAAAAGTCACAACATACTTAATTTGCACATTGTAATTATGTGAACCAAAATAGCAAAACCAAACCAATTTGCTCCCACTTATCTAGGCCATACTTAACACAAACAAGTTAAGTATAAGTTAATATCAACTGTATTAACTAACAGTCATTGCAATACACTGAATGTCTTATTAATGTGATCAATTGCCGCAACCAATACGCAAACAAATTCCATGATCACATTCATCCAATTCGTATTTACAACAATGTGATTTTACTTGACCAGAGCAAACACATAAATTGATTTGCTCCCACTATATCAAGTTAAGTTTAGTTCCAGCAAATAGCACTAAACTTCTCATTACTTAAACAAATTAAGTAACATAAATAATTACCAATTGCTTCAATAAAACCATAATCTGGTTTTCAAGCATCCATATGAATTATAATGGCCGGCTTAAATACTCTTAGCCTTATGCTTACATTCGAACATACGATTCTCCCACTTAAGCATAAGGAGAATATACTGCACAGTCAATAAAGAAATCGGAGATATGAACCAATTGGTTCCCGATTCCTTACCTATTGCATAATCTCAGTTTAGTCATATACACCTAAACCATTATACAAAACAGTCTATGTATCAAAAGATAGTCACAATCCATTCGGAAAAACTTATCTCACATAAACTCAAAATCGCCAGTTTCAACAATGATCAAAATCAGAATAGCAAGCACAATATTTTTGCATTCAATTTGATCTTAACTAGTTCAATATCCATCGAGCAAGATCAACCAAAATTTGATAATGTTTGGATATATATCACAACAATATATCTTGATTAAAACGAGATAATCAAGACTACTATTTCTTCTGGAGAACTCGAAGTTCACCTTTCTCCCTATTTGTGATTTCAACCAAAATATAATAGCGGAAGCATGCATCATGAAATCACAAATATACATATACAATAAGCATGCATCGATATATACATGATAAGATTAGTCGACAATAATCCAGATTAAAAATCTTCATGCCTTTAATTCATTGTCAACACCATCATCAATTATATACAGATTCGTAAGCAAGTCCTTGGAGAAAATAATGATAACTGCATATCATTAGTCTTATGAATTTCCAATAAGATGACAAATAATTATTTGTTTTCCGATTCATAATAGAATATATATTTTGTAAATGGCTAAAAGTTTATTGTCACAAGACTCATTATAGGTGGTCAATAAAACATCTACCTTATATATTCATTTGTTCATATATTTTCTTGTATGCTTGCATCAATATTCAGAGAAACTTATGCAAGTTCTATTTGATATAGATAAAGCCGCATGCCCATAATTACAACATCTATGCACGAATGCTATCTAGATATGAATACAAATTTAATTCATATATGCGATTTATGTATAAGTCACAAAGCAATTGGCATCCATTTTATATATGCATTCCATGTTGTTGCTTTATATTGCTTGCCGACTTGCACATGATATGCAGTCAAATCCATTCCAACCCAAACTTGATATAAATCAAACCAATTGAAAATCAGGAATTGACAATAAGATGCGCACTTGTGCTGCTCCCCGCAATTAAATGTATCGAGATTCATACATGAAACAATGCATATACACAGACTCTTTAATGAAAAATGGAAAAGTATATCTAGACAAATTTGTTTATGCAGCAAAGTATGATTCCAGACATCTCACATAAATCACAAGTTGGCATCTATAGGGATTTCGAGTTTAATCATGCCTTTACAATTTATATAAATAAACAAGTATACTCGAAATAGCAAAAGGCCTAATTCATTATGCTCCAACTCATCACACTATAATCATGCATATAGGAGAACAATTAATCACGCATGAAACAGTGAAGTGAGTTACCTGAATGCATCATTGGACTCGTATTCGTCAACCAATTGCAATTCCTCTACTCCAAATCAACGAAATTACTTATCCATCAGTGCTCGAGAATCGTCCATGCGGATTGTCATCACTCCAAATTCCCATGCGGATTGGCATCATAATCAACACAGCGGAAACAAGAATTTTGAAAATCAGAATTACGATGTTTATGAGAGATGTATACTGATAAATTACTATACTTATCACCAAATAAGCAAGCATGAAAAAGTTCTCTCAAACCCAGATTGAGAAACACGGTTTCAGAATAAGTAACTAATCTTGACACCAATTCCATTTAACTCAATCTAAATGTTAAACAAAATTCAAGAAATTGCAATAAGATTTCAAAATACATACCCTTTTATGAATGGTTTCAGGATCGTATCAATCTTAGCATCAATCATGTATAAAGATTGCAGTATTGTATATATTACATCAGGAGTTTTGTATGTATCAAGGATCAAAATTCAATAAACTCGATATAATACATCAGGAGTTTTGAATTATAAACATACCTTTGGGAACAAAAGAAAAATATATATTATCGCAAATCCAAATCTTAAATAAAGATGGTTGTGAACGAGAAGATCTAGAAGCAAAGCATGTTTGGATCATCACAACTTCAAACCAAGAAGAGAAAAAAGGTGCAAACCCAGAAAATTTCGAACAAGGTTATGCGTTTTGCCAATATTCAATTTAAACAAGGTTATACGTTTTCTGGGTTTGGAACGTTTAAGTGTTCATAGCTTTTCCATCAGATTCTTGTGTAAATTTCGAACTCAATGACAATAATCAACTAGGCTCTGATACCACATGTAAGAACTCTAACACAGATCGATGATATGCCAATTGAATTACCAATGTTCTGAAACAAGTCAAGTGACAAAACTTATGAACAAGAACAAGGATTGCTGAGAACATACCTGCAGAATTTGAACTTGAAGAAGCCATAACAGCCTCTGTGTTCAAAACCTTCTCCTCTTTTACGATCACAATAGCTTTTCTAATCAATAGGACTTAGAACAACATAAGCTAATATCGCAAGAGCAGTGGTTTGAACCATAAATATATAGTGCTCCTTCGTCCATTCCCTATCAGAATTGGACTAGGATTCAAAGACATACAAACCATAAAGATTCATGAGACTTTATAAAGTTCCAACACAAAGTTCTTTTCCAAAACCAATTGGAACTTCTCTCAAGACTGCATTCCTTATCAGATTTAGACTTCTTTATAATATCAATTATCCCAAGACTTATAAGAATCATACTCATACTCTTACATGTCCTTCCACCCGCGCATTCAGTCGAGGTCGATTATCGATTGGGGGTTTACAAAGAACCAAGAGGAGAAGCTTTGGTCCGGAGGAGCTCAGTGTTGAAGGTTCCTGCACTAATTACATTTCTCGACTTGCAAGGCCGGTGCAGTTGACTTGAAGTCTTCGTCTTCTCTCTCTCTCTCTCTCTCTCTCTCTCTCTCTCTCTCTCTCTCTCTCTCTCTATGGTTTGAGCCTTTTATCCACAAACTGTCTTCTTTCTCCCTGCAGATAACTACTAGATTAAGATTTCTGGTAATGGCGGTCAAATGAATTTAGTATAACTATTCTATCGTTTGTCAGAAAAAAGCTAAAAAAGAATAGTTCCATAATATAGCTAGAGTTTTGGGACTTGGGTTTGAAGAGGATATTGATCTTCTGAATCAGACAGATTCATATCTGAAAGAGGTTGACAATAAGTTCTTTCAAAATTGACTCTGTCCCTCTGTTAGAAGTGTTCCAGAAATGTCTGCGAACGAGTAAATAGCTCTACGAACGAATGGATAGGAGCAAATTGGAAAATGCAAAGATTTGTACAAGTTATCCCTTTCGTCACCATTTTGTGGAAAATCGTTAGGTATGAATATGTTAGACACCTGTAGGGATTATATTAAGAGAGTTGGAGAAACAATGACCTCTTACCATGGAGTTTTGGGTTCCCAGAGGAGTCGACTTGGCCCGCAGGAGATCCGAAGGTTGAATGATGTGTATCTAACTTTTTGTGTAATTGCGCTCTCACTCGATCCGCTGTTCTTTTATATCCTTGTTTTTAATGTTCAGAAGAAGTGCCTTAGATTGGACACAACACTGGGGACTCCAGTCGTTGTTTTGCGGTTCCTCGTTGATTTGTTTTATATAATCCATATGGTTTTTCAATTCCGTGCTGCTATTGTCAGTCTTTCTTCTCAAGCTTCTGGAAGAGTTGAGTTGTTTAAAGAGATGCGGGCAATTGCATGGAGATCTTTGTTCTTCTACTTCCCGGCAGACATATTTATGGTTCTTCCACTGCCACAGGTCAGGAATTTCATCTCCCTTCACCTTTAGTTATATTATATGACTGCATTTGTGGACTCATTAGCTTTGCATCAATGTGTTCAGGTCCTCTTTTTTTCTATTGTTCCAAAACTAAATGCTTCAAGGGTTTTGGGTGCAACAAAATCATTGAACTTCATAGTTGTCTTTCAATATGTGCTGAGGTTCCTTCGCACATGTTCCTTATTGAAAAAAGTTACAAGTAATTCGGGCACCCTCGCTGGAACTGCATGGGTTAATCTCTTTCTATACATGCTCGCTAGTCATGTAAGTCCCGTAACCATTTCCCATGTTTTCTTGCAGAATTGTTGCTTTACCAATGTATAATTAGGAAATTTGTGCAGATTCTGACGATCCTTTGTTGGCCCTGTAGGTTGTCGGAGCCTTTTGGTATTTGTTTTCTATAGAAAGGAACGTAACTTGCTGGAGTGAAGCATGTAAAAATCATGCCGGTGTGATACGAAGCGATATGTTTGCATGGGTGCAATCCAAAGAGACCGATGGCAAGAAAACACAGGAGTTAGCATGAAGAATATTTTTCTGAGTCTTCCCAGGGATCTCAGGAGTGATATGAAGCGATATATTTGCATGGGTGCAATCCTTAAAGTGAGTTCCTTTCAATTGTCCCAATATGATCAGTTTTCATTTAGAATTTCCTAACTTACATTTCCGAACAAAACAAAGGGACGTGAGCATCATCGAGACTGAGTCTGTTTAGTGTAAGTGTCGGGAAGGAGATCCAGTGGAATCGTTGGTGTTGATAATGCGAGGTACGGTATTGAGTACGACCGTGAGTGATGGAAGGCACTCCAGTTCTGCAGATCTCAAGGTTGGTGACTTCTGTTGCGAAGAACTTCTCACATGGTTTGTTGATCCCAGCGCATCATTGTTTAATCTTCCCAACTCCACGAACTACCCGTGCTTGTTGTGAAGTTGAAGCGTTTACTTTAAAAGCAGAGGACCTGAAGTTTGTAGCCAGCCAGTTCAGAAGGTCAGCTGGCAAGCGGGCACAGCACACATTTAGGTTTTAATCACGGCAGTGGAGAGCTTGGGGAGCATGTTATATACAAGAAGCTTGGCGGCGCTATTGCAAGAAAAAACTAGGAAAGTCTCTGCGGAAAGAGGAGAATAGGTTGCAAGATTCACTGGCCGAGGCCGGTGGTAGTTCCCCAGCTCAAGGTTCCGGCATAGATGCCTTGCGTTCTGCGGCTAATGCACTTAATCATGTACGGAATAGTGATCGTCGTAGGCCCATGCTAGTTGAGAAGCCAGCTGATTCAAATGATTCCGAGTAAAAACAGCTAATAAACTAGTTATGTGTGGAACAAATGAATCAACGACAGCCTCCGGCATTAGCATGGAGATATTGTTGAACCACTCACAAACATGGTTCGGAAAATGTGTTAAGAGTAGCACTTTTGCATTTTGTTTGAGTGCACCAACTTCTGTGAAGTGTTTTGTATAAGGCAATGTCTGAATGTTATTCAATCTCCTTGGCCGGCCAAACTCAACAGTCGTTTGTCTAATTCCGTTCTTTGCGAAACCAGAAAGGTACATGACTTGTTTAAGTCTCTCGATCGGTTATGAATTTTGAACGTTCGTCGTGGATTCGTAAGTTTCTTCGCTGAAACGTTGTTCGGTTTCAAGCTCGATCATCATAGACTTTGCTTAAATTTGCTTGCATGGTTTTATAATTCATTTGGTATACTGTTGGTAACTGGATGGTACCTTCCTGGCGTTAGCTAGCAAGGAAATCAGAAGACCATTTTAAGAGGTAATACTTGCAATTGCACTTGGAGCTTTAGCAACCAAATTGTCTTACCGATATTGTCTCCCAACTTGGATATTACATCTCTCAATCGGCAGATGTGGGGGTTTTAAACAAAAGGCTTGGACGTTATTAAAAGTGAAACCGTACACTTACACCTGTTAAATCTACGTCAATGTCGTAGTATGTCCTGTAAATGAAAAATTAAAAGTAAAAAACCTCCAATAAAGTGGGGTTTGAGGACGTCTCCTATGTGGCACAGCTTTCCTCTTAATTCACAAACTCCCGTAATTAATTAACAGATGAGAATAATTAGTACAGTTATACTGTTACCATAGAATCGTAGTAAGCAAATTTTAATGTGAATTAATGTCCACTACATCGTTAATCGTTCAGTAACCTCCCATACTATCCTCTCGTCAAAATTTCTGGTTCTTTGGGCCATGTATGATGTTCATACATTTATTTAGAGAATATTTTTGCTTACCACACTGAAGTGATGGTGATGTTCACCAATTTATTTATTACCGTTAGATAAATATAAATTTTGAAATTTGTATATGTATAGACACAGATCTTAAAATTTAAATTAATTCATCGGTAATAAATAGAGTAATGAGCATTACCACCACTTGAGGCACTTGAGTTTTGTGAGCCAAAACGCACCCCATTTGTTTATGCATGCATTGTAAAATTGCTACCCTTCATGCCTCCACATGCATACACTGACCATCATCTTTGCGATAGGTACCAAACGTATACATCCACATCATCTACACATTCGATATCAAACTCATCCACATTACCTACACATTTGATATCAAATCATTCACGTTAAGTACACATTCAGTATCAAAATCATTCCCATTAGTAATATACAACACTCAATTTCATAATTAAGCCATAAGCAAGTCAATTATTCTTAAACATTAAATTCATAATTAGGCACGGTGCGGCCCCCTTTTGTGATTGGTAATTGTTCACAAATTAAATTTTTCCCATTTCATAAGTACCCCTTTTGAGAGCGTCTGCACGAACTTCAATTCTCATCCCATCTCTCCTTCCCGATTTAATCAAATTTATACTCTCGTCTCTTCTGGTTAGTTCTCTTTCTGATATTCTATAAGCTTTCCAAAACTCTCCAATGGCGGATTCCATTTTCTCCCAACTTCTGGTTCCAAAATTTGAGACCGACCCGCATGAGTTTAACTCCTCCATACAGTACTACCAAGACCCATGTCAGGATCAAAAGTAAGATGATCAAAACATATGTACTTTTTTATTTTGCCTTTTGATCTTCCATTCATTTGAAGAGTGCCATATATATGTGTGTGTTTGTGTGTATGTGTTTGGACCCGATTTTACAAAATCAGTTCGGCGTTAGATGGACGAAATATGTGGATCGTTCCTAGGATAAAGATTTTTTTTTTACGATAATTATTCTGATTAACGATATCTAGATATTATCAATCAGAATAGTTATCTTGGAATTTAAATACATCAACAAATAGATTTTTATCCAACAAAAATGTAGGTGGATTCCATCTTGTCATATAGCCTTCATGCATGGTTGCGGCTGGATATATTAGCATGGGGTTTGATTAGAGTTGTTAGATGCATGGTCTTTATGCATGCATAGGTGACTTGCAAGTGGGATAAGTTCCAGTAGTTAGTTGGATAGGTGTCTGCAACGTGTGGGGAGTATAGGCATTGAGAAAAACAAGGTGATTGTTTTGGATGTGAAAAGAGCCGTGTGTGATTATCCAACAAATCCAGTGATGGGATAAAGTTAAGTCAAAGTGGGAATAAAATAGGATTAGCATGCAGAGTCCTTATGTGGTGATCGTTTTATTTCTCAGAATATTCCATTACGAGTCTTTAGGTGCAATTGAAATCCTCTGCTTATCATTCAGGCCGTGGCTAGCTAACTCGTCCCTATAAATACAAGATGTTGAGCAACATTTGAAGCCCCACAAAAATCAATACAAAATTGCCCTGCGCAAACTCTCACAACTTGAGATCTTTTTCTTTTCCTTTTTCGCTGACACATCTTCCGTTGGCATCAACAGCACTGTGGAAGCAACCGGTGATATCTTAAGTCGGCATAGATAGCTCTGTCACCGTAGAGTCGGTCGGTCTCGCAGTATCTTCCGTTGGCATCAACAGCACTGCGGCGAGAACGGTCGACTGCCTATCCAAGTCTCGGTCGAGAAGGGTTTTCGAATCCTTGTTGGTCGAGGTCATCTCATTAGCCTTCTCGGCGAGGTGGGGTGTTACAGTTATTACATTCGGCACATTGTAAGCCGAATTCGGTTCGTGAACTTCGCAAATTAGCAGCCTTGTCTTCAGGCTCGAGAGCCCAAGAGGCCGAGAATTGTTCCTTCCTCGGCCGCAATCGCAAGACACAGAAGTCAGCAGCGCGCTCAACGCAACATCAACAAATTTACTCCTCGGCCGAGCCTCGGCCGACGAGTTGGCACGCCCCGCAATCACCGAAGGACGTAGTTAGCTTAGAATATATTCGGCCTGCGCGCCACGTAGGCTTTGTAATTTCTAGGGTCAACATTTTGGCACGCCCAGTGGGACCCAGTGCTAAAACTACGAAGTTCATATGATCTATCAAGATTCCAATCTGGCTCAACGTAGCCGATTGTACGAGCTCCTGGAGGAATTGAAAAAACATAATGAGGAATGTAAAAAATCTTTGGAAGCAGAAAAAGTTCTTCGTGGCCATAGAGAGATGCAAAAGTCATTCGCTTGCATGTTGGAAATAAAAGCTCCTGTTACCCTGCAAAGGCAATGGGTAAATGAAGACAGGGCTCGATTTAATGCCTGGCTAGATGAAGAAAATTTTCCTTACGTTTCTGATTACAGATCAATTCCATTTGAAAAATGGTTAGGCCCAAAGGCCGGGGGGCAATTTTTCGCTCCGGCCGTAATCAGACATCGGCCTAAGAAAATTGTTAATTTGGCCGAAGAACAAAGGCCACCTATTTTTTCGGTCGAGGCTGAAGATATGGTCGGCCAAGAAGAAAAACTTAGGCCACCTATTTTTTCGGTCGAGACTGGAAGTGTGGTAGGATCATCAGAGGAGTGCTCTAATGACGAACAAGACCAATCGATTGATATGGTAATTGAAGACATAGGCCTAGCCGAAAAAATCACGCCAATTGATATGATTATTGGTGATAAAGCCGATATGGAGAAATCCCATTCGGCTAAGTTGTTCAAGTTAAAAGCTGAAATTTGCGAAATTATTGTGCCTGGGGGGCATAATAATTGTTCAACATATTCGGCGGCCGATAAAAAATATTTTTCCAAGTTAAATATATTCGAAGATCATTTTTTATTCGGCTCAATGCAAAATTGGATTGGCTGTGTTGATATACAAAAATCTCGGCTTGGAATAAAGCATCGTTGGCCTCCTCCGCTTTATAGTTCGGCCACTTTTGTTTTCTGATATTAAAAAATATTGAACAAATTATTTTCTTAACCATTCGGGCCCTTGACCGATACTTAAGAAAATAAGGGGGCCAACGGATTTCGTGGTGTTGTTGCACTATACAACCAAGCCCCAGGAATGATTTGTATATGGCCGAGTAAAACGGGTTTATATATATAGGCAGGCCGACGTCTTATGTTTTTTTTTTATATATTCCGTTTCGGTCTCGACCTCGACCACTCTACAAAGGCCTCGGCCTCGACCACCTCATATATAAGCCTCGACATATATGTATAAAGGAAATGGGAGATGTTCTCGGCCAAAACTAAAGCCTCGGTCAAAATAAATATATATATCACCTTTTGTCAAACCATGCATGCTGGAGACAATAATGGGGATTGGAAAGGGTGCCTTGACAGTAAAAGTGGGAGCTAAGGTGGTTAGTCATCATCATATATATATATATATGTTGGCGTGAGGAATCAGTCTGCTTCAAGGTACCAGGCGAGAGTGGAGTCCTGATTTACTTTCATGTCATGTCAGACTACAATTGGGCAAACAAAAGTTTGAGTTCTTTAAGGAACTAAGTGGTCGAGCACGGTTTATCCTCGGCCCCAATTTTTCTCTACCCTTTCCCAAATTCTTCTTGACCTTCTAGAAAAATTGCCGAGCCTGGTATGGAGTTGTGGCAGTCGAGGGAGGCCGCAGCATTGGCAGAACAAACATGTTATTGCCGAGAAACAAAGTTTCTTTTTCGGCAATACGACGACATGTTGTTGGTTACGAACAATTAATTTCCTTAACCATTCGGCTTACGAGCCGAAGTTCAAGGAAATTGGGGGGCAATGTTTGGACCCGATTTTACAAAATCAGTTCGGCGTTAGATGGACGAAATATGTGGATCGTTCCTAGGATAAAGATTTTTTTTTTACGATAATTATTCTGATTAACGATATCTAGATATTATCAATCAGAATAGTTATCTTGGAATTTAAATACATCAACAAATAGATTTTTATCCAACAAAAATGTAGGTGGATTCCATCTTGTCATATAGCCTTCATGCATGGTTGCGGCTGGATATATTAGCATGGGGTTTGATTAGAGTTGTTAGATGCATGGTCTTTATGCATGCATAGGTGACTTGCAAGTGGGATAAGTTCCAGTAGTTAGTTGGATAGGTGTCTGCAACGTGTGGGGAGTATAGGCATTGAGAAAAACAAGGTGATTGTTTTGGATGTGAAAAGAGCCGTGTGTGATTATCCAACAAATCCAGTGATGGGATAAAGTTAAGTCAAAGTGGGAATAAAATAGGATTAGCATGCAGAGTCCTTATGTGGTGATCGTTTTATTTCTCAGAATATTCCATTACGAGTCTTTAGGTGCAATTGAAATCCTCTGCTTATCATTCAGGCCGTGGCTAGCTAACTCGTCCCTATAAATACAAGATGTTGAGCAACATTTGAAGCCCCACAAAAATCAATACAAAATTGCCCTGCGCAAACTCTCACAACTTGAGATCTTTTTCTTTTCCTTTTTCGCTGACACATCTTCCGTTGGCATCAACAGCACTGTGGAAGCAACCGGTGATATCTTAAGTCGGCATAGATAGCTCTGTCACCGTAGAGTCGGTCGGTCTCGCAGTATCTTCCGTTGGCATCAACAGCACTGCGGCGAGAACGGTCGACTGCCTATCCAAGTCTCGGTCGAGAAGGGTTTTCGAATCCTTGTTGGTCGAGGTCATCTCATTAGCCTTCTCGGCGAGGTGGGGTGTTACAGTTATTACATTCGGCACATTGTAAGCCGAATTCGGTTCGTGAACTTCGCAAATTAGCAGCCTTGTCTTCAGGCTCGAGAGCCCAAGAGGCCGAGAATTGTTCCTTCCTCGGCCGCAATCGCAAGACACAGAAGTCAGCAGCGCGCTCAACGCAACATCAACAAATTTACTCCTCGGCCGAGCCTCGGCCGACGAGTTGGCACGCCCCGCAATCACCGAAGGACGTAGTTAGCTTAGAATATATTCGGCCTGCGCGCCACGTAGGCTTTGTAATTTCTAGGGTCAACAGTATGTATATGTTTTATGGTTATTACATGAATTTTAGAACATGGGTTATTTACTTTTGCAGTTTAGAAAGTCTACGGCTTGAAAATTTCAATCAGTTTAATTCACCCCCATTGCCGTTGCAATACAATTCCAACCAACTTCCACTAATGGGTTCTCAAGATTTTGAGGATTTAGGCATCTGGGACTATATTTTGGACGATGCTGCTGTTCCATCACCTTTTGATTACGAGGTGGTTGATGAAAATCCCCTGACAACAATGGCGGAATCCATCGTCTGTTCGAACAGTGTTTTGGGTGATTCGGGTGATGTTTTCAGGATGCTTGATTGGGGGATGGAAAGTTGGGGGAAACACGATGGGGAAGGCATGACAAAAAATGGGAGTTGCTCGAAGAGAATGTCTGCTGCTCCATTGGAATTGAACGAGATTCAGAAGTATTTCGACGTGCCGATAACTCAGGCGGCCAAGGAATTGAAGGTGGGATTAACGGTTTTGAAGAGGAGGTGCAGGGAACTGAATATCATGAGGTGGCCGCACAGAAAGCTCAGGAGCTTGAATGCTCTCATTGAAAATGTTAAGGTACGTTTGCATGTTCATGTTGTCAACTTGTCATATGATATTTAGTGCCTTTTCCTCCTAATTTATAGGAATTTTGTATTATATATGTCAAAATATTCTATGTTAAGGATTGAAACTAAAGCCTAGTTGTAGTTCCTTTTTTGTCCAATGCTACCGATTTCCCCACGAAACGGAAAAGATTTCGGTGTCATGGTGGTATAGTTTCATGTTAGTATATTTTACTTGTCATGTGACGAGAGATATACTGTAAAGGGTTTTCCACAATATATATCTTTAAATGGTGACTAGGTTTCCTTTGTTTCAATGATGCAATTGCGAGATTACTTAGTTTATGGACCAAATGTTAAAAGGGGGTTTGAAATTGCTTTTTAGGACTTAAAAAATCTCCGATATATCCTACATATTAAGAAACATGTGATGTGATGAGAATGACTCGAAAATAGATTGATGATGCTTGACTCGTATGACTGTGATGATAAGTTTTGTTTTGGGAAGTTATAATAGTGTAGGGATTGACTGTTGAAATGCATGATGCAGGGGATGGGATTGACGGATGAGCTGAGGATGCTGGAGGAGCACAAGAGGATTCTAGAGCAGCTGCCGGATATGGAGTTGCCGGAGAGAGCCAAGAGGCTGAGGCAGGCTTGCTTCAAAGCCAACTACAAGAAGAAGAGGACTTTGTGTTTGACTGCCGGTCCATGATTTAGTCTAGCTTTAGCTTATATGCACAAAATTATAGAATAGATGAGAAAATCAGGACATGTTATATGGGTACAACATGTTATGAGAGTGAATCCCACATCTTCGGGACAATTGACGAGATTGGTATCTTTTCGATTCAAAAGCGTCAAAAGCTTAATTTGTGTTGATGTGATCTTGAACTATGTGCCTACGTATTTTTTTTTGTAAATTACCCGTTTCCTTGCTTGATGTTAGGGACCTAGAATTTGCGTTTCATTCTTTTGCTAATTTGATGTTGTGGTCAATGTAGCTCAGGTGGATGAGAGCATTTGCCCATGTACTCGAGGTCATATATACGAATTCCCTTCATGTAGTTTAGATGAATTTAGTGCAGATTATCCTATTGTTTATAAAAATAAAAATAAAATATCAATGCCACCTGCTAAACTAAAAAATTATACCATACATCACTGTAGTTTCTGACTGCTTTTGTGCTGGTAGATGCGATGGATTTACCATTTCCTTTTAGGTGTAGAATGATAATTTCCGTTAGATATAAAAACGCTTGACATACACGCTAATCTCCTGCTTTTGTTTGACCATATGTCGTTCATTCCTAAGTTTGAACTGAATTTCTCACCTAAAATATATCTGTCTTTAATTACTTATCTCTTGTTGCTTTATACCCTTTCTCTCTCTTATTACATGATTAGTCAAACATAAGCGTTAGAGAAGTTTAACTCCTAAATAAGAAAATTTATGACGAGAAAAAGTTAAGTAATTAATTTAACAAAAAAAAATTAGAGTAGATGCTCAGAAGTTTTGATAAGGTTAGCAAATTGTTGGTACACTGACAATTATAGAGGGTTATAGAAGACTAATGAAGCTTATGAATTTTAGACTAATTTCACTATTTTCAATTTTCTGATATATTTACACAAAATTTTCAACAGGTAGGAAATGGATCGTCGGATCGGGTTGATCCAACGGTTGCGAAGGGCTTTCTTTAGGAGGCCATTTTTCTCATTTTTTCTTGCCTGCGTCTCCATGGGACCACCTGCTTAAAGCTTTCGCAAATGCTTGCCTGCAATTATAAATAAAAAAATAAAAAATAAGTAATACTAATTATTATTTTTAGGCAAAAATACTAATTAAATATTGTGAGCTTATCAATTATGAATCACAAATAATCGCATTTAGGTAACTGATTACATTATAATACCAAATGTGATTATTTTGTAATCAATTAAACGAATAAAGAAAAGTAACGAATTTTAAAATAATCATCATTACAAGTATTAATTTAGCAGAAAATGGGAAGATAATGGGCACAACGCTAACATTTAGAGAGATTTTTTAATGTGTTGGAAACACGGCCTGAAACACCAAGTGTTATAATATAATTGATTATAAACTTGAAAAAAAAAATTAACAAATTGTATTACGATACTTGGTGTTTTGGGTTGTGTTTTGGACAAACATTTTTAATCTTATGAAGAAATTAAAAATCAAAGAGTGTGACATCAAACATTTTGAAACAAAGAGAGGATTATTATACGGTAATATGTTATATTTTGACCTATTGATTTAATTTTTTTTTTTGTTGATAACAATGCATAAGTCTGAAGAAAAAAAATCAGTGTAGATAATATCATTTGTTAAGGGAAAAAAAATATCATAAGACTTCAACCATATTTACAACTAGCAATCGACACGGAAAAAAACATTATACCAATGTATTGTTTGTTTGTTAGTTTCTAACAACACTATGAAAACTGATTCAAATTCATCGTACGAATACTTGGTTACTTACCCACATACGTGACCTTGTGTTGGAATCATTCAAGAAACTGGCTCTCCTCCCAACTCTTGTGATATTCACCTTCGTTTCACCACCGCCACCGCCGCCACTAGCCGGAGGCAAAAAGTCAAAGCCGCCGTGGTCAACAACCTCCTTGCTCTTCCTAAAACTCCCCCACCTCATAGACCCAAAACCGCCGGCGCCCCTACTACAACTCTCCTTGCTCAACCTCTTACTGATCCCAAAAGCATCAGGGCTCCTAACTCTGAACGAAAACGACATAGTCCGCCCAACGTCAGGCTCGTCCAACATGGTGGTCGGGGAGGGCATGTTGGTAGTTTTGGCCGCCTCCCTCAGCAACCTCGGAGGCAGCTCCAAGGATCTGGCGCACTTGGGTTTGGATTCTGCGCTGCCACCGCAGTTCCTCGGCTTTCCTGGAGCTTCCTCCCACTGGAATGGAACCGAGGCGGAGATTTGGCGCGGCGGAGTTAGCATCCCCGGCGACTCCGGCGGCTGGGAAGGAAGCGAGAACAGCGACAGCTTCGGTGTTATGCTTGGTTCCGACACCATTGATACCTCTTATCGATTCTCTCTCAGAATTTTTTCTCAAAATGATCTGTTTTCGATAAACAGAGATAGAGGATTCTCGAAAACTCTGATCTTCGTTTTCTAGTAAGTTGGAGAGATGGGATGTGTGAGTTTATATATATATATATATATATATATATATATATATATATATATATGCGTGCGTGTATAGAGAGAGAGAGAGAGAGAGAGAGAGAGAGAGAGAGAGGGGGGGGGAGTTGGGGGCGGTGGTGGAAGGTGAATTGTTGTGAGTGGCAGAGAGCATACGTATCCTACTTGAAACGTGTTTACTTTAATAGTCGTTATCCACGTCAATCCAAAACACCAAGATTTTCCAGGGTGGGGCCCTAAACCTCACTGACTACGGGGTATTTAGGTCATCATGCAAGGAAAACTTGGCATTTTCTCGTGAAGAAGAAGCGCCGGGAGGGATAATACATGTAGATCTGTAAACGGGTCGGGTTTATTGGGTTTGGATTGGGTTTAATTCGACCTGTTAAGCTAATGGATCATCCGAATCCAATCTGTTAAGCTAACGGGTCATTCAAACTCGACCAGTTAAGCTAACGAGTCATCCGTTTCACCCGTTAACAATTTTTTTTTTTTTTGCATAGAGTTTATATTTTGTTGTTAAGACTTTATTGAAATTACTAAAACATTCTCAACTAAAGGGTGTTAACGAGTGCTAACGGGTTGACCTAAGGTGATCAGTTATTTAACAGATTGACCCGTTAGCGATCCAACCCGTTAAGCATCCATCCAAATACTAATATTAACGGATCGGGTCAGGTCGGATCCAAAATGTCAGGTCTAAAGACATGGTACTCTCTAGGGAGTACCCAGATCACTGACCATCTTATGTGGACTAATTTAGAACACCTGTCAAATGAACCCCTTTCCAAACTCGTACTATCCTACTAACCAAACACACTATTTCCTCTCTTTTACTTGTATCCAAACATCCATTTTCTCTCTCCCCTCCCTCCATCACCTCCCTCTCCGTTCTCCAGAAGCCATCAGCTCCACCCCCTCAAATTTCACCAAACCCATGACAGATCAGATCCATCTTGCTAACCCTATGAAGGATATTTCACCCAGAAGAAAAATTATGCAGGGGGTTGAAATTATTCCGTGAAATTTCAAGAAAGTTTGTTCCGACGATGAAGACAGGGTGCGGGCATGTGTTCCACGATAAAGAATAGGAGGATTATGGGGCGGAATCGACAGAGAAAGGATGGAGGAGAAGTGAGTTGCGCCAGCGGAGGAGACGAGGTTCTCGGAAGGCGTTGGGAAGACGAGGGTTCTGGTGATGAAACCATGGCAGCAGCAAAGAGAAGTGAGGCTGGCAGGGGAGGCGTTGAGGAAGAAAGGAGGTGTTTGGATGTGGGGTTAATATTGTGTTTGGCTACTTTTAAATTTCTGAAAAGATGTTTGGCTACTTGTTTATAAAATTAAATTGTAACAAGTGTTTTTATCTTATTGGGCCATTTTATGTTGTCAGTTTTTTGGGTACTGACTATTCAGTACCCAAGTATTATCCTTTCAAGTAAGTCAGTATATGAATTTGGATGCAAAATAGGTTCGAATTTTGTAGTTCATAGTTGAGTGATGTTTTTTCTGAAATTCTAGGTTCGAATTTTGCGTATATCAAATTTAATAAATAATGCTAAAATTTTAAATTGAACAAATTTGAGTGGGAATTCTCTTCTACTTTTAGTCAGTTTTGTGACGTGAAATTTTAAATATTTGGAAGAGAGCTCTTTATCAAGCTTTAGCCGGTCAAAAGGTACACAAAGGTGGCACAAATGCATGCCTTGAAACTTCATTTTCTAAAATGTCTAAAATGTTGGGGCAGAGAAACCAAAAAAGGAAAAGAAAAAAAAACAAGAAACAATACTGAAAACTATTATTAATTAGCGGAAAAAAAATACTTATATCAATATAGTTACGTGATAAGTGAGACAGTGACACGAAACTAAGAGAGATATCTGGCTTGATAAGTTGTACTCGTTAATCAAGCTGCATGAGGCTTTTGCCACAATAACTGCATTTTTTTTTCTTTAAAAAAAGGGACCAACTTGTAGTTTTGCCATTACACTCCATCCTTCCGGCAGTCAGGAAGATTCATAGAGGCATTTTTCGCCTCTCCTAGCCACCACTGCATTTATCTGCTCGTTTATACATTCCTGCCGACATATTATGGGGGTAAAACATAACAGAAACAATGCATCTTGTTCCGACCAAAAAAAAAAAGGAAACATTGCAATTGACTTTTATTGTTCTTGTATACATATTTATTAGGTCACTTGTTCTGCATTATTATTGGTTGAGAAAAGTAAATAATACTTGCTAGCTGGCTCTGAAGTTCTAGTAACAAGTTTTTTAAGAACACTTGTTACCGTGTTGTTTTATGATTATTGAGCAGTGATTTACGCACTCTCATCTTGTGTTCTTCTTCTACATTCGTTTTGTTATTTTTATTCTTCAATTCATCTTTGATACATTTAGTACAAAGGCTAAAAAGAGCAGTGTAGGCCAGAAAATGAATGTGTGAAAGTTGTTTTCCTTTGTAGTTCTAGTTTCTCCCAGCAGGGAAGTACCAGCAATTAAAGAGTGATACTTTCACATGATGTTTTTTTTTAGTATGAAATAAGTGTTGTACTTTATTTTTAGCTACTTTGAAGGGTGTGTTTATGATAGAGGGGAAGAAAAGCCAAGCCACTACCTGCGCATTAGGTCTTTAATTTCCTTTTTCCTTTTCCAATTGTCTAAGCATGTTTCTAAAACTTCTACTTTATTAAATCGTATCTTTTCTTTTGCAGTCGTACACGGAGTCAAGTTAACTAAAATAGTGTATTATTTATTTGCTTTAAAATTGAATCCTTCACTTTGTAATTTAGACTAAATAAGAATACCGCTTGAAAAAAAAAAAAAAAGGTGTGCCCACCAAATAAATAAAAACTACATTTTTCATCTTTTTTATTTACTTTTATTAAGACAAAGGGAAAATTTTCAATACTATTATAATAGTTTAGGAAATAACGCATGAGTAGTATCCAACACTCTATTCATTATGATATTAAACCACATGCTTTCTAAAGCGGAGGAGGTTTCTATACCTAGCAACTCAAATTATTGGCTCCCTAAACGACAAAACAACATGTGTTTACTATTTTGGAATAGGAAAATAATAAGCATCATGAAAAATATTATTTTTGATGAATGATGAGGAGTACAATTCAACGGAGAGAGAGAGAGAGAGAGAGAGAGAGAGAGAGAGAGAGAGAGAGAAATAATGCAGGTCATTGACAAGAAAGAAACCTTCTCCTTCACAAGAAAGGTTGATGAGCTGATGACCAAAGCTTTTAATCAGCAGAGCCCCAACACAACCACCCCAATTCAAAATTGTAGTGCAAATTGGGAACACTTGCAGATGTTGAATCATTCAGCCTGACTGAGACATCCCCAACCCCCATCCCACCCATTAATGGCTGCCTCTCTAACTTCTATAACTGAGTGAGAGCTGTGAGCATTTCACTTTCCATCCAGTAAAAACAATGGGATTGAAACCCCTAACAAGTTCATCTCAAAGCTTCACTAGGTATTGTTTGGGATTGAATTTGAAATGGCTGAAAACGTTTTTGAACCACCAACATAATTTTATTAGTTGTAGAAGCGCTTTTTGAAGAATCACCTGCACTTTCAAGGGGTTTTTCACAAAGCACCTGGATGTTTAATAACAATTTCGAATTCCAATGAAAGAACCTATATATGAGCACAAAAATTTCCTAAAATAGCAATCCCTTACCAGCTCTTAATTAGTTGTGACAACTACCGATTTCTTGTAACTTGTTAGCTTCACAGTACAAAGGTTAGCAGGTATCGGATTCAGCTAATGCCGGAATAAAGGAGCACAATGACCAAAATTTGTTGCGACAAATAGTAGCAAACAGTACTATAGTAGCATGAAAACCCAACAAAACTAGTCCTACAATTTGACATATAACCACTTTGAAGGAGACAAGCTATGGATTTTGGAGGATGATCAATTTTTTGTCAGGTTAATTGGTAAATTTAGATGACAAATAGCCAGTTAATCATAGTTTAGTGGTAATAATCCTATGTGTTTATCACCTTTTTACCCATCAAAAGCTTGATATGCAGAGATATTTGGTCAATCAAAATTATAGTACAAGAAAGTTAAATTCTTAGCATTTGTTCTGCATTAAAATTATATATGTTGTTTGTCTATGAAGTAGAATTCTCTCTCGGAATAGGATTATCTCTCCTTCTTTTTTCTCTCACATCTTTTTTTTTCTTCACTCTCTATAAAGAAGTCAACACAAGATGTTGACGTAGCTTAATCAAAGTCCTTACGTTTTTTTCATCACTACCTCCTCAAATGTATCATCCCATCACCAGCCAAGGTCCCCTCAAGATCTCCAATAATTCGCGCTATCCGAACTTCTACTCTTTGAACTTCCTGGAAGAGAGTTCTAATGAAATGAGAAGCGGTTCATGTCGAAACTTTCACACGTTTCTAGCTCTTCCGCAACACCGGCAAGTCCAGAAGAAATCTTGGGTCGGATTTCTATTGGTTTCTGCTCTGCTGCAAGCCTGCAACCATATATATATATAACATGTAATTATCATACAGTGAAGCTAGTAACAATGTACTAGTTTCAATATTAATTTCAGTTTTCGACATTTTTGATCCCATTTAGATCCTAAATTTTCACAGAACTACAACTAGATGGTATTGATTTTTAGTCGGAAACTGTTGCGAAGGTCATGTTCTTGGTGAACTTTCACTAACTGGATTAAGAATCGAAGCTTACCATTCGTTCGCAGAGGTCATCAACCTTCCCTTGGAGGGACTGATACCAGCCAAAGGCAAACAAGGGGAACTAGGGTTTAGGGTTTAGTTGGATTCGCTTGATACCCATAGGGTTTAGGGTTTAGGGTTTAGTTAGATTCGTTAGATACCCATTTCATTATTGTGTTAAAATAGTGGGAAAATAGCAGGATGAAATGAGAGATATAGAAAGTCGAACAATGATGGTGTATTAGATGTAGAAAAAATGTAGGGATCAGGATCCTCTCCTGAGTTAAGGGTGATGATCCTCCTAAGCAAGGTCATCGGGCTGTTGAAATTTTAGCCAACAGTTACAATTATTATAACTTTTAATAAGGCCTCATGTTTGTAGCCGTTGGATAAAATTTCAACGGCCTGATGACCTTACTCAAGAGGATCCTCACCCTTAAATCAGGAGAGGATCCTGATCCAAAATGTAGAACAAAAGGTACGTACACTGGAACTCTTTCTATCTCATGATTAAAAGAATGAACTGGAAACTAAAAACAAAATTGTTACAAAACAACCTTGATAGTTCTGTGAATGTCATGTTCATTTTTCAACAACATACAAATTGAGTCTCTACGTGATCAATTTTCTAAGAAAACTGTAGGGTGAAATTATCCACCCGCTTATTTTTACCTAATACACACTTTTTAATTTTTAGCCGTTAAATTAATTGAGTTGAAATTAGTATTGTTTGACCCGGAACTAGGCTTGAGATCCACTATAGAAAACCCGTGCACCGCTCCACATCCAATTCAGCTCCACGCTAATTTACGCCGGAGGCGCGTATCTCTCACTATAAATACCTCTCCATCTAATTTCCGAAATTTCTTAATTTTTCCATCTTCTTCTCCAGAATTCGATTCCCAAATCTGAAAACCCTATTTTTTCAAATTCGAGATTCAACCGCCCTAACATTTCTGGAAATTAGCAATTCGAAGCTTAAACTAAAACCACACCAGAAGAAGCTCATTTTCAAATTCCATGGGAGAATTGAACATGGAGGACATGCCTCTGCCGGCACTTTTCGAGCAAGCTCGGAAGATCCACCTGGGGGCGACGGAGTCCGGCGACGGTGTCGATCAGGTACACTAATCTACACCATAATTTCATAGTCTCGTTCATTTTTTTTCAAAAAGTTTTAATTTTCGTTTTTGTTTCGTAATTAATTTAACTGATTTGGGGATTACTGGTAGGAGGAGATTAGGAAGGGATGCAGAGCCTTGGAGAAGTGCGATGAAATGATAAGCAATCTGGGTTTGTTCTCAGCCAATGAGACCAAGGAGGATATCAGCACCACCAATCTCAAATATCTTCTGGTAATTCTTTTCGGTATTTGTTTTTAAAGTCGAAAACTTTGAATGATTGTGAAAAATCGGCATTTAGTAATCATCTGATGGAATAGTTTGGAAAGTTTGGATTTTTGGTTTGAATTTATTGAGCTAACTTGTGATGGGGTTTTGATTACAGGTGCCATATTATCTAGGGGAGTTAATCGAAAAGGTTGCGCAGGATGACAGGATATCGGTTCTTAAGGCTTCCCAGGCTAAGTTAAAGGTGAAGCATTTTCATTAGTTACTTGCCGAAAAAGCAATACTGCATTGGGCATGTCTTTGCAGTCTTGCTAGTCAGTGTCTTTGTATCAGAATATGTGTTGATTGGTTGGTTTCAGGGTTATGTTCCTGTTAAAACTAACTAGGATGGTGGCGTGTTGCAGGAGTTTATTTCTATTTGCGAGGCAATGGAACTTGTTCCAAAAGAGGAGTTAGAAGCATCTGCAAAAGATGGCCCAAATTCACATGTTGATCGAAGGGCACTGAAGGTACTTTAGTTTTCTTATCGTCTTTTTTAAGAAAGCATGAAGATCCTAACTCAAATTTCATGGATACTCATGACTTTAATAATTGCATTTTGTTGTTCTGCCGACTGTTTTACATGTTGCGTGGCAGAACATGTGAAAGTATAGGCTTGGTGTTGTACTTTGTTGCTTATGCTACTTGCTTCTGTATCCAGATTGCTCGATTCAAAAGGCAAAGAGCTGCAGAATCGAAATTGCTGGAAATTAAGGAGCGGAAAGAGCGAAGAGGGCGTTCAACTAAAGCATCTGCCTTGTCAACTCCTATTGAGGCAGGAGAGGAAGATGTGCTGGATGATGACGGAGAGGAGGAGCGAGAGGTTTGTAGATTTATTGTTACATATCCTCTTTACTGAAATGTTGATTGGTTCTACATCACAACGTTCTTGTAAGTTTACAGTTTAATTACATAAGCTGTCTAATTAGAACCCTTGTTTTTGCAGGCTTGGTTTACTACAATCTCTTTGGCAGTTAGTAAGGTTAGTTTATAGCTTAAAGTAATCCTCCACATGCAGTTGTTTTTAATTCACGTCAATTCATACTCATGTCTTTCTGCCATGCAATCTTGTTCAGGCTTTTGATCTGTTGGAGATGCTAAAGAAAGAGGAAGAAATGCTTGTAGCTTTTAAGGAAAGGCAATCAAAGGTATTAATATTAACACCGTAACTTAAGATTGGTGACATTTATTGTATTATTATCAGTGTTGGTCTTTGAGTTTCATTACTCTGTCATGAATTCGCAATTTTTGGTGATAATTATGAGACAGATAAAAATTCTATAGCAGCATGCTAAATGTTATAGGAAAAAGCTGCATGTCTCGCAACTAGACCTATTTCTTTACGTGGTAGATGGTTTGTCAGTAAACTTAATACTATTTAGTAAAAGAACCTCTGTTCTAAAAGCTTTTGTTTTTGTCATGTATTTCAGGATGGTGGCAAGGAATTTTATCAAGATGTTCTTGATGATCGTGCCAAGAGGGCCGAAGCTTGGCATCGTGATGCTGCAACCCGAGTGCAGTATAGTAGACCAGCAGAGCCTATCACCTGTGCAACTTTTGCTCAAGACGTTCTAGAAGGCAGAGCCAGGGTTTCGGAGATGCATGAACACAAACATCAGCCACTAATATTTGGACCGGCAAGTCTTATAGGTGGAAACCCAACAAGCAAGAGGGAAAGGATGGCGGCTCAGGTTTTCCAGCCCAGTCACAGGTACACCTCCATGTTCTGTTACTTTAATGTGCCAAGCGTAATTTATCACGAGCTCAAATGATGGAAATATCTGGTTTTCGTGTTTGTGATTGCATCTTTCTTCGTGGCAAACATATCATTTGAGATGCTAAATTAAATTTACTGTGCGGCAAGGTTGCCGACCATGAGCATAGAGGAAGCCGGACTGAAGGAGATGGAGATAATGAATACGTGGCAAGAGAGGAACGCGAAACTCATGGAAGAAGCCAATTCTGCCTGGTACAAGGAACCTACGAAACCAGGACCACCACCGGAGGGGGAAGATGAGGACGATGATGCCGCTCAAGACAGGGCGAGGGCTTGGGATGACTGGAAAGATGATAATCCTCGGGGTGCTGGCAACAAGAAGCTCACCCCTTGTGGATAAAATGGCACCTGCGGGATTTTAAGATTTTGATTTATCGCAAATTAGAAAGTTTTGTATTCGGTATCGTTCTTGTTGTGACTAGATTTACGTTATGTATATTAATGTCACCCAGATAATTTATTTGAATAAAATATTTTCTCATAATTGTTCTACATTTTGAATGTCAAATTCAAATTTGGTTAGGGTAATTCTACTAACAACCCGCAATCTTATGAATGCATTTCATGATTTTATTTTTTTCAGTTAAATTTCTGTTTTTACCCTGACGAATTAAGTTCTGAACTCCAAAATAAACCTCATCCACTCCCTTATGCCGGTTGCCAACCACCACAACGTCTGGGCAAAATATCCCAACCACTCACCATGCTCTCTCTCCATACATATATACATATATACATATATCCAATCACCAGCCACTCACCGGTAGGTATTAGGGAATTGGGAGATGAGGTGTGTGAATCAAGAGTGATGGGCAATTATACATATATACATATATCCAATCACCAGCCACTCACCGGTAGGTATTAGGGAATTGGGAGATGAGGTGTGTGAATCAAGAGTGATGGGCAATTCTCAATCTGTTAGAAAGGCAGTCTTGGCTGTCAACTTCTGCGACGTGGAGGGTTTTTGGCTGTGCTGATATTGATGACACCATGGTCGTCGAGCTAGCTTTTTTGCTGTCATTTGTTTATGGGGATGGGGTGGCTTCAAAAAAATGAAGGACAAAGCTGGAATTTTAGAGGCACATTTTAGATGTGGGGTGTATTCACAAAGATGTGGGGTGCTAATAAAACCACCCTTTGGTTATCCTAGCACATTGACATAATTGTTGACGGAATGACGAGTTAGGGAATTACATTGATTGATTTTTAAAATGATGAGTTTTGGTCAATTTTAGAACTACTTGCAATAAAAAGGCGAAAACCAAATTTAAATACTGGCTGATCCTGTCCACACATCATTTTTCTCTCCCGCAAGCACTTGTTAATTTCTATCTAATTTTCTTCAATTCATTCGCACCGATGTTCGAATTCGACCCTTATACAAGGGCATCAAGCAAAGAAGATTTGGCTTCTTGGTCTTATCTTGTTTTAGGTAAAGAATCAAATAAAGAGACAACTGTGGAGGAAGCGGAAATAAAATCCAGAAACAGAAACAACTTCCGTTAAAGCTAACAAACAGTTTCTACTGGTAAAACCAAATATCAAGACATCTGAGAAATTACAACATCAACTGAAAACAATGGGAAGGAAACTAAACACAATGCCGGCATAGTAATCATCTGTAAGTATACACAATTTGATGCAGTACTTGGAAACGCTTATCGCTAATTGTATAACACAAAATGTAGCTTAAGATACGTACAAGAAGCCACCGGGAGGGCTGAGGAGACAGTTACCGGTACACAATCGAAGCAGAGCCTGCGAACGCATTGATTTCGCCAACTTACCCCTCAGAGTGCTTGCTTGTAATGTCACAGAATTGTCAACCATCTTCGAAGCACAAGCAGTCAAGCACAATACAACACGGAAACATCAAAACCTTCCAAAATCCCCCGGAATTCAACTGGCAAGGCACTTGAATCCCCTGCAAACCCACAACCAAATCCCAAACAACACGGCGCAAGCAAACAAGTCGAGCATCAAAACCACCCAAACATGCCTCCTCCAAACTTGCTTGGCCTTTTGGCGGTCACCCGAATGCAAAGGATCACTCTTTTGCGTTGGCAACGAAAAATCCCTAAACCCGCAGCCATTAGCATCGTCGCAAACATCCACCTTCTTCTCCATTGCAGTCACATCTTTGCAAAGATCGCCATTAACCTCTCCAGATAACCTCTTCTTCTTCTTCTTCAACCCTCCGTTCGGCTTGTTCCCAAGCAGTGGTGCCAGCACCATGTTCTTCCCTTTACTCGCACTCAAGCTCAGATTCCGACTGGCTGCCGGTGAATTGGGCGAGTCCGAGGCCATTATTTTCTGAATAATCGAATCGAACTGGACTTGCAAGCAACTGGGGGCAAAATTATCCCGAACCAAGATCGACCCACTTCCACTAACCTCCTCAAAATCCGATTTCAACCGGTTTAAGAACGAAAGCGCCTCGGATTGATCGAGATCAGCATCGTAGATAGCGAAATACACAAAAGGGTCATGAATTGAGAAAATGTAAGTTCTTTTTCTTACGGTGTGAGTGAACATGGAATGGTGAGGAGGGGCTATCTCCACGCATTGCTGCGCTAAGTCTCCGAGACCCGGCTCTTTCGAAAACTCGCCGAGAATCGTGACCTTGTGGGCAATGCAGGCGTAGAAAATCAGATTTGGATTCGAAATCATCGATTTGTTCTTCCAACAAAGCCGAAAAATTTCAAGCTTTTCAATCGGAGATTCAATGGATGAAGAGAAAGATGGGATTTCGATTCGGAATCGAGTCCGAGAGGATTTGCATGCTAAATCTGAGTCGTTTCGTGGGTGTTCGATTCGGAAAGATCGAATCTTTCGAATCCCCCACGACTTCGAAACGTTTCTTATGAGTTTCTCTGCTACTTTCTCTCTCTAGAACATTTCCCGGAGGATTGGATTTTCTTTTGTTTCTTTCTCTCTCTCTGGAAATGCAGAAATCTCTCTGTGTGTAAAATAACTTCTCCGATTGAAGGGAGGAATCAACCGTTGGAATGCATGGGAAGCGAAGGGAAAAAGAAACGGAATAACGGCTGCTTGTAATCCAAGTGCCCTCGCTGGAAGGATTTATTAAGGATGTGCCCTTCAATTTGCAGCAACCATTCTTGCAACTCTCTCCCTTGGGAAAGGGATTCTCTTTGGATCTTTTCCTCCTAATCCATTGAGTTCGGGGATCTGGACCATTGAATTTTGATATAACGGTTACAAACAGGAGTCCATTTTAAAAGTTATAATAACTTTAGCTGTTGAATTTCAATGGCCTGGATCCCCCAGATTTTGTGGATTAGGAGAAAGGGATCCGAGCGGATCCCTTTCCTCTCCCTTAGATCATCTCCAACTCATGGAATAAAGCTTAAGATATAAGCTGTAAAAGTCCCCCAAACCATCTCCAACCATTGGGCTACAATAACCTTTGAGAAAAAATATCTCTGTGCTAGATTCCCCTTATGATTTAAACCTGGCTTAAATTTATTCTGGATCCGCTAAACTATCATATTTCAATTATTTTTTGTTTTCTATATATAATCTAAACGGCTGTGATAAAATGAGATCAACTAAAAATTTGACGGTTCAAAATTAAATATAACGTCTAAAATAATTTAAGAAAATTATTTAAATCAAATTTAACTTAAAACTTTATAAATACCTATGTACTTGTATGATTTTTAATTACTTATCGGAAATTAAATATTTTTAAATAAAAATGTTCATAAAAATAAATTAGGATAATCTACATAAATTTTATTTTCAAAAAAGTTACCGAAAAAAAAAAAAGCTAAAATCTTATTTAATAATATTGGGCTAAAATTTTAAGCCATAAAGATTGAAGGAAAAGAGTTTTGAGTTATACCTTAAAATTTTCTAGCTTAAATTTTTAAGCTTTATCCTCAAGGGTTGGAGATGGTCTTAAACCTTCTCGTTTTATTTTTTCTGTCTTTCTCACACATCATAATGGAAGTAGGGACCAAGGTGGTCCCAGGATCACTTGAAGTCTGGAAAATATATATGTGAAGGTCATTTGAGGACCCTTCAAATATATAGTATGGGTCCTTTTTGTGTCGGCTAAATATTTGATGTAATACATGCTAGGCATATCTCGATAAGTTGCGTCGACAACACTCCATAAATTCTCTCTATATCACTCGTGACTCATTAGATTGCTTCGACGTATGTCGTTATCTGTTGACATGTGCACAACATGGTTTGGCTGCCGACAACAAGACCGCCAAGAGTTCGACGAAATGCCTAAGTGAATAAACTTTCTTTTTTAGCACGCTTCGCGCTCTGTTGTATTTAACATCGAGACCCTCAAAGATTCAAATCCTGGATCCGCCACTATATCATACAATGGTGTTTGCATTCTAGGTTATCTTTTATAGCTCAACTCAGGGTGGATGGGGACAAGTCAAGACGTGACAAACAAACATGAGGAATCATATAATAGTAATTGATATGTTGTAAATTAAGGAATCTCATCTAGAGTATTGTAAAGTAAAACTGATTGTGATGTAAAGGACATTCCTCCTTATCTTATGTAAGTAATGGATAAAAGAGGAAGATGTCTTTTGTCCCCTGATAGTTTTACGAGAGGTTCGGGGGAATTCTTCATCGGCCTATAAATATGTGTGTATACTCTGTAAGAAGATAGACTTAAATAGAAATTAGTTCTTTATATAAACTTCTCCTGAGTGAATATCCTTATTTGAGTCATCCTTAGTAAAGATCCTTAAATTGATGAAATGTAAAATCTCTCTATTTGGATTTAGCTAACCTGGGACTCGGTCAACAACACCAAGAATTGGTGTCCAAAATCTAAATTAAATTTAGGAAACATGTGGTGCGAGTAGAATGACTCTAACTTTGACTTATAACGAATGTTGTAAAAGTTCTCAAAATCGATTGAAAAACTATGGGTTATATAATAACTCACAGTTTTTTGTGAAAAAAAAATTGAAATTTTTAGTTTTAGGAAATATTTTGCGTTAGAGTTAAGGAAATTATTGGAAGACCTTTGGACGTGATCCTACCGTTTATTGGATCCCGGAAGTATTTTTTATTGATTTTTAAAGTTGAAAAATAGAAAAATATAAATTTAGGTTCTAAATCCTTGATTTCAAGTGTTTAAATATGAATTGTAATAGATTTTGCACAGAAAATATATTTTGAAGAACATGAATATGATAGTTTGTTGTTATGGTAAGAGAAATAAAAGAAAAATTAACCAAAATAATAAATAAATAAAAAGTAAATAAAAACACTGAAAAAGAAAAAAATTTGAAGGGGAAGATCGGTATGATGATAGCGACTAGGGTCGACGTATGTCGCTAAGTTCTAGCGACGTTTCTCAAAGAGAATCGGTAATATCTACCGATCATATACTTTTTTTTTCTCTCTTTTTTTTCCATTGATTTTTTTGTCTTCCTATGTTACTTTATTTAGATTCAAATACCTTTAGATGTAGGTTTATATTTATATTCTTGTTTTCAAATTTTTTAACATGGATTATAAGAAAAAATTCCATTGAAATACATTTTGTAGAATACAAAGATGATAGTTTGATGTTGTGGTATGGGAAAAACAAAAATTTAACATAAATAAAACATAAAATTAATGGTTTAGGCGTAGAGAGATGTAGCCAAAACTCATGCCCTCGGGAAGGCCCAAGGCACATCAGAAGCAATAGAGGCCCATGAGTTCAAGTGTTTAAGGGCGTGTTAATAATAACACCCTGGGTTCAAGTGTTTAGGGGCATGTTAATAATAACACCCTGAGATCAGAATTTTTACTCAAATTTTCCAGTTCTTTTGTTTCTTTCTCTCTCTGGAAATGCAGAAATCTCTCTGTGTGTAAAATATCAAGGGTTTAGACTCCTCGGATTGAAGGGAGGAATCAACCGTTGGAATGCGTGGGAAGCGAAGGGAAAAAGAAACGGAATAACGGCTGCTTGTGATCCAAGTGCCCTCGCTGGAAGGATTTATTAAGGATGTACCCTTCAATTTGCAGCAACCATTCTTGCAACTCTCTCCCTTAGGAAAGGGATCCTCTTTGGATCATTTCCTCTTAATCCATTAAGTTCGGGGATCTAGAACATTGAATTTTGATCTAACGATTACAAACAGAAGTTCATTTGAAAAGTTATAATAATTTTAACTGTTAGATTTCAATGGCCTGGATTTGGTGGATTAGGAGAAAGGGATCCGAAGATGATCTATTTCCTCTCCCTTAGACCATCTCCAACCCATGGAATAAAGTTTAAGATATAAGCTGTAAAATTCTCCCAAACCATCTCCAACCATTGGGCTACAATAAACCCTGGGGAAAAAATATCTCTGTGCTAGATTTCCCTCATGATTTTGTTGGAAATGTGCCCTAAAGCCAATCATGTGATGATACTTTACGGACATTTCACATGTTAAACTAATCTAGTTTTACATATAAAGGGCATACATTATTGTTTGAGCCGTCTCATATAAATGTTATATGCTTAAATGATAAAGTCCAAGGAATATGTGATTGGGAGAATGTAATCTAATGAAGTTAGATTCATGAGACCATTCTTTCGTAGACACATCCTAAACGTTCCTGATCATAGGATTGTCAATTGGGCGTTGACAGTCCGTTAAGATCAGTACGTACTATGTCTTCTCTCAGGGAGAGTGATTAGTCTCGAGTCATTGGTGTGTGTGACATCAAGACAAGTACGTAGGTGCTCAATAGAGAATGAGTTCACTGAACGTGATCAACGAAGAGTTCTTATATTCCATGTCACATGAGAACTCATGGTTGGGATAATGCAAAGTAGTACTTTGACCTGAGGCATCACAGTTGTCTTGTGGTTAAGTCCTTGATCTTTGATTATGTCAAAGTCACCCCCTCGGGGTGTCCACGGCATCGTTGGGGTTAAGCCACTTAGCTATGGAGACAAGTGAATGCGCAACAAGGGATCTCTAACCTTCAAACAGTTGAGGGAGAATACTCTATGATATGATTTGGAATCTCTGGCCAGAGTATGAATGAGATTAGGGAATGCGTTCCAAATCACATTCAAGGAAATCATATAAGCACACGAATCACATTGGATAGTAGACATGAATAAATAAACTATCATACCAAACAATGTGGTCAAGAGTATTAGATTAGAGAAGGACCGTATTGCATTTGTAATCCCAAACTGAATAGGTTCTCTATCCTCTTCTGATTAGCTTGGGTAACCATGATATGCTGCTAGGTGTCACTCATGGTTTGTGGAAGCCCTAAACGTGTGTAATCACTAAAGGGAGAATTGAAAATAGTTTCAATTCACAATCGATGTAAAATGGTTTTAATCGCCCACTACCTCGCTAAAAGGAACCTAATGGATCGCACACCATAAAAGGTGGAGATTGAAGATTA
This sequence comes from Malus sylvestris, assembly GCF_916048215.2. Lineage (NCBI taxonomy): Eukaryota > Viridiplantae > Streptophyta > Magnoliopsida > Rosales > Rosaceae > Malus > Malus sylvestris. Next base: position 28,596,430 of record NC_062260.1, read on the forward strand.
AACGGAAATGAGTAAGAATGATTAAATGGTTTAATCATTTATTTATGGCAAGGATTAATTAATATGTTAATTAATCAAACGAATAAGTTCGTTAAAGACCTCGGGATAGTTTTGGACCTTAAGGCCCAATGGGATTCGAACGTCAACCCCATTAACTTAAGTTGTATGACAATTTAATGAATAAAGATTCATTAAAGCCCAAAAGCCCAAAATTCCTTAGGTGGCCGGCCATATGGTGATGAATTAGGGTTTTGGTTGTTTAGGTCACTTAAAGAAGTGACTATATAAAGGACTTTATAGCCAAATATTCATTAAGATTATTAAGGGTTTATTTTGGGGGAAAATTGGTGAGAATTGTCTCTCCATTTTCTCTCTAAAGAAGCTAACACCTTGGAGGGTACATCTAGCAATCCTACTACTCCAAGGTCACTCATTTCTTCTACAATCAAACCTTGGTGAAGAGACTTAGAGGTTCCCTATTTTGGGAACTTGGAGAAACCTATTCTTCCATCCAAATCCATGGATCTAAGAAGCAAGGAATGAAGGCCCCTATCTCTTTGGGTGATTAGCCTTTGCTTATGCAAAGAGGAATCTACAAAGGTATTAATTTCAACTCACTTTGTTTTGAGTTGATTATTGGTTCACCAATCTACTAGGCTTTGAATTTCATGGGTAATGTTTTGTTTTTTAATGCATACAAGCATGATTCCGCCTTTAATTTGTTAATTGCATGCTATAGATGTTATTCAAATGAACATGTTTTTCAAAATAATCCCTTCAGATTTAAACCTGGCTTAAATTTATTTTGGATCCACCAAACTGTTATATTTTGATTATTGTTTGTTTTCTACATATAATCTAAACGGCTGTGATCAAATGAGATCAACTCTAAGGATAAAAATTTGACGGCCCAAAATTAAATATAACGTCTAAAATAATTTAAGAAAATTATTTAAATCAAATTTAACTTAAAACTTTATAAATACCTATGTACTTGTATGATTTTTAATTACTTATAAGAAATTAAATATTTTTAAATTAAAATGTTCATAAAAATAAATTAGGATAATCTACATAAATTTTATTTTCAAAAAAGTTACCGAAAAAGAAAAATTAAGCTAAAATCATTATTTAATAATATCGGGCTAAAATTTTAAGCCATAAAGGTTGGAGGAAAAAACCAGTTTCTGAGTTATAGCTTAAAAAATTTTAGCTTAAAATTTTAAACTTTATCCTCAAGGGTTTGAGATGGTCTTAAACCTTCTTGTTTTATTTTTTGTCTTTCTCACACATCATAATGGAAGTAGGGACCAAGGTGGGTCCTAGGATCACTTGAAGTCTGGAAAATATACATGTGAAGGTCCTTTGGGGACCTTTCAAATATATAGTATGTGTCCTTTTTGTGTCGGCTAAATATTTGATGTAATACATGCTAGGTATATCTTGATAGGTTGCGTCGACAACACTCAGTAAATTCTCTCTATATCACTCCTGACTCATCAGATTGCTTTGACGTATGTCGTTATCTGTTGACATGTGCACAACATGGTTTAGCTGCCGACAACAAGACCGCCAAGAGTTCGACGAAATGCCTAAGTGAATAAACTTTCTTTTTTAGCACGCTTCACGCTCTGTTGTATTTAACATCGAGACCCTCAAAGATTCAAATCCTGGATCGACGACTATATCATACAATGGTGTTTGCATTCTAGGTCATCTTTTATAGGTCAGCTCTGAAAAACAATCATCAAATCATGAACATTTAACTATTTAATTGGTATGATAAAATTTGAGTATATAAGTAAGAAACATAGTTCGTCTAATCATTAAAAAACAACTAGATGGCTAAATAATTTTGAATTCATTAATTTTTTTTACATAGATATTCTTTGAAAATGATAAAAATAAATAAACAAACACTTCCAATCATAAAAAAAAACATTGTAGTATGCGAAAGAAAAATAAATGAGTTCAAATAAGAAGGTTATTAGTACGTGTTTTTATTATTTTTCAATAAAGAAAGAAAATATTATATTATATTTTAGTTGAAAGATATAATATAAAATAATATTGTAAAAATAAAAGTTATTATATCGTGTAATGTGGAAGGTTCAGTTCGGCGCTCGCTGGCCTGGTTGATGCAAGCACATGTTATCCATTGTTTATATTTTGCTGTGGGGCACGAACTTGTATGCTTCGTATGGCGGTGCTGTGAGTTGGCAAAGCATAAAATTGCATTGGTAAATGATTTCTATGTTTATTCGAAAAATAGTGTTACTCGAGAGAACATCTATTTGAACCGTATTTTATAAAATTATATTTTGTCGATTATATTGAGAATGAGAGTAAGTGGAAGAAGATTGGCACATAGGACGCAGCTCTCACTTTCTTTGCATTTCCATGGCACTCGTGCTTATTTTTAACGTTTGAATTGAAATCGAACGAGAATAAAATACGGAGCGTAAGACTTGGAGCCAAAGTTGTGGTTAGACAAAGGCTGAAATACCTCTGTGAGTATTTCCAACTCCAGAAATGATGGATAACCGTGACTTACCACCAGTTATCTCTTTTTTTTTTTTTTTTTTAATATGGAGAGTAAAAATGAGAAAATGGATAATTGTTTCCCATAAAAAAATGAGTTTATACGAAACACTCCTGGTACTGTTCATTTTTAGCCTAAAAAGCCACTTCCAGTACTATTCACTTACACATTTATTTTATCATTTTGATTAAAACTAAAATTTTTGAGAACTTTTCGTTAATTTTCCTTAAAAAATAGGATGTGGAAAGTTGAACTTGATAGATAACATGCTTGTACTGAGACCAAAAGTTTTATAATATAACTAAATGAATAATTATTCTTTTTCTCTAAGTATTAGAATAATCCATCTTTCTGGTAGAGAAGTCAACCCTTGGGGTTGACTTGCTTAATTTGCAGAAAGCATTCAGAACAGATAACTAATCTAATCCCATTTCTTATACCAACTAAAGTATAACATCATTTGGAAGTGCTTTTAAAATGACCGAAAATGTTTTTGGTGAAAATGTTGTCGGAACCAACCTTCAATAAAAATGCTAGTGAATTCCAGAATTTCAAGTGCTTTTAGAACCCAAATTTTTTTTTTCTTCTAAAAGTACATTCAGTCATTTTAAAAGCATTTCCCAACGAGTCCAATGTCTCTACTAATCAAGGCTCAAAAGGATGAGACTGCTCTTATCACATGTAATGGGGAGTGAAACTGCAGGATGCTTATTAATTTGCACTCGGATGAATCAGAATTAATAGTTTTACGCCTGTATATACCTACCACATCGACAACCGAAAAACAACGAACATGAAACATGAAACGAAAAACTTATCTGTTGCAGTGTGTTGGATCTCTCAGCTGACGGATAATAAATAGATTACCCTATACATACGACTGAAGCGCGAAATCATTTGGTCGTTGTTCTTCATCTCTCGGTCTTTCTTTTGTTTTCGAGTCGTTTACTTGACGTAGGGCGGATCGATAAAGGCCCATCCGAAGACCCGCTCGTACTTGATTGCGGCACTTTCCCATGTGAAGTCTCTCTCCATGCCTCTCTTCATCAATCCCTCCCAGGAAGGCTTGTACTCTCTGAATGTCCTACAAGCAAGTTTTAGTGCCTGCAATGGATTAACCGTGAGTCAGTACGGCGGAAAAGATTTTCAACATTAAGTTTAGGTCGAATAAACTCCTCGAAACTATATGAACATCCAACGTACTCGCTTCTTTGATATAGAACATTGTAGTAATCGATGTTTGGGTTTAAAAAACGCAAAAGGTGAGAGACGTAGCAGAAAAAACTTACCGCCAACATACTCTCTTTTGTTAATGGAGAAAAGGTCCACCTGCCAATGTAGTCCACAATGCTATAAGTAAGATTCTACGAAATTTTTGTAACAGGAAACTATCAAGGAAATGCGTTGAGCAATAGAGTCGAGTAATATACCCTGTCCCGTCACCCTTGCCTCCTTGAGCATATGGATTGAAATTCACTACTGTATCCTGGAACACAAGTAACAGAAAGCATCTAAGAAAGAAGCAATGTGATGAGGAACGTGATGAACCAGATTTCATTTTTCAAGTATTTAAACTCACTCTAAGTCCTCCTGTGCTATGAACCACTGGTACAGTTCCGTATCTCATTGCATACAATTGATTTAGTCCACAAGGCTCGAACCTTGACGGCATCAAGAGTATGTCACAGCTGGTAATTCCAGGATCGGGGTCAATATGATGCACATATGTAGTAAAAGCCTAAACAATGAAACACAAAATCTTGAATTACCCTGCGGTTATTCTATGGGAAACTGGAACATTAAATCCAACCCAACCCCGGAATTTATCTTTGTAAGTTGCTTCTGTTGCTCTCATCCAATCTTCACACACTGGGTCCCCAGATCCCAGCATAACCTGAAACATATACATACCGTCTCAGTAAAAACTAAAAACGTTAATGTTGAAAGTTGGGAGCAAGCTACTTAATAACAATACCAAAATCAATGGAAAAGAGAAAAACTCACAAATTGCACGTCATCTTCCATAAGCTGTGGCATTCCTGACTGAATCAGGTCAATACCTTTCTGGTAGTCCAGTCGTCCAACGAATCCAATCTATAAATTTCAAAACTCGGATCAATATTAGGAGCGGAGTATAAATCATAACTGAAACTGAGCATAAGTAGACATTAATGTCTTATGTCTTACCAATGGGCAATCCGGCCTAAGGGGAAGACCTAACTCCTTTTGCAAAGCAAGCTTGCACTGAACCTGCAGCCGGCACACAAGAACGGTAAGAGAATTATAGTATAATAACACCATAACGCCCCATCTTAAAATGGTAGATTTAGCCACCTTTCCGGAAAGATCATCAGCAGAATAGTGGGAAGCAGTGTGTACATCAGTAGATGGGTTCCATTCAACCACATCGACCCCATTGGTGATTCCTGTCATATGGTATTATTCCATTAATTGAGAGTTATTCTCCTTGAGCATGGCACACGGTAAGCTAGACAATGAAATATGAAGTTCAAGTGATGTACCAGTAAGAACACTCTTTCTACTGCTTAGTAGCTCATTTAGACCATATCCACCTTCAACGGTTGTTATTTCCCAGGAGTAGCCCTACAATTCAAAGGCATAATTTAAACATGAGATATAAGAAGAATAGCACGATGAAATATATGGAGGCACATGTCTGTTTGGAAAGTTTTGAAAACGCTATAATCTTCATCATACAAGTGGCCTAAAGATTTTGCAATCATTATTATACGAACAAGATGCAATGAGGACGAAAAATCCGACAACAGGTCTTATTACTGATCACCATAAAAACGTTTGATGCTTCATTAAATGAGACACAACAAAGACTATATATGGAATACAACTGACCTCGCTGACTGTCAGAATCCGATCAGATGTCACAATTGCACCCTTCAGGATGTTCACTGCTTCACCTTTGTCAAGAGCATGGGCCCTTGCCCATGTTGGAAACACCCATTCCAGTGCTCCGTACCACTCTGCAGGTAGCCCCAAATTCTTGTATGTTACTCCTGGTTCCACTCCCTTGCATATCAAAAGACGACGTTTAATAAAGCTGATCGGATATATGACTAAAGATTGATAATAAAACAAACAAAAAAAATGAAGGAAAGAAAAAGCATCAACCTGATGTGCAAGGTTATGAATTACAAGAATACTCCGTGCATCCTTATAAACTCCATATGGACGATACTTGGCAGCCAAAAGCCTGAAACAGAGGGACATGTAATGACCAGAAGTCCACTATCAGTATGTTTACCCGAAAAAACGAAAAGATAGAGCAATATAGGAAAGATTTAAAACAAAATCATATATAGCTAATTCATTTAATTAGTTGAAACTACTTACAATGGCACAAGGCCAGCATGCCAGTCATTGACGATGAACAGGCTTTTCTCCCCATAGGTGAACCCTCCCAATGGAAGCACTAATGGTGCTTCACATGCTGCATGGCAAAGTAAAGTGAACCGAAACTGTAAAACCAAATGAGAATAAAACGTATCATTATTTGTGAATAAAACAGGATACTACTTAAATGATATATCCATTACGTACAACTTTTCAGTTCAAAACTATACCTGATTGTCACCAAATGCACCCAAACTATCACCATATGGACTTCCAGGTCTGTGATAAGACGGATGGTCCACGAATACCTAATGACAATAGGAAAATAGGTCATCATTGGCAAAAATTCTATCAGTCGGGAGAAGGCCAAACTGTTTAAAAAGGGCTAAACTAGAACACAAGAAGTATCCCCAATATCTTACCCAATCAACACCTGCCCTATAATCATGGTAGAAAGAAACTTCTTGCTCTGCACCAAAGCAGTAAACCTTGACGCGGGTTTCCAAATCAACAGCACCAGAATATTTCCGGTCTGCAGCAGTACCGTTTTGATATCTAGGAGAGACAACCATAACACGGTGTCCACGTGCTGCTAGAACAATAGGCAAAGAACCGCAAACATCTCCTAAGCCTCCTGTCTTCGAATAGGGCGCAGCTTCGGCACTAACAAACACAACATTGTACGTTACACTTGCTTTGGATATTTCTTTGCCATCTATTTCCACTGATTCTTCCCCTCTAACAGAACTTACATCTTCAGGCGAGTCGATGACATTGAGTTCACCTGCAGTAAAATATCAGATGGGCCCCACAACTAATTCACAAACAAAATTTAAAATATCTCAACATGCCGGGGTTTGGAAGTATTCCTCAAAATTTGCAGTATTACTCGATTCAACCAATGAAAATGCAGCATTCGATCACGAACGGAACACTGTACATGCTATGAGGTCCGGATATGGGGACCAGAGTGGAAAATATACAATCTGAGGTGGAGACCACAAGAAATGCAAGGACCTGGAGCCCTCACATGCAAATTGATGTGGACATCCAAAACCAAGGATGCCTCACAATTCACAAACAAGTGAAGACTCCATTAAGAACCACACCATACACTCAAAATAGCAAACTTTTGACACATCACAAATCTCTTATCGAACCAAACGCAATGATTTTCGGAAGAGACGTGGGTTAGATAGTTGGCCATGACAGTGTCCCTCCCCGTAAATCAAAGTTTAGAATATCGCTTTGCAAGACAAAAAAGCAATGATTTTTAGGAAACTGAAAAGGGGCAAGCATCAATTAAAATCTAAACCACATTTACTCCATATTTACCAACCAATGCATCAAATAAAACATCTATCATCATTTCGAGGTTAGGTTGTGTCTCCATCAGCATGCCACAAAATGTAATCACATTAAAATCTTTCTGGTAACAGCATTCAATTTTTTACTCAAATTTTCCAGTTTAAAAAACAAAAAGGATCAGAATTTCGACTTCAACAAAAGGGTTTTTTAATCCAAAAACAAATCAATCATTAAAAAAACTTCAAATTTCTCAAATAATCCACCAAACCAATCCAAAAACAATGAAACAGCAGGAGAATTTATAAATAAATAATCAAAACCAAGCCTGAACATTTACCGTTGGGAGGAATCAAGTTAAACCCAATAACAGCGCCGGAACCATCTCTCTCGGCGCCCAAAAAAACACCCTTTCCGTCCTTCTGCTGGTCTTCCACCGCCGAAGCGCCGTCCTTCCCGCCGCCGCCACTTCCGCCTGCAACCGACGCTCTCAGCCGCAGACAAGCGGCTCCCCTCCTTTTCCACAGAGGAGCAAAACCCAGTTGCCCGATCGCCTCGTGATTCGCGTATTTATTTGGAATCGGAATTAAAGACGACGATTTGCATGGGATCAAGCTAGTGAATTTCAGAGACCCCATCAAAGTCTGAGAGTTCTAGAGAGAGAAAGAGAGGAGAGGAGAGGAGAGAGTGTAGAGACTGGAGAGAGAGAGAGAGAGAGAGGACCCGAGTCCGATATAGGACGGAAGGAATCGAGATTTACGTTTGACGGAACAAAGAAGAAAAAAGCAGGAAGAAAAAGAAGGAAGTCACACACAAACAAGGAACCACGCACATCTGTTGGGTTGGGATCAGATATGTGCGATCCAGAAAAAGCGCCAAACCCAGAAACTGATTCCCAGTTCTAAACCACCAGAAATTTTTCATTCTTACCGTACGACTGTTTTATCACGTATTTTCGTAAAAGTGAAAGGAAATTTTATTTTTTAAAGCATTAACTTTTTAACAAATATATTTTACGAGTTGTAAAAAATTATACTTCAATAAGATGATGTCACGTGTTAGGAGATAAGAAATTAGTTTTTGTAGGATACAAAGATTTTTCAATGCGCATGAAGTGGTAAATTACGTGTTTCCGTCACAATTAAAAATTTATAGTAGGGTACGACGAGGTAAGATCGCGATTGACGAGACGGCTTTTGATGTCGGCCAGTGACGTAAGTGATTGTGATTAAGAAGGTGGACGTGGCGTGGGCAGAAAGGAACACGTGTAAAGGAGTAAATTGGTGAGTAGAAGAATGAGAGACACATGATGCCAGAGGTAAAGTGAACCAAACTTGATGTCGGCCTGTAAGAACACTTGTTGAAGGCTCGAACAATTTTGTCCTTCTCTCAGGTCACATGAATTTATTTTGCGTGTGGAGGTAATAATTTTCACACTTTCGTCTTTTTTATTTCACTTCTTTTATATGTTTTGCCGTCGAGTTTTCTTTTAATTATCTTAATTAATTTAAGCTTTTTATTTAAAATGATCTATGAGATTGATGTAACTTTTTACTTTAGTCTATGAGGTTTAAAATCGATATAAATGGTTCCTGATATTGTTTATAGTCAATTATTTTGATCATCGATGACAAATCTCGATTAAATTGAGAATATTTTGTCAAATCCACCCCTCATTTTGAACTACTGGTTTCTTCAATTTAACGGAGATTTTTTTATAGAATGACCAAAATGTTTAACGATGGACAATCTCAGGAACCACTTCTATCGATTTTAAATCCCAAGAACATAAGGAGTTATGAGAATCTCATAAACAGTTTTGGCTAAACAGCCATTAAAACAAAAAAATCCAATGCAGATCACCTATGGACATAGATTAAATAGCCTTTGAACTGTTAGCTAAGAATTCATCTATGATGAATTTCGGTTCATGCTATAGGCCAGTCCATACTAAACAGACATAGAAAAAGAATAAATTTGTGTAAAATTTTCTCTCTGTTTTTTTTTTTTGCAAAAAAATACATATCATGAGACACAGTGACATAATTTTGTATAATATTTCACAATATATATATACTTAATACAAAACTTCGTGGATCCATGGCCATAAAATAAATAATACGATGTTTGTTCATACATCATAAGCAAAAAATGTCTTGCAAATGGAAAATTTATGTCACACCAAATTAACTTGCACCTAACCGAAAGTATGTCTCCAACCACGAACACCAAGCGGCAGGTCCCAATCCTCACCATGGGGTGAATCAGGCCCAAAGCCCACAGCCCCCCTAGCATGCCCACGCGGACCATTACTTTTCGGGCTTGGGCTTCTTGGGCTACTTGGGATCAGGTAGTTTGATGTCCCTCCACCCGAGCTAGGCGAATAGCAGCCCGACCCAACAACCGACCCCTTCCTCGTTGAAGGGTTCCATTGAGGAGTTGCCGGGCTACACTGCTTGCCCAAGCCTTGGCCCCGAACCTTGGCCTTGGCAGATTGGGTCGGGGACATGTAACTAGGGACGTTATTCGACCCTTGTTGACGGCGTTGTCGGGTTGGATACGCGTATGAATCAATCATGTCTGGATTGAGTGGGCTCATATTGACGTGAGGCGAGCTTGAAGGTGCGGCCGTGTCCATTTCAACTCTCTTCTCATACAAGTTATTTCTTGTAGTTGTAGTGGTGATGGGTGTTTTGTAAGAGGTATCTCGAGTGCTTGAGTGGCAGTCTTGGTAGGGTTGTGATGACATCCATTGCTCGAGCCAATTCCATCCCCATTGGGCCTTATCAGGCATATTGGATTCAAGCCCAAATTCAGGTCCATCAGGAATGGATTGTAGAAGTTGTTGTTGTCTCTGGTAAACAAAATCGACACTTTATCAAACACTGTCACGCAAAATAAAAAAGAATTTTTTCAGTGCGATCGTCTCAAAATCACTTACATGATAACTATAAGCATAAGCGAGAGCCCTCTCTCTTTGCACCACAGCATCATTTTCCTTGAAACTTTGATGCCTTTGATGCCTAGTCCTATTCGTATTTTGCATTTCATATTTTCTCAGAGGACTCTTGAGCTTTTGCTCTTCCTCCTCCATTAATGCTCTTCTTTCTTCTTCGTCTTCGTAATCTTTCTGATCACGATCCTTCTTGTGATGCTTGTCTTTGGTTAATTCGAGTCTTCGAGCTCGTACTCTTGCTTGCACACGCACTAATGCCTGCATGCATCGCATTGTCATTTGCGCTTGCTTTCGTACGTTATACCCCCTCACCAATGCTTGCAACCTCACCAATCCCTTCAACGCACGTAGCGCGCGACGAGCCTAAAAAATAATTGATTGGTCACGAATTATCTCAGTAACAAGGTGAACATACAATTAGGGTTTTGATGTCATATAGATCCTTGTAGTAGAATTTTAGAACAATGTACAAAAATATAGTAAAGATTAAGGTAAGGGTAATTACTAGGTATCCTCTATAATATGACTGAATGAAGATTGCAGCTCTTTCTTCCCTAGAGTGACGCCCGTAACCGGCCAATCGGACAACTTTAGCGGCGGCCTGTGCTGCGGCAACAGCAGCTTCAGCAGCTTCAGCAGCAGCAGCAGTTGCCACAGCAACAGCAATGGCATGGCTTCTATCTTGACGATCATTATTCAGAGGAGTTGACGACTCAATGGTTCTCTCATCGTTCGTGACATCCGGTGAGCTCTCTGCCAGAAAATGCTCAAATGACACCACTTCTGCTGCATCGTGCTGGCATTTCTCACCGATTTCCTTCTGAGATTAAATCATATTACGTAACAAGTATCATAATTAGCACTTAAACTAACAAGTATCATAATTAGCACTTAAACTAACACTTAATTAGCAATTAAGTTAACTAATATTTATTGATGTGATGGGTTAGGTGGCATGACAATAATAAGTCAAGTCGAGTCATGTGCCTAGCCAGGAAAGATATAAAGGTTATAGTTACAGTATTATGTATGCATATGGGGATGGTGATAGGGGACCATATAGTGTTGGGGCATGCATCTTGGTTGCGTTCCTGGTCCTAAAAATGCCAGAGCCAAAAGGGTAGCTCATGCATCTTTAATGTGAGGCAAACCATCTCACTTCACCTCCAAACAAACAAAGGTCACGATCTTGATAGTTGATATGTGTTTTCTTCTATATATCCAATCCAAATCATTAAGTTAATCATAGCTCATATTGGTTTGTAATAAGATTACTAGAAGACATTAGTGATTCATGAACACAAATTATGCGTACAAATTCGAGTTATATAACGGCAAAACAATGTGCTCACCTCTCTGTATCTAAGATCGAATCATCTCCAACAACAACGAAAAAAACTTGAATCCCTTTTTCAATAATTTATCTTAAATCATAATATTGCTTAAATAAAAAATGGATTAATTAGGTATAATAAATTGTATCATTGCTTGCCTTGTTGGTGTGATCATGATTAGTACAAAAACTTAACAGAAAATAAATTGAAAAGAAAAAATAATTATGTGAAGAACAACTTTTTCTTACGAATTAAGAAATTATATGAAAAACTATTTGAAAACTTGCCAAGAAAAATGAAAGAATGGAATTAAGAGAAAACCTTTTTGTCAGGCGAGTCCTTAGTAGATTGTTTAAAAACTTTCTTGACGGAGGAGAACCAGCCGCTTCCTTTCTTCCCCATCTCCGGCCTGCCGGCCAAAAGATCAACTTCTTATTGCCGCCATCATATTGCTCTCATCTCACGAGAGCGCATACACACATATATATATTTCCGAGTTCAGACATATATATATATATATATATGTATGTATGTATGTATGTATGTATATGTATGTATACGTTTGTTGGGAAGTAGCCTCTCTCACAAATTAAACTGAGAAAATGAGCTGATAATATCAAGACTGAAGAGATCTAGAGAGTGCAAAAGATGTCTGAGAGAGAGAGAGAGAGAGAGAGAGAGAGAGAGAGAGAGAGAGATGGAGGGCCGAAGGGGAAGGGAGTAGTAGTTTTGTGAGGGTGCGCAATCGCAGTTACTATTTAACGATTTCACGTGTGAATCGATCTTGTAGAAATTTGGAGCTACTTGTCCAGTACTAGTTACTACCTACATACATCATGCATATGTATATATGGTGCAGTTGGGGCTGACCCAATTTGGCGAGAAATTTTTTAATCCGGACACAAAAAAAATCAGTTCGAGGGTTAAATTAAAATATAGATAAATAGGGTGTTATTTGCATACCTTTAATGATAACTAAAAGATGAGCACACACTTTATGTGTGAACAATTTCGTTTTTTTTTTGTTTTTGATTAAGGAGTGTGATTAGTGTAACATCCCACATCGCCCAAGGAGTGATCCTTAAATGTATATTCTCATCCCTACCTAGCACGAGGCCTTTTGGGAGCTCACTGGCTTCGGGTTCCGTCGGAACTCCGAAGTTAAGCGAGAAGGTGGCTAGAGCACTCCCATGATGGGTGACCCACTAGGAAGTTGCTTGTGAGTTCCCAAAAACAAAACCGTGAGGGCGTGATCGGGGCCCAAAGCGGACAATATCATGCTACGGTGGTGGAGCGGGCCCGGGAAGTGATCCGCCCCGGGCCGGGATGTGACAATTGGTATCAGAACCTAACCCTGGCTGTGGTGTGCCGACGAGGTCGTCAGGCCCCTTAAAGGGGGTGGATTGTAACATCCCACATCGCCCAGGGGAGTAATCCTTAAATATATATTCTCATCCCTACCTGGGTAGATTGTAACATCCCACATCGTCCAGGGGAGTAATCCTTAAATGTATATTCTCATCCCTACCTAGCAATAGGCCTTTTGGGAGCTCACTGGCTTCGGGTTCCGTCGGAACTCCGAAGTTAAGCGAGAAAGTGGTTAGAACATTCCCATGATGGGTGACCCACTGGGAAGTTGCTCGTGAGTTCCCAGAAACAAAATCGTGAGGGCGTGGTCGGGGCTCAAAGCGGACAATATCGTGCTACAGTGGTGGAGCGGGGCCGGAAAGTGATCCGCCCCGGGCCGGGATGTGACCCACTGGGAAGTTGCTCGTGAGTTCCCATAAACAAAATCGTGAGGGCGTGGTCGAGGCCCAAAGCGGACAATATCGTGCTACGGTGGTAGAACCAGCCAGGGAAGTGATCCGCCCAGGGCCGGGATGTGACAATTAGTTTTTAAAATTTTTAAAAATAGTATGAGACAATGATGAAGGACATATTTTTCTTAATATTACATAATTATCATTTTGCCCTATTTATGTAAATATTGTGTATCAAAAGCAAAGGTAAAATAGAAAAAATAGGGATATGATTGTAATTTTGTCAAAAGGTACAAAATTACTATTTTGCCCTCCTTTTTGTCAAGAGTGTGTATTCATAAGTGAGGGCAAAATTGAAAAAAAAATGGCAAAAAGTTGACAAGGAGGGTTCTCTTAATAATATAGAATAGATATGGTATGATTGTCCATAGTCAAGAATTTCTCTAATATTGGATTTCTACATTTAGATAGGGTATTTGTATTTTGTAATAAAGTGGTAAAGGTTTTGATGTATATTTACAAATTATTAAACCTTTTTTTGTTCAACATACAAACTACCAAACTTGTACAAGAAACAAAAGCAAAAGACTTTCCCTACCAAGTATTAATTTAAGTAGTTGAAACTTCAAAGCCATTTCCCCCCTACAAATACAAAAAGCAGAAAATAATTTCAAATAATTAAGGTGTTTTTAGTTGCAGAAAGAGAAGGACCATTGTAATTGGTAAGCAGCGAGTCAACAGTGACCCAACAACACAAGACATCCTCTCGACATATTTGTCATGATATTTGGTTTCTTTCTCCGTGAAATACTTTCCATTTCTTTTTTGTCTTTTCGAATATGCATTGTAACAATATTTTAAGTCAATTATGAATTATATTTTAATTTTTTCATACGTGAGACATGATTAATTAATTAAAAATTACTACACAATGTCATTATGTTGTATGAAATTTTTTCTCTTTCATCTCTGCTTGCAGCTCCGGCTCCGGCTCCGATTTTCATCAACCTCCCTGTCGCTTTTGGTGTTGACCAAATTCTTTTTACAACACAACCCCCACACTTTTAAAAAAATTATACACTTCCGAATTGGCCAAACCCAAACATACTAATTTGGGGAAAACTCCAACTCCCTTGTCAGTAGCCAACCATATTATTGTTTTTGTTCTTTTCAACGATAAATTATGATCGTGTTGGTGCCATGTTGTAAAACTTATCATTATTCACCTGTGAAACACATAGATTTAAAATATCATTCAACCACTTCCTTTTGGTTATTTAAATAAGTATGCTTTACCATTGGGTGTTACTTGTGGGGGAGGAGAAAGACCTAGTTAGAGCCAACGAGTGCTGGCTCAGTTGGTAAGGTTTTTGTATGTGTCGTCCCATCAAAGTTTGATTGTTGCTAGCATCAATTGATGTTGGTGCACGATATGTAAACTTTTATGTAAATTTATACCTGCGTCAGCTGGTAGTTTGGTGCAACTTGTAAGTCCTTCCGGCTCGAGAATGTGGGTATGCCTTGACGCTGGTGAATATAGTAACCAATCTTCTCCTCCTAAACTTTTTACAAACACAAAAATACTTCATTAGATGTCATTCACAATAATAGTATCTCAAGTCCAAATGAACTACCACATAAAAAAAGTTAGACATTTGGCACTACGTGATGTTTGGATATAGCTACAATGATATTCGCAAGCAAGTAATTTTTCTTGATGCATGATATACCAAGCCAATACAAACTGTCATGTAAAAAGGTTAAATATATAATGGTGTGTAATTAATTTAAAATATTGTCAAGATAATAATTTTTTATTGTACTCTCAAAATAATAGATTAGATATGTCTGTTTTGATGAATTAAGAAACATGCAGTATAACCTCCTTTAGTCATTTGCTGAGCTGTGAAGTTATATTAGACCAGACTCCTACGCAGAACCAAACTTGAGGTAGTATTGGGTGTGGTTGAGACTTTAAAATCGAAAAATAAAAGAGTTTAATTAAGGTAGATATGACCTAATACTTGCATTTAAAGGGACATTCAAGCAAGATATAAAGAAAATGCTTCATTAGAAAGGAGAAAGAGGAGTCCCACAATCCAACCTTTTCGCCCCACTTTTGATGGATTAAATTATGATTGGTGAAAAGCACCTTTCAATAGAGTTAGTCATATTAATATAAGGAGAAATTAGGTTCACATCATTTTTTTTCTACTCCATTGATTAAAATTTTATTCATTTTCAATTTTTGATCAAGGTCCTTGGATATTAATAATATCATTAATTATTTGAATAATAAAATATTTTTATTTTTAAATATATTCCGTTAGTGTTAAAAATGTTAAAATTAGTATATTTATATTTATGGCTAAATTTTTTATCATATATTTTTATTTTTAGTTTGTACCTATTTTTAATTTGTACCAATTTTCTTTTCATTTTTAATTTGTACCCATATATTAGTTTCTTTTTGTGCCCATATTTTTTAAAGTTTTATTTGTGTTTATATCCATGTGTACACCGTCATGTGACATTGTATATTTAATCAATGATATAAAAATTACATATGGTATATTTATGTTTTATGCCTAAACTTTGTATCATATATTTTTTGTACCCACTTTTAATTTGCAACATTTATTTTTTAAATTTGTAGTATTTTCTTTTTAGTTTTATTTTGTACCCATGTATTAATTTCTTTTAGTGCCTATATTTTTTAAAAATTCATTTGTACTCATAATTTTTTAATCTTTTATTTGTACCCTAATTTATTTATAATGTACCCATTCTTCTTTATTAATGTACCACTTTGTTATATGTGAAATGTACCAATTTTTTTTGTAAAATGTACCATTTTTTTAACACTATGGATACATTCTTTTGCCATTTATTATTTCTTATTTTTACATAGTTTTTATCCATTTATTCAATCAAAATGTTTGAATTTTTTTTTGTTGTAACCATTTCTAATAGTATTATAATGAGGGATTTTAATTTTATAGGATTATAAATCTCATAAAATATCAAACAATTAATGTCAAAACTATAAAAATATAAATATTAATTGTAATATAATGAGATGTACAAAGTCAAGAGACTTTGATCAAACTTTGAATACCATTAAGGTTTTAGTCAAAGAATGTTAAGAATTAGGGACCGCATCCAAAGTATCCCTTAATATAATCACTGAGCTTCAAATGAGAAATTTCTTAAATAAACTTATTTAACTGACATGGGGCCCATTTCATATTGTATTTCAACTAAACTGTCTAGGTTTAAAGTTTTATCCAAATCGGTAACCATGACGTATTAGTATCTCTTTTGTTGTGTGATAGGTATATATTCTCATATTAATTAGTATATCTTTCAACTCGTAATTTGGATCATGTAATAAGAGAGATATTGTTGCATATGAGAGAATCCCTCATTTGCACAGATGAACCACAAAAACTCATATATGGCTTTAGACTAGTTGGAATGGTGCTTCCAAAGTAAGACCATGCACTAATTGGTCTCTCCACGTAATTATCATTATAGTCAAGCAATAATGTACGTATCTTATCCAAGTTACCTATGCAAATTGATGGAATGAGATGGTAGTGTTCAACTACCTAAACTAAGAGATCTCAACTACTACTAATTGTTATCATCATGCATTAATTACCTTCCTTTAATTCTAATTAAGATTTGGTAAACTGAATTTCTTGTTGAATCTTTACTTATCAAGTAGTTAATCTCTTTTATTTCATTTTTTAGTTAATAACTAAACAACAACGGATAATTACTTATTTGTGTTTGTGGCATTTGGTTATGACTCAAATATCTTGCATCGGAAGAATAACATTTTAGAGTAGTTTTAAGATGTTACGAGGACCCTATTAGGGAGAATGATAAATCATCCAATATAGTTACTGTTAAATAGTTGTTAAAGATAAATGTAATTGTTTTTGTTAGTAACTGTGATTAGTTTAGGTAGTTGAGGGTACTTTTGTAATTAGCCTAAGGCAGCTAAGGCTATATATATTGACACCTGTGTAACTGAATTATTCATTCAATACAATCAGGAAAACTTACTGTTGAAGTTTTCTGTTTCTATATGGTATCGAGCCATTCTGCTTTACAGCACCGACCTTCTCTTCCGCACGTCATCTCGATCGTGTCTTGATCGATTCTTGCTTTCTTCTCTCTGATTCTTCACTTTTTGTTCTCGATCTCTCTTGAATCTTGTTTTCTGCAAGCTATGGCTGCTCAATCTGCGTCGCAACCGACTGGATCGTCTTCTCCGGTCATCTCTCCTTCGGTTCAAAACCCTAATTCCTCTTCCAATCCGAGTCCTCTGAATTCGTATACCTCTCTGACGATTCACAACATTGGCAGTATGGTGCCAATCAAGCTGAAAAGTTCCAACTATCTGCCATGGCGAGCACTGTTTGCTCCAATTTTCAGGCGATACAAGCTTCTTAGTATTATTGACGGCACTGAGGTTTGTCCTTCGCCATTCTTGCCTGATCGCTCGATGAACCCTGCCTTTGAGGATTGGTATGAAAAAGATCAAAATCTTTTGATTTGGCTTAATTCTACCCTGTCCGAAGAGATCATTCCGTTCACGGTTGGAGTTTCTTCTTCTCGTGAGCTCTGGGTAAAGCTTGAACAGCGTTTTGGTGGAGTTTCGGAAGCTCACATTCATCAATTAAGGTCCAGACTTCAATCGATTCAGAAAGGTTCTCAGTCCATTTCTGCGTATCTTCAACAAATCAAGGAAATTGCTGATTCCTTGCAAGCTGCTGGTGCTTCAGTGTCTGATCGTGACCTAATTGCTGCCACTCTACATGGATTACCTGATGAATTCGAGTCCTTTATTGACTCCATCATGCTGCGGCTCTCTTCTACATCCCTTGATGAACTCCATGGTCTCTTACTCACCAAAGAGTTGTCTATGACCCGTCGCAAGGCTGTTCTTTCATCCTCTGAGCCCTTTCAAGCATTCTCAGTGCAATCTCAGCCTCCCCTGCTTCCTACTCCATCTGCCTTTGCTGCTAAAAATCAATCATTTCATCCTGCTTCTCGATTTAACTCAAATCGTGGTAAGACATTTAGAGGTAATTTCTCCTCAAATCGCAGCAATCGCACCTTTCATAACAATAATAGGGGTAATTTCATCAACAATCGTGGCAATCGCAATTATCAAGGCTTTCACAATTATCAAGGTCCTTCCAATTTTAAAGTCACTTGTCAGATTTGTGGATCTACCAGTCATGAGGCACTTGATTGTTTTGATCGAATGAATCTGGATATCTGTGGTAGAATTCCTCCAGCCAAACTTGCTGCTATGTGTGTGCATCATTCAGCAAAACCCTCTCAGCCTTGGTTGATTGACTCTGGAGCTACTTCTCACATCACTAATGATGTAGCTAACATCTCTTCTCCTACTCCTTACACTGGAGAAGACAAAGTATACATTGGAGATGGTAAAGGACTATCTATTCATCATATTGGTTCTTCATCTCTGCACACTCCTTATACTTCCTTTAAGCTGAGAAATGTTTTACATGTTCCTTTCATAAAACATAATCTCTTATCTGCTTATCAGTTTCTTAAGGATAATAACTGTTCATTGACTCTTGACCCTTATGGATCCACTGTCAAGGATCGCATTTCGGGGAAGATGCTTTTGCAAGGCCCTGTTAAGGATGGTTTCTATCCTCTTCACAGTTCCACCAGTTCTCCCACTTCACCTTCAGCTTTTCTCAGCATTCAAGCACCTGTCCCTGTATGGCACAAGCGCCTCGGCCATCCTTCCTCCTCAATTTTTAGAAGAGTTATATCCACTAATAATCTTCCACTGCAAGGCCAGAAGACTGTTGATTTTTTCTGCTCAGATTGTGCGCTTGCTAAAAATCACAAGCTTCCTTTTGCAGTGTCTTCTTCATCAACAACTCAGAGTCTCCAGCTTCTGCATTGTGATCTGTGGGGACCTACTGTTACATCTACTAGTGGCTTCAAGTATTACCTACTGTTTGTTGATGATTTTAGCAAATACAGTTGGTTTTTTCCATTGAAGTCTAAATCCGATGTATTTTCTACGTTTGTTACTTTCAAAACCTATGTAGAAAACTTCAGTGGAAATAAAATCAAGATTCTGCGTTCAGATTCAGGGGGTGAATTTACTAGTCATTCTCTTGCTTCATTTCTTCGTGCACATGGTATATTACATCAGTTCAGTTGTCCTCATACGCCTGAACAAAATGGCTGTGCAGAGAGAAAGCACAGACATCTTGTTGAGACAGCTCGCACATTACTTGTTGCTTCTCATGTTCCTCAGATTTTTTGGGTTGAAGCTTTCTCCACTGCAATTTACCTTATTAACAGACTTCCTATTTCTGGTCTTACAAAGTCACCTTGGGAACTTCTCTTCAATCAACCTCCAGATTACTCTAAACTGAAAGTCTTTGGTTGTCAATGTTATCCATGGCTTAAACCTTACACTCCCAGCAAATTGGATGCTAAGAGCAAAAGTTGTGTGTTTTTGGGCTATAGTCTTCAACATAAAGGCTATAGATGCCTTGATCCTCTCACCACTCGGATCTACATATCAAGACATGTTGTCTTTGATGAAACAACTTATCCCTTTAAATCACTGCCACTCAACAGTTTCACTTCAGAAACTTCATCTTCTGATTTTTCCCCATCCTTGGATCTTCATTTCAGCAAACATGTCTCTCCTTCTCCTCCAGCAAATAACTCTTCAGAACCACAGTGTCCTTCTGTACCTCAACCTATTACTCAGATCCCATCTTCCACAGAGCCTTATTCCTGTACTCAGTCCGTGGATCATTCTCTCAGTTCCTCCAGTTCTGTCTCTCTCAATGACTCCTCTCTTGCACCACTACAGTCAAGGCCACCACCTATTTCTCGGAATACACATCCTATGATTACCAGATCTAAGGCTGGTCTTCACATGTCTAGAGCTTATGCAGCAACCAAACACCCACTTCCGGTTGATCTTGATTTTGTTCCTAGTACTTACTTGCAAGCCTCAAAGCATTCTCACTGGAGAGCAGCAATGCAGGATGAATATAATGCCTTAATAAACACAGGCACTTGGTCTCTTGTTCCATCTCATCCATCTCAGAATGTTGTTGGTTGTAAATGGGTGTTTCGGATCAAGAAAAATCCTGATGGAACCATTGACAGATACAAAGCCCGCTTGGTGGCAAAGGGATTTCACCAGCAAGAAGGAGTTGATTTCCAAGAAACTTTCAGTCCTGTTGCTAAGCCCGTCACAATTCGAATTCTTCTTACACTTGCTGTCCAAGATAATTGGTTTTTAAACCAATTAGACATAAGCAATGCGTTTCTTCATGGTGATTTAAAGGAGGATGTTTATATGCAACAACCTCCTGGTTTTATTGCTCCTACCTCTCCACACTTTGTCTGCAAGTTGAAGAAATCCTTATATGGCCTCAAACAAGCCCCTCGAGCTTGGTTTGAAAAACTGTTTCAAGCTCTTCGAACACTTGGCTTTCATCAATCTCAATCTGATGCTTCTTTGTTTGTTCTTAATGGACCTCAGTTGGTCATTGTCCTCGTTTATGTGGATGACATCCTAGTCACCGGACCCAACTCTCAGCTTTGCCAACAGTTTATCCAACAGCTTAGTACTCAGTTTCCAGTGAAGGATCTTGGTCCTTTACACTATTTCTTGGGGTTGGAAGTCCACAGATCCACAAAAGGAATCTTTTTACATCAGACCAAGTACTTACTTGATCTTCTCAAGAAATCGAATATGGAGGGTGCAAAACCGTGTTGCACTCCTCTTGGCTCTCAAAAGCTGGATCATAGCGGACCTCTCTTATCCAATCCTACTGAATACCGCGCTATAGTTGGTGGTTTACAATATCTCACTTGGACTCGCCCAGATCTTGCATTTGCTGTTAATCAGATCTGCCAATTTATGCATGCTCCCAGAGAACAACACCTTCAAGCAGCCAAACGGGTTCTCAGGTTTCTTAAAGGATCTATCTCTCATGGTTTATGGTTCACCAAAGGTCCCATTAATCTTTCAGCATTCTCTGATGCTGACTGGGCTGGCTGCACATTTGATAGGCGGTCTACTAGTGGATATTGTGTATTTCTTGGTTCTAATCTCATCAGTTGGAGTGCAAAGAAACAAAGCACTGTTGCTCGTTCCTCTACCGAAGCTGAGTATCGTTCCTTAGCACATACTGCTGCAGAACTAACTTGGGTCTGCAAAATCCTCAAAGATCTTAAGTTCTCTCTACCTAAACTGCCTCATCTATGGTGTGATAATATTTCAGCAATCTCTTTGGCATCTAATCCTATTTTTCATGCTCGAACTAAGCATGTTGAGATTGATTACCACTACATCAGGGAGTTGGTTCTTGCCAAGCTTATCAAAGTCAGCTATGTTCGCAGTGATGACCAAGTGGCTGATCTTCACACCAAATCCTTGTCTAAAAGCAGATTCTCTTATTTGTGTTCCAAGCTTCCAATCGGAATCCTATCTGATTCCTCCTTTAGCTTGAGGGGTGTATTAGGGAGAATGATAAATCATCCAATATAGTTACTGTTAAATAGTTGTTAAAGATAAATGTAATTGTTTTTGTTAGTAACTGTGATTAGTTTAGGTAGTTGAGGGTACTTTTGTAATTAGCCTAAGGCAGCTAAGGCTATATATATTGACACCTGTGTAACTGAATTATTCATTCAATACAATCAGGAAAACTTACTGTTGAAGTTTTCTGTTTCTATAGACCCTTCCTTTACAAGTAGTTTAAGACGTAACTGGGGTTGACCTTTTATAGATTAACGAGAGTGTACCCGAAATACGGAGTAACACCACTTGTTATTATATAAGTAGTGAGATATTTGTGTCAAAAAATTAACAACTTAAAAATTAAAACATCTTCCATTAATATAATGACATACATTGTACCACCCGTATTCCAAACATAATGAAAAATTTCTCATGGATTAACATGTTAATTGCATATCTTAGGGTGGTTTGAGAGCTTTAAACAGGTAGTGTGGATGCAAATTTCTTCCTCCTCGATCTTGGACGATTTTGCACCTACAAAACAATTAACACCTTAGGTTAAGGCAAAGAGCCTCACGCGCCCACGATGAATGGGGGGGCTTTGGCCGAAGAACCTCCGATGTCAAAGTTAGAATTTAGAGAGAAAGAGTGTTTAGAGAATTTTGGGATTTTTGCCAAAGTGTTGGAATTAGCTTTTTGGTGAGAATGGGAGTATATTTATAGGGATAGGAGGTGGCTAGGGTTTTTAGGTTTAATTTAGGTTTAATTAGCCAATTTATTTGGCTATTAAACATAAGATGAATGTTTTGGTGATTTTTAAATTTATTGGGTAATAAAATTAAAAAGGAAGAAATGGTGAAAAAGGTAGAAAAAAGTGATGGATTAGGTTTTGAAATAGGGATAGCCGGCCATGTGGTGTTTTAGGGTTGAATTGGATGTATTTTGTAGTTATTTGGATATAATGGATGGTTTAATTGACAATTAATGGGTTAATTAGGCAATAAACCCATTAATTAGCCAATTAACATAATTTAAAAGGAATGTGTTTGGGAATTACCTTGTAGAAAGGATTTGATGAGATGGACTTTGAATTGTTACCTATTTTGGGCACTTTTGTCTTGGTTGAAAGAGGGTTGCCCGCTGCTTGCGCGTAGGAACCTCGTTGTACTGCAAGGGTATTTTTGTCATTTTTGTCCAAAAATCCACGTGTCGCCCTGTGAATATTTTTGGCTCCACAGGTAGCACCATGCTTTATCGGGTTAGGTTACTTGGCTGTTACACCGAAGTTTGTATGGTCTGTTTTTGGAGAGATTTTTTTCAAGTTCTGGGTACTAAGCAGTATTACATAGTGGTGGGCACGAGTCGCAAGAAAGCGTTGAAGAAGGTCAGGAAGAAATTGAAGAAGTGACAGAAGCTGATAACAAAGATGGGGGAGGAGTTTCAAAAGAAAATGACTGCAGTATAGATTACAGTTGAGAAATGAAGCGTCTCTTCTTACTTCTCCAGTTACTTGTTCATAGGTTCTTACGTTTCGGGTCCGATAACACGGTTGTTTTGTGCACACAGGAAGTGCTACAAGTAGTGGATATATATTTGTCCGTCGTAGGAATCACTGATGACTTGTAACTAGTTTTGCAGCACTGACATTGGCATCGTGTTCTTCTGAGTTTTATATATATATATATATATATATATATATATTATTATATATAGTTGCAGTGGTTGGAGTTTATGATGTTATGCAAAATTTCAAATTCATTATCCTTTTGATTGACTGTCGTTTGATTCTCTTTTAGTTCATAGGATACTGAAAAACCATAATATTTCGATTTATCTTATAGGAGAGAAACTTTAGAAAAGAGATTCCGCTCTACTGTTTATGTTGAAGTGGGAGACTTGATAGGTTGTAGTATGTCATCCATACAACTGCTACAGTATCGTTGTGTGCGGATATGAGATATTGATATCAATGTCAAATTGTCAATAATGCTTCAATATGGATGTCAACATGTTATTGATATGTAAAAAAATGTATTAATATATTGTTGATAGACTTGCAGCGGTTTATTGTAACATCCCACATCGTCTAGGAGAGTGGATTATGTAAACCTTATATGTATATTCCTATATTTACCTAGTACGAGGTCTTTTGGGAATTCACTGACTTCGGATTCCATCGGAATTCCAAAGTTAAGCGAGTTCGCGCGAGAGCATTCCCATGATTGGTGAACCACTAGGAAATTCTTGTTTGAGTTCCCAGAAACAAAGCTGTGAGGGCGTGGTCGGGGTCCAAAGCGGACAATATCGTACTACGGTGGAGTTGAGCCTGGGATGCGGTGGGGGTCCGGGCCGGAATGTGACAATTTGGTATCAAAGCCAATCCCTGGCTGGAAGTGTGCCGACGAGGACGTCTGGCCCCTAAGGGGGTGGATTGTAACATCCCACATCGCCTAATATAGTAGATCATGTAAGTCTTATATATATATATATATATATATATATATATATATATATATATATATATATATATATATTATCATCTCTACCCAACACGAGGCATTTTGGGAACTCACTAGCTTTAGATTCCATCGAAACTTCGAAGTTAAGCGAGTTCGCACGAGAGCATTCCCATGATTGGTACATCGCCCAGGGGAGTGGAGCCTTATATGTATATTCTCATCTCTACCTAGCACGAGACCTTTTAGGAACTCACTGGTTTCAGATTCTATCGGAACTTCGAAGTTAAGCGAGTTCACGCGAGAGCATTTCCATGATTTGTGACCCACTGGGAAGTTCTCGTGTGAGTTCCTAGAAATAAAACTGTGAAAGCTTGGTCGGGGTCCAAAACGGACAATATCGTACTATGGTAGAGTCGAGCCCGGAATGTGATGGATGTCTGGGCCGGGATGTGACATTTATGATGTACCGCAACTTATGTGTAATAAGTCAAACAACGTTTTTGTTTTTTTGTTTTTCAAAATTGTTCTCCACATCAACATAATATGTCGTCCAACACCCTTGCCTAAAGTATGGAGTTCAATATATCCTTTGATTTTTGAAAAAAAAAAAAAAATACATCCCTTGATTT
The DNA here is from genome assembly GCF_916048215.2 of Malus sylvestris. Classification (NCBI taxonomy): domain Eukaryota; kingdom Viridiplantae; phylum Streptophyta; class Magnoliopsida; order Rosales; family Rosaceae; genus Malus; species Malus sylvestris. The sequence continues at coordinate 28,621,341 of NC_062260.1, forward strand.
ACTGTCTTCCAACATCACTAAAAATAAATTTTCAATTATTTAAATTAGTGAATAAAAACTAATTTTCGCTCCAACTAACTGAATTAAGATCAATACTCGTTACTAAAATTTATTTTGATTGACATTTTTTTTTAAATCACAAAATGTTGATTATATTAATATTAATATGAAATTTTTTTTGTGACTTCAAATAAATTAAATTTCGATAGCATTGACATGAAAAGGATTTTATATTTTGAATTAATGTTTTTCTTTTTCAAAATTGCTTCTACTATGTCTTCTTGAGAATAAACAACTGTGAAAAGAGCAGTTAAATATTTAGTAAACTATAGTACTAAAAGTGTTTTTATCAAAAAAAAAAAATTATCAATATAAAAATTTCATTACTTGGTATTATTTGCCTGCCCTGGATGAAAAAAATACGTTTTTTTTAGAAACATGTGAAGAATTGTTTTTGCTTTCTGTCGTTTTTGTTTTGGACCTATTAAAAAAAATCTATTTTGCAACACAATTAAGGTCTCAACTTTTCTAACAAACTGCTTTTAAAAAAATTTAAACAACCCTAAACCAGCCTATAAACAATTAAAAAAGCTATAGAATTCCACTTTATTCGTAAGTGATCAAGTTACGGCCCTTGGATCATATGGGCCCAACTATACCGGTGGATCCAATTTGATCCAACGGTCCTCGATTCCGCCGCGGAGAATAAGGCCCAACTTTATAACTCAGAAAATCACAGAGACAGTGGCAGTTGGAGAGAGAGGGAGTGACTCGGTGAGCGAGAGCCACCGGCGAGAACACTGAGTCAACTCGGAAGATGTTCCAACCCAGCAACCAGGTGAGAACCCTGTAAATTTTCATTCTCCGCCCTCTGTTTGGAAGCCGAGAAAATGCAAGAAAACAACTGGGTACCTCTCTTAGGTTGTAAAGTTTCCAAATTTACTAGCTTGTCAAACGCCCAGCACAGAATTAACTGTGTTAATTCAAATGCATGTCGTTATTCTCTTCGCCATTGATTTTTCCTGCTTCGAATGCCAAAAAATAAAACCTCAATTCGGTGCTCAATGCAATTCTTTGATTTTTAAGAGCTTTTTGGTAACTGAGTTTAGTTAATTTTCTCAAATTTTTAGCTTTAGAATTAAATTTTCCGGTACTGTAAGTTTCCACGAGGAAGAAGAAAGAAGGGAAGATCAGCATGCATCTTTTCATTTTCGGCATTGGCAGTTTTATGGGGAATGTGGTGCTTGTAATTGCTTGAATCAAGTTTTCGAATTGACCCTTTTGGAGGCGTTTGCGATTTGTAGTCCGAAACTGCGGTCTTGAATTGTGTGAATTCTTTCGTGGCGTGAGGTGGTAGTGTTCTAAAACGATTTTCGGGTTGATTTAGTTTTTTCTGTAGACACTGCCGTTAATTTAAGAACTTGAGGCATAGAAATGTGTATGTGCCTTGCTGCAGTGGGGAGTGGTGACCGGATATTGTATGCAGGCTTTTCTTGTTGGTAAAGAAACATATTGAGCATTTAGAAAACCCTGTGCTAGTAGATGCTAGTTTGTACTTCCACGAACTTATTAGCGAGCGGAGATCACTTCTAGGTTGTGCTCATTTTTTTCGTGCCCAACGTCAAACTTAATGAACAGTCTGCATAGTCTGTGTACATGCATTTTGGTTTCTGTCTGTACTATTGATGCTATTTAATCATTCTTTTGCAGGTTCCAGGTCAGCCGACGCCATTGTCTGTTCAAGATCCTGCAGCTTTGATGCAAGTAGATAAAAAAGAAACTAGTGTAGTTGTGCAGGATGAAGTCAAAACTGGAGGCTTCTCGCAAGCAGAATCCATCATCTATTACACTAAGGTTGTACAAGAACCTGTTCTCAAGACCCTTTATATTATGATTTTCCATGCATTTTGGTAATATATAGTTGATATTTCACCTTGCATTTCCGTTCAAGGTAATTAATTAATCATGACAAAATTGTAGCATTTCGATGTTTTTGTTATTCATGATTAATGAAATTATCGTGGAGGATCCTTTTTGGAGCAAGGATGGATCAAACTAACTGACTTTCAAAGAGCTAATCTACGCAGAAACTTCAAGACGATTTACAAATGATGGGAATGAAAATTAAACAACATGAGGACAACATAAAACTGCTGAAGTCTCAGAAGCACAAACTAGATGACTCTATTCTCGATTTGCAAGGTATAATATCTTCTTTTTCTTCTTCCTCCACTATCTACATTTCATTGGTGATGTAATAAATCTAGTTCAAACAAGTGAACTAAAATTGTTAATAAATATGTAAGTACACAGTTCGCAATACTTTGTTGGGCACTTTTTCTTTGTTTCCATAGTTTCTCTACTGAAGCATTTCCTTTCAGTTATTCTAGGCAAGTATCACACCTCAACCACTCCTAAAATCGAAGATGATGGCCATTCCTGCCGTAAAAGTGAGGAGGAAACTACTGAAAAGATTCTTCAGCATGAGAATTCTGCCGCAGGCATTTTATGGCAGTTGAAAACTCGTCATGGTACTCAGGCTGCCCTTCTTTCCCCGATCAAGGATGTCGTGGGTATCGTTGGTATGCTTGGCAAAGTAGAGGATGATAATCTTAGCAGGTCAAAGTTCCCATATTGTTTGTTGTTACTTATTTCTCAAGTTGTGAAATTGTGCTTTAGTCATATGACCACATTAGTAGTTGTGTCTGTGCTTTTCCGTGCATTTCACTACTAGTCCTTTGATTTTGGATAGTGAGGGGTGAGTTTAGGCACCATAGTACTGCAATAGATATGTTTGTTGTAATAGAGATGGAATTTTACTGACCAGGTGTAAACGGACCCATTAGTTTAGGGGCAGTGTAGAATGAGCACATTGATAACACCTGGCCATGAAAATGTTTCTAATTGACCCCCTCTCCAGCTCTCCCCTTCCCACCCTATCTATCTAGGCCTATAACTATACCGGACCTAGTTTTCATTCGGCTTATTTGGAATGTGCAGGATTTTTTCAGAGTACTTAGGGATCGAGACTATGTTGGCAATTGTCTGTAAAACTTATGAGGGTGTTAAAGCTCTAGAAGTGTATGAGAATGAAGGCTGCATAAAGAAATCTGCTGGTCTTCATGGACTTGGTTCATCCATTGGTAGGACATTGGACGGCCGATTTCAGGTCATTTGTCTTGAAAATTTAAGGTATGTGTCCTATATACTGTCACACCTCAAGCAATATGAACAAATATTGATTTGTAAACTTCACTATATCGACTATGAAATCAAATTTTTTTTTTCTTCTTCTTCTGCAGACCATATGCTGGTGCATCTGTGCCCAATGACCCACAGATGAGGCTTGATATTATAAAGCCTAGGTTAGCCAATGGGGAGTGTCCACCTGGATTTCTTGGTTATGCTGTAAATATGATTAATGTGGATAGCGCTAACTTATATTGTCTCACAGCCACTGGGCATGGCCTAAGAGCGACTTTATTTTATAGCCTCTTTGGTCACTTGCAAGTATATAAAACAAGGGCAGATATGGTTCCTGCTCTTCCTTGTATTAGTGATGGAGCCATTTCTTTAGATGGCGGGATGATTAGGTCAACTGGTGTGTTTTCTCTTGGCAACCGGTAAGAAGCTCTGCCAATAAATGAAATCAAAAACTAATTTTAACCCCATATTATGTTGAAGTAGTTCTGTCTTTTGAAACCATCTTTTGTAAATCTTAACGTGCAAACAATTTAAGATATATATAACTTTTGAATTGTTTAGATATTGTTGTCATTTGTTAATGCTAACATGGATTTTGTTTGCTGCTAACGTCTTAGTTTTTAAACATATCTGATGTCAGGGAAGATGTAGATGTGAGATTCCCCATACTGTCAGCAACATCAGGCCTACCCGAAAACTATTTCGAGTCTGAAAGACAAATCAATGAGTTGAAGTGGAAAAAAGACAAACTGCAGGAAGATATGAAGAGTGAACAATCATTATTGGACAACGCAAAGTTCAATTTTGACAGAAAGAAGCAAGATTTTCTCAAGTTCCTGGCGGATAGCTCATCATATGTAACTCAGGTAACACCCGTAACATATCTTAACTAACAATAAGGTGCAGTATAGGCGTAAAAGTAACCTGCCATGTGCCTTCAGTTGCAGGCACCAACCCGATAAAACGAAATTATTAGACTAGTGCTGGATTCTAGGACCCTTTTTCATTCCGTCCTTGGGCAGTGTTAAATACGTGTTCATCACATTGTTGTGGGACATTAGGGAATGTGAATAGTTATATAAATCGTGGATACTGAATAAATCATTTCAAACTTGCTATTGCACCAGACGGTAGCCCGTGTTGAGTAGTTTATCATCTGTGTAGTTTTGCTTTATTTTCCTTCCTTCGTCATTGAGTTTTAATTGCGGCCTTTATCGTTGCAGCATCAACTTTATGCACCGCAAGGCAGAATGACCCCGAGGTGACAACTGACGAGTACATTGAAGGAACGAGGCACCTTCGAACCAAACAGAAGGGAGAGCCTTCAGAGCTTTGTCTGGTTGAGAGTCCGGCAGAGGATCACGTTTTCATCTATGTTTTAGAAAGCCACGAAAGCGTAGTGGGAAAATGCATATTCTTTGAGTCTAGTGAGGGGGCTCGTTTGTTGAAGTTTAGGGCCTCGTAGAACCAGAATTAGGTTGAGGAATTTTTCTGTTTGTTCGTCCTCTCAAATGCTTGTGACTTTGTGATAAAAGTGTATGCACCATTTTTCCATACGAAGACGACCTATCTACTAGGATAGAAACTTAACACCCTGTCTGCTAGAATATCGGGATAGAAACTTAACACCCTATCTGCTAGAATATCGAGCTAAAGTTCGAAGGGAAGTTCTCCTTGCAGGAGAGGACTGGCCATATGACCCGGCGAGGAAAGAAATGAAAACCAAGAGGAAAGGGCACACGGTTGACCGGATGGCCAAGGAGAAACGGGAGAACACTGAGAGGCTAATGGCGAAGATGCCGCAAATACTGACATCTCATTCTGTTGGCTATTGTTTTTCTTTAAGGACCTCATTGATCAAAAGTGTGCATTGCAAAGCAAGAGTAAGGCTGCGTACGCTAGACGTTGCCCGACCTTCCAAAAGCGAGAAACCTTGTTGGCTTGGTGTCGCCCTTTTTATTAATAAGAAGAAAGTGTAACATTTGTTTTGAAACTTTTTTTCCCAAATTTAGTTGAAGCTTATAAATCACCAGTTGGATCAAGCCTGTGTTAGAACTGAGGTACAATTTTGAGGTACGTAAATCCGATCTCCAACCAAAGGGAGGAATCCGTTTTCTTCCACTGTTGCAATGGTCACGATCGGGTTTATCCTTTTTGGATGTTTTGTGTTTATGTTAACTCACAAGTTGATCGACACTAAAAAAGTTAAAGAGTGTTAATCATGTACGCATGGCGTTACGGGTCGTGTTCAAAATATGGCGAGACCGGATCCATTGGTTGCCAAATCTAAAAAATGAAAAAAAAAACAAAACAAAAAAAGGGTTGCGTGAAAGGATCTACCAAGACTTGAACCCGGGTTATGGGATCCGGGGTCCAGTGTCCTGACCAATAGACCAATAAACCTTGCTGTTAAAATCGCCTGGTAGTTTGATATTTAACTGTTTCAATTCAAGGGACTGCTGAATGGTAACGACAGGTCGTATGAAGTCAAAGATTCCAGTCCGAGGAAATCACGACGAATAAAAATCTGGCTTGTCAGACCCAAAAAAATAATAAAAAAATGAAACTCTTATCAGATGTGGCCGCCCCAGTGGAATGAGGGAAATAATCATCTTCATTTTCCTTCCTCATAATTCATCAAATTCGGGGATTCATGTCATTAAAATTTGATTTAATAGCTATAAACAGTAACTTTAGCAGTTGAATCAAATTTCAATGGCCAATATCCCCGAACTTGATGGATTAGGTGGAAGGGATCCAGAGAGGATCCTTTCCTGGAATGAGGATCCTCTTTATGAGGATGTGGATCTTCAAATCATGTCCGTTCATCTTATATCGTGTGATTAAAAATTACTTTAAATACTTTTATTTTAAATTAAATATGAATAGCATCTGACGAAAACTAATCATATTATATAAAATGAACAAACACGATTTAATGATCCTCGATTCTAATCAATAGAATCGGAAGGGTATCCTCCTGGACCCTAGTGTAACATGAGATCACATAGATTTTAGTTGTGTCAGCTCACTTCCGGTTATGCCACTATTGTCTTGTCAAAATAGTCACGTTTTATTTGAAAAAATAAAAAATATAAATGACGTTTTAATTTTTTTTCACGCCCGTAATTGTGTAAGTGTTCCAAATTTTAAATATTTTAACTTATTCATATTGATTTCTGTAGAACAATCAAAGAGACGGGCCATACGGCCCACTTCCAACAACATTGATATTGTCCCCAACTTGGTAATTATCACCTGCACAATCCGTCAGGTGTGGGGTTTTATCACAAAAGGCCTCAGTATTAGTTAGAGTGGAGTTAGGATATTTAAACTCTTCTTTTATCATTGATACGGTCGATGTGGGACATTTCAACATGCCCCCTCACGTGGGACCCAAATAGTAGGTCACACGTGGGAGATCCACACATCGACAACCACGTGGAGCCAAGGGGGCTCACCCTACACGCGGGGCCAAGGGACCCACCATCATCGCGCGGGGCCAAGGGGACCCACCCATCACGTGGCAGTACGGTACGGGCCCGCTCACTGGCTCTGATACCATGTAGAATTATCAGAGAAACGGGCCATACGGCCCACTTCCAACAACACCGATATTGTCCCCAACTTGGTAATTACCACCTGCACAATCCGTCAGGTGTGGGGTTTTATCACAAAAGGCCTCGGTATTAGTTAGAGTGGAGTTAGGATATTTAAACTCTTCTTTTGTCATTGATACGGTCGATGTGAGACATTTCAACAATTTCAACGTTAATTCATTTCTATTTAATTTTAAGTAAGAGTTTTATCGATCCTTAAAATAAAAAATTAGAAATCAAATTATTACTTACATCATTTTCCCAAGTCATTTTCCTCCACCTTTTGCCAACAAAATAAGATCACATGGACGGTTCAACGGAGAAATTTTTTTTAATACGTCGAGAACATGATATGGTATTTAAGTGTCATAAATTTCGGTGTAACAAAATGTGTTAGCGGCACACTAAAAAATCTCTGGTCCACCACCCATCCATGAAAATGACGTCGCCCAAAGTCACACATGGGTGTTGTCTGTCCCTTCCAACTGAAAAAAAAAAGCCAGAAACGATGGTTCGAAAGCCGATGGACTTCTCGGTGTCTGTTCGGCCCAACAACATTTAATGTCCCAAAACAATAGTAATTACGAGTGACAGAAACACAAACAGTAGGCAGTTTCGTTTCTTTTTCCAAGGTGGTTTTTTGGATGTTTGATCATTTTCCTGTTGTAAGAACTTGGAATTCTGTGAGCTGAAGCGGTATGTCTGGTTGCAGCTGAGGAGTGAGCGGTCAAAGGAGGATGGAGAAGGTGGTGGAAGAAGGGGAGAGGAAGAGGAAAGCTCAGGAGGAGGTTGGGAATGGTGGAAATGGCGGGGGAGCTGAAGGGGGTGAACAGAGGCAGAAGAGAATTAGGCAGGAAAGTGGTGAAATTTTGGGAAATGGGGATCTGGGAATTGCTGGGGAGGTGGCTGAAGGGTGGTTTGGCGGTGGAAACGGCGGAGGGCTGAGTGTTGGGGATGAAATTGCGCGCCTTTTTGGTGAAGTGAGTGGCGGCGGCCTTGGGATTGATGGTGAAGGTGTGAGCTTTTGGGGTGGTGGTGGTGGAGATGTATGTAAATTTGGCGGTCAAGGTTTTGGAATTGAAGAATTTCGAGGTGGCTTCGGCGGAGCTGGTTCTGGAAATGGAGGTAAAATTTTGGGTTGCGAGAATTTTGGATTTGGGTTTGTTGGAAATAAGGACCCCGTTGGCGGTTTGGGTCTTGACGGCGGCGGTGGAGGCATTGGGTTTTGGGGTGGTGAGCATTCTTGTGGCGGTCTTGGCGGTGGTGTGGGAAATCAAGTTGTTGGGTGTGATCTATATGCTTGTGAAAATGCCGGTGAGGGAATTCAAGGCCTGTTTGGTGGTGGAGTCAGAGGCGGAGCCGCCGGGCTTTTAGGCGCTGAGAGTGGTTCGATATGGGGTGGTGAAAGAGATCAGGGCTGTTTGAGTGGAAATGCGTCTGGAAATGGAGGTGGAATGGTGGAGAGACGAGGTGAATGTGGCGAAGATAAACTTGGAAAAAATGCTAAAGAAGAGGGGGTTGGGTCAAAAGGGAGGCGTGGGAGGCCGAAAGGATCAAAGAACAAGAAGAAAGTTGTTGGTGCTGAAGAGGGTGTTGTGCAATCGAGTGGAATTGCTGGAGAAAATGTGGGTGAAGGTGAGATTGTGAGGCCAAAGAGCAGGCAAGGTCGACCGAAGGGGTCCAAGAACAAGAAAAAGAATAACCTTGCAGATGATGAAAATGAGGGTATGCCTGGTGAAAATGTGGGTGGAGAAGGGACTGTGAAGCCACAGAGTAAGCAAGCTCGACGAAAGGGTTTCAAAATTAGAAAGAAGGCTATTGTGAATGATAAAATTGAGGCCTTGGCGCCAGTTGTGGGTGACGAAACTAAGGAATTGATTGCCATAGCCACCACCAGCAATGGAGTTGGGAATGAGATCGTTCAGCCAAAGAAAAAGGTTCGTCTACCAAGGGGTTCAAAGACCAAGAAAAATCTTATAGGAGAGGAAAATCATGGCATGTCAATATTAGGGGCCGAGGGCATTGACATATCTGCTCCGCCTATCGGTTTGAAGAAAGAAATGCTTGATCTCATGGGTGAACAAAGCGAGAAAATGGAAGTTAAAGTGTGCAGTGGTTATGAAGTTGGAGATGGGATTGTGCGGTTGAAGGCAAAGCGTGGTCGGCCTAAGGGTTCAAAGAATAAGAAGAAAAATGTTGGTAATGATAGTAAGATTGAGGTTGTCTGTTCGGCAGGGCTGGAGGATGAGATCATTATTGGAGAAGAAATGGGGAGATTGCCAAGTGGAGCCACTTCTGAGGATGTTCAGATGAAGAAGAAGCGTGGTCGGCCAAAGGGTTCAAAGACTAGGAAGAAAAATATTGTAGGTGAGCCAATTCAGGAAATGCCTGGTGATATAGTAGTTGGCAATCACGGTAATGGTGAAGATGCTTCCGTGAAGGGTTTGGAGAATGAGATGCCTATTCTTTTGGGTGAGAAAGATAAGCGAATGCCTGTGGAAGCCTCTGGTAATAATGGAGGAGGAAATGTGGACTCCCAACAAAAAGATAGGCATGGTCGATCGAAGGGTACAAAAACCAAGAGACTAAATGCTGCTGTTAGAAAACACCGAAGGCAGGAAGGGGAAAACGTTGAAAAAGTTGATGGTGGAGATGAGAGATCAGAGAAAAAGCGTGGCCGACCTAAGGGTTCAAAGAAAAAGAGACAAATTCTTATTGCTGAAGCTTGGAGTAAGATTGCAGCACTGCAGCATCAAAGTTCAACATCAGTATTGGAGGTAGAACATCAGAAAGAAAAGGATTTGAAGGAGGACTTTGGTTTTCCGATGGAGCAATTGAAAAACTCTCATATGGAAAAACATTATCATAAGAGGCCTAGAGGGAGACCCCGGAAGAACTTTGGTTTCCCTGTGGAGCAATTGAAAAACTCTGATGATATAGAAAACAATTGCCATAAGAGGCCTAGAGGGAGACCCCGGAAGTTCAACAACCAGCATCCGATTACCAGTGAGTTTAACAGGGGAAAATCTACTGATATGTCGGTGAGTTGTCCTACATTCAATATTTCCTAACTTGATTAACTATCTGAACAAGCTTATCAGCATGTTTACTCATTTGAACAAGCCACTTCTCTTTGCACAAACATCCTATGTGTCTTTTCCCTGCATATAGAATATATATCTCTACAAGTAATAATTCAAATAGTCTATTGCAATGCATTCTAACAGTTTTTTTTTTCATTTAGGATGATAAAAAGGAGAGTTTAATGTGCCACCAGTGCTTGAAGAATGGCAGAAAAGGTGTCGTCGTTTGTTTAAACTGCAGAAGGAAACGCTATTGCTACGCATGCCTTGCAAAGTGGTAATTCCAATTCAATGATCATTTGGTTGTCACAACGTAAACTTTTCTGTTAATTGTCGATTAATATGAATGTTTTTATAGCGCTGATATGAATGAGTCTCATCAAATGTTTATGATGGTGTGCTCATTTAAATGAATAGGTACCCAGACAAGACAAAACAGGACATAGAGATTGCATGTCCATATTGTCGTGGTAACTGCAACTGCCGAATATGCCTCAAGGAGGATTTAGTTGTGGTGGTGTGAGCCTTACCTTGATTTTCTTCTTCTTTTCGTTTCTTCCTGCCCTAGGAAAGTAATTTTTCCTTTTTATACCAAACAAAGTACTTGTTTTACAGGCTGGGAATGAAGAAACAAATGCAAATGTTAAGTTGCAAAAGTTGCTTTACTTGCTATGCAAGACACTTCCTCTCCTTCGGCATATCCAACAGGAGCAGAAGTCTGAATTAGATGTGGAATGCTGTTTGCAGGGTATTGTAATATGAATTTTTTTTTTCTTTCTTTAAATCTCATTTTATACGCTGGGTTGATGGTTCAGAAATCTTTTAAGGATGGGTTTTCCCTACTTGTTTTTATAGGTGTCCAGATGACAGAGGAGGACCTCACGAGATCCATACTAGAGGATGATGATCGAGTGTATTGGTATCATCTCATTCGCCCTTATGATTGAAGTTGAAATACTGGTTATCTATGAAGTTACTTTTTCAGCAATTTCATAAATGTGTATATTAATATAATCGGTTATGTTGATAAATAAAATGGTTACTCTGTTACCATCTTACTAGGTAGGTTTGGACTTGACTGATCACATAGTTTTCTGGGGGGTTACTTACCAATAAGTACTGGTGTTCATGAATATCCTACGATTTGAGTCAAATGTGTTTTAGTTTCATTCATATGGTACAAGTTTGTGACCGTGAACAAATTCTACAGTGACAATTGCAACACATCCATTGTCAATTTCCACAGAAGCTGCCCCAATCCTGATTGTTCTTACGACCTCTGTCTCACTTGTTGCTCGGAACTAAGGGAAGGATGCCAGCCTGGAGGTGGTGAAGCAGAATCATCTTGTCGGCAGTCTTTTCAAAGAGTATATGGTAAAGGCACAGTCACAAATGGCCAGATTCCTGCTAATGGGAATGTATCGCAGAGCGAAATGGCTGTACCATTAAATGGGTGCACAAGTGATATGTCATCTGATTTTCCTGATTGGATAGCGGAGGCTGATGGTAGGATTCCTTGTCCTCCGAAAGCACGGGGAGGTTGTGGTGCCCAGTTACTTGAACTGAGACGTATCTTTGAAGCTAATTGGGTTGAAAAACTAATTTTGAGTTCCGAGTACCTCACTATCAATTATCAGGCACCAGATATTGATTTTTCTCGAGGATGTTCTTTGTGCCATTCTATCAGTTCTGCTGGAGATGGAGTAAAAGCTTCTGACGTAAGGCAGGCGGCTTATAGGGAGCACTCCCATGATAACTTTCTCTACTGCCCAAATTCTGTTCATCTGGGGGACAATGATATTGAGCATTTCCAGTTACACTGGACGAGAGGCGAACCTGTTGTAGTTAGGAATGTACTAAAAAAGGCTGCTGGCCTGAGCTGGGAACCAATGGTTATGTGGAGGGCTTTTATTGGGGCGAAAAAAGTATTGAAAGAGGAGGCTGTCAGGGTCAAAGCCATTGATTGCCTTGATTGGTGTGAGGTACGCGGTGAACTTTCAACATGTTGAATGCGGATTTCATCTCCCCTATATTTGTTTAACTGTCTTTCAATTTGGCACTGCAGGTTGAGATTAATATTTTTCAGTTCTTTAAGGGCTATATAGAGGGCCGTAAGTATAGTACTGGGTGGCCAGAGATGTTGAAGCTGAAGGATTGGCCCGCATCAAATTCCTTTGACGAGTGTTTACCAAGGCATTTTGCTGAATGTATTGCCATGCTTCCATTTTGTGACTATACCCATCCCAAATCGGGTGTTCTAAATCTTGCGACTAAGCTTCCTGTTGCCTTAAAGCCAGACTTGGGACCAAAAACGTACATCGCTTATGGAACAATGGAGGAGCTTGGTAGAGGTGATTCAGTAACAAAACTGCACTGTGACATTTCTGATGCGGTACACAATTAATCAATTTTGGATTTATTCTTTATTAGCTATTGTTGCGTACCGTTCTCATTTTTCTATGCAATTCCACTGCTACATCAACCGTTTTCACAATTTCTGTTTAGGTTAATGTGCTGACACACACAACGGAAGTAAAGATTCCTCCACGACAGCGGAAAATCATCAACCAATTACAGAAGCAATATGAAGCTGAAAATGAAATAATTGAAAGGAATTCATGTAACGAATATCTTGAGCCTTCTAATTTGACAGAAGACATGAAGTTTGTCAATGCCCTGGAGTCCAGTTCAATTCCAACTAGAAATGCTCGAAGTAATGATACTTCAGAGGTTGTATATGGAGGTGCTGTGTGGGACATTTTCCGTCGCCAAGATGTACCCAAGTTAAAAGAGTACCTACAGAAGCATCACAAAGAATTCTACCACATCAGTAATTCCCCCGTGAATTCTGTACGTATCATGGCTTATCCCATTTGCAAATATTACTTTGAATTAAGTCGTTTCTAAGTTGATGTGCTGCACTTGAATTTGCTTCAGGTTATTCATCCAATTCACGACCAGACTCTTTATCTTAATGAGAAGCATAAAAAGAAGTTGAAGGAAGAGTTTGGTAAGGAGTTGCGTGCATTTAGGTAGTCATTCTTGTTAACCGAGTAATTCTTGCTTGACGAGTTATTAACCATGAATGTGAATTACTTTCAGATGTTGAGCCTTGGACATTTGAGCAACACCTCGGCGAGGCTGTTTTCATTCCTGCTGGATGCCCACATCAAGTGAGAAATAGGAAGGTGAGATTTCCTCCCATTGATATGCCAATTTATCACGACTTACTTTCTTTAGCAGCGCTAGATTATCAGTATTCGTGTAATGTATCAAGTTTGACACAGTCTTCATTTTCTCTTCTCTCAGTCATGCATTAAAGTGGCCCTCGATTTTGTTTCCCCCGAAAATATTCAAGAATGCATCCGACTAACAGAGGAGTTTCGCTTGCTTCCGGAAAAACATAGATCCAAGGAAGATAAATTGGAGGTAGTGTTAATTTGGATTGGTCCTGGAGCTCATCGTTAGTTGGTTTTGCATCCCGAATAATCTGATCATAATAGGTTGAACTATTAGTTTTGCATGCAGGCAGCACTACGATTATATGATTTTCGTATCTATATTTCTATACGTTAGCAAAGAATTATACCTGCACAGTGAAAATGCTACAGGCTTAATCTTATATTGTCTCCGTAGAATGTATACGATACAATGCCAGAATGCGGCATGCCTGGAGTTGTCTCTTGCGCTTAACGATTTTGCTGTTTTCAGGTGAAGAAGATGGCGCTATTCGCGGCGAGCGATGCTATAAATGAAGCCAAAAATCTGATGTCGAAAAATGAGTGAGTGATCTTTCTCCGAATCTCATCATCCAATGCCGAAAAATAACAATCTCATGATGAAAGTTCTTGTTTTCTGTTCACGGATTCTGATTGTTTTCGGGGACCCTGCAGTTCATTAAACGGAGCGTGGGAGCTTAGGAGGAGCAGCCATTCCGATTGAAAGTGCCGGTCGGAGATATCAGTTTAACCCTGCGGTTCATTAAACGGAGCGTGGGAGCTTAGGAGGAGCAGCCATTCCGATTGAAAGTGCCGGTCGGAGATGTCGGTTTAACGTTGTAGAGTTGAGGATTATGAAAGCCTTGCTCGTAGAGAAGTGATCTTTCGCCTTCATAGCTTGCATTGTGACTATTTCATGTAAAGATGTAAATGATAATGTTTAGATTTCTTCGTAAATAAGCCCCTTTTTTCAAAAAAGGGGAGTAGCTCGCGTCACGGCAGTCCACCCTTCTTTCGCAAATAAGCCTCTATTTTGATGTGTTCATTTGTCACTTTCTTGATAATTCACAAGTTTAGGCAATCTTGAAGAGGGTCAAAGGTCTAAAAGCTAAAAAATCGTCTGCGTTATCCAAAAATTCCTCTCTAATTGGTGGCTGGTTAAAAGCCTATAATTATTATTTGTCTAAAGGGCGTCCGTTTGGTCAAATGTAGCCTCTCCTTTGGCCTTTTTGGAGTCCAGTTGAATGATTAGGTTTGAAAACGTCCAATGGTACATTAATTAAATTAGTTAATAAATTTAAAGTTAAAATTAATAAATTGTTGTTGGAGCTACATTCAACCCTTCGGTTGAAGATAGTATATGAGGATGAGTTGACGTTGTTCATTTCTAAATAGTTTCTTGGAAAATGAGTAAATGAGTTGTTCTATGATTTTTTATGGCAGTGACATAAAGTAATCATGTTAATGCATTACAGTAGAAATTCGATTTTTATTGATTTTCTTTCCCCTAACAATTAACTATTTAATCCAGTCAAAAAAAAAAAAAGATGAGTACTGAGTTGCTCTAAGTCCGGACTCATCTCAAAACACATAAGATTAAATAGCGATATAATTTTGATCAAGTTAAATGACATTTTTATCCTTGCAGATGGCTACAAACGAGACGTGGTGAAATAGAAAATCGATCAAACCTCAAGCCCTGTTATGTAAATTCATATATTTCCATTGTCTTTCTTGCAAGTTATTGCAACAATCGAGCTCAAATATCTCTGCTTTCCTTTGTACTCTTCTTCCGAATTTCAATTTTCAACTCCACCATCAAAATTCCAGCACCATACACACATTTCCCAAAATCTTAGATAAACCCAGTTGAATTCAACCCCAAATTTCCCAAACCCCTCACCAAGTTTTCGTTTTTCACCCAAAAATCCATGTTTCGATCCTAATTTTCCCTCGTTTTCCTTCATTTTCCCGGAAAATTCCTCACGCCCCCAATGGCCGCGGCGCTCAGATCCAAGTCCTCCAGAGACACGGCGTCGTCCGCCGTCTCACAATTCAGGTACTTTGTCTTCAACTACATGCACGCCGGCAGGGTGGCCAGCTCTCAGCATGCACACCGCACCAAAAGCGACGACTTGTTCATGAACACTCCCTACCACTTCACTTCCTTCAAGCCGGTGTTGCCCGGCGGCAACTTTGTTGAAAAGGGTTCGCAGATTTTCAATCACCCGCGAGCTTCCCAGAGAGTTAGTAAGAATAGTGATAAGAATTGGGGACGGAAATTGAGCAGCAGCAGGTGTAACACTGTTGTGTCGTCTCAGGGGGACCCGCCGGAGGTGTGGTCCGGTGATGGAATTGTGGTTCGGACTGCTCCCGGCTCGAACTTGGTTCGTGGAGGAGGCGGTGGAGGCGGTCCGAGCCCTGGTTCCGGAGGTGGTTTCGATTCGAATTCGAAGGATGAGAATTGGGGTGGTTCCAATTTGGGGAATAATTTTCCTACTCCGAAGGAAATTTGTCAGGGGCTTGACAAGTTTGTAATTGGGCAAGAGAAGGCCAAGAAGGTGAGTTTTTGCTTTGGTTTTTTTGTTTGCCTTTTGGAGTTCCATATAGGAGAAGTTTATGTTTCTGCAATTCTTATAAAATTTATATATATTTTATGCAGGTGCTATCTGTTGCTGTTTACAATCACTATAAGAGGATATATCAGGAGTCCCTGCAGAAGTGGTCAGCTCCATATCCATATACATATCTTGTTTGAGTCTATGTTTTATGTGAAGAAGAATCATTTCGAGGCTCGCATCGTAGATTGAAGGCATTTGTACTAATTATATCTCATAGCTTTAACTATAAGTTATGAAAAGTGAAATTCAGTTTAGTTTTGGTGTCTACTCAAAACCCGACTGGATTGACTGAAGCTAACTCCTACCTTCTAAAATGCTGCTTCTTTGGAAATTAGGTCCACAGGAGATTCAAGTAACGGGAAAGTAGATGCAATGGATGACGATAGAGTGGAGCTTGAAAAAAGTAACATTCTTTTAATGGGGCCAACAGGCTCAGGTAATTTAGAATTATCCTTGAAAACTTCGAAGTACATTTTCATTATGTGTTAAACTGTTCAATTGCTGCTTGGATTTGACGGGCGTCTTAGTGTCATGGATGTTGCATGTATTTGCATTATAGCTGGAAATTTGTGTCTTTAATGCTTTCTTGTTTGGATGTCTTTTAATGGTTTGCTATTGAAGTCTTCATTAGTATGTTGCTTTGGTTACTGGTCTCATTTGTTCTCTTTGATGCTCTTTCAAGGACAGGGAAGACACTACTCGCCAAAACCTTGGCACGGTTTGTGAATGTTCCATTTGTTATTGCAGATGCGACAACATTAACTCAGGTAAGTTTTGTTATTCTTCGTTGTTGTTTTGTAATTGGAGTCCATTTGTAATAGAAAGTGGTTTTTCCTTTACCATTAAATTTGGAGTCACTATGCTCTAGGCAAGGATCAACCTTGGATGTTTTTTTAAAACACTGGCCATCATGGCCCCCAGAATATTCATCGTACATGCATGGTTTATTATTTAGGTTCTTTTCCAAATTTCTATTGCTATGTAATGAGAACTGTAAGAGATTAATATGGATTGCAATGGCATTGTTCTTGTCATTGTGGTAGTCATGACACAATGTTGTTACTTGCAGGCAGGATATGTAGGGGAAGATGTGGAATCAATTTTATACAAACTCCTTACGGTAAATTTTCTTGAACATATTTTATTTTTGTCCGTCTGAATTCGTGTGTTGATAGTCAATGCTCAATAGCAAGGGCTCCCTTTGGTGCTACATGTGCATCGCATTGTTAATTGTTTTCTGCTTCTTGTGATTAATTTTGGAATTGGCAACAAGAATCCTTTTATTGAAACATCTTTTATGCTTATGGTTTCATTCTTATCTTATATTTAAGTCTATAAGAAGAGCAAACCTGTTTTAATTGCTTTATGCCATAATTCTGCGGGGAAATTTGAAAGTTGTATTTTTGCCATAAACCTTTGTTATCATTACTTACCGAGTTCCCACTTATCGTGAAAATTTTCTTGAAACGTGCACTTATATGCTTATAGTGCTTAGTAATCCCAAGTTCATCTATGTGCTTCTGTATTCAATGCCAGGTTGCCGATTATAATGTAACAGCTGCACAGCAGGGAATTGTTTATATTGATGAAGTTGACAAGATTACCAAAAAGGTGTGTTTTTATGTTCATCTTTCTCTCTTTGTGGAAGAAGCTTTCAACTCTTTTATGTGTACCGACCTCTGCTCCTATTTTGCAGGCTGAGAGCCTAAATATTAGTAGGGATGTATCTGGAGAGGGTGTTCAACAGGCTTTACTTAAGATGCTGGAAGGGACCGTAAGTGCACATTTTACATACTTTGTTAGTACTAATGCTAGCGGGCATTGTGGAGATGGCATGTTGGTTAAGGCTGTGTCAAGGGCCTCAAGGCCCATCTCAGGATATTCTTGTACGCTGTCATAGATGTCTCATTTATGACTTGGATTCATATCAACGATTTTAACCTATATGGGTTTAATTCGTTGTATTCTGATCTGTGGATTTCTTATGATCTAGGTTGTCAATGTTCCTGAGAAGGGAGCTCGAAAGCACCCTAGAGGTGAAAACATTCAGGTATATCGGTAGCTGAAGATATATGTCGAGTTATCTACACATTATATTAAACTGGATTATCTTATGGATACAATTACATATTGATCATAATCATAAAATAAGCCTATTCTTCTATTCTTTATGATTTAACTAGTGCTTAGCCTAGAAAATATCTTGGTGTATTATGGTTGACTGATTTTCGGTTGGGTAGATCATTGAAAATCAGTTTGTAATTTTACTCTTTTTCCCCCATGTTTCTTCACAGATTGACACAAAGGATATTCTCTTCATATGTGGGGGTGCCTTTATTGACTTAGAGAAGACAATCTCAGAAAGGTACTTCTATACCCCAACACTGAAATTATATAATCTTCTGGTTTTGTCCCTCTCTCTCTCTCTCTCTCTCTCTCTAATGTACTTCTTCGGCTTTTTCTGGTCCTACAGACGCCAAGATTCCTCTATTGGGTTTGGTGCCCCTGTTAGGGCAAATATGAGGACCGGCGGGGTTACAGATGCTGCTGTTACATCATCCTTATTGGAGATTGTAAGTTCCCATCAGTTTTGAATCAACAAGTAGCAGTTTATATAACCTTCCTTCTATTTTTATCTCTTCCTTAGAAATTTATAAATATGTGAGAACTGTTTTTGTTGTCAGGTTGAAAGTAGTGATCTTATACGATATGGGTTGATACCAGAATTTGTTGGCCGGTTTCCCATCCTTGTCAGCTTGTCAGCACTAACCGAAAATCAATTGGTTGAGGTAATACATTGCATTCTTTTTGTTTCTGTAGAAACAGCTCAGGCATCTATGTCATTTACTCGACCATTTTTAATATCAGAAAGTCTTTATGGATTGATGGCTAATTATTCATTACTAAGCTTTTGAATAAGTCCTTACTGATCCGTCCAGCAATTTGAAATTTTTTTTCCCCTTTGAGAGGAAATATGTTAATTTTAATCGACATGGTGGTCTACTTATTCTTGTCGTGCTCAAAGCTTTTACAAGTATAGTTTTTCTTGTTTGGGTTTTTTTTTTAACGTTATTTGTTAAATGTACTGTCCCATGCGTTTCTTACCAGCAAATATGTTTTGTAGGTCTTGACAGAACCAAAAAATGCCCTCGGGAAGCAATACAAGAAGATGTTCCGAATGAATGGAGTAAGTAATTCTTATCCATCAACGTGCTGGTTTTGTGCACTTCTATTGAAATCTTTGCTTGTTATGTCTGACTTACATAGTCCGTTGTTGCAATTCTCTCACTTCCATGGTTCGAGACACAATTGGTTCTTAGCTAAATCGTTTATGCTTCACTTCTCTCAGGTCAAACTGCATTTCACAGAAAGTGCCTTGAGATTAATTGCTAGAAAGGCAATATCAAAAAACACCGGGGCTCGTGGCCTACGAGCAATTTTAGAAAATATATTGATGGACGCCATGTATGAGGTACTCCCACTTCTCCTTGAATCTTTTGCATCTTTGCGAGTCATCTGATATGTCAGAGATGATTTAATTCTCTAGGTATCTTTTGCAGATTCCTGAAGTTAGAACAGGCGATGACATAATAGACGCAGTTGTAATTGATGAAGAAGCCGTTGGATTGGACGGCAAGGGTTGTGGAGCTAAAATCCTTTATGGCAAGGGTGCATTGGATCGCTATCATTCGCAGAATAAGGCGAAGGATGCAGAGGTGCGTATTTCTCGTATTCGTCAATAAAATCCTGCTTTCAGTTTACCACCCTCATGTTTTTATCTGCTAACGCCGTATTCTCGTCTAGCAGATTGCAACCACGGAGGGTTCCGATGGAGAGCCGGAGGCGGAAACAGAGCTTTCTTCCGTTGTTGCTAGCATGTAAACTTGGCTTTTGTTGGACCTTATTTGTGTCCCCAAATCCCAATCTTGTACATAATAAACATTAATTTAATAAATCAGATAAGCGTAATGTATAATTTTTTTTAATGATACAAAGCATTATGTAGCCGATCCCACTTAGCGGGATAAGGCTTGGTTGTTGTTGTTGTTTTGATACAACACGTTGTATATTTCTCACAAGGGTTTTGGTTCAGCCCTGTTCCGCAGCAGGATGCTTTGCTTCTCGGTAGAAATTTGTGAGCTTGACTTTCTGCTTTACCCAGAACCTTGGAAATATGCAAATAACTTTTAATCAGAAATAGAACTTGAGGATGCTAAACAGACAATGATAAAAAATTTATGTTATTTTCGGATTTAAATTAGAGGAGTGATATGAATCTTTTCGTTCTATATTTAGATTATTTTTCACATAATTGGTTTTGAAAGATCAATATCGAGAGACTCATCCATCCACCGAAGACTTTATCGCACCTTTATATCTCCATCTCTTGAGTCGAGCTCAATCTTTGGTGCGTATTGTTTTTTTTTTTTTTGGGTAAGTGGGATCCAAAAGGATCGCCAACGAGGAACTTTTATTATAACAAACACACACTTACAAACCAAACAAAGGTCCAAATTATTCCTAGAAACAAACAAAGAACGGGCTTAAAAACAAAGAAAACAAAGAAAACACAGAAAAAGAGCCCAACAATAGTGAAGCCCAAACAAAAATGAACTGCCAAGAACCACCCGCTGTGTTCTCCACCGCTGATCCGAGAATTAGCCAACCGTCTGATCTGCCTTCCACCACAGATCATCACCTCCACAGGCACCACTTGCACATAGCCATCAACAAGAGATAGTTGGCGAGAGAGAAGCCAACCATCGGAAAAAAGCTCTGGGAAATTCCCGAGCAACATTGCCGGAAACGATGGACAACAAGGAGACCCTGGTGGTGTGGGAGACACCCGAATCGGATACAACACCGGAACTCTACACACGAACTCAACATAAAACATGGAAAAACGAAGCAAGGAAGCAGGGCCGCCTCAGGCTTAGTGAGGGCAGGGCGACTGTCCGAGGCCTAAAAAAGTTGGGGGCACCAAAATTATTAGGGTGATATATTTATATATGTTTTTATAAGAGTATAAAATTATAAAATTTGGTTTAGCGACTAAGAAATTTAACCAAAATGGGTGGTTTTGTTGTTTAAAATTAATGAAATGAGAAGGTATTAGGTTCAAAACACCATGGGTGCTTATTTACATTCCAATTTTTACAAATTTCTTTTCATAATTGTATAAATTTATAAAATTTGGCTAAATGATCAAGAAGTTTAATTAAAAGCAATGATTTTTATTGTTTAAAATTAACGAGAGGTCATAAGTTCGAAATGCTATGTGCATGTCTATTTTTTTCAATTTTTACAAATTTTTGTTTGGTTGTTAATTTATTTACTAGCTCGTAGTTATATGAGTTGCTATTTTTAAACATCTGTTCCAATTCAAGTCTAATCTTCAACAAAGAATAACGTGTAGACTAAATTTTTTGACCAAATTTGCAAATAATATTACATGTCATCAAAAGGTTTAACTTAGTGGTCATTCATTACTTATACATATCCTTAGGGACTCGAAAACATTATTATTTTTTTAGTCTTATATTGACGAGATTAGTAAATAAGAAAAAATACCTCAAGATTTATATAAACACTTTAAAAGTTCAGATAGAAAACGAAACTCATAATCTATCTACTTGTAGGCTCGAAGTTTCTTGGTTTCCCTCTCTCGATACAAAATAAATTAGTTATTATGTGTTTCTAAATTATTGAGTTTGAAGTGTTTTTTCTAAATATAATTTTATCGATGTCTTACGTGTGAAAACAAATAATTTTTTTATATGAAGAGGGCCATGAAAATAATAATCTCTGGACCGGCCTTGCAAGGAAGGGCCATGAAAAGGGATACCCACCGGGGTTGAGGAATTGGAAAGGCCAGAGAGGAAAATTAGAAGAACCATAAGCAAATGGAAGGGGAGAAGAAAGAAAAAACAAAAACAAAAAACCACCCACCGATCCCAACTGCAGCTAGGATCGGCGGCACCAAACAAAAACACGATCGGGAAATCACTCACACCAGATGGTGAGAAGCACCCTCAAACAAAGGGAATGACTCTCACAAGGAGAGAAAAGAGGAAAGTATTCTTACTTCACTTTCCTTTGGCTGGTATTGTTTGGTCTGGAGTGCGGTGCATCTTTTTGGATGATGAATCCATGTTTGAAGATAAGTGGAACGATAATCTAGTCTAGAAAAGAAAACGTCTAGAAAAGAAAACGCCTAGAACTAGAAAATAAGCGATTTGGATCGTTATACAACATCAATAAGAATAAGAAAAAAATGGAAAAGAAAAAAAATTCCACGTTTTACGTGTGTGGTATAAAGCGTAGAACCAAACCGGTAATGACGTATGTGCGGCACTACGACGTTCTCTAATCAAATCGTAAACGAATTGTCCTGAAACTTTTTGGCTTAGGACAATAAACCGGATTAAATAATTAACTCAATCCACAATAGCCGTCCGATTTCAATCCCACTCTCAATTACTTTTCGAATCAACGGCCACCCTTGTCCCTCTCTTTTTCTCTTTCCTCACTCACAGACGAAGAGAGAGAGAGAGAGAGGGAGCGGAGAAGGAAAGAAAGAACCTTTTTTTCACAGAAGAGGGGGTTGGAATCCCATCAATCCATCTTCCCCTCCTTCGCTCCCTCCTTTTTCTTCCACTCTCTGAAAATTTCCCGGAAAATAATAGGGAAGAAGGAAGGTCCGAGAGAAACCCAGCAGCTTCGAGCAATCGGTTCTTCGATTTATGGGTTCGCTTCGGGATTTTGATTAGTGGGTTTTGGATAAGTTTCCATTTTTTCAATTGGGTTTGGTGAAAAATTCGATCTTTTGGGGGTGTTCGAGGGGAAGAGCGATGGACTTGGAAAGCATCGAGTGTGTGTCGTCCTCAGATGGACTCGATGAGGACGAGATCCATCCCCACCACAACACTCTGCACCCGCATCCTCATCCTCATCAGCACCACCATGAATTTTCCAAGCCCAGAAGCAATGTCACCACCAACGCCACCATCAACGGGCCCACCGCCATTGCTCCCGCCACCAGCGTCCACGAGCTGCTCGAATGCCCCGTCTGCACCAATTCCATGTACCCGCCAATCCATCAGGTCATTTTTCTCTCTATTTTTCCTGCATTTGGTTTTAATTTTATTGAATTGGGGTTTTGTTTGGGTATTGGTAATTTTGTTGCTTGCATTTCTGTTTATTGAGTGCAAATGGAAACTTGGGCTTTTGAATGAATTGATTAATTTGATGTATTTGTGGTTTTCTTCTGTTGGAAATTGGTCTTTTTGATTCGATTTGTGGAACTAGGCTTTGGGTAGAGTTTGGCTTTAGGATTTTGGATAGATGATATATGGTTCTACTGAAAGCCGACTGGGGTTTGATTGTATGAACTAGCGATGATAACTAGATTACGGATCTTTCGGGTCCGCGGATGATTCAGATAGATGATCCAGGTAGATGATCCAGGTGCTGCTGATTTAGTATTTGGAGTCATGGAATGTTCTTACTAAGAATGTAAAAGTTAGTCAACTTTGTCAAATACAAGCTCATGACTCTGCAAGAAGGGCGTGTTCCGGGCACCATTGAAACTTTCAATCACTTCTGGTTGTAGTTTCAATCACTTCTGGTTGTTCTTGTGAAAACTATAGTACATTAACTGTTGTTGCGGTCCAATGAAACACGGGTTCCTTACTGAGGATGCACAATTTACCATTTTAAGTAGCTGGAACTTTTTTTTCCCAAGACCTCCTTGGCATGCATATGCTTATTTCCGTTGGTCTGAACCGTAGTTTAGCATTGACGTGAGTTTGGTGCGTCGTGCAGAAAGTTTTCTTGTTATTGAAAGATGGATACTGTATTGATTTCTCTAATATCATGATGGTTATTGTAATTCTTATGAACTAATCTCCTTTTCTGTAATAAAATTTGCTTATCTGCAGTGCCACAATGGCCACACACTCTGTTCCACTTGTAAATCGAGGGTACACAATCGCTGCCCCACTTGTAGACAGGAGCTTGGAGATATTAGGTGTTTAGCGCTGGAGAAGGTGGCCGAGTCACTTGAGTTACCCTGCAAGTATTACGCCTTGGGATGCCCAGAGATATTCCCGTACTACAGCAAACTAAAGCATGAATCGGTGTGCAACTTCAGACCGTACAATTGCCCTTATGCTGGATCGGAGTGCTCTGTTGTTGGAGACATCCCTTTCCTGGTTGCCCATCTAAGGGATGATCACAAGGTGGACATGCACACAGGATGCACATTCAACCATCGTTATGTGAAGTCAAATCCGCGGGAAGTAGAGAACGCCACATGGATGCTAACAGTAAGTGGCATGGAATTTAACCATAATGCAAATTTCTGTGGTTTGTCTATTGTTTGTCCCTCTAACGCCTATGGCGATGATTACTGCTCTATCGCGAATGGGTCGGAAGATTGTTATCGTATATTCTGTCCAAATTTGTTATTTTGGTTGAAGAACAATCAAGTTAAATTTGCTCCTAATGTTAAGGGTTGCATGCAGTTGATCGCGTTTTCTGTTTTCTGTAAGTAGCATGTTAGAGGACGTGGTTAAATCAACCGTGTTCCATCCCGCCAATCGGGACTGCCTGCAAGCTAGGCTTCATTCTCAATGTGCTTATACCTGAATTGTCTGCTTTTCCTGTCAGGTCTTCCATTGTTTTGGTCAATACTTCTGCCTACATTTTGAAGCCTTCCAGCTCGGCATGGCTCCTGTTTATATGGCATTCCTACGTTTTATGGGCGACGAGAATGAGGCCCGGAATTACAGCTACAGCTTAGAGGTTGGAGCGAATGGCCGGAAACTCATATGGGAGGGGACACCACGAAGTGTCCGTGATAGCCACCGGAAGGTCAGGGATAGCCACGATGGTCTCATTATCCAACGAAACATGGCTCTGTTCTTCTCCGGAGGCGACAGGAAGGAGCTGAAGCTGAGAGTTACCGGGAGGATATGGAAGGAACAGCAAAATCAAGATTCTGGGGTGTGCATACCAAACCTGTGTAGCTAAGACAAATGATTTTGAAAGCTTTAATGTTTGTTACTTGAGACACTGTCGTGTGTTGTTGTACCTGTGCCAGCTTCTTCCTGGTACGTTGTAACGAACCCGGTTTCTTGAGTTTGGGAAGTTTTCAGCTTTAATAAAATTGTATAATAAGCAGGCGTTTTCTTCATTTTCAATTTGCTTGGTAACAATACAACTAGCATGCTTTTGAATCAAGACAATTCCAATAAGCCTCAATGCCATAAACCCACTAATTCCAACTGAGAAAAGCGATCTATCACAAATTTTCACCAGTTACCCAAATTCAAACCGATACCTGCTCAGTTGCGCCGTCACTTTTGGACTCTATCTCAGCTGAGCCTTGGCCTTCTTCTCCGCTACGTTCCTCCTGACCAGTCTGTGCAGCTTCACTCGCTGAGGCAGCTTCACTCGCATTTTCAGTGCCCTCTGTAGAGCCTGCCTCGGGTTCTTTATTCCCGAACAACTTGGATGGAAGTAAGGAGGAGACAGCCGCTCTTGCACTTCTCTTTGCCGCTTCTGCTGCCTCGAGCTCCTTAGCCTTAGCTTCAGCCTTCTGCCTTTCTTTCTCCTCCATAAGCTTCCCCACTTCGTCCTCTCTCCCATCCATTCTCAGCAACCCTTTAACAAACTCCTGCACCTCCTCATCGAATTCAACCCCATCGTCATCCAGCATTGTATCTACCACATTAAGCACCTCATCGAGTTTACCAGCATCACTCAACGTCTTCATTATAAACTGATAGCTTGGAATGTCCATCTTGAGCTTCTTCACCATCAAATCGAAAAACGATTTAGCCTCGTCAATTTTTCCTACCTTAACCAATCCATCAGCCAACTTATTATAAACCGCCAAATTTGGCCTCAGCTTGGCATCAACCATTTTTCTGAAGTACTCAGCTGCATCAGCGGGCCTATTCTCCTCGAAACAAGTATCCATCAACAAAACGTATGTAAACTCATCTGGATTCACTCCCTTGTCGGGCATTTCTCCATAAAGCTCCTCAGCTTCACTCAGCATCCCATTCTTACACAATTGCTCAATCAAATTATTGAATGACAATGCGTCCGGACTACACCTATAGTCTCCCATCTTCCTGAAAACCTCAATGGCATCCTTAAACCTCCCCTCTGCACAATACCCGTTCGCCATCACATTGAAGCTTCCCAAATTCACAGCCAAACGCTTCGGCGGGTTATGCTCCTGGATCATCCTATCAAACAATCTCAATGCCTCGTCAAACTTGCCATTCTTGCTCAAGGCATCCAAAACCGAATTATAAGCCACGGCGCTCATCTTCACCTTAGAACTCTCTCCCACAGCCTCCTCATAACAATCCATGGCCTCCTTCTCCATCTCCCTCATGAAATACCCCTTCATCAAGTTCCCATACACAACCCCATCTTCCACAGCCCGTCCCAGCTTCTCCTTCAACTCCTCATAAAGCTTGAAAACCCCATCCGAATCCGAATTCTTCACACATCCCTGCATCAAGTAATGGTAAACAACCGGGTCCGGCGCGAAACCCTTGACATCAATTTCATCCTTGAGCTCCATAGCCCTGTCCAATTTGTTGTTATCCACCAACCCTTTGATCAAAACCCGATAAGTAGTGGGGGAAGGGTTGAAGGGGGCGTCATTGATCAGCTGCTTGTAGTGTTCCATGGCGGTATCGGGCTTGCGACAATCCATATAAGTCTGGAAGATGAGATTGTGAGTGATGATATTAGGGGCAACGCCGGCCTGAGTGATGAAACGGTGGAGGGTGAGGAGGTCGGAGTACTTGGACTGACGGAGCTGAGCGGTGAGCACGGCGTTGACGGTGAAAATGGTGGGTCGGCAGTTGGAGTAGATGGAGTGGCGGGTGTAGAGAGCGGCCTCCTCGAGATCATTCTGGCGGACGAGGGTGAGAATGCGGTTGTGGAGGTTGAGGCGGTTGCCGGAGAGGGCCGAAACGGGTTCGGGGAGCTTGGGGGCGTTAGGGTTTACTTGGGGTTTTGGGGACTGTTGCTGTTGTTGCTGCTGGTTGCGGTGGAGGGAGGAGAGAGGGGGT
This sequence comes from Malus sylvestris, assembly GCF_916048215.2. NCBI lineage: Eukaryota > Viridiplantae > Streptophyta > Magnoliopsida > Rosales > Rosaceae > Malus > Malus sylvestris. Next base: position 28,648,165 of record NC_062260.1, read on the forward strand.
TCGAGGCGGAGGCGGCGCTTGCGCTGGCGTCGTTCGGCGGCGGCTTCTTCAGGGGTGGCGAAGGAGAGAAAACGGAGGGAGATGAAAGAGGGTGGCGCTAAACGGCGGCGAATTGGGGGCTTTGCTAGGGCTTTGAGGTGGGTAAGGAAGGTGGGTTTGGAGAGAGCCATTGATTTGGTTCAGAGTTTCAGAGATTTGGGGTTCTGAGGGGGTTTAGAAAACCTGAAATGGAACAAAGGGATTTCACTGAATTTTGATCAACTCGATTTTGTGGTAAAAATTGGGCCTTCAACTTTGAGTTTGTCATAGGCCCATTATGCTCTATGCTCTCATTTTTTATTAGCAGGCCCATTCATTTAACCTCCACCGCTAAGAGAAGAGATCCAATGTCATCGGATCAAGTGATCCGGGCCTTTGAAATTTCATCCAACGGCAAAAAATTATTATAGCTTTTAAGAGGTTAAAATAGGTGGGCCGTTGGATGAAATTTCAAAGGCCCGGATCATTTGATCCGATGACCTTGGTGGAAGAGATCCTCCTCCGGATCTTTTCTCCACCGCTAACTAGTTAGTAAGTTTTTTGTCAAATCAAATAGTATGTCAATACGACCTTAATTATTATTATTTTTTTAATTTCTCCAATAATTTGACCTAATTTTAGGTCAGAACTGAAAGATGATAATTGTAACAGGATGATTGGAAGTGGAGGATTAATTATAGATTGGCATGGTAACTAGATCATTGGTTTATTGTTAAAAAAGAAGTTGGAGAAGTTTTCATGCTGAGATTTGGGTTTTGTTTTATGGGTTGAGATAGCTAAAGCTAGAAATTTCTCTCATCTTATTATGGAGTTTGATTCTGCTTTGGTGATCTTTCTCATTCATAGTTCTCCTAGCTGTAATCATCCTCTCTATGGTCTTGTCTCAGAGTGCAGAAGTTTGATCAAAGAGAACTAGAGTTGCAATTTGCAGCATATGTTCATAGAAAACGTAATTTTGTAGCTAACGGGTTAGTCAAGTTGGCTTTAAATAACGACATGGATTCGTACTTTTTGTTTTGTGACTCACTAATGAAAATTTAAGTAAGGTACACATTAAGATTAGCTATATCAAGTCTAATTTCAATATCGTTATTAAGAGAACAACTTAAATAAGCTTTTACTTTTTAGATGGGTTTCGATCCGGACTTGGATTGTCTGCCCTCTCCATCTCATACCCTTTCCATGCGCTCCTAATTCTGTAGTCACGGTTAAGTTACATCAATATTTTATATTCCCATTACTTTTTGTCTTATTATTTCTATAAAAAAATCAATATAAAATGTTGACGTAGCTTAACCGTGATCACAGAATATAGGAGGGCATGGAAAGAGCATGGAATAGGGAGGACAAACAATCCAAGTCCTTTGGATCCCCCACCCCCGGGCTGTATAAATTATTACTTTCTAACCAACTTCTATGGAAATGGAATGCCTAGCCAGCTAACGTGCACTCAATTGTAACATATATTTTATTGGTCACATCTCCTTAAACAAGATTTTGACTGCGTTGCAATATTGTTAATGGAGGTCACTTGATCAATGAATGGCTTCACAATAAAACTATCGGACACGCAATATTAGCTAACACACTTTCTAATAGAGTTGAGCTGTATTATTATGCGCGAGTTGATAGGCTAAGCCCGCCAAATCAAATTTCAAATAGTTCACTCATCACATCCAGTCCACTATCACTTGATGCTTCCACTCAGTTTGAATCATTCAAAGACCTTAGGGGTTTGAATTTTTGAATCTATGAGTTATTTTTTAGAAGAGTTTGATCTTATTTCAAACTCACTCTTGTAAAACTATATATAAGTGACGTGAGATATGCAGAAAGCTAAATTATCTAGCCAAACTACAATCAAAGTTTCTTATACAAGTATCAAAAGTCAAAAATGTATTAACAAATGCATATACTATTAGTTTTTGTGTGTCCAAATAACATACCCATAACTTAAAGCAACTATTGCAAATACGGTAAGCGAAAGAGATTTTGCATTTATCAAATGGAAATTTCATTAACAATTTAAGCCGAAATGGTTTAGGGCAGTGCTATCCACAAACTCATTTACTATCCACAAACTTCTCTTAATTTCCGTCCGTTAAATCGAATGAATTGAAGAACATAAAATGACATAAGGTATATAGGAGGTAAAAAGAAGTATGTGGATAGCACCATCCAAAATTAATACATACTTCAAGAAGGGACTTGATGAATGAAATAAATTAAACGTATGGTTGTTGACAAGTATGTGGCGGACGTGTGTTTATGCTAATAGGGATTAGTAAGTTTGATTATATGTTAAGGGATGTTAATCCCATTGATGTTGTTCCTCATTGAAGGGTGCGTGTGTGTGAATTGTTAACCGTGAATTAGGCATCTTTTTGTACTCATATTAGGACAAGGATTGTTTGCCCTCCCACTTCCCGTGCCTTCCTCTTTGTGTGGTTACTGTTAAGTCATGTCAACATTTTATATTACTATTCATTTTTGTTTTATTATCTCTATAAAAAAATAATATAAAATGTTGACGTGGCTTAATCATGACCACATAAAACAGGAGGGCACGGGAAGTGGGAGGGCAGACAATCCTTGTCCCTCATATTATTATATCAATATGTGTTGATATTTTTCTCTGTCTATTTCTTTTGGTTGGAAAACGATCCTCGCCAGATCCTTTTTCTGGGGATTTTGTAATCGTGATTGTTCAATATATATCATGCGATCAGAAATTATTTTCCGTTTAAAATTTAAAATTAAATATAAATAGTACCTAATGAAAACTGACCGCACGATATACAATGAACAGTCACGATTACGGGATCCCCAGGAAAAGAATCCGATGAGGATCCTTTTCCTTATTAGTTTGTTGATCTTCCCAAGTGCTCTCGCACGTGAGAGACATTTTTTTTCATTCACGCATTTATCTACTGTGGACAATTTATGTTATACCATTTCCCATTCGTAATGTATTTTAACGATTCAAATCGTCTATCTTTTGGAACATCATTCATAGATAATCCTTGCAAAAAATTAGACAAGTCCAAAACCATTAAGACATTCATATGTAAAGAAAATAAACAAATACGGTTCTGCAAAGAAGCCAGAATCCTTTAATCCAACAGTCATATGGTTTCAGAATGGGGTGATTTTTAGTAAATATAATCTTTAAAGGAAGACCTAAAAGATAGAAAGTTATGATCATTAAAATATATTATGAAGTTAGTTCTACCAAAAAAAAACAAAAAACGTGTCAAAAGTTATGTAATAACCAACAACATCATCTCCAGATCCTTTTGGTGAGGATCCTAAGGATCCGTAAATCGTGTTCGTTCATCGTACATCGTGCGATTAGTTTTTGTCAAGTATTGTTTGTATTTAATTTTAAATAAAAATATTTAAAATGATTTCTGACTGCATGATATACGATGAACGGATATAATTCATGAATCTCCGGATCCTCACAAAAAGGATCCGGCAAGAATCCAAATTCGTGTTATAATGTTGATAGCTAAATGAATGTGACCCCTATCTACAACACCAATGTTTTTTGTTTTTCTTATTTGGATTTTGGAGCAATCTAGCTTAATGAATGTGACTCGTATCTACACACTAGTACCAAAAACACTTTGCATGACATAGGTCATTCATCGCGGAAAAATTTGCGCGACGAACCTTCGTCACGTGCCAAGCCTGTGAAAGCAGGGTTTGCGCGACAAAGAAATGATGTACGTCGCGCAAAGTGTCTTTGCGTGACGCACAATCCTACGTCGCGCAAACCCACTTTGCGTGACGTAGGATTTTGCGTGACTTATGCAATTCTTCGTCACGCAAACTTTTTTTTTTGGGCAAAAAAATTGCGCGACGTAGGATTGTGCGTCACGCAAAGTGACTTTGCATGACCTATGCAACTTCTTCGTCACACAAACTTGCTTTTTTGGGACAAAAAAATTGCACGACGTAGGATTGTGCATCACGCAAAGACACTTTGTGTGACCTATGCAACTTCTTTGTCACGCAAACAATTTTTTTCTTTTGGGACAAAAAAAAATTTGATTTAATTTTTAATAAATATTGTAATTCAATTCTAAAAAATAAATAATAAACCAATAAAAAGTATTTTATTATAAACTATATGAAAATTTACATACAAGATGTCCGAACAAAAAAAAAAATACAATAAGTAGTCTTCTAGATTTGATACATCAAACTACTAGGTATCAACTGGACGAAGTGACTGGGAGGTCGAAAGTGGAGCAAGATCAGGTGATGGCAGCTAGATTTGAAGACCGGACATAGCTAAGGCCTGTAGAATCATACTCATCTGGTCGCCCTGGGTCCCAACCTGGACCCTTATCTGCTCATTCTGGAGTGACATTGCTATTTAGACAATTACAAATAAAAGAGAGTATATACAGACAAGAGAGGGAATGAGATAAGGAAATGAATAAAGTGAAGACATAAGGATTTAGTAACTATTTTCTATCGAAATTGGATCCCATCCGGATCCCCCACATCTTAGCCATTCATCGTATATCATGCGATCAGAAATCTTTTGACTTTTTTATTTAAAATTAACACAAATAGTATCCGATGAAAACTGGCTGCATGATGTACAATGAACGGTTAGGATGTCGGGATCAGTTAGGATGTGGGATCCCTAGGATCCCCACAAAATGGATCTAGAGACGATCATTTTTCATTTTCTATCTAGCTTAAACTCATATGGCATGCTCCATTAACCTATGTTGATGCACAAAATCCAGAGGATCTTGGACCAACGTAAATCCGGCCATGAATCACACAAACGCACAAGAACACAAAGATATATTGTGGTTCACCCCAATGTTTGGGTTACGTCCACACTGATGCTGATTCCATTTCACTGTATGTATGTATGGATTACAATAGATCGGCAATGAAGCTCTCTATGGATGCAGCATTTGCCATTTTACTCTCTGTTTGGCTGAGAGGGTATTGCCCTCTGTTGTTGTGAGGGATGTGAGACTCTCTGGTTCCTCTCCCTTAGTGAAGGTGAGACCCTGTTTATGAGGGTGAGGGAAAGTCCCTTTTATAGAATAAGGGCTCCATCCCCTTTTACATAAATCATGGGCTTAAGGATGAGGCCCAAAGACGAGACCCAATATATGGTACCAACATGAGTCCCCAAAGTTTTCAGTCAAGAGAGTTTTTTGGCACTGTCAGAGAATCCTTAACAGCCAACTCATCAGACAGTTTGGAAAGTAGTCTGTTATCTTTAAGAGTGAGAAGGTTCCTGGCCACCACCGCAGCGGTCATATCATTTTTCATCACAGAGTCCCCAACGGTAAGAGGACCAGTAGGGGATAAGAATGATGGACGCCATATGTTGTCTTGAGGAAGCATGGCTGCCTCTTCACCAAAGTTCAAGTCAAAACGACGGTCGGATGGGCCATACATTTTCAGAAATGATGAAGGAGAAATGAGGTCCAATAAATCTCTGAAGTACGAAAATAAAGGGAAAATTCCTACAAGCAATAACTCTCTGAACGTACTTTTTGCACACAGTTGGTGCCTTTATAAAAGAAAGGGCAGCATGGTTGTTTGTTCAAAAATCGAAGAAGCACCGCTCTCCGAATCTCGAAAGCCAGACTCCCAACAGGATTGATTTCTCAAAAATCAAAGAGGCACCGTTATCCGAATCTTGAGAGCCAGATCATCGACATGATTGCTTGTTTGAAAACCGAAGAGGCATCGCTTTCCGAATTTCGAGAGCCATATTTCATTGGATAAAGCTTATCTGCAATCTTCACACGCAACATCAGTTTTCCAGATACCACATACCACTTTTTCAAAATGCTCTGGCAAAGTTAAAACATGTGAATCTTGAAGCTCCCATTACATTGCTATGACCAAGAAGGGTAAAGGAACAACGTTACTACTCGTTGTTGGGACAGTTCCTATATATGTTTACCTTCATCCTCCACAGCCATGCAAACCTGCAAATAAAAAAAAATGCTCAACTTTTCTCCACATCCGAGAGGGCACTTTCAGCAGAGTCTCTCGAAATACTCAGCTTATTTCCCCCCCCCCCGATAATATCTCTGCAAACAAGCCACACCAGAGTAAGAGTATCTCATATCATCAGGTTAAAAACAAGAGTATCCCGTATCATGCTTTTTTCCCGTCTTTTCCTTTGGCCTTGTTCTTACCTGCAAGATAAGGAGAAAGAGAGCAATTAGTCAGCACCTGGAATCAAGCTTCCAGTCAGGAAATGGCTACCTGGAACTCCTTGCCTGATTACTTACCTGACATTGCTTTCGAGTACTCTTCTTCAATATCTTATGCTTCCAGAAAAGATACCAAATCTGCCTGATGAACATATACCAAATCTGCCTGAGCAGGATACCAAATCTGCCTGAGCAGGATACAAGGAAACATGTGGAGACAAGCGCAACAGAACACGTGTCGATTAATCTATTACTTTGTCAACAACAAAAGTATCCCATATCATCAAGGTCGAACGCACTCTTGATTTGATGGACTTGTTTTGACCCTCAAATTCTTAAGTCGACCTTATACTCTGAAGGAAACCAGAAAACCCTCCAGCCCAGTTCAAGAATAAGTATGTGGAAAGTTACTTCTTCAAAAGCAAAAGTATCTCATATAATATCTTCTCATTTTTCTTCTATTTATCCTTCCTGCTACCTGTAAGATAGGGAGAATGAGAACAATCAGCCGGAACTCGAAATCAAACTTCTGATCTGGGACTGATTGCTGGGAGCTCTGATTGCTTACCTTGTCTGTCACCTCTTTCGGCGCATCTCCTAGCTCGGTGACTTGGGGGACTCCTACTACATGGTTTGTATCGCGTTTGACCAAGCCTGAAACTACAAGTAAGCTTCAAGTGAAATTGATACATTACCTTGTGCATCTCCACCGGTTAAGGATGCCACCCCTGGATGAAGGAAAGGTAATTCCAGAGAAGATGCCACATCTACCTTTGAGACAAATAAGGCAAGTGAAAACGATACCACACTTCGGTACTTAGAAGTTTTGTGATTACTTAGCGGCTTGGATCTTGCAAGTCCCCAACTGAGGAGCTTCCTTCACTCGGGAACTTAGGGGAGCATTGTTTGTACCATACTTGACCAATCCCGAAACTACTGAGTACTGATCAACGTTATACCGTCAAGGACCCAAAAGAGTTTCTCTTCAACCAGGAGGCCAATCACAGTGCGACACGTGTCGACATCATAAGCCAATCACAACGCAACACGTGTCAACATCAAAAGCCAATCACAACACGACACGTGTCAATGTCAGAACAAAGCTAGAAACTCTTCTATAAAAGGAGATCATTATCCCACAATATTTCCTAATGTCATTTGTACTAAATCATTCACTAGTACTCACTAAAGGAGAGCTTGAACCTATGTACTTGTGTAAAACCTTCACAGTTAATGAGAACTCCTCTACTTCGTGGACGTAGCCAATCTGGGTGAACCACGTACATCTTGTGTTTGCTTCCCTGTCTCTATCCATTTGCATACGTATCCACACTAGTGACCGGAGCAATCTAGCGAATGTCACAAACTTAACACTTTCTGTTGTACCAAAGTCCTCATTGATTTTATGCATCAACAATATATATATATATTTTTTTTTCAGAAATTCAAAAATTCGAAAAGAAAAAAAAATATCGAGAAAAAAAAAATTGCCTAGACCTCATCTTCTTTGGGCCTAACAACTTTCATAACAAATATATATGACGGATGAGTTTTGGGCTACCACTTAGAAAGGAAATGCCTCATTCGTCAACTCCCTCGACCGGAGACTTGGGGGACTCCTACCATATGCTACTGCACCATGATACTCGGAAGTCTCACGACCACTCAGTGACTTGGATTTTTCAAGTCTCCAACCGAGAAGTTTTCCTCACTCGGGAAATTAAGGGAGTACTACCTCAACATACATGCTTCCAAGGTTCTAAAAAACGCTAGACGCTAGTCGGGCGGTGGCCTAGCGCCTAGCGCCTAGGTGGCTAGGCGGGGTCTAGGCGAATATAGGTAAATTTCTTGTATATCTTGTAAATAAGTGCATATTGACACTTACAAAAAATTATACTTATATGAAATAGATAAATAAGATAATAAAATAATGATAAAATTCAAACAAAATATCTAGCAAGTCCAGAATTTAAAAACATATTAACCATGTATACCATATAATTTAAAATATTTTAAATGACTATATCTAATTTTTAAAGATTAACAGTAAAAATAGGGTTAGGTGGTTCATAATAAAAAGAATTTTGAAAAGGTGCATGTGCATCCTTTCCCATTCCACGTGTGTGGTGTGTGTGACCCTTCCCTCTAACCCTAGTTCCCATGCAGCGCCTCACATCAACCAAGACGGTTAGAGACTTCAAACCAAGGAGCCCATTTTGATGCCTTGAAAACAGGAATCTTCTATTTTTTTATTCTATCCATTTCCTCATCCTATTCGTCTTCTTTTAGTTCCCTCTTCTTCTTATTTTTTCCATTTTCCCTCCGTAAAATCTCCATTTTTTCTTCAATTGCTCCGCCCGATTCCCTATCTTCTCCACCTAATTAAGTTTCTCGTTTCCTCTCCCTTCATTCTTCTTCGATTGCTCCGCCTGATTCCCCATCTCTCCGCCTTATTTCCATCTTCTTGCTCTGTATAATTTTCTAAAATCTAATCATGAGTCCAGTCAATTTCCTCAAGCACAGCGAAGAAGTCTTCTTTGGCGAAGAAATCTGGGCTTCCAGGTCAAAGTTCTTTTTTTTTTCTTGCAAATGCACTGTTATTCTGATTCCTTCTACATATCTCTCTCACGTTTACTCTTCCCTCACGCTCTCTCGATTTCTCTTTCGTCACCATTGCGGTGTAGTGAGACGAAAAATTTTAACAGAACCACCGTGGAGGCCGCTTAGCCCGGCGTCTAGGCCTCCTAGCCCGCCTAGGCACCGCCTAATACCCATGCTGATTTCCTGAACATTTTTGAAATAATCGCGGCCGCGGCCCGAGGCCTAGTGCTTAGGCGTCCGCCCAGACCGCGTTTTAGAACACTGCATGCTTCACTCACAAAGCTTCAACATACAAGCTTCAACAAAAGAAAAAATTCAAAGAACTTAGTGAAGAAGGCTTTGATGTATTTAACACAATACGTTGAAATGAAGCAAAGCTTATTTATTGATATCTCCGATAAGTTATAAATATGTACATATACATGAATCAAAATAAACAAACAAGAGGGAGCCTTCACAAAGGTTGCTCAGGAGAAGTCTCAACAGTCGGCAAAACCCCAGAAAGAGAAGGCACTGGAGAGTGATCATTCGTAGCCTCAGTACTGGACAAAACCCCAGAAGGAGGAGGCATCGGAGGTTGATCATTTGGAGCTTTATTACGCGGTACAGCCCCAGAAGACGAAGGCAATAAATGCCTTTGGAACAAACCCACAAACCTCTGATGATCAAGTAAAATTTGACCATCAGATTCCTGTATCTGGTCAAGCTTCCTCTTTATGTTTGTAGCATAGTCATGTGCGAGCCTGTGCAACTGTTTATTCTCATGCTTGAGCCCTCTAATCTCTTGTTTGAGACTTATCACTTCAGTAGCCAATGATTCAACTTGGCAGGTTTGAGCAAATAGGCGTTGGGCCATATTAGACATAGAACCTGCACACTGAACACTAAAAGCCAGAGAATCCTTAACAGTCAACTCATCAGACTGTTTGGAAAGTAGTTTGTTAACTTTGGGAGTGAAAAGGTTCCTGGCCACCACCACAGCGGTCATATCATTCTTCATCACAGAGTCCCCAACGGTAAGAGGACCAGTAGGGGATAAGAAAGATGGGTGTCATATGTTGTCTTAAGGAGCCATAGCTGCCTTTTCACCAAAGTTCAAGTCAAAATGACGGTCGGATGAGCCAGACATTTTCAGAAATGATGAAGGAGAAATGAGGTCCAATAAATCTCTGAAGTACAAAAATAAGGGGAAAATTCCTACAAACAATAACTCTCTGAATGTACTTCTTGCACACAATTGGTGCCCCTATAAAAGAAAGGGCAACATGGTTGTTGGTTCAAAATTTGAAGAGGCACCACTCTCTGGATTTTGAGAAACGGATTTTCCTGAGTAAAATATGTCGACAATCTCCACACGCAACATCAGCTCATCAGGTATCACATATAACTTTGCCAAAGATCTCTGACAAAGTTTAGACACATAAATTTTGAAGGTCCAGCTACCCTACTATTACCCACAAGGGTAAATGAACAACACCACTGCTTGATAACTAGAAAGTCCTTATGTGTGTCAACCTCCATGCTCCGTGGTAAGGCAGACTGGCAAAAATGCCCAACCTTTACTCACATTCAAGAAAACACTTCCAACAAGATTGCTTGCTCAAAAATCGAAGAGGCACCGCTCTCCGAATCTTGAGAGCTAGACTCCCAACATAATTACTTGTTTAAAAATCGAAGAGGCATCGCCCTCCGAATCTCGAGAGCCAGACTTCTAAAAGGATTACTTTCTCAAAAATCAAAGAGGCACTCCTCTTCGAATCTCAAGAGCCAGACTCCCAACAAGATTGTTTTCTCAAAAATCGAAGAGGCACCGTTCTCCGAATCTCGAGAGCCAGATCCCCGACAGGATTGCTTGTTCGAAAACTGAAGAGGCGCCACTCTCTGAACTTCGAGAGTCAGATTTCCTTGGATAAAGCTTGTCTGCAATCTTCACACGCAACATCAACTTTCTAGGTACCACATACCACTTTTTCAAAGTGCTCTCACAAAGTTAAAACACGTGAATTTTGCAGCTCCCACTACATTGCTATGACCGAGAAGGGTAAAGGAACAACGTTACCACTCGCTGTTGGGACAATTCCTATATATGTCGACCTTCATCCTCCACAGCCAGACAGACTTGCAAATAAAAAAAATGCTCAACTTTTCTTCACATCTGAGAGGGCACTCTCATCAGAGTTTCTCGAAATACTCAGCTTCTTTTCCCCCGATAATACCTCTGCAAACAAGCCGCACCAGAGCAAGAGTATCTTATATCATCAGGGGTTAAAAGTAAGAGTATCCCATATCATGATTTTTCCCTGTCTTTTCCTTGGCTTTGATCTTACCTGCAAGACAAGGAGAAAGAGAGCAATCAGTCAGCACTTGAAATCAAGCTTCCAGTCAGGAACTGACTGCTTGGAACTCCTTGCCTGATTACTTACATGGCATTGCTCTCGAGTGCTCATCTTCAACATCTTATGTTTCCAGAAAAGATACTACATCTGCCTGAGGAACAGATATGGCAAGTGAGAAGGATACAAGGAAGTATGTGGAGACAAGCGCAACAGAACACGTGCCGATTCATCTATTACTTTGTCAGCAGCAAACGTATCCCATATCATCAAGGTCGAACGCACTCTTGATTTAATGGACTTGTTTTGACCCTCAAATTCTTGAGTCGGCCTTATACTCTGGAGGAAACCAGAAAACCCTCCAGCTCAGTTTAAGAATAAGTATGTGGAAAGTTACTTTTTCAAAAGCATAAGTATCTCATATCATCTATTCTCCTTTTTCTTCTCTTTATCCTTCCTATTGCCTGCAAGATATGGAGAATGAGAACAATCAGCCGGAACTCGAAATCAAACTTCTGATCTGGGGCTGATTGCTTGGAGCTCTGATTGCTTACCTTGTCTGTCACCTCTTTCGGCAGATCTCCTAGCTCGGCGACTTGGGGGACTCCTACTACATGGTTTTTATCGCGCTTGACCAAGGCTGAAACTACAAGTAAGTTTCAAGTGAAATTGATATATTACCTTGTGCATATCCACTGGTTAAAGATACCACCCCTAGATGAAGGAATAGTACTTCTAGAGAAGATGCCACATTTACCTATGAGACAGGTAAGGCAAGTGAAAACGATACCACACTTTGGTACTTAGAAGTTTCATGATTACTCAACGGCTTGGATCTTGCAAGTCCCCAACCGAGGAGCGTCCTTCACTGGGGAACTTAGGGGAGCACTATTTGTACCATACTTAACCAATCCCGAAACTACCGAGCACCGGTCAACGTTATACCATCAAAGACCCAAAAGAGTTTCTCTCTAACCATGAGGCTAATCACATCGCGACACGTGTCGACATCAGAAGTCAATCATAGCGCGACACATGTCAACATCAGAAGCCAATCACAACACGACACATGTCAATGTCAGAACAAAGCTAGAAACTCTCTTCTATAAAAGGAGATCATTCTCCCACAATATTTCCTAATGTCATTTGTACTAAATCATTCACTTGTACTCACTAAAGGAGAGCTTGAACCTATGTACTTGTGTAAACCCTTCACAATTAATGAGAACTCCTCTACTTCGTGGACGTAGCCAATCTGGGTGAACCACATACATCTTGTGTTTGCTTCCCTGTCTCTATCCATTTACATACTTATTCACACTAGTGACCGGAGCAATCTAGCGAAGGTCACAAACTTGAACACTTTCTGTTGTACCAAAGTCTTCACTGATTTTGTGCATCAACACATATAATCTCTACTAATTAATGAAACCCTATTTGTGAACCAAAAAAAGGTGAAAAGATAACTTAGTCTTCTATCACACAAAAAAAAAAATGATGGATAATAATGTAATTTCATAGGTCCAAAATTTATTGTTTTTTTATTGAAACCTCACCTATATGTGATGTTAAAATATCTCCAACATTAAAATAAATAAATAAACAAAAACAAAACCTCCCACTCCCCCACGTTCTCTCTCTCCCTCTCTCCTTCTCATTTTCTAAAAAAATATGTTCATATACACAAAGTGTGTAGGCAAATGCTAGTAAGTATTATAGAAAATTAGATTTTAAACCTTAAATAAGATGAAGTTTAGAAAAATGTCTTATACAAGATTAAAATTGATTTTAGTCCCTAAACTCTATTTAATGCCAACATATGTATGCAATTTCTCTCTTTTTATTTATAATTTTATGGTGTTCATATATTAAATTTTATGAAAATATTATAAATTTTAATTCTCATTATGGTAAGTATCTTATATAAGAAAATATTTTCGTAGAGATTTTTTGGTACACTTATGTTTGTGCATATTTTCTTATGTGCCACTAAATTATTACAATATATTTAGGTACAAACATTTTGGTACACCACATTAGTATAATATGTTTAGGTACGGACATTTCGGTACACTAGTTTAGTACAACATATTTAGGTACCGACATTTCAGTACACTAGTTTAATATCATATATTTAGGTACGGAATTTTTTGTACACTTATGTTTTTACATATTTTCTTATGTGCCACTAATTTACTACAATATATTTAGGTATGGGCATTTCGGTACACTAATTTAGTAAAATATATTATGATAGGTATGTTTAGGTACACTAATTGAGGAAGTTAAATAAAATTAATGAATTAAAATGTGTATAATAATAAATTTTAAATTTAATGTAATGACATTAAATAAAATATCTATTTTTATTTTATAATATGAATTTGAATTAAGCACACATTAAATGACTAAAATCAATATTCAATCTAACACATAATATGAATTTGAATTAAACACACATTTTTTATTTTTATTAAATTTTAATCTTCTTCAAGGTTAAAGTTGAAAACCCCCTATATATTACCACTTAGCACACACCATCTCTTCCACCCTCAGTCCTCCTCCTCCTTCTCTCTCTCCCCCTTCCCCCCCATCTCTCTCCCCCTTCCCCCCCCCCCCCACCCCCACCCACACACCAACACCAACACCATCAGCAACACCAAATCCAAAAAATGGGTTCGACCCCAGAGACTCAGATGACTCCAACCCAAGTCTCCGACGAAGAAGCCAACCTCTTCGCCATGCAGCTAGCCACCGGCTCCATCCTCCACACACCCACACACCAACACCAACACCATCAGCAACACCAAATCCAAAAAATGGGTTCGACCCCAGAGACTCAGATGACTCCAACCCAAGTCTCCGACGAAGAAGCCAACCTCTTCGCCATGCAGCTAGCCACCGGCTCCATCCTCCACATGGTGCTCAAGGCAGCCATCGAGCTCGACCTCCTCGAGATCATGACAAAAGCCGGGCCTGGCGCTTTTATTTCTCCGGCTGACTTATCTTCGCAGCTGCCGACCAAGAACCCTGACTCCCCCGTCATGCTGGACCGCATGCTGCGCCTCCTGGCCAGCTACTCCATCCTCACTTACTCCCTCCGCACACTTCCCGACGGCAAAGTCGAGCGGCTGTACGGCCTCGGCCCCGTCTGCAAGTTCTTGACAAAGAACGAGGATGGTGCTTCCATTGGTTCTCTCTGCCTCCTGAATCAGGACAAGGTCCTTATGGAGAGCTGGTAATTACCATTCTTCTTCTTTATTTATCATCTTAATTTGATCGTTAACAAACATTAATTAATGGGGTTCAAATAGGTTGATCATAATACAATATTCATAAAATGTTACGTACTAACTGTGAGTAATGGCTTTAATGTGTGTTTGTTCTCTATTTTTTCCTAGCGTGTTCTTCGTTGTTCATATTACTTTTGGCCCATTAGGCGGTTGGGGACGGACATGATTCCAAATTGACTTCTTGTCAGAGTTATAAACAAAGCAAAACTAATGAAAAATGTTGGAAATTTTGAATTTTAACGATAAGGACAAAATAAAAGGTAAAGTGAATAGTACAAGAATTGATTTTTTAGTGTAAAAATGTGATTTTTCGTTAAAGTGAACAATACCAGGAGTTTTTCGTTAAAGTTTCCTATAAAGAAACCAAATTTTTAAACAAAATTTACAAACTAAATTATATATCACCAATAAAAATAGGGAAAACTAATGAAAAAGGTTTGAAAACTTTGAGTTTTAACGAAAATGGCAAAATAAAGGGTAAAGTGAATAGTACCAAAATTTACTTTTTAGTGTAAAAATGTGGTTTTTCCGTTAAAGTGAACTGTATGAGGAGTTTTTTGTTTTTATCAACGTCTAAGTAATAATTCAATCATCAACTTTTATATCAATTATTTTGTAAATTTTAATTATAAATTTAATTTTCCTAGTATTACGCTACATGATGATTGGTCACTTGTTTAACAATTACCACTTAATCAAATTAGGAGTGGAAAGTTGGTACCATCACTTCGCCAACCACACCATAGTGTTTCGATGTTACACATTTATTTCTTATCAATCTTTTTCCTTAGGACAACGGTATGTTTTAACTATTTTATTCTTAGCGTAAGTTCCGTCAATTAGCTAGAGGTGAAATTTAAACTAACTTCCTCCTTCATTTTTAGCAAAACGACAGAAATGATAATTTGTACTTGAAGCTAAGAGGATACTATTTTACTAACTGACGTAATCCATGTCAATAAAAGACCAACAGGATCCCTTTCGGATTATATTTGTGAGGATTCTAAGAATCCGTAAATCGTGTCCATTCATCATGTATCGTGCGGTCAGATTTCGTCAAGTACTGTTTGTGTTTAATTTTAAATAAAAAAATTAAAATAATTTATGACCGCACGATGTACAATGAACGAACACAATTTACGAATCTTTATGATTTTCACAAAAAAGATCCGGATTCAATAAAAGAACTGGGAGTTGTTTTTACAAACCCATAAATTATTTGATTATTGTGAGTTATGCGGGCCTTGAAACACGTGGTAATTGGGTTGGCCTAGTTTACAAGATTGCTTGTACTTTGGTATTGTAGATTAAGCTTTAAACACAAATGAGTCATGCATGCTTGTTTTGGGTTTGTGCAGGTACCACTTGAAAGATGCAGTCCCTGAAGGAGGTATCCCATTCAACAAGGCCTATGGAATGACTGCTTTTGAGTACCATGGCACTGACCCCAGATTCAACAAGGTATTCAACAAGGGAATGGCTGACCACTCTACCATTACCATGAAGAAACTTCTTGAGAACTACAATGGCTTTGAGGGCCTCACATCCATCGTTGATGTTGGTGGTGGCACCGGCGCTGTCCTTAACATGATCGTCTCTAAATACCCTTCGATTAAGGGCATTAACTTCGACTTGCCTCATGTCATCGAAGATGCTCCCCAATATCTTGGTATGTTATTCATTTCTGATAATGTTCATAGTTCAATTACTTAAAAGCATTCATCTTTACATTCGATCTCTCAAGTTCAATTTCTCTTCCCCAAATATTATTGCATATAAAAATAATATTTGTACTATTTATCATTTTTCCTAATGAATATGAGGTCAATGGATGTTGAATATAGGTGTGGAGCATGTTGGAGGAGACATGTTTGTAAGTGTTCCAAAGGGAGATGCAATTTTCATGAAGGTGAGTTATTATTTATCAAAAAAGAACTGATGATTATTTTGTAATGCTAATATTCATTTCTCATAGGAGCTTAGTTGCTCAATATATTTGGAACTAATATCAAATCCTGTATGCAATCTTACAGTGGATATGCCACGACTGGAGTGACGAGCATTGCTTGAAAATTTTGAAGAACTGCTATGCTGCGCTCCCAGACAATGGGAAGGTAATTGTTGTTGAGTACATTCTTCCGATAGCTCCGGACAGTAGCCTTGCCACCAAGGGAGTTTTCCATAGCGACGCGATCATGTTAGCTCACAACCCCGGCGGAAAAGAGAGGACGGAGAATGAGTTCGAGGCCTTGGCTAAGGGATCTGGATTCCAAGGCTTTCGAGTCGTGTGCTCTGCTTTCAACACCTATGCCATTGAATTTCTTAAGAAGAATTGAGTATAATTTGCCCTTGGTATGCTGCCATCTGCATTTATATTGCTTTGGTTTTTTATATGGTGATCGTGTATCCGTACGTGGACCTTACACATAAGTAGGTTTTCATATGTTAGAAAAAAATAATAAGAAAGTGATTTTGTTGCTTTGATAACATGTAGAATTATGACTCTTTGTATTGTTATGTGAAAAATATTACAATATACATACAAGGTTACATTAGTCCCTATTGAAATAGGAATGTTACACTAATTACAATTAAATATTACATTCCTATAATACATGTGACAACTACGACGGACAAATTACATGTCTATATTGCCACAAACACAAAATCAAAACCTCATGGATTTTCTTATCACCCGAACTTACCCGTCAATTGATTTCGACATACGACCTGTTTGGTGCCTAAATCCGCCATAGGCCTTACGGGCAAGCCGGGGATTTACTTCACATACGAGATTGGTGGGTGCGGGCGTGCCACTACTAGATGCCACTAGTAGACGGGATTTGAATGATTGAGGTTGCGCCTTTTGACTTCAAATCAAGAGATTATGCCATTTGAGTGGGAGTTGCTCAAATCAAGGTTCTTTCTTTGCCTTAAAAATAAGAACTTTACTTATATGGAGAGATAGAACAATATGTAAATGATAAGGTTGCTCGGAAATGTAAATGACAGAGGAAAGTGATTAATATTGCAGATTGCTTGTAATTTAAATGACTGAAATGAGTTGTACATGAAAACTATAAAGGAGATCGATACTACAAGTGAGCAGCAGAGCTAATAATCTAGACAAAAGATGGCTTTTGTGAGGGCTGATCCTAAAAAGGATGAAGGTTTGGGGGCTGACTACAGCTTCGTGAAGGCAAATCTGGTTTGAGCAGAGTTTATGCTTGTATTTGTTTGTTTGATTGAGTGTCCATAATCCTTCTCCATCTGCTTCTTTATATAGAGGTCTGGAAGAGCCCCCTTGTTGAGATCTTTGTACTTGCCCGAAAGAAGCTTGGGCAGTTTGCATTTCATTGCTTGGGCATCTTGCATTGCATTTGCCAACTTGCATGTAGAAACAATATTAAAAGGGAAACTTGCATCTCCACCACATGTTTTTAGCACATGTCTCCCCACTTGAAATAAACTAACAATTAAAACAAAAGCAAGTTGCATCTCCACCACATGCCTTTTCCCACTCGCAATAAAATAATTAAAAGAAGCAAACTAGCTTCCTTCACTACACATTCTTGCCCGAAAGCATGCATGGTATCTTTCCATCCACATGCATGAAAAAGCATGCACTTATCTTGATTAAACAACTCTCTTGACAAACCTCCACCACCCAAACAAATGGGAAAAACAATATTATAGTGTCAAATCCATCCACTTGCAGCCAAATATCTTTCCAAGTTAGCTTTTTTGCATATTAATCCTTCAAATACCATATTTTACTCCAATGGCCCAAATAAGTAAAAATGGGCACATTTTGGGTGCAAACACGACCGCTCATACACAAGAACTCTCCTAAAACAGAAAAAATGGCAAGAAGGGAATAATAAAATGACATTCATATTATTTTCATGACGTACCTATCAAATTATTATCCATGATGTTCATTCAAACTGGTATTATGTTATAGGCTTTCCCGTTATTCATGTTGTCATTATATTTGTTCAGTTTAGAACACAATAAGAAACAAAATTAAAAGCCAGTAAAATCATAAAAAAATAACCCATTGATTAATTGAGTATAACACTAGCAAAAACGCCCGCGCTCCGTTGCAGGGAATGACACAAATATAATCTTATACGATCTAATTGTTTTTGTTATTCCTAGTTCTTTTTGGCATTGTGTGCAAAAAAACGTAGACTCCAAGCAACAAATTGATAGCTGAGAAGAAACGAATGACCACAAACATTTTCATTAAACATTTCTATTCCATTTGCAATGTCAGAAGTATGATCTTCTTGTATCCCCTGATTTCTTTTGCTATTTCTAGTTCTTTTCCTCTCTGACTACGGTCCAAGAGACCCAGAAAACTGCAGCGATGCAAATTGCTACCGGAATCATGAAAATTAAAATTAATAAGACTCGTTCGAATCATATTACAATGCATGCCAAACCACAACATCTGATAATCCATAAATTAAACGAAATTGAAAATGAAGTTCAGCAGCTGGGACAAAAATAAAAACACAAAATACTAACTCAAGCGCCTGCACATATAAACACCACATAAAAATCACACAAAAAAACGAAAACAACAGCTGAGACACACTTATGTAAAAATCCAACATGCATAGTTCTTTTAATTCCAACACAGAAACAACAAAAATTTCTGAAAAAATACCCATACGAATTCAACTTAAATCCCAAAATCCAATCCCCCAAAAAAACCATAATTTCAAATACCACAAACATGCAAAGGCCAAATCAAAGCTGCAAGTCGTTTTAGATTTTTTCGAATAATAGGAACAATTTAATTCCCTAATTATGAGGGAATAATCCGAAAATCTGGAAGAATAAAGAGGTCTAAAACCCTGGGCCGAGATCGACCTGGAAGAACACACAAGTCAGATTGGGTCTCCACAACAGATAAAAACAGACAGAGAATCTTCGTTTCTTGAATTTCTGAGAGAAAATTTATGATTTTTGATAGGATTTATACCACCTACAAAAGTAGGGATAAAAACACTTAAAAATAATTGCAAGAGTACAAGTGACACGTCCCAACCGAGGCTAAGGCATGCTGACCATCACGTGAGAGTGACGTAGTCATGTGCACAGTACGGAAGCGATAAAGATAGCAAACATACGAATAATTAAAAACCATATTAATAGAGTGCACTACTAGCAGGGAGTGATAGGAGTTAGTTACAACCGTAAACTTTCCTAATCAGAGCATAATAAGTCTAGGTGCAGTCCAGTAGGACAAGTACTAGTTACACAGTACCAGGAATGTCCTACTATAATATAGAATAGTCAGAACAGCCAACGTCCTCGAGCCACCAACAACGACTTACTTAAAACCTAGAGGGGCGCAAAACAGAAAACGTGAGTGGGTAAAAACAAATGTTTTACAAAATCGTTTCTTTATCAACATATCTAACCCCTCGCTATAAAACATGTATAATTTTTCCCAGAATCAGAATATAAGCATATGCATAATATATAAATATATATGAAATCATAACAATTCAATTCATGCTTCACATAATCATATTCAAATATATGCCATGTTAATATATAACAAAGTAAGCAATTCAGGTAAGAATAAATTCATAGAATATGATATGTTAGCTGGAACCCATATGATAGTCTGTACGGCTGAATTCATAGCTCAAACTCAATCTAGCCGGAGTCGCTACTATGACCTATACGGCAATATACTGCACATAAGTCAGAACCACTGAAAAGGGTCTATACGACAAAGTTGGGTGAAATATAATTATGCTCAATGCTACGCCCTCATGCTAGCTGTGCGATAAATAGTTAGTCACCTACGAGTCAGAACTACTTATAGTTGTATGTACGACAAGACTGTGTACCTAAATTGGATCCAATGTGAGCATATGGTGAGGGAGGTGACATAATATACAGGCATGTGCCAACTCTCTCTGGCAAAATCGCAATCACCCGGGGTGTAGGTTTATGAGCTCATCGTTTTCAATCATAACTCATATAGAAAATCAACATGTTCATCTCATTTATTGAATAGCTACATCTAACCTCTCGTTAGACTGCCTACGTACCCTAAACAGGGATCAAGCTGTTCGTAGTTCACCTAATCAAACATAACTTACCTGAACTTACATGTGCCTCCACGGCACCACATTTATATATATATATACAACCATGAAATGCATATTCAGAATATAAAGGCATTTGACATATTATTTCAAAGCATATTTTCATTTAAAACACATTTATGGGAAATATATCAAGTATATAATTATATACTGAAAGCAAAAGCCCACTCACTGATATGTTGAAGGGTCGTAACCCCCGAGTCGCCCATGGATACGTTCGTCCTCGGGATAAGCCTCACCTATATGCGAATTAACTATAAAAACGTTATTTTAAAGCACATATACAAAACTAGCTAATAACTTCTCATACATTGCTCAAAATGGGCATATGAATATACCATAGTGATCTACACAACCTCATGAACATCATGATATTTTTAGATAAATTTTTAGGTGGCTCACGCGCCCCCCAATATTCTCCTTCATTTCTCAACCATTTTCTACGAAATTTTCACCCAAATGTCACAAATTTCAAGAGGAAAAAGGTTATACCTCTTTGGAGCCTCAAATCCTTCGGAAACACGTCGGAAAAATCTCGTCAAAATCGACCACTTTCGAACCTTGTAATCCCGATGTCCAAAACCTTCAAACGAAGCACTCCGAGCTTCCTTGTGACCTCACTAAGCTCGCTATAAGCTTGGATTGTCCTAAAACACAACCATTTAAAAGTTCATGAATAGTGCTCAACTCGGAGCTTGAATTTTCAACGTGATATTGAACGAGTTCTTACCTGAAATGGGTACCCTTGAATTCGTATGATCCTCACGAACACAATGGTGCCATTTTCTTCCTCGATCAATGAAGATTTGGCTTGGTTTGACCTTGTCCGTACGGAGGAGAGGGAAAAGAGAGTGAGTCAAAGAGAGAGAGAGTGCACGGGAATGAGAGAGAGAATGGAGGTGATGTGGATGTGTGTGTGTGGTCCAACCTACACACCAATCAAAACTAACTAAGGTTAAGTTCTCATTGGCCCCAAAAACTTAGGAAAATAACCACATTGGTCCATTTCTAAAACTATCACATACGACTCACAATGCCACAAACGCTCAAGGGCATTTTAGTCTTTTCACATCCACGATAACAAAATAATGTACATTTTCGGGACGGGTTGTGACAACAAGATTGTCGTAGAATAGCAGCTCAAGCAATATCATTTTCCCCAGGAATTGAATGAATAATTTGTATTTAAACTAATTCTTAGCTAATTATTTAGAACAAAGTTTTGAAAAGGTTGATTTTGGAATTTAAAATAATAAAAATAATTAAATATTTGACAAAGTAAAGAAAGCAAAAGAAAAACGTTTTGAAAATCAAACTGTAAAAGCCTAGGATTCCGCCATCCCCTTAATAATCCTGTGCAATTTTACCAATTACTTATGAATTTCTACATACATGCTTTGAAGGTTAGGTTTTCCTAATGCATATTTTCCTCGTGATGTTCAAGCGAAAACGTATATCTAACATGCAACTCGTCTATGATATTCATATCAAATATAAACATGCAAGACTCATTAAGCTTTGTGAAAACCCTTTGAAAAATCATGCAACCCTTAAAAACGTGATGTTTGCCTTAAGTGAACTTACAATTACTAATCACAAGAAGCCCTCCTCAATTTCAAGGTGATGTTCCAATAGAAATTGCATCAAATTATTTGTCTAAAAACCCTGTGATTAATAATTCCAAGCAAGCATGCATTCATTCATAAGCTAATTAATAAAATCACATATTCATGCTAGGGCTTGTGGCTTCGCCTTTAGCAAAAGAAACTACCTACTAACAATCATAAAACAAAATATTATTAAGAATAAGGATAGAAAACACCTAAAAAATAAACTTGAAAAACTCTCTAAAGTATGCGTGCGTTTCCTCCTCTCCTTCCCTTCTAACCCTAACGGCTAAAAAGTCTTATTTATACTACTACAAAATAAAACCCTAAAAAGTCTTAGAATAAAACTAGGAAACATAATAAAATAATAAAACTGAAAATAAAAGGTTTCTATTTAAACTTAAATTCAGACTTATCAAAAAATCAGACTTTTGACCGACCAAATCAACTTCGATTTGGTCCTAAAATGTCTCTTTTGAAAGCTAGAGACGTCCCCCACAAATCCTTGGAAGGAATCTTCCTCAAAATATGTCATATGTACTAATTAAGTTTACATAATCTAATTTTTCAACCAATTCTTTTTCAATAGCCTATGATATTATTTTTTGATATTTTTATTGAATTTTAATTGTAAAATTTATATTTATATATTTTTGAAAAATCTGGGGCCCCTCCGAAGTGGAAGCCTTAGGCGGGCACCTACTTCGGCTACCCTCAAGGCCGGCCTTGAGATTCCTACAAAGAGGATCCGGATTCAATAAAAGAAGGGGGATTTGTTTTAACAAACCCATAAATTATCTTATTATTGTGAGTTACGCGGCCCTTGAAACACGCGGTAGGTGGGTTGGCCTAGTTTACAAGATTGCTTGTACTTTGGTATTGTAGATTGGAAATGGATTATATCCGGATCCCTTCTACCAAGTCTACTAAGTCCACCTATCTGGACTATTGAAATTTGATTCAATGATTAAAGTTATTATAATTTTTGAAGGGGCTCTCTTATTTGTAGCCGTTGGATCAAATTTCAAGGGTCCGGATGGATGAACTTGGTGGAAGGGATCTGGAGAGGATCCCTTTCCTTCTAGATTAAGCTTTAAACACAAATGAGTCATGCATGCTTGTTTTGGGTTTGTGCAAGTACAACTTGAAAGATGCAGTCCTTGAAGGAGGTATCACATTCAACAAGGCCTACGGAATGACTGCTTTTGAGTACCATGGCATTGACCCCAGATTCAACAAGGTCTTCAACAAGGGAATGGCTAACCACTCTACCATTACCATGAATAAACTTCTTGAGAACTACAATGGCTTTGAAGGCCTCACATCCATTGTTGATGTTCGTGGTGGCACCGGCTCTGTCTTTAACATGATCGTCTCTACCCTTCGATTAAGGGCATTAACCTCGACCTGCCTCATGTCATCGAAGATGCTCCCCAATATCCTGGTATGTTCTTCATTTCTAATAATGTCCGTAGTTCAATTACTTAAAAGCATTCACTTTTACATTCGATCTCTCAAGTTCAATTTCTCTTCCCCTAACATTATTGCATATAAAAATAATATTGGTACTATTTATCATTTTTCCTAATGAATATGAGGTCAATGGATGTTGAATATAGGTGTGGAGCATGTTGGAGGAGACATGTTTGTGAGTGTTCCAAAGGGAGATGCAATTTTCATGAAGGTGAGTTATTATTTATCAAAACCCCGGGAAGGTAATTGTTCCAAAGGGAGACATGTTTCTGCGCTCCCAGACAAGACAATGGGAAGGTAATTGTTGCTGAGTGCATCCTTCCGGTAGCTCCAGACAGTAGCCTTGCCACCAAGGGAGTTGTCCATATCGACGCGATCATGTTAGCTCACAACCCCGGCGGAAAAGAGAGGACGGAGAAGGAGTTCGAGGCCTTGGCTAAGGGATCTGGATTCCAAGGCTTTCGAGTTGTGTGCTCTGCTTTCAACACCTATGCCATTGAATTTCTTAAGAAGAATTGAGTATAATTACCTTTGGTATGCTGCCATCTGCATTTATATTGCCTTGGTTTTTTATATGGTGATTGTGTATCCATACGTGGATGTTACACGATAAGTAGGTTTTCGTATGTTAGAAAAAAATAATAAGAAAGTGATTTTGTTGCTTTGATAACATGTAGAATTATGACTCTTTGTATTGTTGTGTGAAAAATATTACAATATATATACAAGGTTACATTAGTCCCTATTGAAATAGGATCCTACGCTAATTACAATTAAATATTACATTCCTATAATACATGTGACAACTACGAATAAAATTCTGGATTAATTAATTCTATTCTAACATGCTTGTGTGTTATAAATTTGGAATCATACCCATGCAATAGGGTCTAAAAAAATATGAGAGCATCTAGTGTACAACGGACAAATTACATGTCTGTATTGCCACAAACACAAAATCGGACCTCATGGATTTTCTTATCACTCGAACTTACCCGTCAATAGATTTCGACACATGACCGCTCATACACAAGAACTCTCCTAAAACAGAGAAATGGCAAGAAGGGAATAATAAAATGACATTCATATTATTTTCATGACGTAGCTATCAAATTATTATCCATGATGTTTATTCAAACTGGTATTATGATCAAGAAATTAAATCAACCAAATTACAGAAGCATTCCTACCTGCCATGAGAAGCCATAATCAGATAGGCAATAAATAAATAACAAGTTATACTATTTAGACTCCCAAAATTAATCGCATTGTTATAGATTCTTTAGCACATGTATGTTTTGCGTGTATTTGTGGAGTCCACCGCTATTTTAGAGTGTCTCAGAAATGGGATTAGTTTTGTACCTTTAAATAGCATTATTGATTAAACAAACGCATATATATGAGCATATGATGATCGATCCTGTCTAATATAAACTAAACTATGAGTATATATATGAGTATAGAAAGTGATATGGAAGAAAATGAAGAAATAGAAAATGAAAAAAAAATATAAACTCAAATGTTGACTATTTTGTATATATTGGTGGAAATGCAGAGATCGGTGCTCTTTGCTGTTGTCCTTGTGGTGAGGAATTCGAAGAATATGCGCTTTCGAGCAATCCATTATAGGCATTGCTTATTCCTGAGATACTTCTTCTAGCAGCTATTCATTGGGGTAGGTATAAAAGCCATCATCAACTCAATACTTTGTCTGTTCTTCCGTTTAAGAGATCTCTTAGGAAATTTACGTAGCTTTCTATTATTGGATGCATTTGGTTAAATGTTGATGCACAAAATTAGTGAGGATTTTGGTACAACAGAAAATATTAAGTTTGTGACCTTCGCTAGATTGCTTCGGTCACTAGTGTGGATAAGTATGTAAATGGATAGAGACAGGGAAGCATAGCCAACTAACGTGCACTCAATTGTAACATATATTTTATTGGTCACATCTCCTTCAACAAGATTTTGTCTGCGTTCCAATATTGTTAATGGAGGTGACTTGATCAATGAATGGCTTCACAATAAAACTATCGGACACGCAACATTAGCTAACACACTTTCTAATAGAGCTGAGCTGTATTATTATGCGCGAGTTGATAGGCTAAGCCCGCCAAATCAAATTTCAAATAGTTCTCTCATCACATCCAGTCCATTATCACTTGATGCTTCTACTCAGTTTGAATCATTCAAAGACCTTAGGGGTTTGAATTTTTGAATTTATGAGTTATTTTTTAGAAGAGTTTGATCTTATTTCAAACTCACTCTTGTAAACCATATATAAGCCACGTGAGATATGCAGAAAGCTAAATTATCTAGCCAAACTACAATCAAAGTTTCTTATACAAGTATCAAAAGTCAAAAATGTATTAACAAATGCATATGCTATTAGTTTTTGTGTGTCCAAATAACATACCCATAACTTAACGCAACTATCGCAAATACGGTAAGCGAAAGAGATTTTGCATTTATCAAATGAAAATTTCATTAACAATTTAAGCCGAAATGGTTTAGAGTAGTGATATCCACAAACTCATTTACTATCCACATACTTCTCTCAATTTCCGTCAGTCAGATCGAATGAATTGAAGAACATAAAATAACATAAAGTATATAGGAAGTAAAAAGAAGTACGTGGATAACATCATCCAAAATTAATACATACTTCAAGAAGGGACTTGATGAATGGAATAAATTAAACGTATGGTTGTTGACAAGTATGTGGCGGACATGTGTTTATGCTAATAGGGATTAGTAAGTTTAATTATATGTTAATCCCATTGACGTTGTTCCTCATTGAAGGGTGCGTGTGTGTGAATTGTCAACCGTGAATTAGGCATCTTTTTGTACTCATATTATTATATCAATATGTGTTGATCTTTTTCTCTGTCTATTTCTATTGGTTGGAAAACGATCCTCGCCAGATACTTTTTTTGGAGATTCCGTAATCATGATCGTTCATTGTATATCATGCGATCAGAAATCATTTTCTGTTTAAAATTTAAAATTAAATATAAATAGTACTTAACGAAAACTGACCGCACGATATACAATGAACAGTCACGATCACGGGATCCCCAGAAAAAAGAATCCGGTGAGGATCCTTTTCCCTATTAGTTTGTTGCTCTTCACAAGTGCTCTCGCACGAGAGACATTTTTTTTTCATTCACGCATTTATCTACGGAAGACAATTTATGTTATACCATTTTGTGCATCCCCTTCGTAATGTATTTTAACGATTCGAATCCATCTATCTTTTAGAACATCATTCGTAGATCATTCTTGCAAAAAAATAGACAATTCTAAAACCACTAAGACATTCATCTGTAAAGAAAATAGACAAATACGGTTCTGCAAAGAAGCCATAATCATTTAATCCAACAGTCATATGGTTTCAAATTGGGGTGATTTTTAGTAAACATAATCTTTAAAGGAAGACCTAAAAGATAGAAAGTTATGATCATTAAAATATATTATGAAGTGAGTTCTACAAAAAAAAAAAAAAAAAAGTGTCAAAAGTTATGTAATAACCAACCAGATCCTTTTGACGAGGATCCTAGGGATCCGTAAATCGTGTTCGTTTATCGTACATCGTGTAATCAGTTTTTGTCAGGTACTGTTTGTATTTAATTTTAAATAAAAATATTTAAAATGATTTATGACTGCACGATATCTACGATGAACAGATATAATTCACGGATCTCCGGATCCTCACAAAGAGGATCCGGCAAGAATCCAAATTCGTGTTATAATGTTGATAGCTAAATGAATGTGAGCCGTATCTGCAACACCAATGTTTTTTGTTTTTCTTATTTGGATTCTGGAGCAATCTAGCTTAATGAATGTGACTCGTATCTACAAGACGAGTGGTTTTATTTTTTTATAAGCTAGACGATAGTTGTTTTATTGATATTTAAGCGTGACAATCTTTATTAATACATCACAAATAATATCCGGAGGACGATTAAGGAAAAGAAAACTCTCAGCATGTTTTCAAGTAGATTAGCTATTAATCAATCTTTATCACTCCTTTTTTTTTTTCAATAGTCAAAGATCACAATGTTGGTAGATTTTCCCTCTCAACACAATCTTGTCTTGAAAATCCAGTAAAAATTATAAACAGTTGACTAATTATTATTATAAACACAGATTGTGGCCTTGAAATAAAAAAACATACAATTTCAATAGTACATATACATATACATATACACATACATATTTTGACGGTAGCATATTGACTAAAGTCATGGGAAGGGGAGGCTACTCCATTCCAAGTTCAAGGCATATCACAAGTCTCTTTGAGAACTTTAATTTTGTTTTTTTTTTATTTTTACAGATCGCCTACTAAAAAAATTATAAACAGTGAGATTCAAATCTATGCCTTGTCTAGCAAAAAGAACGATTATTATTAAATCAACCGATCATCGTTGTCTCACAACCATCAGGTTTCGATTAGATCATTTGATACCATTTACACTCCAATGTAGTCGCTCTCTTCCTAATTTTTTTTTAAATTACTTATTAATCGATAGGAATGTAAAAACTACAGTTCAAATTACCAAAAAGATGGAGAATATTATAGAGCTCAGACAGTGGGCCAAGAAAATATTTTTCTTTTTCTTTCTTCTGAAAAATTGTCAATAAATAATTGTGCGACAGGCTGTTTTGTCCACAAATTGCAACCTTTTCTTTTGGTCGGCAAATTGCCATCACGAACACCATTTCTGCATGGTGTTCTTTCACGTGTACTGTCGCCATTGCCTAGTCCATATCCATAAAGTTCTGTGTAACTTTAGGGTACTTTCTTGATTTTCAAATGTCATTCAAGCTCACTGTTGGATATTACTGGAATATTTTATGGATCTTTTTTCTTCTTCAACGGCGGATAAGGTATTACGTCTTCCTCTGCTGTTGGCTGTGAAGGATGACAAGCTAATTTAGGAGCCCTCGTCTCATGGCAGTTTTCCTTTCCTTCTAGCTATGAGCTTCTTCACACTAAACATAACGTTTGTGATTGGACAAAGGTTATGAAGGTCGTTGCCATCATATGAGAAAAGACAAATAATGTTTTTTAAGAATCTACTTAGATAGTTTTAAAAACATTTTCATAAAAAAAAAATTCAGCCATTTTAAAAAATACTTCTTAACGTGCCCTATATTTTTTTCCAATACAGCTTGCAAGTTGCAAACATAATAGAATGTATTTTAGCAGAAATTAAAACATGTCCTTATCATAAAATGTTAAAATAAAAAATAAAAAGTATTGTGTCACATTGAAGGGAATGACTTACATGAAATAGATTCACCGTCATCGTCACACTTTATTTAAATAAAACATAACATGTGTAAGTGTAAGTTTTTAATATATATAATTGATTAATTATACAATATCACATGATGGTAAACATATTTCATATAAATTGGTCTCATGAGAAGAATAAAGATTATAGATAATGATGCAATGTCATGATAACATGCAAAAATAAAAGGTAGTGATACAAAAAGTACCATCAAATAATTGGTAGGATGCACAAATTGACCCACATTATTACAATTATTAGTAGGTGTGATTTGTTTAAAGTCGTGTTACTGAATGAGGATCCTCTCTTTTTTATGAGGATTCTGAAGATTCTCAAATCGTGTTTGTTCATCGTACATCGTATATCGTGAGACTAGTTTTCGTCAGATATTATTCATGTTTAATTATAATAATTTTTTGTCACAAGATGTACGATGACAGATATGATTCGAGAATCTCTAGGATCCTCACAATGAGGCCGAAGAGAATCCTCATTCACCAAGCATCTCCCATCAAATAGTTTTCTACCATAATTAAATAGAGCCCACTTCTTTTCTTTTTAAGCAAAGAGTGGTACTTGTTTAGGGAGTATGAGAACTCAGGCTAGGCCTGGCAATTCCTGACACGACTCGATAACCCGACACGACACGACACGAAATTAACCGGTGTTCGGGTCGACACGATAACGAAACGGGTCGTTATCGGGTAACTCAATAAGCACCTGTTAAGATAACGGGTTGGTTCGGGTATACACGTGGGTAACACGATACACGATACACGATAAGCAGAATATTAATTTAATAATTTTATAACCCTAAAAAAAATACTATAATAATGATATATATATTAATTTAACAATTTTATACCCCTAAAAACTATAATAATTATATATATATATATATTAAATTAACTATAATAATTATAATAATTATATATACTATAATAATTATACCCCCAAAATATTAACTATAATAGTTATATATATATATATATATATTATATTTTAAATTGAATTTTATACCCCTAAAAACTATAATAATTATACATACAAAATAAATAGATTTAAATCTACTTAATAAATAAATAAATATATATATACACACACACACACACACCATTGAACTTCATGGGATACGAATTATACGAAACTAATTTCAACGATCCAACCGTCAAACTTGTTTGTATATGCTTCGAGATCGCATCAGCAAAAAATTACAAAAAAAAAACATTCACAGATCAAGTAACGAGACAAAACTTTGCGATGGTTATAAACGAAAAATCACGATTTAACAGTTATTTTAACTCCGATTTTGATGATTTTTTACAACTACACTCATTGACCCTATATGAATACAATGAATGAATTCGATCTTTAATTTAAAATATTTACACTAGGGGATACTACAAAATCTTATGTTATACTTGATGAAAGTATGAATAAACTCTCAAGTATTAGTGAATCTATTGTTTTGATGGGATACGCATTCTACGAAACTAGTTTCAACGATCCAACCGTCAAACATGTTTGTATATACTTCGAGATCGCATACGCCAAAAATTGCAAAAAACAAACATTCAGAGATCAAGTAACGGGACAAAACTTTTCGACGGTTATAGACGAAAAATCACGATTTAACGGTTATTTTAACTCCGATTTTGATGATTTTTTACATCTACACTCCTTGACCCTATATGAATACAATGAATGAATTCGATCTTTAATTTAAAATATTTACACTAGTGGATACCACAAAATCTTATGTTATACTTGATGAAAGTATGAATAAACTCTTAAGTATTAGTGAATCTATTGTTTTGATGGGATACGCATTATACAAAAATAGTTTCAACGATCCAACCGTCAAACATGGTTGTATATACTTCGAGATCGCATATGCCAAAAATTGCAGAAAACAAACATTCAGAGATCAAGTAACAGGACAAAACTTTTCGACAGTTATAAACGAAAAATCATGATTTAACGATTATTTTAACTCCGATTTTGATAATTTTTTACAGCTACACTCCTTGACCTTATATGAATACAATGAATGAATTCGATCTTCAATTTAAAATATTTACACTAGTGGATACCACAAAATCTTATGTTATACTTAATGAAAATATTAATAAACTCTTGAGTGTTAGTGAATATATTGTTTTGATGAGATACACATTTTTCGAAACTAGTTTCAACGATCCAACCGTCAAACTTGTTTGTATATGCTTCGAGATCGCATATGCCAAAAATTGCAAAAAACAAACATTCAGAGATCAAGTAACGGGACAAAACTTTTCGACTGTTATAAACGAAAAATCACGATTTAACGGTTATTTTAACTTCGATTTTGATGATTTTTTACAGTTACACTCCTTGACCCTATATAAATACAATGAATGAATTCAATCTTCAATTTAAAATATTTACACTAGTGGATACCACAAAATCTTATGTTATACTTGATGAAAGTATGAATAAACTCTGAGTGAATCTATTGTTTTGATGGGATACGCATTCTACAAAACTAGTTTCAACGATCCAACCGTCAAACTTGTTTGTATATACTTCGAGATTGCATATGCCAAAAATTGAAAAAAATAAACATTCAGAAATCAAGTAACGAGACAAAACTTTTCGACGGTTATAAACGAAAAATCACGATTTAACGGTTATTTTAACTCCGATTTTGATGATTTTTTACAACTACACTCCTTGACCCTATATGAATACAATGAATGAATTCGATCTTCAATTTAAAATATTTACACTAGTGGATACCACAAAATCTTATGTTATACTTAATGAAAGTAAGAATAAACTCTTAAGTGTTAGTGAATCTATTGTTTTGATGGGATACGCATTCTACGAAACTAGTTTTAATGATCCAACCGTCAAACTTGTTTGTATATGCTTCGAGATCGCATACGCCATAAATTGAAAAAAACAAACATTTAAAGATTAAGTAATGGGACAAAACTTTTCGACGGTTATAAACGAAAAATCACAATTTAATGGTTATTTTAACTCCGATTTTGATGATTTCTTACAACTACACTCCTTGATCCTATATGAATACAATGAATGAATTCGATCTTCAATTTAAAATATTTACACTAGTGGATACCACAAAATCTTATGTTATACTTAATGAAAGTACGAATAAACACACTAGTGGGTCACTTTCATTAAGCTTTGAGTTCCATTGGCAAGGTTTAAACTTTTGAGAAAGGCTTCACAACCTTGAAAACAAAAACGCTTTCATTTTGCATATCCTTGCACATTTAATATTTGTAATAGATTAGTAGTGTATGGATGTATTTTTTTATGAGGCTCTTATTTTCGAGTGTAGATGTAGTACTTAAACGACAAATGTGTTTTAATGTTTTGAAGTAATATTTATGTGACAATGTGTGGTATGTGCAAATTTAAGAAAAAAAAAATATTTTTCTTAACGGGTCATAACGGGTCGGGTCACTTTACCCGTTAGGTAAAGTGACCCAACCTGTTAATGACCTGTTAAGATAACAGGTGTGACACGACACGACCCATTAAGATAACAGGTGTTACACGAAAACGACACAAACACGACTGACACGACCCGTTTGCCAGGCCTAACTCAGGCCATCTCCAACCGAATGAGGGCCAGATGGCTAGCCCTATAACCCTCCAAGAAATTATATTGTAATGAACAGTGTCATGTCATATTTCATACCATCTCCAACCGAAAGGGTCAAAGGGTCATAGGCCAAATATAGCCCTATGACAAAAAATCATCTCTAACCGAGGGGGCCAAAGGGTAATAGACCAAACATAATTTATTATTTTAATTCAATTAATATAGTTAATTAAATTAAATTACCATATTAAAATAAGATTTTTGGACATAGCAAGATTATTAAAAATGAGGTAAGATAATATGGAATAGTGAAAAGTATATGAGAAATAATGTAGGAAAAAAATTAGGAATTTTTAAAAAATAACAAAAAAAAGTGGGCTGGCTAGCTGGAGATGGCCGGCCAGCTAGTCTGATTTGGTGCTTTTGGCCCGATGGGGCCCATAAGCCCTTTAGTCTAGCCCTCGGTTGGAGACAATTTTAGTGTCATTTCGGGCTATTTTCGGCCCTATAGCTTTCTGGCCGAATCAGTTGGAGATGACCTCATATACAAAGAGTGCTACTTTTTTAAAGCAATGACTATTATTATTACCTCTTTTGCAATTCTGTCACCAACACCAGTTTACCATAACCACTATTTTACCTCCATAATAACCAGTGTCACCACCGTCACTCCTATGAGCATCACCATCAACCCTATTATGACTACCACCATCACTATGACCGCTACCTTTACCATTGTCATCACCACCCCATCACCACTGCCCTTATCCCTTCTCCACCACCCCAACAACCCTTCACCACCACAATCACTACTCCTATTATTTTCGTCAACATTAAAGACATAATTTTATTACCATCATCTTGCTGACAATCACCATGCGACCTCTAAGACTACTTTGTCATGGTCATGATCACCAATCCAATAGTAAAAACTTAAGAATATAAGCTTATTAGTAAATTGCTCGTTAAAAATCTATGACAATCCATTGAATTCTATGGAATTCTAACATTGAACTCTCTAAAATTTTGCAAAAATCTATCATTTAACTCATTTTATTTTTCACGAAAATATATTATCAAAAGTCTATGAAATTTTATAAAATTTATAATAGTTAGCAAAAATTTACTTAAATATGTGAAAATCCACTAGCAAAACTCCATAAAAATCTTGATACACTAAGTGACTTGTATATGATGAAGGTGGCAAGGCAAAAGTATCATATCCATATCTTATCATTTAACAAAAAATAAAAATAAAAAAAACTCACACACATCACAAACGTTATTGTGACAGTTGCCTACTCGCACATGGAAGACCATCTCTAAAAAAGTGCTAACATTGAAGACCACAAATTAATGTCCCCCAACTCCAAAATAGTTGAGAAGCTAGGATAGCCACACCTCTCTAATTTGGTACTGATCATATCACACCATCTCACCAAGGATGGTGCATCGGTGCTAAATTTCCATCCACTTCGAAATGGGACATTTAAGGAAGACACATCTAAAGTTCATGTTATTCACGTCGGCCTCGATAGTTTTTATTTGCTAATTATTATATATTAATTCGAGCTATTTTGTATAAATCAATAAAAATTATAACATTAATAATATTTATGTTAATTATAAAGAGTAAACTGTCATTTAACCCCCTGAACTATCACGTGAGTTTCAATTTCCCCCCTGAACTATTTTTTCAGCCAATTGACCCCCTAAACTATGTTAAAGTGGCCAATTAACCCCCTACCGTTAAGTATCTTTAACTCCATCCAATTTTCTGTTAGAAAGTGTCATGTGCTTGGCACATGACCACCTTTTTACATTTTATGTCTAAATCTTTACAAAGAAAACATATAAAACAAATATTAAAAAAAAAAAACATACAAACCCTAAACTTAATCATTCAAAATAATAGAAAAGGTAAGGCTTTTTATATTAACATCCCATAAAATGTTGAATGCACCCCATATTAAAATTTAATATTAAATGACTTATTTATGTAATGACAATTTTGACCTTATTAGGTTTAAAAAAAAATTATAAATACACCCCAAATCACTTTTAGCGTATTATTTATCTTCTCAACTATCAAAACCCTCTCATCCTCCATTGTTGAACAAAACCCTAACCAATGAAATTACAAACATGTTGATTGAGAAAAATTGTTTTTGACGAATGAAACACGAAATCGATGTTTTTGAAGCTTCACATGAGGTAAGACTTCACATTTTTCATTGTTTTAGTGATTTCGATGACATCGATAATTATTTAATCTTGCGTTTGCTGCATTATTTAAACTTATATATTCATATTCATATTCATCTTTTAGGGTTCATATTGAAAAATAATGCAGCAAACGCAAGATTAAATAATTATCGATGTCATCGAAATCACTAAAACAATGAAAAATGTGAAGTCTTATCTCATGTGAAGCTTCAGAAACATCGATTTCGTGTTTCATTCGTCAAAAACAATTTTTCTCAATCAACATGTTTGTAGTTTCATTGGTTAGGATTTTGTTCAACAATGGAGGATGAGAGGGTTTTGATAGTTAAGAAGATAAATAATACGCTAAAAGTGATTTGGGGTGTATTTATAATTTTTTTTTTTTAAACCTAATAAGGTCAAAATTGTCATTGCATAGTGGAGTAAATAAGTCATTTAATATTAAATTTTAATATGGGGTGCATTCAACATTTTGTGGGGTGTTAATATAAAAAGCCTTACCTTTTCTATTATTTTAAATGATTAAGTTTAGGGTTTGTAAGTTTTTTTTTTTAATATTTGTTATATATGTTTTCTTTGTAAAGATTTAGACATAAAATGTAAAAAGGTGGTCATGTGCCAAGCACATGACACTTTCTAACAGCAAATTGGATGGAGTTAAAGATACTTAACGGTAGGGGGTTAATTGGCCACTTTAACATAGTTTAGGGGGTCAATTGGCTAAAAAAATAGTTCAGGGGGGAAATTGAAACTCACGTGATAGTTCAGGGGGTTAAATGACAGTTTACTCAAAATAGGCCAATTATGTATTATATTTGTGATACTTAAATGCATTTTTTAAAAAAAAATTACAAAATTTGCTACTACATCTAGGACCCACTTCAAACACATTCTTTCTCATATTTTTTTTTCTTTTATAGTTTAGAACAAGTCAATACATATTCAGATATTGTTCATTTCTTGGTTCTGTTTTTTACATTTGGAGTCAAACACTGGTTTGCAATGCTCGTTTCATCATTATGTTTTTCCATCAATAACACACTTCCTAAGCTTCACACTTCGCAATCGCATGACCCTTTTTTTTTTTTCTTTTCTTTTTTTTACATTAAGAAATTGCAACACAATGTCCATTTTTTGGCTATGTTTTTTACATTTGTTGTGTTGGAGTGTTTGTTTCTTGGTTCTTCAACAGTTGATGTACGCGTGCCATCACTCATTCCCGAACCCTGCAGCCACTATCCGCTTCATAATCTCATGGAGCCATAGAGGTCATTGATGGTTCTGGAAGTAATTGTTTCAATCACGATGTAGTAGTCGTTGATCGCCTGAGCCATTGGGAACTGGTGCTCCTCGTTGTCACCAATTATCTCTTTTTCTTCATCAGAGAGAAAAATGGAGAAAAAGAAAGAGAGAAGGACAGGAGAGTATGAAGAGAGAGAATGAAGAGAAAATCGTGATAAAAGAGATTATATACAGACAAGAGAGGGAATGAGATAAGGAAATGAATAAAGTGAAGACATAAGGATTTAGTAACTATTTTCTATCGGAATTGGATCCTATCCGGATCTCCCACATTTTAGCCATTCATCGTATATTGTAGATCAGAAATCTTTTGACTTTTTTTATTTAAAATTAACACAAATAGTATCTGATGAAAACTGACTGCATGATGTACAATGAACGGTTAGGATGTGGAGATCCCTAGGATCCCCACAAAATGGATATGGAGATGATCATTTTTCATTTTCTATCTAGCTTAAACTCATATGGCATGCTCCATTAACCTATGTACAATTATTATAAATATTTCATTGATTATGTCAAAAAGATTAACCATTAACATATGAATTATTATAGATTTTATTAACCTTTTGCTAAACAATCTCATTACTTTTAATGATTCGTTGAATTATTGGTTCTTTTTAACCTCATTGTACAGTACATGTTTCATTTATTTCTAGGAGTATGCTATCCACATACCTCATTTTACTTTTTACACATTCTTGTTAATTTTTATCCGTTGATTTTCTTCAATTCATTCAATCCGACAGTCAAAAATTAAAATAATGTGTGGAAAGTAAAATGGAGTGTGAATATTACACTCCTATTTGTATAACACTTTTTTTCCAATAATGCATATAATAATTCAAATATTTATACATAATAAAGCAGCAGCACACTAACACGTGTCCATTAGACACTGCTTGAGCCTCCAATAAAATCATCACTATTATTAAGTCCACTTAGCCGACTGAAAGTCCTCTTTCAATGTTGGACTTTCGGCCATCAAAGCTCGAAGATGGCGATCGCCAAGTTTGAATTGGAGAAAGGAAAAACTTTGAACTAAAATATTTTATTTAAAAACTTCTTCATTTGACACGATATATTCTTATAATAGAATTATATTTCCTTAAAAATAACTAGAAATAAATTGCATGAATGTGATGAAGAAAGAAGAAAGCAAGAAATGTAGAAACAAATTTCTGAAATTGTGTGTGAAACATTATGCCATAATAAATGTTTATAGGCATTAAAGCACCCGTTCATCGAGTCATTTCATTTTAGTTGAAGATATACAACTCTTTTTAATAGTGTTGATCCAAAAGACATGTCTTCTATTTATAATTTTTAATTTGACTAATTATATCTTTTAATTATACTCATACAATTTAAGTAAGCATCATGTCTTTTAATTAAAAGTTGTAACCATTCAACAAAATATACAAAAGGTTGAATGAAACGCAACCTTTTGTAAAGGTTGCCGACGGTAACTTGTTGCACGCTGAACCACCAAATCATATATATTATATTCATATAATATAGATTACACATATATATATATTCTTGAAATATTTAACAAAAAAACCAGTTAGTCGTCTATATGCATGACTAATGTCCATAGGGATTTGAGCCTATGAGTTTTTTTAAAGATCACTTACACTATGTTTGGATGAGGAAAATAAATTTGGAATTTGGATAAAAATCAGAATTTATAAATTGAAATGCACCAATTTCCTTATTTGGATTAATAAACATATAAATTTAGAATTTCCACGTGGAAAAGAAATTTGGAATTTGGGACCTTCAATTCATAAGTTTAAATTCTATGTAAACATGTGTCATTTCCCAATTTCTATTATTGAGAGTTTAAAAATAACAAATTTCATATCAAATTCATTATTCTTTTAAATTAACCAAACAAGAAAATTCACAAATTCTATAAAATAAAATTCCGTCATTCTAATTCCTATAGTAATCTTAAATTTTTTCATTCAAACACAATGTTAGTCACCTAATATGCATGAGTACTTTTTATAGAGTTTATTTAGCATGAAATATGTTAAGAGAACTTCTTTAAAAGTGAGACTTTCATTAATTCTCCTTCATCTCATAGTTTAACGTTAATTTTCGTTCAATATTATAAAATATTAAGCAAAAAACATGAGGTAACTGAGAGTTTAGAGTTCCAATTTTGAGAGATTCCTCATGGTATTTATCTTTCAGCATATGAGATTTTTTTATTAAAGAAGTGAACCAAACCATTAAAAGTGCCGAGTCATTGTTACCGCTGCATGCAGTATAAAGGAGAAGTTTTTTAATGAAAAATCAAAGTGAACCAAACTAGTGATGGAGTCGGAATTTTTAAATAATAGGATCACAATTTCGACAAAAAAATTATATGTTGACAACTACTATGATCATTAGAGGCTTGTCGAGACTCGAGAGCAATTGTAGAAAACTATCGAAGACTACCAAGACTTGTCAACTAAGGCATATTATCGAGCACTTAGTTCGCACAATAGAATCGCATACAAGAAGAAAGGAAAAGTAGACATGGATAATAA
The DNA here is from genome assembly GCF_916048215.2 of Malus sylvestris. NCBI lineage: Eukaryota > Viridiplantae > Streptophyta > Magnoliopsida > Rosales > Rosaceae > Malus > Malus sylvestris. Next base: position 28,686,841 of record NC_062260.1, read on the forward strand.
AAGAAAACAAAATAAGAAGGAGGAACTTATGATTTAGTTTGCCATAATTTTTTTATAGGAGTCAAATACAAATACACAACTAAATATACCTAGGAATTTTGATAATGTTAGGATCATAGGCAAACAATAGTCTTATGTTGGCTCCACCACGGCCGGCTTGAAATTTTGGAGGCTATGTGGCTATGTGACACACCCCGACACGAAATGTCCACTAGGACTTCAAATCAAGCTGTGATGGCCGACACCTGGAATGTGACGAAGTCATAAAGTGTGATGGTGTGGAAAATTGTGAATAAATGTAAACCTAAGAGTGCCTAAATACCAGAGTGCACTGGTGAGCGGGAATGAACCCACTTCACACGTGATGTTAGAGTATAAGCAAGTACAGAAAAATGATATAAGAATCGTATCCTCAAAATAGTCTCCGATACTAAGAATCGCCGCGAGTCTTTGGTGATAATAAAACTCAACTAATAATACCTGAAGGGTGAAGACAAGACAAGGGTGAGTGGCCATGTAAGTAAAATACTAATAGAAAACATATAACACATGTAATCCCTCGTTATAACACCTGTATAATTTCCAGAGAAATCATAATGTACCACAACACAGCATCTCATCAATAATATCAAATAATCATGCGATTAATAACTCATAATAGTACGCAAGTCGGAGTCACCTCTAGTGACCTATACGACATATTCATATCTCATCACATATCTCATCAATCATGGCTAGCATATAAGTCGAAGTCACCTCTAGTGACCTATACGACATATTCATATCTCATTACATATCTCATCAATCATGGCTAGCATGTAAGTCGGAGTCACTTCTAGTGACCTATACGACATATCCATAACTCATCACATATCTCATCAATCATGGCTAGCATGTAAGTCAGAGTCACCTCTAGTGACCTATACGACATATTCATATCTCATTACATATCTCATCAATCATGGCTAGCATGTAAGTCGGAGTCACTTCTAGTGACCTATACGACATATCCATAACTCATCACATATCTCATCAATCATGGCTAGCATGTAAGTCGGAGTCACCTCTAGTGACCTATACGACATATTCATATCCCATCAGTCATGGCTAGCATATAAGTCGGAGTCACCTCTAGTAACCTATACGACATATTCATATCTCATCAGTCATGGCTAGCATATAAGTCGGAGTCATATATAGTGACCTATACAACATATTCATATCTCATCACATATCTCGTCAATTCAACTAATACTGTATATTTACTTGAATTTACTTATACTTACCTGAACTTACCTGAATGTCCTATGTTCACCTTTGCACTTCAGAGTGCACACAGCAACATAATTATATATAATGCATCATATACCAATTCATATACGAATTATAAACTTATATGCATGGCATTCAAGGCATAATCTCATTTAAACATATTTCTGAGATAATATCAAGTATATAAATATATACTGAAAACCAAAAGCCCACACACATTGCTCAATTCCTTAAACAAGGTTATGGTCTCGATTATTTAATCTCATTTCTTATATGGCTGCATCTAACGTCTCGTTAGACTGCCTACATACCATAAACAGGGATCAAGTCATTCGTAGTTCACAATAATCATTCATAGTAATACGCATATGGATAGATCACGATGAAATCTAACTCAACCATCTCATAGTATTTTATAACATATAAATAAATAAATAAATATATATATATGTCATGGCATAAGTTTCTCAGTTTTATTTAAAAGCATTTATAGAATTATCAATCATGAAACATAAGATGAGTAAGGAAAGATCCACTCATCTGGAGTCCGCGCTACAATTTCCTAGCACGAATATCGAGGCGTCACAAACGATCGACGCCTATGACCAAAGTCAATTCGACCGAGAAAAGCCTCAAATCCTCCAAAACCGTGCGGAAACCCTTGTTTTGAGTGTGATCGATCCGACTCCAAAATGACTCCGTCGTCCCAACCATTGCTTGGGCTTTGTTCTAGGCCTCAAGAAAATGCCAGGGGTGGTGGCAATTGAAAGAAATTGCTTCGAAATTAGGTGATTCGAAGCCAAAGTCATCGCACCCCTCCTTTCGTGTTCCTCCATTTTCAAGGCCAAATATCTCCAAATTTGAGATGGAATGGATAGAAGGAAGGTTGTGGAGGAGTTCCCAAGTAGTTTCTTGCAGCAATTCGCCGGAAAAATGGGTGAAAATCGTCGAAAAGTGAGGTGTTTGCCGACCAGGTCGAAAACGGGTTGCGGGTCAAGGGGATCCGGCCGATCCCTTCCTCTTTTCCTCTCCTTTCCCTCATTTCCTCGAATTCTGATTGGTCCTTCACTTCTCCGATTAGTCCATCTCCTCCTTCCTCGGTTGGGCAGCCAATTCCCTCTTCTTCTTTCTTTTAATTCTGATTGGACATTTCATCTCTCCCCCCCACCTTCTCTAACTGGGCAACCTTTAATTCCCCTTTCCAAAACTGAAATCCTACCACAAATAATCAAATTACTAAAATGTCCCAAACTTTAAACATCAATATCTTCTGCGGTATAGCTCGAAATCACGAACCGTCTGCACCCACGCGTCCGTAGTGACGAGTACTACGAGGATATGCTAAAAGAATAAGTCATACACCACTCTAACCGATGATCAACGAAAGTCAAAGTCCTTGCCTCTAGAGCATTTTCGTAAATTTACGCTTCTAAAATTAATAAAAATGTAAAATTTGGGACGGGCTGTCACACTATGTGTAAGACTCACAGAGGCCCTTATAAAATCTAAAATTGTGATTGCATATTTTTAATTTTTTTTTAATTTTTTGTTTGTGTATAAATTGGTATACGCAAAAGAAAATAAATAAAAATGATGCATTGTGTGGTGGCTAGGTATGTGAGCTATAGATAAGAAGCGAGACTATGAGAGAACACTTACACTAAAAGCTTAATTTTGTTATTGCCCTTAAATATATATACTTTATATACAGGTAAAATAAAATTATAATTGACGATCATTTTGAACTAAGGATCTTGTGCAGTGGCATCACTTACCCACCCTTAAAGCTAGCCCTGCGCTCCGCCCCTGAATTAAACCATCTAACTGCTTCTATAAAAGCGTTGATTACTACCGCATGCAGTAAAAAGGGAAAGCTTTTTTGTAAAAATCAAAGTGAATCAAACAATCTAACTACTTTTATTAAAGTGCTGAATCATTACTACTGCTGCATGCAGTCCTGAGATTGTATGAGAAAAGAGATATGGACAATCAATAATCTCATGTTGGATTCGCAATTGAATCAAACCATCTAACTACTTTTATAAAAAAAAAAACTAATAAAAAAAGCTTAAATTTTTTGAATTTTAACGATAAGAACTAAATAAAGGGTAAAGTGAATAGTATCAAGTTTGACTTTTTAGTGTAAAAATATTATTTTTCATTAAAGTGAGTAGTACAACGGGACTTTTCGTTAAAACTCACTTTATAAAAAGTGATTACTGCTGCAGGCAGGAAAAAAGGAGAAGCTTTTTTGCCAAAAACCAAGGTGAATATAACAATCTAAATACTTTTATAAAAGTGATGAGTCATTGCTACAGATGCATGCAGTATCGAGTATGATGAGAAGGAGTATGATTATATTCCCTCCTAATTTCTCTTTTTTCTTATTTGAATCGTTACAGTTAAATTACGTTAATGTTATGTGTTAATTTTTTAGTAGCTAAAAAAAAGATAAAAAATAATATGTAAGAGACGGGGAGAAAAAGAGATGGAAATAGGAGATGAGAGAATCCTACTCTATATGAGAAAGGAGATTAGTCATGTACATGCACGAGAATGAGATCCAAGTGACTCTAATTAATCTTAATTTAGTATGAGTCAAATCATGAAAGCATAAAGCTAATGAGAGCCGATTATAACTTTATATTTTTCAATTCCCACTTTTAACTAAATAGAAAAAAATATAGGAAATGATAAATAAACAAACCGACGTCGTTTATGGGGAAGAAAGAACAACACAAATCACAAAATATTATTAAATTCCTTTGAAAACATAAAGTAAGGATAAAAATAATAAGGTCAAAAGTTATTTGAAAGAAATAAGGTTTGGACGTGTGCAGTGAGGTGGGCGGGACCGGCGGGTCCTTGCTAAGATGGAAGGAAATTTGGAATTATGTCTCTCTCAAATCGCTTATAAACTCGCAGTCGGCAATTTTGAAAAGTAAAAAACTAAACAAGGAAAGCTATAGGTTGAGAGAGAGAGAGAGAGAGAGAGAGAGAGAGAGACGGGTCACTTGCTCAGCCCCATACCGACAGAAAGCTGAGAAAACTAGAACTCTTTCCAGTTTCCAGACAAAGATTTGTACTTGCAGACGAGCAGAAAGAGTTAAGCTTCAAAAGCATTAATAACAACACCTCACGTTCTTACTGTTTGGAACTGCACTCTCTCCTCACAGGTCAGCTCTCGTTTTTCTCTCCAAAATTTGATATATTTTGCCCTTTTTTTCTTCATGTTCTTGAATCAAGATTGATGCTTTTTTCGACTTTTGGGCCATTTGTTGAGTAAATGGAACTGGGTTCGGCTCGTTTTTAGTTGTTGACTTGTAATTGTTTTGGTTTTCATTGGTTTTTGTTTGATTGCCGAGAAAATCCGGGAAAATTTTAACACCATGTTTGAATTTAGTCACTACTGATGGATATTCCCAGGGATAAGATTTTGTGAATCTTTTTTGTACTTTTAAAGTTAAACTAATCTAAACTGCGAAGAGGGAGATTCGAATTCAGTTGCATAACGAGATTACATCTGCTATGGCCAGAGTGACTATGTCCACGTCTGCATATGAACCTTTTTATGTTTGGTTCACAGAATGCTTGCATAATATCTGCGGTCCCTTGCAACGAAAGCGATGTTTGTGTCATGAGATAAATACAACGCTCATACATTTTCTCAGCAAGAAAAGTGAGATTTAGTGTGTCTTGCCCTTGATCTTCATAAGTTTTTAGTTTCTACTTCTGAGATCAGTTATAGTGTAACAGTAACTAGCACTCAGATTTCAAGGTATTACTGCTAAATTTTCGTAATTACTAAGGTCCTGGAGGAGGCCAGATTTGCTTAGGTAAGCTTCATTGCCATTGAGCCTTTATGCTAAATGGAAAATTCTTGGCATCTTTTGACATAGGTGCCTCAATTTTGAATTTTTTAGATCAAACATCCATATCTTTTAGTGATTTGATTAAATTCTTTTTTGTCATAATTTTGGTGCTATATGCACATTATATTGTAACAAATTTCCTATAATCTAGCTTTTTTATTACACTCTCATCCGTTAGAGATAATTGTAAAAAAAAAAAAAAGTTGGTTAGATTCAATTTATTTTCATAATAATGCTACAATTTAGCACTAATTATCTATGATTGAAGATATTTTCTTTCCAAAATAGTTTAAAATATTTTTAAATCTCCCAAAATCAAACGTACTAAAATGAGTTTTTCTTTTAGTACGTTAAGAGAAAATAGGTTTGAGAATAGTATAAACGTACCAATACACAATGTGTACAAAATAAAACGTACCAAAATAAAAATAATGTACAAATATTAACTATATGTATCAAATAAAACGTACCAAAATTGCAAATAAACGTACAAATTATTGATTTTTGTAAATTCAAACGTACCCGCAGATAATATATACGTAATATATTGTACCTAATAATAATTCGTCAACTCTGTACTTAAAAAAACAGCAAAATATATATGTGTATATATATATATATATATATATATATATAATTTCACAAAAAAATTGAAAAAATTATATGGAGCTTTTATGCTGATCACCAACAATTTGAAAAAGAAAAAACCATTTGGAAAAAGAAATAATATTAAATGTTTGCATAAAAAAAAACATATTTTGAAAAAGAGAAAATATAGTTTAATTACTAAAATCTCCACTAAATAAGGAAAAGTGCATCCTATAGATAGAAGGATAAATTCAAAAATTATTTTAATTTTAAAAAAATAGAGGTGACTATTGGTCAAAGCATTTTAATCAAATTTTAAAAAGGCACAGATATTTAATCTAAATGATATAGAAAAACTGTAGGGGATTCTAATTTTCCCAAAATTTAGTAAATAATATTTTATCACACTCAAAAAATGCACAAATTGTTTGAAAACACACAAATGCGTATTTGAAACGATCAACAACAACAACTAAAACAACAACAAACAAGCATTATCCCACTAAGTGAGGTCGGCTGTTTTTGAAACGATCAACATAAGAAAATAAAATAATGTCTAAATAGCCAAAATGGTCCCTGAAATTTTCATAACACGTCACTTTGGTCCATGAGATCAAAAATCAATAGAAATGGTCCCTGAAATTGTCCACAATCCATCATTTTGGTCATTCCGTTAAAAACTCTTTGGGTAATTTTTAAAACTTCGTAACTCAATCGTTTCTTAACCAAATTCAACCCATAATATATCAAAATGAAGATCGGAAAGTGTAGAACAAGATTATATCATTTAGAAGCCCAATGGTTACCGGAGATGGCCGGAAAATAGCCTCAAATGTGACTGGACCGCGGAAAAACTGGAAAACTAGCCGGAAACTGGGTAAATTTTAAACGTTCATAATTTCTTCAATACTCAACAAAATCGAGTGATTCAAAAATAAAAATCATACTCCTCAATGAGATGAAGAGAATGGTACATTTTTTGACTGCTAATTCACCGTGGTTTGGTCGGAAAACGGCTCGAAAGTGGCTAACCATTTTTTAGTTAGCCACTTTCAAGTCTTTTTCCAGCCAAACCATGGCGAGTTAGCCATCAAGAAAGATACCATTCTCTTTTTCTCTTCGAGAAGTATGATTTCCGTTTTTGAATCACTCGATTTCGTTGATTATTGAAGAAGTTATGAACGTTTAAAGTTTATCCAGTTTTCGGTGAGTTTTCCAGTTTTCCCACGGACCAGTCACCTTTGAGGCTATTATCCAGCCATCTCCGGTAACAATTGGGCTTCTAAATAGGTATAATCGTGTTCTACACTTTCTTATCTTCATCTTGATATATTAAGGGTCGAATTTGGTTAAGAAACGCTTGAGTTACGAAGCTTTGAAAATTGCCCAAAGAGTTTTTAAATGAAGGACCAAAATGATGGATGGTGGACAATCTGAGGGACCATTTATATTGATTTTCAATCTTAGAGACCAAAGTGATGTGTTATGCAAATCTTATGGACAATTTTGGCTATTTAGCCATTATTTTATTTTCTTATGTTGATCGTTTCAAAAACAGCCGACCCCACTTAGTGGGATAACGCTTGTTTGTTGTTGTTTCAGTTGTTGTTGTTGATCGTTTCAAATACGCATTTGTGTGTTTTAAAACGATTTGTGCATTTTTTGAGTGTGATAAAATATTATTGACTGAATGCCATCCTATCTTGATTTGCTGCTAACTGCTAAACTGTTTTATAGCCATTCTGTCTTGCTGATTGTTCAGGAACTCCGAGTGAATTATGTTGGTTTGTTAATGGGCTGCTATTGTTCAAAGGAAGCTAAAACGCCTGGCTATGAGGACCCTGCGGTTCTTGCTGCTGCGACACCTTGTAAGCATGCTTTATCACCCTTCTACTCACTACTCTGCTGCAACTTTTCTCGTTTACATCTTCGTACTTCCACTCATAAACAATCGTACTCATTTTTTCCGTTGAAACTGCTTTTGAAGTGATAACTAATCTTAATCATCCATCACTAGTTCATACTTAACTGATAGTTTGAGATCAACTTGGATGCTGCTAAAGATATTGATCACGTATTTTGTCTCCTGAATCGTGAGAAGTTAGATATTAAGTTACCCAAATGGAGAATTGGAGTTTTGACTTGAATTTTTCTTTGTTGCAGTTACTGTGAACGAAGTAGAAGCCTTGTATGAGCTTTTTAAGAAATTGAGCAGTTCGATATTTGATGATGGACTGATCCACAAGGTAGGTTTGCTAAAACTTTCAAGTAAGATTTACCTTCACGTATATCATCTCGTGCAAATCAAATTCTACAAGTAACTACTCTAAAATTTGGGTTCTTATGTTCAACTGAACGATAATATTCTGTCATCTATCTTTTTGTGCAGGAAGAATTTCAGCTGGCGCTCTTCAGGAACAGAAATCGGAGGAATCTTTTTGCAGACAGGGTGTGTTATGCTGACTTCTCTTCTCTCAGATTATTTTATGTCGTTATTTTCTGAAGGGAGTGTGATGATGAAGCAATACGGGGAGGGTGACTGATGTTCATTTTACGTGTGAAAAATCTTGTGTGTTTATTATTAAGTAAACGCTAGACGCGGTTTTTTAATCTTTGGGTGTTCATGTAGATTTTTGACTTATTTGATATCAAGCGCAATGGGGTTATCGAGTTTGGAGAATTTGTTCGATCGTTAGGTGTCTTTCACCCCAATGCACCTGTCGAAGACAAAATTTCATGTAAGAAGAACATTACCCTTATCCTCTGTATATCAAACTAAAATCTTCTGTGAGAATACCTTCAATTTATATGGAAAAAGAAACAAAATTGGAGACATCTTACTAAAATGTGTTGTAATCTGCTAACTGACGTGGGAATTCTTTTGCAGTTGCTTTTAGACTGTATGATCTGAGACAGACAGGGTACATTGAGCGAGAGGAGGTCAGTTTCTTACAAACTTCGTTCTTACAATCTGATCTCTCTAGATTGAAATCGCTCCTCGTAACTTAAGGTAATAATATTCCATGACAGTTGAAGGAGATGGTACTGGCACTTCTGCACGAATCTGATCTGGTACTCTCGGATGATGTCATCGAAGTGATTGTGGATAGGGTGCGAATTCATATATATATTTATCGCAATTCCTACACTTCCTTGCTCAGTTAGCTGAATGTTCTTACGTTCTTTGCCCTTTTCCGCAGACATACAACGACGCAGATAAGAAAGGTGATGGGCGGATTGATGAAGAAGAGTGGAAGGAATTTGTGTTGAAGCATCCGTCTATGATCAAGAATATGACTCTCCCGTATTTAAAGTAAGCAATGTAATTAACTTGAAGTTTGTTCCTCTTAGAAAATTTTACTTTACTGAAACTGCCCTCTTCGTATTTCTTATTTCCGTTCTATTTCTTCCCATGTTGCAGGGATATATCAGTAGCGTTTCCGAGCTTTGTGATGACTTCTGAAGTTGAAGATTCAGAAATATGAGAGTATGACATGAAAGATGCTCATGTGCCAAGATGGTAATTACTTCGAAAGGCGTTCGAATGAAGCTACTCGCACTTCACGAAGAATAAATTTCTACGGTGACACTTCAGGGGCCGATAGAAATCTCGAGATTAAGATGAAGCCGCGAAGAACTGCTGACGAAGAAGTCGTTCCTGGAGTTGCATTCATGCTGTCCTCAACGTCTCAACTGGTTCTTCAAATCTAGGGCTGGAGGGCTGGCAAAGGTACGTGTATATGTAGTCTGTCCATATATGTGCAAATCACGTTGTCTTTCCACTTTTTTTTCTCCCTTTGGGATGCTGCTTCAACATCGGATGTTATGTGATAAGATTTTTCGTAGAGTTATGTATGCAAGCCGATCCTTCGATGCGAAATTGCTTGTTCTCAATGCCGAGAGCCAGATGCGCACAAGAGCGATTATTCTTTAACGTCGTGCACACAAAAATTTGTGTGAACTTTGAATTAAGCGGATGCAGGTTAAGTAAATTAGTCAGAACAGTGCGTTCAGATTTTATACAAGTTTGAATTCTTTTTCTTGTCAATTTGAGTCTCTGACAGATTAAAAAATTTATCCTTGAAGGATCATCTTGTACAAGCATCCAAAATTTTTCAGATGAAACTACCTTTGAAAATTAAACAATACTAATGTCGTTCATGATTCATACAAAGAAACGTTAGGAATTAGAGGACAGATGAACAATGTTGATCTTGATGAACCAATTATTCGACATGGGTTAGTCCAACACTAATCTTAATTAACCAATTAGTCTATAAACATTTGGTAAATTCAGACTCGTTTGAAAGTACTTGTAATTGAAAACAATTCCAGGCTAAGAAGCACTTCGAGTGTTTCTTGCAGGAAGCACTTCAAGAATTTTTTTTAAGATTTACTTGTATTTTTACTTAAAATTGGTTCCAAAAATATTTCTATTTTGAAATAATTTCATCTTGATTAACCAATTATTCGAGTTGGGTTAGTCCAACACTAATCTTAATTAATCAATTAGTCTAAAAACCGATGGTAAATTCTTTTCGGGCGTAAAATGATGAGATTTACTTTGGAAATTATTATTGGTATTTCAAAAATCTCATTTTGCACTTTAAACTTTCTATAATTAGAAAGAAAAATGTACTTGTGAAGAGTGTAGAATGAGATTTTTGAAGTGCTAATAACACTTCCCTTTACTTTTGGTCGAGAAGAGATCATCTCCGGATCTCTTTCACCAAGGCCACTGCATCAAGTGATCCGGACCTTTGAAATTTCATCTAATGACCCACCTGTTTTGATCCTTTAAAAACTACAATAATTTTTTACCATTAAATGAAATTTCAAAGATTCAGATCACTTAATCTGATGACCTTGGTGGAAGAGATCCGAAAAGAATCTCTTCTCCATTTGGTCAAAGTAAAATGATGAGAATTAAATTAACTATGAGTAATTAATGTGAAAAGACGGGGAGGAATCATGTATCGCGGGCTCCACCGCGTTACTCAATGTATCATTTGGCGCCTGCCCCTTGATCAACCGACAAAATTGCCTGTTGCATGTTAACACGTGGCGTTGGTCAGTTGCGAGGTATTCGGTATCTCAAATGGCCACCGAATAAATGTACATAATTCGGCGGGTGGATGCCGAAGACTACATATTCTGACAAGTGAAATTTTGTCTACAATATTCCTTATAGTGATTTTTTTTACTCTAATGAAAGAAAGTGAAATTTTCACCAAGGAATGTGCTGGCAACGGCCTTCATGAATCGAGTATATCTTCACTGTGACGTTTGATATTGTTTATATATCATGTGCAAATTTATTTTCATAATATTACGTTATTGGCTCAAAATTTTTATACGTACTTGCGCATAAAAATTGCTCTCCACAATAAATACTATGTTTATTCAAAATTTCAAATAAACTTGTGTGAGATAGAAAATAAAACACACGACTTCAGCTAAAAGATTAATAATTTAATACGCACTACTCAAATTTAAGCTACAAGTTGCTTACATTACATTACGATTGAATAAGCATAAACCTAAGACATATTGCGAGATTGGTTGATGAATGCCAAGCCACAAAATCTTCACTGTCACTCCGCCATATAATTTTGATACTCCAAGCATGTTATAAAAATATTTAAACTGATAGTACACGTGACAGTAATATTACGACGGATTTGTTCTTCATTAGCATGGCGCGTGCATCATACCCAAAAAAGCTAAACCAGATATATTTGTTGTTAATTAGTTGTCTAAAACGATTAAGCATGATTAAGCAAAACAAGATAGAAACGTCACACAGCCTTCTTCAACCATCGTTTCCTGGTTAACATTTTCAACGCACGTACTGCTCACATCTTCACTTCTCTCTCTCTCTCTCTCTCTCTCTCTCTAAAGGACAAATCGATTCAGTGATTCCAAAGAATCGAACTTTCTCGGAATTCCAATACGATTCTCTCATTTTTCCCAGGAATCCAAAAACCCCACAACTTTGTATTGCTTCGGAGCTTTCATGGCCGATCGTTTTCACAGGTTCTGCTCCACCAATATTTAAAGTTCTTCGCTTTTTGTTATTTATTCGATTTCATTTTTCATTGATTGATAGTTTTTGTTCTTTTTTGTTTGTTTTTGTTGGGTGGAGGTGCAGTTTGGTAGCATTTGATCGGATCCAGTGGATAGTCTCCTGCAGTGCCCACAAGGAGCTTATTATTGGGATTTCTTAGAAGGTAATAATTTTTAATTAATTACATGTGTTCATCTTAATTTTGCTTTAATTGCTGAGGAAGTTGCGTTGAAGTCAAAAGATTAAATTTTTATTAATGGGTTTTGGATTTTGATTTTTAATTGCTGTTTGTGGGTTTGATTAATGAAGAATTTTGATTTTGTTTGATTTATTTTGTAATTTTTGTTGATTATATGGATATTTATTGATTGCTACTTTTTGTTGGTTAGATTGATCTCCTGTGATCGTTCAATCAATACCAATTCATATTTGTAATGCAATCAGTTGATGAGGATCATAAGAAGAAGAATTTAAAGCGTTCGAGATCATTTACTTTCGACATGCCTGTGACTGACCCGAATTTGACACAAAGTCTTGATGACTGTGTTCTTTTCCCACTCGAAGAGATTGTGCAACACCCGTTGCCGGGATATATTGCTCCGACTTCAATCAGTTTCAGTCCTGATGATACTATTATAACTTATTTGTTCAGTCCCGATCACACTTTGAATCGAAAGGTATTTGCTTTCGATCTCAAAACTGGCAAGCAAGAGTTGTGTTTCAGTCCTCCTGATGGCGGACTTGACGAGAGCAATATATCACCAGAAGAAAAGTTGAGAAGAGAGAGGTCGAGGGAGCGTGGGTTGGGAGTGACACGGTATGAATGGGTGAAGACAAGCTCGAAAAGGAATGCAATCATGGTGCCATTGCCAGCTGGGGTGTGTTCCTCAATCCCTTGGTGCAATCAAACATCCTTATTTACGCATACATGTACATATTTGTATTTTATATTTTTACAGATTGAGTTCTCATTGATGATATGGTCCTTGTTTTATGGACAGATTTATTTCCAGGATCTTTCTAATTCACAAGCCGAGCTCAAGCTTCCGTGCACATCAGGTTCACCAATTATTGATCCCCATCTATCTCCAGATGGTACAATGCTCGGTTATGTAAGAGATTGCGAGTTGCACGTTCTAAATTTGTTATACAATGAATGTATTCAGTTAACATATGGTGCCAAAGGAGATGTTTTGGTAAGTTTTCTATACAGTAACTCTAGGTCTGGACTAACTGAGTCACTTCAATATTATTAGCATTTTTACAGTTTGCAACTATAAAATATTTCTGTCACAATTAGTATGTTTTAGTGATCGGAGCTTAAGATAACATCCTTGTGACTTGGCCTCCGTCGCTTAAGCCAACATAAATTCTTAATCTTTCTGTCACTTAAGCCAACATAAATTCTAAAGGAATTCTAGTGGATTTGTATTTTGGATTTACTTTCAGTGCTAATAGATTAAGATAGTTGAATTTCTGATCTTTTCGTTGATATGAATCTGGTTTTTCTGTGTCGCAGACTCATGGCCTTGCGGAATATATTGCTCAGGTGAGAAGTTCATGTAATAACCTCCTTTCATTTGGATTAAATTGATGCTTTAGAAATTTCTCAGAAGGTTTATTTAAAACTATTCTTAGATTCTCTGAATTTTACTCATTACAGGAAGAAATGGATCGCAAGAATGGGTACTGGTGGTCTCTAGACAGCAAATTCATTGCATTCACAGAAGTTGATTCTTCTGAGATTCCGCTTTTCAGGATCATGCATCAAGGCGAAAGCTCTGTTGGTTCTGAAGCTCAAGAAGATCATGCCTATCCCTTTGCGGGAGCTTCAAATGTCAAAGTTCGCCTAGGTGTGGTTTCTTCTGCTGGAGGTCCTATTACTTGGATGGATCTTCTGTGTGGGGGAGCAGATCAACCAGACAGTGAGGACGAATATCTGGCAAGAGTAAATTGGATGCACGGAAATGCTTTAATAGCTCAGGTTTTGAACAGGTCACACAGCAGACTAAAGATCCTTAAATTCGATATTAAAACTGGGAAGCGAAAAGTTTTATTGGTGGAAGAACAAGAAACATGGGTTAGCTTACATGACTGCCTCACACCTCTGGACAGAGGAGTAACCAAATTTTCAGGGGGATTTATCTGGGCTAGTGAGAAAACAGGATTTAAACATCTTTATCTGCATGATTCCAATGGAACATGTTTAGGGCCTATCACCGAAGGAGACTGGATGGTTGAGCAGATTGCTGGTGTAAATGAAGCTGTGGGACTTGTTTATTTTACTGGAACCTTAGACGGGCCTTTGGAATCACACCTTTATTGTGCTAAGCTTTTCATGGATGGAAACCAACCCTTGCAAGCTCCAGTGAGGTTGACTCGTAGCAAGGGGAAACATGCGGTGGTGCTTGATCATCATATGAGGATCTTTGTTGATATCCACGACTCCCTTGATTCTCCCCCTAAAGTTATACTGTGCTCCTTGCACGATGGAAGCTTGATTATGCCTCTGTATGAGCCGTCATTAACGGTTCCAGGATTCAAAAAGCTTCAACTTGAGCCACCAGAGTTAGTCCATTTGCGGGCTAATGATGGGACAACATTGTATGCAGGTCTATATAAGCCTGACGAAACAAGATTTGGACCTCCTCCTTACAAAACCTTGATCAGTGTGTATGGTGGACCGAGTGTACAGCTCGTCTCTGATTCTTGGATAAATACAGTTGACATGAAAGCACAGTATCTAAGAAGCAAAGGCATCTTAGTATGGAAGGTGAGTATCCTTCTGTGACAAATTTAACCATTCCGGGATTTCTATTTTTTCCAAATTTTATTCTTACCGTCAATTTTTCATGTTTACAGTTAGATAATAGAGGAACTGCTCGACGTGGACTGAAGTTTGAAGGCTCTTTAAAGTACAATTGCGGTCAGGTTGATGCCGACGACCAACTGACTGGAGCTGAGTGGCTTATAGAAAAAGGGTTAGCACGAGCAGGTCACATTGGATTGTATGGTTGGAGCTATGGTGGATATCTTTCAGCTATGACTCTTGCCAGGTTTCCCGATGTCTTCCGGTGTGCAGTGTCCGGCGCCCCTGTTACATCGTGGGATGGGTATGATACATTCTATACCGAGAAATACATGGGACTGCCTTCTGAGAACGAAGAAGGATACGAGTCTAGCTCCGTGATGCACCATGTGCACAAGATGAAAGGAAAGTTGTTGCTCGTCCATGGCATGATCGATGAAAATGTGCATTTCAGGCATACTGCAAGGCTCGTCAATGCTCTTGTTGCGGCTGGAAAGTCTTACGAGCTATTAATTTTTCCAGATGAACGTCACATGCCACGCCGGCATAGGGATCGGATTTACATGGAAGAGAGAATCTGGGAGTTCATAGAAAGAAGTTTGTGAAAAATGAACCACCTGTTTATGTCTTGTAAAATTTTGTTGTTCGTATCCTATAACGTTCTTCCAATTTGGTTGTTCTGTCCTAATTCCATCAGTGATCAATAAATTTCTTTTTCTTCGAGTGCAAGAAACGGAAACTAAAATTCTCTTATTACTGTCAAATAATCAAACACCACAATTTGAAAATTTTCTCTGAAGTTCTTTAAATCTCAAAACAGTTCTTACAGGGGTAAATAAATTCATAAAAACAAGAAAGAAAAGAGCTTGAACTTCAAGTTTTAGGCTTCTTTTGTGTGCCTGAACAGATTCGTGCTTTCTGTCACCGGGAATGGGTGCCCCTTGGAAGTCAGAACTGTTCGACAGTGGCAAATCCGCTCGCTGGATCGCTTGTCTGATCCGAAAGAAAGAGAGAAAAATGAAAACAGAAATATGTACAAGTTGTGGGGAGAAAGGGCAAAAGATTTTCCCGAAAAAATGTGATGGCACCTGCATTAAAATGTCATGTATCACGGTGGAGAATTCCGACAAATAGGGCAAGTAGCATTCATTTGAAGCCATTCATCGATGCAATCAGCATGGAAGCAATGCTGGCATGGGGGGATGGTCTTCACCGTCTCCTTGGGCCGGTACTCGGACAAGCATATTGAGCACATGTTGTCGTCGAGCTTTGGTAAGCGCCGGCTTTCTCCAAGGACTATTTTTGGGTAGGCCTCGAGGCTCGGCCTATCGAGACCCCTGACGATGGTGGGCTGCGGAGCCACTGCGGAATTAAACTCAGGCAGAGTTCTATGGCCCCTTGTTAACGACTTGACCTTGCCAAGGACGCAGCATAAAACCCCCAAAACGCACAAGATTGCTGGCACTCCAACTCCAACAGTAATAGCATAGCGTGCGCCCCTTGGGATTCCTGATCAAATTAGCAATTCAGATTTAAATTAAGATGTAGTAAACGTACGAGAGAAAGGGAAATAGAGACCAAACACATGCATGCAAACACAGGCCCAATCATGTTGGGTTCGAGAAGTATTCAAGCTCGGGGGTATGGAAGTTCTTCTTGTCAATTGAGCTAACTCACGCCATGTATATCGTATATACAATCGTAAAGTTTGTTGATGGGTCATAACTCAGAAGATAAAAAACTTGTGTAGAAGCACCTAGATACATCACCCGCATGGTACTACGGAAGCTTTCCACAAAGTAAACCTTCTTTTTTGGTCCCTCTCAACCCTATATCGACTTTATTGTGTGAGATCTGTTCTAATTAGGCAACTGTTCACGTACAAGTTTCTCCAAAAATAATGCACTAGACAAAGCTTTCATAATTTGACTTTATAAATGTCGAGTTTTGACTACAAGCGATATTACTAAGCTAATCTACACTAAGGGGAGAGGTTTAAACCTGAACCACAACTGTGAGTTGAACATCCACCACTTGCACATAATGTCGAGTTTATACTGCCATTTTCCAACTCTTTGCGCGTATGGAGGTGTTGACGAAGTAGGGTTTGGTAGGTGACTCTAATTAATGGGCAAATGGTCAACTAAACCAAAAGATACGATGTTAACTTATGATTGCAATCTGGAAAGCGTCGAACGCACACTTCCAACAGAGGAAGACCCAAACGCTTACTTTTACTTATCTTCAAGAATCGCCAATCAATCACAATCTTAGGCTTTCCACGGTAGTTTGAGTGAGCGTGATACTTATATATATAAATCAGGCAATTCGAGTTTGATATCTATAATATTATTCATGCACTAGTATAAGTTCAAGATGTTGATATCACACTTATGAGTTCAATATGTTAGAATCACACTCAAATTTTCCGATGCACTGTAAAGTGTAATTCGTATATAAGTTCAATATATTTGTATCACACTCACTTTTCCAACCTGACCTTTATAAAATCAAATTGTTGACCACGCCCATTACAATCCAAAGATAAATGAGTCATGACCTAAAAGTCTATGCAGATAAGTTTCACACACGTATACTAACATTCTTTCAACTCCTTTATGCTTATAATTTATATGGAACTTTAACGAAAGGCTCTCAGTACTGTTCACTTTAACGAAAAACCACATTTTTATACTAAAAAGTCAATCCTGGTACTATTCACTTTACCCTTTATTTTATCCTTATCGTTAAAACTCAAAGTTTTCAAGCTCTTTTCATTAGTTTTCCTTAATTTATAACTTTTACAATATGATGAAGTCACATATGAATGCAACAGAATTAATTCTTAACTTATTAAAAACGAAATTAGCTATGTTATCGTCACTAGACTATATATGCACGTCTGCAACTTTTGATCATTAAGTGTATGACACTCACATCTCATTAACAATTAAAAATCACTCACGCGAGAGCGAAAACAATTGCTTCTACCAAATCTTTAATGTGAACACTTCAAAGTTTGTAAACAAGTACTTTGCATATGAAGTTGGCATAAAACTTTATTTTGGAGGGAATAAATGTTTGGCTTAAATGTCAAAATGGTTCTTACGTTTTATATATGGGTCAATTTGATTTCCGTGTTTTTAATTTGGCCAAATTAGTCGTTGTAAGATCAGATGATCGATACGGCACCTCAAAATATTTTTTGTGCCAAATAACCTTGTGGACATCTATCTGTTGGATTGCAAATCAGATGAAACATAGGTACCATGTTGACATTTAAGCCTAAATGTTTCACCACTAAATTATAAGACGAAACATGAACATGGTTCCTAGTTTGAGAACTTAATTAAAAACAAGAAATAAACAACTAAGTAATCAGGAGTAGAGCAGTAATTAATAGGTTACTAATCAATTACCTCGCTGAGGAAGTCTTGAGCAAACAACTTGATGACTAGAATTACTCTCAAACCCACACCGGCCACCACGTGCGGCACAACGGCCGCACCCTGGCCAGTCCCATGCGAGCCGGAGATGGCCATTCAGGTCCGACGACATAACCTCCGCGTACAACGGAAACTCAACCGGAACAACAAACGTACCGATTCGAGTGCATGTCGATGTAGACGCCAAGAAACTAATCACCCTCGAAGAAGTGGTGGCAAAAACTGTGTACGTAGAGCCGCTCATGCAAGCAATAGGGTGTAATAATCTGTATTTCAAATAATCCAACGAGCAGTTAAAGAACGTAAAGCTTTCGTTTGTCAATCCATAAAATGGAGAGCCTGAGAGATTGAGGGACAAAACTCGTTGTGCGAGGCAGCTGTTTGGATCGTTAATCCATATTTGTTGTTCGGCATAGTCTATACCCTGGACAGCGAACTGCCCGGAATAAGGAAGGGTGAGGATTGTATGGTTGCTGCTGTCACAGGACAGTTCAAAACCGGGATAGGAGCACGACTCTGGCTGGTTTTTTTGTATCCCAAACGGGAATTGGATGGCCGGCTCGCCGTCGCCGCAGATATCATCCAACATGCAATTTTCTAAGCTGCTTGACAAGAAGAAGAAGAAGAAGAGGATGAAGAAGAACAAGATTGGTCTGGGAATATTCATTTTTTTATTGAGAAAAGCTGATGCTTGAAAATGGATAGCTGGGCAGGCACAGTTGCTGTACACTTCCAATATATAAAGCAGTATATCATATTTGACTTTATAAAATAAAGGCCAAGTCTTCAGTCACCCTTCAGTTTTTTTTAATTTTAATTAATTTTTAAACCCTGTAGACTATGATTTAATTAAATATGAAGGCGAGGATGACATGGGAACTTTTCAATTAAGTATATGCCGTAAAAGTGCGATATATGTATGTATCAACACAACGTGACAAATATACAAATATTTAAATTACATAATGTTGTAAATATTATGTGGATGGTCACATGAATAGTTTGTTACTATTTATGCACAGTATTTTCACTATTCATTTGTGGAAAATTTGTAAAGTGAATAGTGCTTTCTTTTGTTTATATAAAGGAAGAATAGATAGATGAATGTGAAGAGTTCACGGGAAGGAAAGAGAGGAAGGAAGGAAGAGGAAGAGAGAGAAGGAAGAGGAAGAGAGAAAATAGAGGAAGATGAGAGGAGATAATAGAGAGAGTTATCTTTGTACTCCTATTATTTCAAATTATAATGAAAGCACCACTGCTGCCCCGAGGACGTACTCCAGTCACACTGACTGTAGAGGAACCTCGTAAATTTTGTGTCTTGTTTCATTTATTCCACTGCACCCACAGTCGATTTTACAACACGTTATCAGCACGAGAAGCTCTCATGTCAGTGGAAAGCACAACGCCACAAATCCTGTTCACCTCCTTCAGCTGGAATCTCACAGATAAGAAACAATTTTCATTTCATCTTCAAATCTCAGTACAATTGATTTACTTGAAGCAACTATATATATTGTTGTATGACTGTATATCATCATTTGCAGAAGCAAAAGAGTACATACTCAAAATTCGTAAAGAATTTGACAGCCATGTAAATAGCTTCGGAACTCTAACTTGCGGACCTCGGATTGAAATACTTTCTTCTTGAAAGTTGTTCGTCTGCTCAGTATCTACAACATATCAAAATTTCAGAAAATGTTAACGGTGCGATCGTGGCAGATGTCTGAAATACCAAACCAGTTTCCAATTTCCGCAGAAAACTGGGCAGCCACCTTATGAGTACCAAAACGCCATTTCGATAGCTCAAATCGAAATTGTTTCTTCACGAAAGTTGTTTGGTATCCTCTTATCCATATCATACTAAATTTTGAATTAAAACTAACGGTTAGATCTTCTCATAAGTTGCAGACACTCTTGACTCCAAAACTTATGGGAACCGTTTCGACTTTTTCGAAACTCACCGGAGGAGGAACACCAATTGGAACTTATTGTTACTATTAGTTACTGAGTAACCAAAATGACTTCGAACTGTGAAATAATAATAAAATAAAAGGGATGAAACAAAAGAAGTGGCAGACCAAGAAAATGAAAAAGCAAAACATGAGGACTTAATCATTGCATTTTCTGTTTTGGCATATTTATGTGCATGGTGTCGGTTTAAAGCCCATGTCACAAGTTCTATTTATTTAAAGCAATTTATTTATAGTGGGTAGAATTATTACCCTTTGCTTTAAAGCTTTGATATTTATGTGAATGGTGCTGAATCAAAGCCCTTGTCACAAGCTTTATTTACTTTAAAGCAATTTATTTACCATGGACGGTTTTACCGCCTATTGCTTTAAGTTTTGATGGTGCTGAATTAAAGCCCTTGTCACAAGCCTTATTTACTTAAATTCAATTTATTCATTATTGCTGGAATTACCGTCTATTGCTTTAATTTATTTATTGTACTTATCTTTTGTTACTATGAGTATATACAGGACCTGAAGTTCCTTGATCAGATCAGAACCTGCAGTTTCTTGATCCTCATCATATAAAATGATTGGACCCGAAGTTCCATCATACAAAAGGATCTGGCATGAAGTCCATTGATCCTGAAGATCAGGACATGATGTTCCTAGATGAGTACCATTAGTTTGAAGTGCCGCAGTGCCTTAACTTAATTGTAATAAAAGCCATAAGAGTCTCAGTTTACAGACTATTAAATAAGGACCAGAAGTTCCTTATGTCCATACTCAAAATGGTTTAGCAGAAGCCTTTATTAAGCGAATGAAATTGATTTCCCGCGCTCTGCTCATGAAAACGAAATTGCCAATTTTCTACATGGGAACATGTAAACTTTACATGATGCATTATTAATTCGGTTGAGACATGTTACCGACCATCAATACTTCTCAGTACAACTCGGGTTTGGGAACCAACTAAACATTATACATTTACGAGTTTTTTGTTGTGTTGTCTATGTGCCTGTAAGACTACCACAACGTACTGAAATGAGGCATCATTGCAGATTAGGCATTGATGTTGAATACCATCTATCATTCAATATTTGGAATTCTTGATTGGGGATATGTTTACCGCATGGTTTGCATACTGTCATTTTGATAAGACAATTTTCCTGCCATTAGGGGGAGAAAATAATATCGTTCCAGAAGAACGATGAGAAAATATCATTCCAAAAGAATGATGAGAAAAGACCGTTCCAGAAGAACGAAGAGAATTTGTCTTATTTTGATTCACGAAGCAATCAATGAGAAAATGAAATATGAATAATTGAATGATGCAACGAAAGTGATGAAATCATATATACTTACTGCAAATGTGCCTACAAGAATTGATGTCTCAGTTGGATAAAATAATGAGACAGTAAATGATTTATCTGTTGCACGCCTGAAGCATGGCAGATTTTTAGACTCAAAAGGTTCAGTTATTCGAAAGAAGAATAATATGGCACTACTGAACTATTGCATTCCCGAAGCATAATTGTTGCATGCCAGAAGCATGACAGTCGCCACATGGATACACGTCCCAGATAGGACAATCCACAGACATGGGAATATTGATGTCTCATACATGAAGCATAATAAACATATAGGTTCCAATGACTCAACTCCCGGAAGTGGAGATTAAAATCCAAGCTCTATAACACTCAAGAGGAGGTTATGATCCACATTCTCTCAATTATGACTATCCTGGAAGAGATAGCGTCATGCCCTTGAAGAGGCAATGGATATCCAAAGAAATGAAAAGCTTTTATGCATGCGCATGCACATGAGAATATGGGATCACGGATTGATGATAACCAATGGTAATTTTGGTTTTTACAAGTAGCTACTAAATTCATCAATGAGCTGTGTTAATATTGAGTCACGTTCTTTTGTTCGTCGACAAAAGAAAAATTATTGGCCAAAATGGAGAAAGGCAATTCCATTACAATTTTGTAAGAACGTGGGCAAATGAATCTATATATATTTGAATACAATACAAATAGCCAAAGGATATTGAACCAAGGAGGTTATATATGGGCATTTGTAATACAGTGTAATACACTTACATGATATGACACAAGGTTGTAAACGAGTTCATATGAATGGAGAATTATATACGAAGGGTTGTGAGTCGCCCACATTATATTTCCATAAGTAAATCCCTCAAGTATACATGGGAGCAAATTGCTCTGTATAAATTCCAAAGAAAAATGTGTCATGAAGTGTAGAAAATCCTTGAAGGATTCAAATTGCTTGAAGTATGCCCCTGAAGGGTAAAGCATAAAATATATACTCAATACCAATGGATGATATAAATTGCCTTAGTGAGTACTATCATTATGATATTGTTGCAACATACTAAAATTTCTTGCAAGAGTCAATAACATTAAATTATAACTCTTGAAGAGTTGATGATATTAAATTGGGACTCCTGAAGAGTCTAGAAAAAATTATAAAGTGTTGAAGGAATTATTGTCTCGAGCTGCAGATCGAACAATCTACCAACACGAATCTTATCCATGATATTTATGATATTAAAAGAACCATATGGTTTGAAGATTATGAGTTGAATACTCATATGATGAAGACACTAAGAATAATCATTTATCTTCGTGAGGGTAAAGATAAATTAATATTTGGTCCAGAAGTACCACATCTTAGTGAAGTATATGCTTTATTGTATTTGGCACAATACATTGAATGAAATAAAGCTTATTTATTAATATCTCCAAGAAATTACAGATATATACATACACATGAGTTAAAACAAACAAACAGGATGGAGCCTTCACAAAGGTTGCTCATGTGAAGCCTCAGTACTCGGAAGTACCCCAGAAGGGGGAGGCACTGGAGATTGATCATGTGGCACCCCAGTACTTAGCAAAACACCAGAAAGGGAAGGCATCAGTTGCTTTCGGAATCTAGCAACGAACCTCTGGTGATCACTTTGAATCCGACTTTCGGATTCCTGCAGTTGGACGAGCTTTCTTTTCATGCTCGTAGAGTAACTATTTGCAAGCACGTGTAACACCCTATTCTCGTGCTTAAGCCCTCTGATCTCTTGTTTAAGACTTGCCACTTCCGCCATCAATGATTCAACTTGGCGAGTTTGAGCAAGTAGGCGTTGGCCCATATTGGACACAGAGCCAGCACACTGAACACTGAGAGCCAATGAGTCTTGAACGGCCGACTCTTCAGACCGTTCTGAAAGGATCTTGTTATCCCTTGGAGTGAGAAGATTTCTAGCTACCACAGTAGCGGTTATGTTATTCTTCATCATAGAGTCCCCAACCGTAAGAGGACCATTAGAAGATAAGAAGGACGGGCGCCATATATTATCCTGACGCTGCTCGTCTGTATCACTCCTAAGACTCAAATCTAAGCAAATGTTAGATGGGCAAGTCATTTTTCAGAAATGATGAAGGAAAAACAGAGGTCAAATAAAATTTCAAAGGTGCAAGATAGGGGAAATTTCTACAAGCAGCAACTTTCTGAGCATACTCTTGAACACAATTGATGTCTCTATAAAAGAAGAGGCAACAGAGCCGCTTGTTCAAAGATCGAAGCGACACGGCTCTCCGAATTTCAAAAAGCCAGATTTTCCTGAATAAAGTTCGTTGGCATTTTTCAGACGTAATCCCAGCTTTTCAGATGTCGCGTGCAATTTTGTCAAAGATCTCTGACAAAGTTGAAAACGCGTAAATCTTACTGTTCTATTTACACCACAGTTGCTGACAAGAGTAAAAGCACAGCACCACCACTTGCTATTGAGAAATCTCTATATATGTCGACATCTGTTCTCCATAACAAGGCAGACTCGCAACACTGCAAGAATACCTAACTCTTCCTCATCTCCGAGAATGCATCTTCAACATAGCATCTCGAAATACTTAGTTTTCTTCCTCTCCGAGAATACCTCTTCAAACATGTCACACCAGAGCAAGATTATCACATATCTTCAGGGACCAGAGCAAGATTATCTCATATCATGCAATCTCCCTGTCCTTTCCTTTGTCCATGTTCTTGCCTGCAAAGACAAGGATAAGGAAAGCAATATGTCGGAACCTCCACTCAAACTCCCGGTAAGGAACCGATTGCCTGGAACCTTTCCTGATTGCTTACCTAGTATTGCTCTCGAGTAGTCATCTTCAACGGTTGGAGTTGGGTCTCCAGTCACCAAGAAGTGATGAACCATCCAAATGCAAGGGTTTGCATTCCACTTCTGCACCAGGGGACAAATCCTACAAGAGAAGATGCCACATATGCATGGGAGAAAAAGCAGTGAAAATACTACTTAAGTAAGGGGAGCAAGTAAGGAAAGTGAAAATGATACATTGGAGCATGTGGAGACAAGCGCAACCAACACGTGCTGATTCATCCCCGACAAAGTCGAAGAAGCTCTTCACGGTACAATTTCATTCAAGATCAAGCCCCGAAGTCCTTGAAGAAATCACAAGTCCGATTCAAGATCAAGTGTCCACCACTTTTGAATCAAATTCCGCTCCAGATAAAAGGAGTAAATTCCGATCTTCGATGCTAGTCTAGCAGAAAGTCCTACAACCCAGTTCAAGAAAAAGGCTGTGGAAAGTTAACAATAAGTAAAGCAACTCTTTTAGCAACTCTTCTTACTAAGAGACTAAAGCAGAACAATCAACGATCAACCTAAATGATTTGAAATCAGGGGGAGATACTCATCAGGGGGAGCATCCAAGACAGATCAAGATTTTAACGAGTCAATCGAATACTTGTGGCCATCCAAGGGGGAGTGTTGTAAATATTATGTGGATGGTCCACATGAATAGTTTGTTACTATTTATGCACAGTATTTTCACTATTCATTTGTGGAAAATTTGTAAAGTGAATAGTGCTTTCTTTTGTTTATATAAAGGAAGAATAGATAGATGAATGTGAAGAGTTCACGGGAAGGAAAGAGAGGAAGGAAGGAAGAGGAAGAGAGAGAAGGAAGAGGAAGAGAGAAAATAGAGGAAGATGAGAGGAGATAATAGAGAGAGTTATCTTTGTACTCCTATTATTTCAAATTATAATGAAAGCACCACTGCTGCCCCGAGGACGTACTCCAGTCACACTGACTGTAGAGGAACCTCGTAAATTTTGTGTCTTGTTTCATTTATTCCACTGCACCCACAGTCGATTTTACAACACATAATTTAATTTTCAATTTTTGGGCGGTGATAGTGGGAGTGGCCATGCACGATCAGGATCAATGGAAAAAGGTAGAGAAATTTGGGGGTTCCTCACTGCATCAATCTTGCTGGTAAAGACCCGTTCAAAAGGTCTGGAGGTGGTCTATTCATGTGGAAAACACACAATGGTTTTTTAATTCAAACCAAAATATAACAGAGCTGCTCTCTTAGGATCCTTTGAGAACATATGAGGTCATTTTCTATATGAGTCCTCAAATTAATCTAATGGTAAATTAAGATATTAACTTAAATAATTTATGTTACACGGATATAAAATACTAACTGATAAAACAAAACAAAAAAACAAAAAAATAAGAAGAGAGAAGAGGGTTTCACGTCATGTCCCTTTCATCTGCAAAACATGATCTCCTCATCAAATATCTAAACTTAGCAAATTCAATTGCATAAAACCCTAATAACTTTACACATCCAGTTTCATCTCATATTCTATCAATAATTATTCAAACTCAGTGAGTTGCAAAGCACCCAAAAAATTGAGATTGGGTGGTTTCAAAAATCGAGATCCCTTCCTTCTTGAACGCATGAACTCTTTTTTATATGAAATTTTTCGCCGACGGTGACAAATTTGAAACAAGTCCCTCTCCCTTTTCATACGCATAAAGGAGAAAACAAAAAACTCAAGATTAGAAAGGGGAGTGAATGTCAAGAGAGATGGAGGAGGAAGGGGATGTGGAGGAGAGAGACAGTAGGGGAAGAAGATGGAGTTTTCTCGTGAGAATTTTCTTTTAATTTAATCATTTTTGCTGAATTATTGTGTTTTGGTGTAAGGAATTATTTAAGTTGATGTATAGCTGAATTTACCATCAGATTAATCCAAGGGCTTATATAGAAAAAAAAGGCCTTACAAGCATGGGCGGAGCCATAAAGGGACCAAAATGGTCCCGGGCCTACCCTAATATTTTTTTCGCACCAAAACAAAAAACAAAAAAACTAGAGTTATCCCTCCTATTTCCAAAGCTTTTTTAGGGTATTAGAACCTCAACTAGAAATTTTCCTTATTTCCTTCACTAGGTTCGATTTGAGGCTGGTGGCTCTTATGCAATTAACCGACATCATTGTGAGTTTTGAGGGACTCAGATGATAAGGAGAGGGAGAGAGAGGAAGTAGGCGAGAGAACTGATTTTTACTTTTATTTTTTCTGGTATATTCCTTGGAGTCTTTTAATACTATTACTTTTGTTTTGAATCTGATCAGTTATGACACTAGGCATGGGGGTTGAGTTGAGGAAGAGGATGATAAGAATGACAACATGCCAAACCCAAATGATGGTGGTCTGTAGTTAGGACATATCAGATCCATATTTTTCTTAAATCAAAAGAGCGTTTTAAGGTGAGACTTTTGGCCCCTCCTAAGCCAAAATTATGGCTCCGCCACTGCTTACAAGTCCCCAAAATGAGAACCTTAGCAAAGCAATTTTGTTTTATAATACCCTTAATATAACCTTCTCTATTTTTCTCTTATCAATTAAACACCTCGTACCATTGAACACAAACATTTTCTTCTAACAATACTACCTGTCAAAAGGACTAACGCTAACATTCTAAATATGTTTTGTTAGATAGACAAAGTTCATATCATCTTCTTGGGGAAAATATATATTTGGGTGTCACTAAGCCTGTATATATCCTCGAGTGAGTATAAATCCTATAAAATCATCACACTGATATTACTCTAGTGACGTATAAGAATCTCCAGTCATCTAAATGGTCTTAAAGATCGATGCAAATAATTACAATGTTGTGAGTTTCATATGGGATCTTCTTTGATGAATGCACAGTTGAGATGTGTTGTATTTTGCGTCATATTGAGGCAAGCACAACTTGAAATGGTCAAGCTATTTATTCAAAGGATTAGATCACATCTAGAGCTATATATAGTGGTTAGGGGCCAAATTGTTATGCAGGTAGCATTAATTAGGTAGTTGAATAACATCAAATAAAATTGTAGATTGATCATCCTGAAATTCAACGGTTGGTGTTTACATATCAGGGACATGGTCCACCCAAGGGCTGCGCAACACCAAGTGTTAGGAATGTCGGTACTATAAGATAGAGAATGCACAAGGTAAAGTAGAAAATAGACACTAAGAATTTATGTGGTTCGGCAATTTATGCCTACGTCCACCAAACAAGGATCAATCTTCACTATATGAAAAAGATGAGTACAACAAGAGTAGTCTTACCAAGCCAAAGACAAGGCTTGATGGATACAATAAAGTATAACACACACTTTCTATCACTCTAAACTTCACTCACATAATGTGTAATGGAACACTCTCACTCTCACTCTTGGAGTGGAACTCTAGCTTTGGACTTGATCCTTTGCTAATCACACTTGGTTCTTGATTGGTTACTTCACTACAACATCACACCCATATTTATAGGTGAGGGTTTGGCATTCTACTAGTTTCTAGTGTATTCTTCAAACCTCTAGCATAGAAAGATCTAGACTAGCCACAAAATTGTAGCTTCTAGATCTTTCCATTTGCAACCAAGGAAGCTAGTACTCTCTAGCTTCTTCCATCAACTTAATAACATGCTAGAATTGTCTAGCATGCTCCAGCCATCTCACTTGCTTACTAGAATAATCTAGAACATTCATCATGTGCTGGACCATATACCAACAATCTCCCCCTCCAGTCCATGAGAGAGGAATTCCGATCATGACTCCAAGTTACCTGGAGTTCATCCCAGCAGCCTTAATGCAGAATTCCAACTTTGATTTTGTGACTACCTTTGTCAACATGTCTGAAGAATTATTATCGGTATGAATCTTCTTCAGCTGTAGCAACTTGTTCTCGATAGCGTCTCTTATCCAGTGATAACGAATTATTATCTTGCCAAATGCCACCAAACTGAATGATGAAATCTCAATACGCACATGCAAACAATGAGATGCAAGCTCGCACGAAAATTGATGTTTAAGTCCTAACTAAAACATGAATGACATGAAGCTCATTTGCCTCGTAAGAACCAACCAAAAACAGAAAGAACAAGCTCCAAAACTATAAAGGCTTAAACATCTGCAGAACTAAAAACAGACACCATACGGGTCGCCAGGACAGTGTGAAATTCATGTTTCCCTAGGTGCATTACCAGTGCTTGTGTCACTTTATTATATACTTTTCTACAGCATTCATGATGATACATTTGATAGTGAACGAAACTACGTAAAAATTTCAAGGGCATTAAGAACATCACTTCAGAAATCAACAACAAGACGAGAAAGGAACAATGATAACATGAAGATGAGAAAGGAACAATGACATGTATTACCAAATATCTCCGATCAAAGCCAGTCAGAATTTATTTTCACGTTAGCATTCTCGAAGGACTAGGGTTCCAAACGCACATAAGCATGTAACCAGTTTCCAACTAATTCCACAGAAAGTGAACCAGGTCAAATTCTAAGACTGAGTTCAGAGAACCGTACAGAACTTAGTAGACTACCCGGAAAAAAATGCTACTGCATAACCGCTACGACAACAGCCAAAATACAAATAATAAGAAACGGAAATTCAAGTGTTTAACTCACGAATAAACATCAAATTCATTGACACTGCATTAAACAAGAGATTATTGCACAATTTTTTTTTTTTTTTTTTTTGAGAAAAGAAATTATTGCACAAATACAAGGGATAAAATTTAGTAATTTACAGATAGCAGGAAACAGAGCAGACCCGAGTCAATTGTAACTCAGTCTGAGTCACACAAAGCACTAGGAAATATATGACCATCAAAGGGCACCAGACACCAAGTGAAGAGAGCCCCATAAGGTATAAATAAGACATGTCACGCCATATTCGACTGATTTCCTTATCTTGCCAAATACAACCAAACTGAACGGAGAATCTCAACAAGCACCTGCAAACAATGAGATGCAAACTCGGACAAAAATTGATGTTTAAGTCCTAAATAAAACAGGGATGGCATGATGAAGCTCATTTGCCTCATAAGAACCAACCGAAAACAGAAATTCAACATTCATGTTTCCCTAGGTGTATTACCAGTGCTTTTATCATTTTAGGAATACCGATACAGTGATGTTATATACTTCGCCTCAGATTAGTGAACAAAAGAAATTAAATAGACGAAACCAGTTACCAATTACAAAGTAAATGAGATGCCAATCTTCATACTATTCGATAAGGAATAACTTGTTGGATCAAACACTTTGAAACTGCATTAACAACAACAACAACAACAACAAAGCCTTTTCCCAC
Organism: Malus sylvestris; assembly: GCF_916048215.2. Taxonomy (NCBI): domain Eukaryota; kingdom Viridiplantae; phylum Streptophyta; class Magnoliopsida; order Rosales; family Rosaceae; genus Malus; species Malus sylvestris. Next base: position 28,716,330 of record NC_062260.1, read on the forward strand.
TAAGTGGGGTCGGCTATATGAATCCTAGAACGCCATTACGCTCGGTTTTGTGTCATGTCCTCCGTTAGATCCAAGTACTCTAAGTCTTTTCTTAGAGTCTCTTCCAAAGTTTTCCTAGGTCTTCCTCTACCCCTTCGGCCCTGAACCTTTGTCCCGTAGTCACATCTTCGAACCGGAGCGTCATTCGGCCTTCTTTGCACATGTCCAAATCACCGGAGCCGATTTTCTCTCATCTTTCCTACAATTTCGGCTACTCCTACTTTACCTCGGATATCCTCATTCCCAATCTTATCCTTTCTCGTGTGCCCACACATCCCACGAAGCAACTGCATTAACATGCGAATATTTTCCTGTAGTACGTACTTACGGACGAAATTGAAAAGGACTGCGGAATTGGGGCTATTCCCATGACTAATGTGACATTTCCCTCCAACTTGGAGCCAAACACGATGCGACAAGCGGCAACACCACATTAAATACGTTCAAACCCACATTGGCCAAAGTGAAGAAATCTTCTCCAACTTTGCCTCTATACAAAGGTAACTTCTGCTCCATTCAAAGGGTTAATCACATTAAATACGTTCAAACCCACATTGTCGACGGACGCCGTCTCAGCCTTTAAAGGGCCACCAATTGGTCCGGTGAGGTCCCTGAACCCTAATCAAAACCTCACCGGCATCATCGTCGTCTCCACGCCCACTGACTGAGCTCGAACTTCTACGAGATTCACTCTTTGCTGCACCCATTCCTTTGAAGTCAAATCAGAACCGCTTGTTTACTGTTAAAAGAACGGAAGGTTGGATTTGATTCAAGTCGATCGTCTGCAGGAGGCAAATCTTAACGAGTGGCTTAGTAGTAAGGGCGCGGATTGCGATTATCCAATAAACTAAAAATGTGAGAGATATTGGGGTCGATGCTCTGAGCTTGTGAGTTGCTTAACTGTGGGCACGAGTAACGTGAAATTCCCTATAGCCTCACCGAGCACAGAATGGAAGGATGACCTTGGCTTGCCACCAATTGTCTCCCTTTAAAAAGAAAAAAACAACTTGGTATTCTCTCTAATAGAGATGGAAACCCACGTATGTGGATGAACTCTACCTCTATTAGAAAAATGACAAAAATAACGATACAAATAGAAAGTAAGTATAGCATTATTCTTTCTAAACGGCACAAAATCCGCCCATGACCCATGACTAAGTCTAAAGTTGTTTCGGGCTCACAAGTATTAATTGTACATGTATAAGACTAAAGCCCAATCAAAACCCATAATATCATCAGGCCCAACTCAGTGAAGGTCGAAACGTTTCGCCTTCCAAGTTTCTTCGTTCTGGTTTTCGTCTGGTGCCGTTTCGAGTTAATTTTAGCAAATTTATACAAACAAATAACCAGAGATTACGATCACCATTTTTATTTCATTCATCCAATTCCAAGCTAAAATTTCACACAAAATTACATAACATTATTACCACGATGTGGTCAAATCTGGAAGAAAAAAAAAACTCAAAAATCAGAGCACCGACCGTTTCGCTCCCAATCGCCGTAACGCGTGGGCTCCGGCCCTCTGGGGCCACCGATCTCGCCGGTCTCTTTATTCACCAAGCCATCGTCGTCGTCGTCGTGTTCTTCTTCTTCAGCTTGATTTTCGTGTTTTTCTACGATGGGTTCACTTTGCTCTTTGCTGGGTTTTTCGTGCTGGGGCTGCGATTGCGAGGCTGACGAGCACAGGAGCCGACTCACTGAGTTGAAGGCGGTGCGAGTTAGAGGCTCGGTGGTGGAGGTTGAGAGGATGGTCGTTGATGAAAATAGACGGCCCAGATTGATCGCCATCTTTGCTGATTTCTGTCCTCCTTCTTTTCCTTTTCCTTGCCTGCGAAGGAGGGATGAAATAGAATAGGAAGGAGGCAGGAGGGGAAGCAATGTGGCTGTTGATACGGCGTCGTGTCGTGGATTTGCGGAGCCACGTGGTGGTTGTCTAAGTTTTATTGGGCCGCCTATATTGGGCCTAAATAGGGAAAATTTCTTCCGTACGCCCGGCGCACCACATCATGTGTCACAAACAAGTGAATCTCTTTTTGAAATAATTTTTGTGTCCGACAGTCAAATTAGGTGCACTATCATATCGGAAAAGAATCCTCGTCGGATTCTTTTCTTAAGGATCCTAGAAATTTCGTGATCGTGATCGTGATCGTTTATCGTACATTGTGCGAATCCATTTTCCTATCATATTCACTGTACTGCTTGACTGCATGTAGGTACAACTGTAATACAAGGATCAATACTCCTTCCTTAAGTGGGTCGAGTAGTCCATTTGATTTCGACTGTAAGACATGAAAACTTCTCTTACATTCTCTTTGAGCAAAAGTTAGCCTAATATTCCGTTTATTTGTGTCTGACGGATGGCGTGGTTGGACAACGTACATAAGGAATATGGATTTCTCCCACAGTGGGCTTGTTTGGACAAGTTGTCCAAAAGACAATTAAATTGTTGATGAATAAATACCAACCAAGAATTCCCAACATGTGGATAACCCGGAACAGAAAAGGTGAGAGAGAGAGAGAGAGAGAGATGGGAGGAGAAGGGCATTTTTTGAAGAGGATTGCACGCATAAAATTCCCACAAAGGCACCCGAAATCCTCAAAGCCAGGTAAGTATCACTTTCTATGCAAATCTGTTTCAAGTTCAGTTTCACATTTTTTCTCACTCTGTTTTTACTTTTTTGTGTTTCTTTTGGGTGGAAATTACATGATTATTTAGTCAATGTTAAAAAATACGAAGTCGGAGAGACATGTGCTCTACGGATGACGTGATCAGACATATCTGCTCAAGTTTTTTTTTTCCGAAACTTGGATGAAAGCCTAATGATTCTCTTTTGTTTTATCTGTTTAGGTTCTGCTTCAAAAACTCAACATGAATCGGCGCTTGGGTCAGATGTCCCCGCACGGTCGAAAAACACGGCGGTCGGAGGCAAAGCTTCTCTTCAGCCGGAACGTACACCGGTCACAGCCAACGAAATAGATGCCATACTTGTGAGCAAAATATTACTTTTCTATAACAACATATTTGGATGTAGCATCTTTCCGGTGCGATGATTTTGTTCATTTTGCAGTTGGGCGGATGCATTTGAAGGAGAATGTACGAAACAAAAACTTACAAGGTCGGATGCAATGAAGAAGATCAAACCATCGAATGATGTTTGTTATTATGTTTTTAACTGAATGATTAAGGAGCCAAATGTACGTTTTTTGTACAGAATATTTATTTCTTGGCCTTGAGCATTAATTTCATAATTCAGCTTTTAATTTCATTATCTGCTCTTAAACATAATATTTTTTAAATAATTGGTAAAGAACCAAAACTGTACATTTATTTTTTTAATAATAACCACGCAAAGAGACCCGGGAAAAACTATAAACAAATTAATATATTTTAAAACCCCTACACCCAGCTCCCGCAGCAAACTAGTTTGATTTTTTTCGCCACCACCTCCTGCTTCTGCTGCTACCTCCGGCCTCAGCTTCATCGCAGTGGTGAATCCATGAATCGATTGCGAAAAATCCTTCCGAAACCGAAACATGTCGATCTGCGTATGATGTTTGCTGCTGCTGTTTAGGTTCTTTAATAATAATAATCTTGGATGATGGTCGAGTCGTCTATGTCATCACTGTGTGTTTACTGCTACCGGTTGGGTTTCTCTTGCTGAGGTCTTGATGCCTCTTGCTAAGATCTGGGTGGCTCCCGTTGCTGATGGTGCGGTCCTCTTCCTCGTTCGAGAGGTATTTGTCAACCTGTGCAGCGGCTTGCCTTCCCTCCGAGATTGCCCACACCACAAGGGATTGACCACGCCGGCAATCCCCAGCGGCAAATACCCCATCCACATTGGTTGAGAACCGACCATAGTCCGCCTTGTAGTTTGAGCGTGGGTCACGTTCCAAACCCAACTTCTCTGCTACCGTCTGGAACAGAACACAGAAAAGCCTAGTGAGCAAAACATGTATTCGAATTTCCAAGAAAGCCTGAATGTCAGTGGATAGGAATTAAAATACTAACCGCCTCCGGTCCAAGGAACCCCATTGCGAGTAGGACGAGGTCAGCCTCGAGGATCTCCTCAGATCCCTCGATTTCCTTGAATTGGAACCGCCCAGTTTCATCCTTCTCCCATTTGACACGTACCACCTCGAGTCCTTTCACGGCCCCATTCTCATCTCCCACAAATCTCTTTGTCAGCACCTCATAAGTTCTTGGATCTTTGCCAAACTTAGCTGCAACTTCTTGGTGCCCATAATCCACACGGAATACACGAGGCCACTGCAAACACAAGGTAAAGAAAATAAATACGCAAGACATGTAATAATATGCATTCAACTCACAAAAAACTTGGTTAATCAGCGCATCCAATCAAGAGTGAGTTAAAAACGAAAAACACGAGATTTTACAATATCCAACCTGTGGCCAAGGGTTTCCTGGAGCCCTTGTTCGTGGTGGCTCAGGGAGAAGCTCCAGATTTATGATGCTAGTGCAGCCATGGCGAACAGATGTTCCAATGCAATCCGTGCCAGTGTCACCTCCGCCAATTACCACAACTTTCTTCCCCTTGGCAGAAATGTAGTTACCGTCCTCGAGATTGCTATCTAATAAGCTCTTGGTGTTTGCACGTAGAAATTCCATTGCAAAATGTACTCCGGACAGCTCTCTCCCTGGTACAGGAAGATCCCTGCACAAAAAAAAAAAAAAAAAATTTAAATAAATAAAACTTATGAAACGAAAGAATCATTGCTATAAACCATATTCAGCATTTAGAATTACAAGTTACCTTGGTTTCGTTGCTCCTACAGCTAAAACAATGGCATTGTTCTCCTCTCGAAGCCTTTCAAGTGAGTACAAAGGATCATTTCCAATATTAGCGTTAACCACAAAGTTGACACCTTCCTCAGTCATAAGGTTAACCCGCCGTTGAACTATCTCCACTTTATCAGTCTTCATATTAGGAACTCCATACATCATGAGCCCTCCGATTCTATCAGCACGCTCATACACAGTCACTGTGTGGCCTATTCTGTTTAGCTGATCAGCAGCAGCTAGACCAGCTGGCCCACTTCCTACAATGGCAACCCTTTTCCTGCAATTACAAAAAATATCAAACTAATGATTCATGCACAGAAAACTTGCGAAATGAAATATTTATTCTGACAATACAAGATAGCATCACTCTTAGGATGAGAAGAAAACCATACCCAGTTCTCTTTACGGGAGGTCGTGGCACCATCCACCCTTCCTCAAAAGCCTTGTCTATGATGGCACATTCTATGCTTTTGATAGATACGGGATTCTCAATAATACCCAGAACACAAGAACCTTCACATGGTGCCGGACAAACCCGACCAGTAAACTCGGGGAAGTTATTGGTCTCAAGAAGTCTCTCTAATGCTTCATGCCACCTATTCTGGTACACCAACTCATTGAACTCTGGTATTTTGTTACCAAGAGGGCATCCAGTGTTCTCCTGCAAATTTTTTAAAATAACATGTTCAGTAATTGGTAGAGATAGTCTGTCCATAGCTAGATAATTCTCGATAACAGGTAAAAGAGCCAACAAAAATATACAAGTTCTTACCTGATGGCAGAAAGGAGTCCCGCAATCCATGCAACGGGCTGACTGAGTCTTCACAAGTGGTCCAGGTTTAGTTTCCTCCATAACTTCCTTCCAGTCATTCATCCGAACATTAGGATCCCTATATTGAACGCCCTCACGCTCATAAGAAATAAAACCGCGATGTTTAACAGCATCAGTGACCTGAGAAGGCCTCTTCAATGCTTCAGCATCTTCTACCTTCAGCAAAATTCAACTCTCATATAAGATTACAGAATCCATTGAGATTACCGGGATGCAAATTCAAAATAATCATATCTCTGTATATAAATTTTAAACCAATTACACTTGTAATGATATGAACACTTTAAGACAAAACCGATGTGAATGCTGCTAAGATCAGAGATGTTCCACACATAACTGACATTATACTCATGAAAACAAATCAGAAGGGAGATCCCCACAAAACAAAAGTTCTTTTGTTTGTCTAACAAAAAGGAGAGAGGGAGAAAGTCAAAGGGAGATGCGTATTCATGCTTATATAAGGGTAAATAATTCAATTACCTGATTGGATTTCCCATTTAAAGATGCAGCCGCCAACTTCTTAAGTTCTTCAAAAGCATCTTTCTCTTCAAGCTCTGGCTCATCTTCCTCCTCGTGCTCTATAACCTGTTTGCTTTCCTCTTTCATATCTGCAAGAACACGCTTGTACTCTCTTGGAATAACCTTGATAAACTTAGGCAAAAGATTTTCAAAATCAGCCAGTACTTCAACGGCCAGCAGGCTGTTAGTGTGCCGTTGATGTTGTTGTATCATCATTTGAAGAGTCAGAATATCTTCTTCTTCAAGTTTATCAAGATCTACAAGCTCAGGATTACATCGAGACCGAAATTGTCCATCCACATCATAAACATAGGCAATGCCACCACTCATCCCAGCAGCAAAGTTCCTGCCAGTTTTCCCGAGCACAACAACAGTGCCACCTGTCATATATTCACAGCCATGATCACCAACACCCTCGACAACTGCCTTAGCCCCTGAATTGCGAACACAAAATCTTTCTGCTGCCATTCCATTGAAGTATGCCTCACCACTAGTGGCACCATATAAAGCTACATTACCGATGACAATATTTTCTTTTGGGTCAAACTTGCTTCCCTTGGGAGGATAAACTACAATCTTTCCACCAGACAAACCTTTACCAACATAATCATTACTGTCACCCTCAAGCTCAAGCATGATTCCAGGGCACAAAAATGCTCCAAGACTCTGCCCTGCACTTCCACTAAATTTGATATGAATGGTGTCAGCAGGAAGCCCTGCCCTGTTGTAACGCTTTGTCACCTCGTGGCTAAGCATTGTTCCAACAGCACGGTTCACATTGCAAATTGGTGTCTCAAAATATACAGGAAGAGCCTTTTCCAAAGCAGCTTTAGACATAGCAATTAACTTGTGATCAAGAGCCATATCCAAGCCATGGTCTTGTTTCTCAACACAATATTGTGCAGCTCCAGGCCGAAGGTCTGCTGCAGGTCGAAGTAACAAAGATAGATCAATATTGTCAAGCTTCTCATTGTTTTTAGTCACTTCTCTATCAACTTCAAGCATATCTGAACGTCCAACCATCTCATTTATAGTACGGAAACCAAGCTGTGCCATAATCTCTCTGAGTTCCTCAGCTACCATAAAGAAAAAATTAATAACATGTTCAGGTTCTCCAGCAAACTTCTCACGAAGTACAGGATCTTGAGTTGCGATGCCAACAGGACATGTGTTCTTGTGGCACTTCCGCATCATAATGCAGCCAAGGGTTATGAGAGGTGCAGTGCTGAAGCCAAACTCTTCCGCACCAAGAAGTGCAGCTATGGCAACATCTCTTCCAGTTTTTAGTTGGCCATCAGTCTGGAGAGTTGTCCGGCCACGAAGATCATTAGCAACCAAGGTTTGATGGGTCTCAGCCAAACCAAGTTCCCATGGAAGCCCTGCATTCTTAATTCCTGTCCATCTAGAGGCCCCCGTGCCTCCATCATGTCCAGAGATCAAAACATGGTCTGCGTGCCCCTTCACAACTCCACTAGCAACTACTCCAACACCTGCCTCCGATACCAACTTGACACTAATTCGAGCTGCTGGGTTAGCATTCTGCAGATCATTAGAACAGAATTAAGATTCAAATTAAAAATGCATTGCTCCACAAGCAGTAGAAGCAATATCACAGCAGGAGAAGCAGTTTATAGGATTCATTATTGAAACGGAATGTACCTTAAGATCATGAATTAATTGTGCAAGGTCTTCAATTGAGTAGATATCATGATGGGGAGGTGGACTGATAAGACCCACACCGGCAGTAGAATTCCTCGTAACTGCAATGTCTCCAATAACCTTGTGTCCAGGAAGCTCACCTCCTTCACCAGGCTTGGCACCCTGTGGAAGACAAATAAGTTCAGTTTATGTTAACTCCAAGAAACAATTAATGTAGGAACATAGGAAAAAATAGATGAAAAATCCAAGGTCCAGTGTATATATAATTATATACCTGAGCCATTTTTATCTGCAGTTCATCAGCATTCGTCAGATAGTAACTTGAAACTCCAAATCTCCCACTAGCAACCTGCTTAATTGCACTCCTCTTTGGATTCCGTGAACCATCTGAAAGAGGCTCCATACGAGATGGTTGCTCGCCTCCCTCACCTTTAGGAAGGGAAAAAAAACTCATTAGCAATATAAAGAAGCAACAGTTGATGTATTAGAAAAGTTCCAAGTAAAGATTTGAAAAACAAACCTGTATTTGACTTTCCTCCAATTCTGTTCATAGCAATGGCCAGTGTACTATGCGCCTCCAATGATATTGATCCATAACTCATAGCACCGGTACAGAACCGTTTAACAATCTCACTAGCAGGTTCCACTTCATCCAAGTGAATCTGCTGCTCTGTGTTTTTAAATTTCAAAAGACCCCGAAGATTGCAGGCTTTATTTAATTCATGAATGAACTTGGAGTATTCTTTATATGCAGCAACACTGTTAGTTCTGGCAGCCTCTTGAAGCTTCGCTATAGCAAAAGGATCATTTAGGTGAACCTCACCACCTTTTCTCCAATGGTAATCCCCAGGATTTGGCAGTGCCACTGCTTCGGCACTTCCTGGAGGATAGCTTCGAGAGGGAAATGCCAACTCGTGCATATGAAGTTCGTCGCGAGCTAGCATCTCGAATGTTGCACCCTCAACTCTACTAGGGGTTCCTGCAAAGCACCTCTCAACTACTTCTGATGAAAGACCCAACGCTTCAAAAATCTGTGCACCCTTGTAAGAGGCCAAAGTAGATATCCCCATCTTGGCAAGAACCTTCATCATTCCATAGTTGCTTGCTTTGAAATACTTTTTAACCAGTTCATCCTTGGAGTATATTGCCCCATTAGCTTTTGGTGGGATCTTTCCGTCCACCTGCAGTCTCCAAATGGCCTCTATAGCCAAGTACGGGCAGATAGCATCTGCACCGAAGCCAACCAGTGTACAGAAATGATGAACTTCACGTGGCTCAGCAGATTCAATTATCAACCCCACTTGTGTGCGTTCAAGGTTTTTGACTAGATGTTGATGAACAGCGCCAACAGCCAAGAGGGAGCTTACTGCAACACGCTTTGGGGAGAAGGCTGCACATTGAAACAGCAACAAGTAAATAAAACATAGTTGTAAATCAAGTACTTAAAAGTTTTCAACTCAATGGTAATATAAATAAACAGGCCATACCTCTGTCTGAAAGAACAAGTGTGGTATATCCCTTCTTTATTGCTTCACGCGCTTCAGCACAAATCCTGTCCAAGGTTTCCTCCAATCCTTCCCTACCACGTTTCTTGGAATAAGTTATATCAAGAACTTTGCAGCGCCAACCTCTATAGTTCATTTGCTTGATTGCTTCCATTTCGTCAATGGTCAAAAGAGGACCTTTGAGTGAGAGACGGTGACATTGCTCTTCGGTGGTTTCTGTCAGATCACCCTCTGGACCAATCATGCATTCCATAGAAGTTACTACCTTCTCTCGGATGGGGTCAATTGGAGGGTTTGTTACTTGAGCAAACATTTGCTTGAAATACTCAAATGTAAGCTTTTCTCTATTAGACATAACAGCCAACGGGGTATCGTTTCCCATCGACCCAAGAGCCTCTACACCATCTTTTGCCATGGGAAGCAACAACATTTCCAAGGATTCAACTGTATAACTGCAGAGTGGGTAAATATTTCAGTTACATGAAAGTCCCAAAGGCCATAACAATAGGTAAGACAAGCAAGAACCACATACCCAAAAGCTTTCAGTGGTGCCAATAAACCGTGGATTCCCATGGTTTCCATGGTTTCATCATCAGTAGATGCCTAGAAGACAAATGATATATAAAAGTCAGAATCGACCACATAACAAAATCTAAGAAAAAACAACAAAGGCGACTTGCATATATAGTTAAGTCAACTTACAGGAATAGCTCCAGCTATGGACGGAGGGACCCTGTCAGATTCATGAACAGAATCTACAATGTCCTTGAGCTCAATCTTTTGCCTTTGAAGC